>NC_057823.1:9598014-10223014 GCF_910594005.1 Cervus elaphus
GGGTGGGGTGTGGGGGCGGTAATTTAGAACACACAGGACATGCTGTTACGGTATTAACCGAGTCACTGTAACTCAAGGTAACACAGCATCCCTGGCAATACGTCACCCCATCCAGGCGCTATGGTAGCTGCTCTTCCTACGCGTCCAATCCGCTGTATTTACTGAGGGGTCCACTAGGGCTCATACTGGGCCAGGACATCAGCTCCCCAATTGCCAGTGGTTGTCAGTGCCTCAATAGAGCCAGGGGCATGGGAAACGGTGAGAAATGCCACAGGCTCTTAGAAGCAAAACCAAATGTCTTTCCAAATGTCCTGGCTCCACAAGGGCTTATTCACGATCATCCACAGCTTGGCTTCCCATTGTCCAAGCCATGGCGTTAACCTCTTCAGAACAGTCCAACTGGCAGTGCAGTTCAGTTCAGTTCAATCGGACAGTCGGACGCGACTGACTTTTTGCGACCCCATGGACTGCGTCAGGCCAGGCTTCCCTGCCTAAGGTTAGCAAACAGCCTGGGCTCCTGAGTGATCACCCCACAAACTACTGCAGTTTGTCCGCCATCCACACGGTGTCACTGTTGGACTGAATAGCCGCTGCAATCCCTGCCGCATGTAGCTGGACCAGACAGACCCCTACACATAGCAGGCATATATACGTAGGAATATGCTAAGTATAATTCCTATATGTAGCATATAGGGGCTACCACAGGAATGGAGGCGTTAGTATTCGGAGGAGCTACATACTCTACAAAGCCTGGTTCAGTTCAGTTAAGTTCAGTCGCTCAGTCATGTCCGACTCTTTGCGACCCCATGAATCGCAGCACGCCAGGCCTCCCTGTCCATCACCAACTCGCGGAGTTCACCCAAACTCATGTCCATCGAGTCAGTGATGCCATCCAGCCATCTCATCCTCTGTCGTCCCCTTCTCTTCCTGCCCCCAATCCCTCCCAGCATCAGGGTCTTTTCCAATGAGTCAGCTCTTTGCATGAGGTGGCCAAAGGATTGGAGTTTCAGCTTCAGCATCAGTCCAGGACCCCCTTTCTAGAGGTGGTGGGCTGGCCGACAGAGTGGTCTTCTGCTGCACAAAGCGATGTAACTCAGTCAAGGTGGGAGTCAGCCATGGCAGAAGTGGGTGGATGAAATATATTCGTAACACACCCCTTGAGAGTAAGTTAAACCATGATATATGGTTTTTCATAAGAGATTCTACTAGGAGGAGGGTGATGTACACTGTTAGGAGCTATTGCTTTGTGGAGATGTGTTGGGTTTTCACCCCCTTCCAGATCTTGAACCAAAATCCTAGGGGTATCTCTCCTGCTGTCTCTGCCAGGGTGCGAAGCCCACACTTTCCAGAGCCATAGATACATTTAACTCAAATGGTAGCCCTGCTTAGGAGATGCCCAGAACTTTAATCTGCTTCACCAGTATTTTCACCTTCTCAAAGGCAGCTTGTTGCTCTAATTCAATCCCCATACGCCCTCTTTTTACTTTAAAGTGGCTATAAAGGATGGAGGCACTATTGTATACAGGCTGGATAAGCAACAAGGTCTTCCTGCACAGCACAAGGAAATCTATTCACTATCCTGTGATAAACCAGAATGTTCAAGAATATGAAAAAGAATATATATGTGTGTATAACTGAGTCACTTTGGTGTACAGCAGAAATGAACACGCTGAGGACTTCCCTGGTGGTGCAGTGGGTAAGAATTCACTTGCCAATGCAGGAGACACGGGTTCAATCCCTGGTGTGGGAAGATTCCACATGCCGTGGAGCTACAAAGCACATGCATCACAGCTATTGGGCCTGTGCTCTAGGGCCTGCAAGCCGCAACTCCTGAGCCTGCACACCTAAATCCTGTGCTCCCCAACAAGAGAAGCCACCGCAATGAGAAGCCTCAGCATCACAGCATAGAGTAGCCCTCACTTGCCACAACTAGAGAAAGCCTGCACAAAGCCACGAAGATCCAGTGCAGTCAAAGATAAATAAAATTATATAAAAACAGAAATTAACATATTGTAAATCAACCATATTTCAACAAAACAATTCTTTTGAAGGATGGAGGCATTGCAACAGGCGGGGGATAAAAGTCCCCCCAAACCTCCAAAGCCCTATGAAAGCTTGCACTGCTTTCACATAATTAGGGGTTTGACAGGCTTGCCCCCCATCATTCACGGCTCCTGGGACAATGTGCCTCTCACCCAACCAAACAGCTCCCAGATGGTGATGGGACTTGTATTTCCTGTGGGTTCACCCACATCGTTGTCTCCCTTGCAGATATTCCAGGAAAGTCTGCAGAGTGCCCTGCAGCACACAAGACAACATTGTTAGGCATATTATCAATGTAACGGGCTCACGTTAGCGGTGTGGGGAAGGAGAATAGGGACTGGTCTGAGGCTCCCATCCTGTGACATGTGGTGAGGGGTGCAGGTAGTCTCAGGGAAGTGCCTGAAAGGCCCACTGTTGCCCCTCCCACATGGAGACAAATTGATCTTGTGACTCAGTGGCCAGGGGGAGATTGAAAAAAAACATTTTCTAAGTTCAGCATAGCATGGTATACTCCTAGGACTGTAGCCAAGATATCTAAGATGGTGGCAATTTGGGGCACAATAGCACGGATGGGGGACACTACCTTGCTCAATTCTCAGTAGCCCGTGGTCACCCGCCATGAGCCATCTGGCTTTTTCACCTGCCACTCCAGTCTGTTGGAAACAGTATGGGCAGAGTGTACAATAACCCGCTCAGGGCAGTTTGGGGATAGTTTCTTCTATTTCATTATGCCTGCCAGGCAAATTACATCATTGGACAGTTACCAGTCTTTGAGGAAGTGGGTAGGCTTACTGGTTTCTAGTTGGCGTTTCCCCTCAGCTTTGCTTTGATTACTCTAGGTGGAGTACATTTTGATTCCCAAGGTGGAATTCACAGGTAGGGGTCTGTAGACTTTGAACATATAGGATGTCAATCCCCAATATGTTCTCTGGTATTGGAGAGATAAAAACCTTGTATCCTCAGCAAGGAGACACCCAATTTATAATGTCAAAGGGACCTTCCTAACCAAAGACATTGCCCTCTGTAAATATCAAGGGTACCAAGGGTGGGGCTGAAAACTTCTGAGTGTGGCTATGTTGTTGTTGTTGCTCGGTTGCTAAGTTGTGTCCAATTCTTTGCAACCCCATGGACTGCAAAACTCCAGGCTTCCCTGTCCTTCACTGTATCCCAGAGTTTGCTCAGATTCATGTCCATTGAGTCAGTGTTATCATCCAACCACCTCATCCTCTGTCTCCCCTTCTCCTCCTACCTTCAGTCTTTCCCAGCATCAGGGTCTTTTCCAATGAGTCAGCTCTTTGCATCAGGTGGCCAAAAGTAATGGAGTTTAGATTCAGCATCAATCCTTCCAGTGAATATTCAGGGTTGATTTCCTTTAGGATTAACTGATTTGATCTCCCTGCTGTCCAACGGACTCTCAGGAGTCTTCTCCAGCACCACAATTTAAAAGCATCAATTCTTCGGCATTCAGCCTTCTTTCTGGTCCAACTCTTACATCCGTAAATGACCACTGGAAAAATCTAGCTTGGACTATACGGACCTTTCGGTATAGGTCATCACTCGGCAAAGTGATATCTCTGCTTTTTAATACACTGTCTAGGTTAAACTCTTCAGGAACCTACAGATGTCCCTAGTTGCTTTAGGAAGCCCTTGCAATTCATAGGGAACTATGGCTTGTAATTCAGTCACAGTCCAGGGAACAGAAAAAAAACTTGTGGGTTGTTTAGATCCTCAGAAGACTTTGCTTTAAAGGGGCAGATTCTTTTTCCTTTTCCTTTTTTTTTTTTTTTAAAGGGGTGGATTCTGATGGTGGGGAGTGGAGGGGGATAGATTTAGGGGAAAAGGGAAGCTTAGTGACAGGATGGGGAAGCAATGAATATAGAAAGAAAGTGAAAGTCACTCAGTCGTGTCCAACTCTTTGCGACCCCATGTAATGTACAGTCCATGGAATTCTCGAGGCCAGAATACTGGAGTGGGTAGCCTATCCTTTCTTCAGGGGATCTTCCCAACCCTGGGATCAAAACCACATCTCCCACATTGCAGGTGGATTTTTTACCAGCTGAGCCACCAGGGAAGCCCAAGAACAGGAAGAATGGGTATAGAGAAAATGGAAATAGTTTCAAGGGAAAAAAAGGAAAATGGCACCCGAGGTGGGGCCTGAGCACAAGATGGCGGCTGGGCATCTGGAACCAAAGAAGATGAGGGAGGGGGAAAGAGCATCTTCACAGTTCTTGTCTTTAATTATTTGTTTGCCTCAGTTATTTTAAAAATTGTACTTTGCACAGAAGCTGTTTCAGACTCCTGATAACATTTGGAAGCCTCAAAAATACCAATGAAAAGAGGAATTCCATTCAGGTTGGACAGTTTTACAGCCTTGGCTGTCCAATTCACTTTCAAGAAAATAAGTCTGAGGAATTCAAAAGTTTCCCATAATGGCCACCAGTGTTCTAAATTACTTTTCATTAAGTCAGTCTATTTAGTTAGAAATGGGCATGAAAAGGGACTGTGGTTTTTAAGCATATAGCTGACTAGGGAGGGGGTCCCTGGAGGAGGGTGGGGGCACCCTAAAAACATTTAGATGACTGGAATCCCATTTCTTAGAGGTTTTTCTCTAGAACAAAAGGAAAAATTCTTAAACAGCACAGTTTCAACAGGAACAGCCAGGTTCCAAAAAGAATTAAACTGAGAACTAGCATAGTTTCAGGAGAAAAAAGTCAAGCTAATGTGACAAATGAGTACTCACAGTACTCACAGAAAGGGCAAAGTCTTTAACAGAAAGGATGAAGCCTTCAAAAAAAAAAAAAAACTTGAATAAAGCCGGGAAACCCTGGAAAGTTTCAAAATGCAAACAGGCCAGAGTTTGAATCCAGGAGAAAACTTACCCTCAAACTCAATGGTTGGCAAGAAGCAGGGAGTTCAGTGGGCTCTGTGGGTACCAGCACCTGTTTGCTCACCAACCTCAGAGTTATCAGGAGTTTCCTCTGGACCCCACATCTCAGACACCAAGTAATAATTGACCTGAAACAATAAAGCAGCCAGTGATTTTACCAACAAAATGAGCTTATTTGGGAACAGCAAAGAACTGCAATTGGGTACATGCAATCTATGGAGAACCACAGGCAAGTCTGGAGAATATAAGAGAGAAACGGTCTTTCCTGGGGGAGAAGGGGGAGTTGGGAAGGGCTGTTACAAATGAAGAATCCATTGGAGGAAGCTGAGATTTCAAAGTCTAGTGGTTCATCATTGGCTGAGTTGTGACAGTCTCTCATTGGTTGGACTGTTGCCAGGCAAGGAGAAAGCCTTCCTTCCTCCTGCTGAGCAGCAAAGTAGTAATCTTCTTCCTGTTGGAGATGCAGAGGTACCATCTCTTTCTGTTGCAGAACTGACACTGAGGGGTAAGGCAGGAGAGCGTGTCTTTCTAGCCTCCGCAGTCCACTGTAAATAGGGTTCTATTCATCCGTTTTCTCAGCTGCTACATCAGTAAGCTCAGCAGGCATGTACTGTCTCATCATAAAAACTTCGTAAACTGGGAGCTGCCCCACTGGCTGGGTTTGTTGTTCCCGTGCTTTTGCTTTCCTTGGTCTTAGGGGTCCAAAAGCACAGGGCGCTTCATCTGTTTCACTGTCAACCACCAAAACAGCCTCCCCTTCATGCTCCTCGCTTTCTCAGGGGTCCCACCTTGGCTTTGTCACAAGTGCTCCAGCCTTAACCTGAGGCAGCTTGCACATTCCTAGCTTTGCAAAGCAGCACGCTCAATTCTCAGTTCTCCAACTGACCATCCTGTTCTCTACCACCTCGTCCATTAGCCCCAAGATTGGGCTTCCCTCGTGGCTCAGACGGTAAAGTGTCTGTCTCCAATGCTGGAGACCCGGGTTCGATCCCTGGGTCAGGAAGATCCCCTGGAGAAGGAAATGGCAACCCACTCCAGTACTTTTGCCTGGAAAATCCCATGGACAGAGGAACCTGGTAGGCTACATACAGTCCATGGGGTCACAAAGAATCAGACACGACTAAGCGACTTTACTTACTTACTTACTTAGCAGAGTGGTGGACAACCTCACATCTTTCTCTAACCTCAGCTCTTCCTCCAACTTCTGACTCAAGTTTCGGCACCTGGTTGGGCCTCAGTGGCCAGCCCCCAGTGGCAGCCATTCATCTCCCTTCTTTGCTGAAGTGCACTCTGAATGGTTCCTCAAATCTATTACACCAGATGGTGTTTTCAGGACATTTCTGTATTCACACAGAGGTCCGTAAGCATCTAACATATGGGCCACTCCTCCCCACCAAGAGGTCAACAGCCGATCTGAAATTTCCTGGAAGATGCCTCTTTCCTAAGGCCCATTTCTTCAGTCTCCTGGCTGGCTTGCCAATTGTTGTTTTCTAACCTCTGGAATCCCTTGAGTGAAATCTGAAACCAGTCCTTGAAGATGGAGGGTAAGGAGAGTTGGGAGGAAGAGGTAGACCACTCTAGATGGGTAGGTGGCAAGCTTGATAAGCAAGGGAACTTACATATGAGCTTAGCAGGGCTAGCTGCAGAGATTAGATCTCTGCACCCACCCACCACAGTCTTACAGTGTATGTGTGTGAATGTGTTCAGTTACTCAGTTGTGACCGACTCTTTGTGACCCCACGGACTGCAACCCACCCGGCTCCTCTGTCCATGGATTTTATACAGAGACCTTAATGGGGTACAGTCAGATATATCATCCAGAGGGTCTCAAAAATGCATTACTCTCTCAAGGTTGTGTCCAGAAGTGACTTGAAGTAAGAAAAGCAGGCAGGGGCTTCCCTGGTCACTGTGGGTGGGGATCCTCTTACTAATGCAGGGGACATGGCTTCGAGCCCTGGTCTGGGAAGATTCCCCCATGCCACAGAGCAAGTAAACCTGTGCGTCGCAGCTGCTGAGCCCTCCCTCTAGGGCCCACCTGCCGCAACTACTGAGGCCCACGTGCCTAGAGCCTATGCTCCGCAAGAAGAGGAGCTACCTCACGGAGAAACCTGTTGTAGGGCCTACTTGCCACAACTACAGAAAAGCCCACACGAAGCAACAAAGACCCAGTGCGGCAAAAAATAAACAATTTTTAAAAAAAGAAAAAGTGTGCAGGATATACATTTCAAGGATACAGGAAGGGATATGGAGGTCCCAACTGCGCTGGTCCAGCTCGCAGGCCAACCTGTGGTCACATCCTTTCAGTGACCTCTTGCAACAAGGGACATGGTTGCAACACCCACACTCAGCCCTGGGACCGAGAAAAGGGTGCTGATCGAACTGTGGACCCAGGAAAAGGTCCATGGCAGGTGGAGGACACTCTGGAGTTGGTGTGCCTTACAGAAGAGGGATGACCTGATGGAACAGGGAACCAGGGAAGGAGCTGGAAGGAGCAGGAAGGAAAGCAAGAACAACTGTGACATGCTCAGAGGGACAAGAATCCATTCGGGGGCAGGCAACAGATTAAATTCTGGTTTCCTCTCCAGGGAAAGCAAGAGCCAAGGAGAAACACATTCTGTGGGACCCAGTGATCCCATTTCTGGGAACTGAATCAAAGGAAAGAATTTGACTGAATCCAAAACTTATCATCAAACAGTGACAAAGATGAACTCTCACAGGACAGTCGGAAGGCACCGAACATTGAGCTAAACACTTAAAATATATATTTATTTATTTGTCTGCATCAGGTCTTAGTTGTGGCACGTGGGCTCACTGGTGGTGTATGGGTTTAGTTGTTCCCACATATGTGGGACTTTAGTTCCCTGACCAGGGATCGAACTCACGTTCCCTGCATTGCAAGGTGAATACATAACTACCAGGGAAGCCCCTGAGCTAAACAATTTTGACATATTGATTTATTTCATTCTCATGACTGGGGATGGAGTTGATATCACACCCATTCTATAAGAAAGCTCAGTCTCAGCAAGGTGAAGTAGTTGGTCCAGAGCCAAGGCAGAATTTAAGGTCAGGTCTGACTACTAAGGGCTTCCATCATGGCTCCATGACAAAGAATCCACCTGCCAATCCAGGAGACGAGGATTCGATCCCTGGGTCCGAAAGATCCCCCGGAGAAGAATATGGCAACCCACTCCAGTATTTTTGCCTGGGAAATTCTACGGACAGAGGAACCTGTCCAGCTACAGTCCGTGGGGTCACAAAAGAGACGGACACTGAGTAGGAAAGAGACAGAACAGGCTCCATGTTGAAAGCAGGACTCCATCTTGGGCCGGACTGTGGACTTTGAGCTATATGACCAGTATCTATGGAAACGGCAAAGCAACTAGAAAACCTTCCCTGGAAGGAAGAGCCCCAGGGCTCACATCTAGACTGTCTGTTGTCAGGAGCCGCCAGGGCATGCCCAGGCCGTGACAAGGTCACGGGACCAGAGAAGAACTTTCAAGGCAGCTCTTCCCCTCGAGTTTGTCCCAAGGACAAGGTCATGGGATGAGAAAGGAATCTGCCAGGCAGCTCTTCCCCTCGAGGTTGTCCCGGGGGCCCAGTATGTCCCTTTCTTCTTTCTGTCTTACTGTTGTTGGGCTTTCTATTAATTTTTGGAAATATAATGTATAGTAATAAGGCCTCCCTGGAAAAGTCCAAGCCTTTTTGGAAATGCTCATGATTGCTCTGGCTCAGGACACGACCATAAACATCAAGTCAAAAAAAGAGAAAAGGCCACAGGTATAGTTTGGCTGCTTGCTTAAAAGATTATAATGTTCTAGAATAGAAATGAGTAGAGGCATTTAGATTTAGAAGTAGATGTACTGCTTCAGTTTACTTGCTCCTTGGTTGAAAGGGTTTTCACTATTGCTATTTCTATGCTGCTATTTGTTCATTGTTTCCCTTTCTTTAAACAACATGAGATATTATGGGTATTTTTGTAGAATTAGAAAATGGGGTACATAGGATTTCAATAGAAGATTTATATTAGCCAGCTTCACTGCCATTATCTCACTATTAATAGAGGTGTTTTTGCTATTTAATAGTTAATCATTGTAAATTGAGGTTTTGTGGTTTCAGGTAAAGAAAAATATCAAGGTTTTTCTCATGGTAATATTCTCAGAAATGTCAAACATGTTACTGTGACCCTTCCCATGTACTGTTTTATTGTCCAAAGAATTTACACTATACCTGATATTTGTAGAACATTGTTTTGTTAGAATGAAAATGTTAGGCCATTAAGGCAAGAAGATTAATGTACGGGACATTTAAGAAAAAACCCTGTAATCAGAAATGTTCCAGATGAATACATAGGGGGAAAACATGGGGAAGAAAAATATTGACAGAAGCACAAAACCAATATCTGATGTAATATGTGGTGCTTAAGGGGGAGGTAATGTTCATTCTATAAAATCTGAGCTATCCTAAAAATTAAAAAAGCTACCTCTTCTACGCAACCTTCTGTGTGTGTCTGTCTTCTTCCTCGCCCACGCCACTCATCCCTTGGGTATACCTGGACCCGCTGGGGCTGGACCCCAACACTCTGTTGCCTGAAAGAATAACCTAATTATCTGTGTAACTGAATAGAATCATAAATTCTATTATACTTATTGGGGTATGACCACAGGCCTATTGATAATTGTCCACTGTTAACTACCTAGGCTTAAGGCATACGAATCATGGGTTAACTTTGATTGTATCTTTCTTTTCCTTTGTTCAGACTCATTTCAGGGAATTTGGGGAGGTAGGTTTGGGCATGTAGGCTTAGGGTATATAAGGTTTTCACAAAAACTGGTCGGGGTCCTTGGCTAAGAGGAGACTCTGCCTTGGGCCCACCGGCGTAATAAACTGCACTCCACTATCTGCATTGTCCTTCTGAGTGAGTTTGTTTCCCAGAACGCATGGCTACAACAACACAACTTAGCAACTAAACAACAGCTGACTCCTAAGCAGCACCTAAGACCTTCCAGCGCAGCGCTTCTCACCCTCAGCACTGTTCAGACCCAGCATCCGCTGTGGTTGTGGGGCTGATGTCTTGTGTATTACAGGATGTTGAACATCAACCTTGGCCTCCACTTGCTAGATGCCAGTGCATTTCCTTCTCCACTTGTTGATAGCTTAGGGTGAACGGTGTCAGATTCCTGATCAAAGGAGAAGATATAGCTTCAGGACCAGGGACGAGGCTTGATACTTGGAGGTTTTTGTGGAGCAAAGTTTCATTAAAGTATAATAGAGACAGGGAAAGCTTCTGACACAAACATCAGAAGGGACAGAAAGAGTGCCCCCTTGCTAGTTTTTAGCAAGGTGTTTTATGTCTGTTAGAAAGTTATTAGGGTGAAAGTGAAGAAGGACTAAAGAGCCTCTTGCTGAAAGTGAAAGGAAAGTGAAAAAGTTGGCTTAAAGCTCAACATTCAGAAAACTAAGATCATGGCATCCGGTCCCATCACTTCATGGGAAATAGATGGGGAAAGAGTGGAAACAGTGGCTGACTCTATTTTTCTAGGCTCCACAATCACTGCAGATGGTGATTGCAGCCATGAAATTAAAAGACGCCTACTCCTTGGAAGGAAAGTTATGACCAACCTAGACAACATATTAAAAAGCAGAGACATTACTCTGTCAACAAAGGTACGTCTAGTCAAGGCTATGGTTTTTCCAGGGGTCATGTATGGATGTGAGAGTTGCACTATAAAGAAAGCTAAAAAAAGCTGAGCGTCGAAGAATTGATGCTTTTGAACTGTGGTGTTGGAGAAGACTCTTAAAGAGTCCCTTGGACTGCAAGGAGATCCAACCAGTCCATCCTAAAGGAGATCAGTCCTGGGTGTTCATTGGCAGGACTGATGTTGAAACTGAAACTCCAATACTTTGGCCACCTGATGCGAAAAGCTGACTCATTTGAAAAGACCCTGATGCTGGGAAAGATTGAGGGCAGGAGGAGAAGGGGACGACAGAGGATGGGATGGTAGGATGGCATCACCGATTCAATGGACATGGGTTTGGGTGGACTCTGGGAGTTTGTGATGGACAGGGAGGCCTGGCGTGCTGCGGTTGATGGGGTCGCAAAGAGTCAGACATGACTGAGCCACTGAGCTGAACTGAATCAGATAAGAGACCCCTCAAGGCTGAGGGAGTTTCACCAGGCCCCTCTCCCACAACAGGTAGGATGGCTCAAGGTATGTCCTCCCCCAGCCATAAAACAATTGACGGGAATACTGGTTTGTTGAGCCATTATCAGCCCAAGGTTTGAGAAAAGAAAAAAGTTAGTCTTAGGTGGAACCATTTTGAAGAAAGGCAAATTCTAAAGCAAATACATACTTTCATTAACATAGCTTAAGAAAAACATTTCCATGAGAAAAACACATTGGATAGCTCAGGCAGGATGTATGTCTGCTGTTAGAAAAACGCTGTGAGAGGAAAAAAGCTGCCTCTAAGGACCGTTGGTGAAGGCTTTTATTGAGCGGTCGCTCTCGGGCAGAACTCCCGGGGGAGGGTGAGTGAGGAGACAAACGGAGTCTGCGAGGTATGAGGGGTGGGGAGGGGTTTTATAGCCAGGGCCGGCGTCCAAGCCAGGTCTTTTCATATAAGGAAGAAAGCGCGGGCTACAGAGGCGGTCAGTGTCCGAGGGTTCCGGGTCGGTACCTGATTGGACCAGGCTGCAGTGGGTCGGTCCCCAGAAGTTTAGCCAGCCTCCGGAATTTGCCTTGCGGCACTTTTCCGGGGCATGTCTCAACACACCTGACCTTTCATCTGCCACTTGCAGTTTATTTCCTCCCGCCACTTGGGGACCTCTGGCCTTCCTGCCCATTACCCACTCATCATGACAACCAAAACCCTCTCCAGCCATTGCAAATGGGAGTAGCATCATCCCGGTCCAGCACCTGAAGGAGTCTTTTGGGCCTAGGAAAAAAAAAAACAATAGTCTCAAAGGCCCTTGCTGAATCATCTAACTTCGGAGAAAACAAAACAGAACTTTAGTTCCGCCCTGGTGCTCCAGGCCGGTTGCATCTATCTGAGACTTATCACCCCCTGCCCAACTATAAATGCCATCTCAACTAAAGAATACCCAAAACATGCCGCCTGATTAACGTTTCCCTTATCGCTTCCACAAACCTCCCTATAAATCTGGAGCCTCCCTGATCCCTCTTGGCATTCAACCTGGTCGTTAGGCCGACTGTCGCCCCTCCTTGCCTGAATAAAGGTAACCTACTTCTGTTGAGGTCGTCTTTCCTTTTCTGCCTCGGCTTGATCTATACCTTACAGCACCTTCCTACAAGCATGGCAATATCTTCTGCCGCCCACTGAAAGTCCCACTGCGGTCACGCTGACCGCAGGCAGGAAGGCGCCAGCCAGAAAATGCTGACAGGGAAGCCCCCGCCGCTGAAAGGTCTCAGATAAGCCCCAGGGATAGACATCCACCAATCAACAGCCCGTTGCCAGGCAGACTGATGGACGTGAAGGCGCCAAGACTCCGGCCAATCAAAAAACCGACTCGGGACCTAGAGGTCCAATCAGCACCTTGGTCCCGCCACTTCCGTATCCACCGGGGTATATAGGTGTCGCCCGCCTCCCCGCAGATTGCAGATTCCTGTTTTCTCCCTTGCTCGCGCTTGGGAGCTCTGCCTGGGAGCGATTGCCCAATAAAAGCCTTTTGATACTCCAGCGCCCCTTTGTCTTGTCGCGGCGTTCTTACACCCACACTTGGCCATTCATAACTGAAAACACCTAGTGTCCCAAAGGAAGGTGTCTTGTCAATGCAGAGAAATACCTGTGTAGTTTTAAAGGAGGAAACGGAACAGGCTCTATCTTGAAAGCAGGACTCCATCTTGGGTCTGAGTGTGGGCTTTGAGCTATATGTCCCTATATCTATGGAAACGACATACCAACTGGAAAACCCGGCCCCCAGAAGGAAGAGCCCCAGGGCTCTCCATTGCCTAAAAGAATACCCTAATTATCTGTGTAAAAGAACAGAACCATTCTATTATGCTTATTGGGGTATGATCACAGGCCTATTGATAACTGTCCACTGTTAATTACCTAGTCTTAAGGCATACGAATCATGGGTCAACTTTGATTGTATCTTTCTTTTTCCTTTGTTCAGACTAGTTTAAGGGAACCTTATACACTTAGGGTGTATAAGGTTTTCACAAAAACTGGTCGGGGTCCTTGGCTAAGAGGAGACTGTGCCTTGGGCCCGCCGGTGTAATAAACTGCACTCCACTATCTGCATTGTCCTTCTGAGTGAGTTTGTTTCCCGGAAGGCGTGGCTACAACAGTTTCATAAACAGAAACAAAGCAGTTAAGTGAAGGAAGCAGGATTGTGGATGACCTTCCTGTCCTTTATGACATCTGTTTCTTTAATGTCTCTACATTATTCTCCTAATATTAACCACGAAAAGAAAAATCACCCACAGAGATTTCCCAGCACTCCAGTCATTGGGACTCCACGCTTTCACTGCTGACAGCCCAGGTTCAGTTCCTGGTCTGGGAACTAATATAAACATGTGATTCATAAATAAATAAATGAAGGAGAAGAGACAAATCCCCAAGGCAGAAGAATCCCAAACAATTTACACAAATGACCCACCCCCGAGGAAGTGGAATATGACTCCCATGCTTTAGGTGTGTGCTAAGTCACTTCAGTTGTGTTCGACTCTTTGTGACCCTATGGACTGTAACCTGCCAGGCTCCTCTGTCCATGGGCTTCTCCAGGCAAGAATACTGGAGTGGGTTGCAATGTCCTCCTCCAGGGGATCATCGCAACCCAGGGATCAAACCCATATCTCTTTGTTGTAAAATGATTCTTCAAAAAATAAAACAGGTAAAATGCTGGAATAACTATTTCCTTTTGCTCAGAGTCCCACATGGAGGTGGGTCTGCATACATACACAGTTTTGTCCTCTACCTGAAATCATGGTCCCAAGCTGACCCTCCCAACCCCAAGTTTGAAGGTCACCACAGTGGGGCACAATGTTAGCTTTGCCAAGGTTTCTGTCTTTGCACCTGGAGTCCTAGCCCTGGAGGGAGGCCCTACTGATGACACACAAGCTCCCCCTGGACCTCCTCAGCAAGAGAATCCCTGATCCCTTGTCATTTGGTTGCTAAGTGGCTTTAATGAAGGGGCTTCTAGGCAGAGGAATGTCCAACTGGAGACCTCAACCCCTGGCCTTGAGCCCAGGAACCATCTGGCCCAGCTGACCACAAACACCGCAAATGGCTGTTGCAGCCAAATCTGGGCGGTGGTCAGACTACCGCTGGAGAAGCCATAGGAAAGCAAACAGTTGTCTTACAGCAACAGGAAGTCTGTAATCAGGCCAATCTCCAGCAGGAAGCTCTGGTTCCCTTGGTCATATGGAAGAGAGATCAGTGCAGCCTGAGTTTCCTGGAACGTGACTCCAGGGTCGAACCCCCTCTGGAAGTCTTTCCCCAGATGCCCCACGCCCAGGTCCTTTGGGTTCAGAGTGTCCAAAGTGGACCTGATCGTCTTTCCTCAAAGTGTACTCCTTACTCTGGGGCCATGTTCCCATGTTGCCCACCTCTCTTTCCCTGAGCCGCATGCCAGCCCTCGTATCCATTGAATGCCTTTCCTGTCACTGCTGATGTTTAGTGGCCAAGTCATGTCCCTCTCTTTCACAACCTCATGGACTGCAGCCCACCAGGCTCCTTTGTCCATGGGATTTTCCATACCTACTGAAGTTCAAAGATGAGCACAATAAAAGACAAATGGTATGGAACTAACAGAAGCAGAAGATGTTAAGAAGAGGTGGCAAGAACACACAGAAGAACTGTACAAAAAAGATCTTAATGACCCAGATAACCACGATGGTGTGTGATCACTCTCCTCGAGCCAGACATCCTGGAATGTGAAGTCAAGTGGACCTTAGAAAGCATCACTACAAACAAAGCTAGTAGAGGTGATGGAATTCCAGCTAAGCTGTTTCAAATCCTAAAAGATGATGCTGTGAAAGTGCTGCACTCAATATGCCAGCAAATATGGAAAATTCAGCATGGCCACAGGGCTGGAAAAGGTCAGTTTTCATTCCAATCCCAAAGAAAGTCAATGCCAAAGAATGTTCAAACTACCGCACAATTGCACTCATTTCACATGTTAGCAAAGTAATGCTCAAAATTCTCCAAGCCAGGCTTCAATGGTACATGAACCAAGAACTTCCAGTTGTTTAGGTTGGATTTAGAAAAGGCACAGGAACCAAAGATCAAATCTCCAACATCCATTGGATCATAGAAAAAGGGAGAGAATTCTAAAAAAATGTCTGCTTCTGCTTCATTGACTACTCTAAAGCCTTTGATTGTGTGGATTACAACAAACGGTGGAAAATTCTTAAAGAGATGGGAATACCAAACCACCTTACCTGCCTCCTGAGAAACCTGTACGCAGGTTGTCAACTAAAAATAAAATGTATAATTTGAGAGTTGTGAGTTAAGCTTTATTTGGGGCAAAATGAGAACTGCAGCCCAGGAGGCAGCATCTCAGATAGCTCTGAGAGACTGCTCCAAAGCTGCAGTGGGGGAAAGTCAATATATGAGGTTTTGGTGAAGAGGGACTTGCCAGGGTCCAGCCCCAGCAGGTCCAGGAGGACCCAAGGGATGAATGGCGTCGGCGAAAAGAAGTGCATGGACTCTGGTTGCAATGCAAGAACTCTCTCTGTTTATTTTTTAACAGCTCAGATTATACAGAATTGTTTTTCTTGCTTTCCCCTTACCATCACCCCATGTTACATCAGATGTTGGTTTCATATTTCCATCAACATTTTCCCTCATATCTTTTCCAGTGACTTCATCTGGAACAATCTTGATTACAGGATTTTTTCCTTGAATGTCCCGTACATAGTCTTCTTGCCTCAATGGCCTAACATTTTCACTCTGACAAAAACAATATTCCATAGATTCCAGATATAGTATGAATTCTTTGGACAATAAAACAATACATGGGAAGGGTTATGAAAAACATGTTTTAAAAAAAAGAAAGAAAGAAAAACATGTTTGACATTTCTGAGAATAATACCATGTGAAAACCTTGATATTTTTCTCTAAGACCACAAAACCTCAGTCTACAGTCTTTAACTATGAAGCAGCAAAACACCTCTGAAGCAGCAAAACACCTCTATTAATAGTGAGGTAATGGCAGTGAGGCTGGTTAATATAAATCTTTTATACTATTGAAATCCTATGTTACACATTTTCTAATTCTACAAAATTACCCGTAATATTCTATGTTTATTAAAGGAATGGAAACAGTGGACAAATAGCAGCACTGAAATAGCAACAATGAAAACCCTCTTGACCAAAGAGGAAGTAAGCTGAAGCAGTACATCTACTTCTGAATCTAAATGTCTCTGCTCTTTTCTAATCTAGAACATTATAATCTTCTAAGCAAGCAGCCAAACTATGCCTGTGGCCTTTCCCTTATTTCTGCCGATAGCCATACCCTCGGCTTGGGCTATTCCGGGGAGGCCTGATTACTACATATTACATTTCCAAGATTTAGTAGAAAGCACAATAATAGTAAGACAGAAAGAGAAAGGGGAAACTGGGTCCCCGGGGCAACCCCGAGGGGAAGAGCTGCCTTGCAGGTTCCTCTCTCATCTCGTGACCTTGTTATGGTCTGGGCACGTCCCAGCGGCTCCCGACAGGGAGTTCAATCCCATAAAGTGTTGGGGTCCTTTAATGGACCAGAACCTGGTGGTCTGGAGTGGACAATGAGAAAGTGAAAGAAAGAAAGAGGCTAATATTCCCTGGGTTACGCAGCTGGCCTTCGCGCTCCAGGGAATCAGCCAGAAGTAGAGAGAGAGAGAGATATAGAGAGAGAAAGAAAGACACGGGGACCCAAGCTCTGATGGAACAAGGGTGCATTATTGAATTCTGTAAGAGTATATATACAGTAATACAAGGTAGCTTCTTCAGATAAAGATCAGGAGACCAGACTTTACAAGTTACCAAGGAAGCAAGGAGCAATAGAGGCCATAAGGCCAAAAGGCGATCCATATCAAAAGAGGGTCGTAAACAATCTCTTTCACCAAATAGAAAAGCCTGAAGGAAATCCCATGCATGTACCCCATCTCTTTGATCTCCATCCTGGGAGAGGCTTGCCTGCTCCTCTTTTTTTTTTTTTCTGTGAGGCTGTCACGGCTAACGCCATGGCAGGCAGCCTAGATTAGGAGTAGGCCTGGTTTCCCGGGGTAACATAATTATCAGGCCTCCTGGAGCCAGCCAATCAACATATGCCTAGCCAGAAGAAAGGGAACCTATCAGGGGAAAGCTGAAAGCCCCATGTAGGGCCAACAAAAATTATCTTGCAACTGTGTAACCAATCCGCTTACGCCAACTACCCACTGTGTAACCAATCCGCTTGCACCAACTACCTGCTGCTTGTTTTGACCTAATAAATACCGGAGAGAACTGGGGCTCGGGGCCTTTCGTCCTCACACACCTGGTGAGGGCGGGAGGCCCTGGCTCGAGTCAGTAATAAATTCCCCTATTGTGAGTTGCATTGTTTCGAGGAGTCTTCTTTCCCGACCGGGGACTCGGACTATGGGCAGAACATTTTCATTTATTTTTATTAGTTGGAGGCTAATTACTTTACAATATTGTAGTGGTTTTTGCTATACTTTGACATGAATCAGCCATGGATTTACATGTATTCCCCATCCTGATCCCCCTTCCCACCTCCCTCTCCACCCAATTCCTCTGGGTCTTCCCAGTGCACCAGGCCCAAGCACTTGTCTCATACATGCAGCCTGGGATGGTGATCTGTTTCATCCTTGATAATATACATGTTTTGATGCTGTTCTCTTGAAACATCCCACCCTCGCCTTCTCCCACAGAGTCCAAAAGTCTCTTCTGTACATCTGTGTCTCTTTTTCTGTTTTGCATATAGGGTTATCGTTACCATCTTTCTAAATTCCATATATATGCGTTAGTATACTGTATTGGTCTTTATCTTTCTGGATTACTTCACTCTGTATAATGGGCTCCAGTTTCATCCATCTCATTAGGACTGATTCAAATGAATTCTTTTTAATGGCTGAGTAATATCCCATGGTGTATATGTACCACAGCTTCCTTATCCATTCATCTGCTGATGGGCATCTAGGTTGCTTCCATGTCCTGGCTATTATAAACAGTGCTTTGATGAACATTGGGGTGCACGTGTCTCTTTCAGACCTGGTTTCCTCAGTGTGTATGCCCAGGAGTGGGATTGCTGGGTCATATGGCAGTTCTATTTCCAGTTTTTTAAGAAATCTCCACACTGTTCTCCATAGCGGCTGTACTAGTTTGCATTCCCACCAACAGTGTAAGAGGGTTCCCTTTTCTCCACACCCTCTCCAGCATTTATTGCTTGTAGACTTTTGGATAGCAGTCATCCTGACTGGCGTGTAGTGGTACCTCATTGTGGTTTTGATTTGCATTTCTCTAATAATGAGTGATGTTGAGCATCTTTTCATGTGTTTGTTAGCCATCTGTATGTCTTCTTTGGAGAAATGTCTGTTTAGTTCTTTGGCCCATTTTTTGATTGTGTCATTTATTTTTCTGGAATTGAGCTTCAGGAGTTGCTTGTATATTTTTGAGATTAATCCTTTGTCTGTTGCTTCGTTTGCTATTATTTTCTTCCAATCTGAGGGCTGTCTTTTCACCTTACTTATAGTTTCCTTTGTTGTGCAGAAGCTTTTAAGTTTCATTAGGTCCCATTTCTTTATTTTTGCTTTTATTTCCAATATTCTGGGAGGTGGGTCATAGAGGATCCTGCTGTGATTTATGTCGGAGAGTGTTTTACCTATGTTCTCCTCTAGGAGTTTTATAGTTTCTGGTCTTACATTTAGATCTTTAATCCATTTTGAGTTTATTTTTGTGTATGGTGTTAGAAAGTGTTCTAGTTTCATTCTTTTGCAAGTGGTTGACCAGTTTTCCCAGCACCACTTGTTAAAGAGGTTGTCTTTTTTCCATTGTATATCCTTGCCTCCTTTGTCAAAGATAAGGTGTCCATAGGTTTGTGAATTTATCTCTGGGCATTCTATTCTGTTCCATTGGTCTATATTTCTGTCTTTGTGCCAGTACCATACTGTCTTGATGACTGTGGCTTTGTAGTATAGTCTGAAGTCAGGCAGGTTGATTCCTCCAGTTCCATTCTTCTTTCTCAAGATTACTTTGGCTATTCGAGGTTTTTTGTATTTCCATACAAATTGTGAAATTATTTGTTCTCGTTCTGTGAAAAATACCGTTGGTAGCTTGATAGGGATTGCATTGAATCTATAGATTGCTTTGGGTAGAATAGCCATTTTGACAATATTGATTCTTCCAATCCATGAACACGGTATATTTCTCCATCTGTTTGTGTCCTCTTTGATTTCTTTCATCAGTGTTTTATAGTTTTCTATGTATAGGTCTTTTGTTTCTTTAGGTAGATATACTCCTAAGTATTTTATTCTTTTTGTTGCAATGGTGAATGGTATTGTTTCCTTAATTTCTCTTTCTGTTTTTTCATTGTTAGTATATAGGAATGCAAGGGATTTCTGTGTGTTAATTTTATATCCTGCAACTTTACTATATTCATTGATTAGCTCTAGTAATTTTCTGGTAGAGTCTTTAGGGTTTTCTATGTAGAGGATCATGTCATCTGCAAACAGTGAGAGTTTCACTTCTTCTTTTCCTATCTGGATTCCTTTTACTTCTTTTTCTGCTCTGATTGCTGTGGCCAAAATTTCCAATACTATGTTGAACAGTAGTGGTGAGAGTGGGCACCCTTGTCTTGTTCCTGATTTCAGGGGAAATGCTTTCAATTTTTCACCATTGAGGGTGATGCTTGCTGTGGGTTTGTCATATATAGCTTTTATTATGTTGAGGTATGTTCCTTCTATTCCTGCTTTTTGGAGAGTTTTAATCATAAATGAGTGTTGAATTTTGTCAAAGGCTTTCTCTGCATCTATTGAGATAATCATATGGTTTTTATCTTTCAATTTGTTAATGTGGTGTATTACCTTGATTGATTTGCGGATATTAAAGAATCCTTGCATTGGGATAAAGCCCACTTGGTCATGATGTATGATTTTTTTAATATGTTGTTGGATTCTGTTTGCTAGAATTTTGTTAAGGATTTTTGCATCTATGTTCATCAGTGATATTTTGCCTGCTCCTCTTGCAGGACGTGGACTGACAAGGAACAGAGGGAACTGATAAGGAACGTGGACTGATAAGGAACACAAGAGAGCTAGGAGACAGCACACAGGGATCCTCCTGCTAAACACTCCCTGACAATGAAGCACTCATTTTACAAAAGGTTTTTGTTAGTCATGAGGATCTGATGTCACCATAAAGGGATTTAGTGCTTCTCTAGATATGAGGAGATGCAAGGATTGAGATCATAAAATCTGTTCCTAAAAACATCCAACTATCTAAAGACCTGTCCTGCTAAATTCTCTGAAGCACAGAGTGCCTCACACCACCCTTGAACTCCCTCAGGGATTGTTGAAGGTCAACAGCTATAACAGCGTGGGGTTCGATCTCTGTAGAGGCAGAAGGCAAATGCCTTTGTTGTTCAGTTGTTGGCAATCCTCTTGGTAAGTGCCAATTTGTAGTTGACCTGGCCCCCTTGTGGTCATAAATCTGACCATATTTTGGGGGGCATTACATGACCATTTTGCCCTGTGTTGCTGGGAAGACTCATTCCTAGTTCTGAAGAAGGTTTTTGTTGATAGGCCACTCAATGTGCTATTACTGGACTAGGTCTTAATAGTCAAAGATCTCTGGACATCTGTCTTCTAGTTATGGCCCAGGAAAGTATTCCCTTTTGTTGCATCTTTTCATACCTAGAGTTAGACTATTACAATCATTGATCATATATCAAGCTATACATTTGATCAACTGCTTCAGGTCTAGTCATCATTTTCGTTGGCGGTTCAGTCATGCACATGGTAATACAAGAAATAATAATCTTGTGAAACAAGCAAAATATAAATGGTATAGTTAATGACATTAGTGGAATTAAAAGTAAATATTTTAGCCATGAGCCTCCCACACCAAACCAGCTTTTTTTTTTTAAAGATAGTCAGGACTATTTTTAAGATAGTCACTTAAAGCATAAACCTGATTTTTCATGTGGTTCATCAAATGTGTTACATTAAAGGATTTATCAGGTGTGAAAATACAGCGTTCAGTTTGAATTATAGCACAGATGTCTCCCTGAGATACTGTAAGGTGTCAGGGGCCTTGCAGTTGTCAACACTGCCTTTCTCATCATAGAGATCTCAGAATTTAATAGGCTAATAGCCTGGTTACTATCATTTAAAGCTTATGAAAGTTGTTATGGCTTCGATATGGTCAATTACATCCTCTAACTCCACTGAAGGCAGACACACAGACACTCACACACCCAAAAGCTGCTAAATGTTCATACCAGTAGAATACAGATCTTTGACCCATTGGGATCATACTGTTAGGCAGTTAGGATAGGGAACAGGAGTCCAAAATGATGGTGGCTAAAAGACAAGGAAGGGAAAAGCCCCTGAAAATAGAACAAAGGAAGGTCCAAAGGGCCAGGGGTCTCTCTCTCTCTCTCTCTCTCTCCCCCCGCGCCCACCCTCCCCACCCCACCCCACACGCTGGCTCCTCGCCCACGCTCTTCTCTTTGCGTCTTTGGGTTGGCATGACCTAACACCTCGAGGATGGATTTTCCTGCTATTTTCTAAATAAAATAGAACTGTAACATGGAGCTGTAACACTGATTTATCTGAGAGCTATAGCATGGTCTGTCCAAGACCTGAGAGCTGTGATGTGCCAAAGGCTTTAATGTCCGTCACTCCAAATCTTTGTTGTGATGAGACAGAACCGAGGAGCATATACTCGCCTGACATCTATGGTGCCGTGACTCGGGTTTAACCTGGCTGAAACAACCTTGGTGTGGCCCCCGCAAGGAGGAGGTCACGCACAGCAGGAGCCCAACTCTGCGAAAGCTCCCACGGTACAAGCGGAACACGAAGTGACAAGAGGCCCATCGTACGGGAAACCGGAACAGCAAAAAAACGAACTCAGCAGAAAGCTCACGCGACTCAGTCTCAGATTCCAGAAGACCTCCAGTTAAGGTAGGAGGTCCTCGCTCCTATGGCTGGAGGGACATATGCCTAACAAAATCTTAATTCCTTTACAATCTCTCATTTCTTGTTTCCTCGAGCCCCCCACAAACAGGCGGGCGGCAGTGGGCGCAACTGAGGGACTCTGGAGAGGTCACTCCTCATTATGTCCCAAAGGCTCTATCTGCTGAGCCCCAGTAGCTGTTACCCAAGCTGATGGGGGTTCTGTGTCCTTAATCTTCTTTGTGCCAAGGATCAGGCCAATGAAAACTGTGAGCAAAAGTCAGGTCTTTAGCAGATTTTCCGGCAGTCTATGAAGGGGATTCCTTGGCACGTTTTTCCCACTGCTTTTTCCTCCTGTCCTTCAGCTCTCTCTCCTGGGACTTGAGCCCAGCCAAAACCCAGGATGCCCGGCTTCAGGACCTAATGAAGCTCAGGCTCTGATGTCTCATTGCAAAAATTCAGTGAGAGACAAAGCGATAGGTAAGAGGTGGATTTGTTAGGATTCAGAGAGACGCGCACTCTGCAGGGTGTGGGCCATTGCAGAGGGCAAGGGCTCAGGCCAAGGAATGCGGCCTGGCTAGGTTTTTCAGGGTGAATCCATATGCTAATGAGTGGGAGGATCCCACTCATCCCAATCATTGGGGAACCACCCACTCCTCAGTCTTTTGACAGTGACTTAGAGCTGTCCTGCCACCTCTGGGTGTGTCTTTTGGCTTATAGATTGGGCATTAAGGTTTACTTGAATTTGACTTGTTATCTTGGACCCAATTGATTTTAATCCGTTTATGTTATGCCCTTGCGCTATGTCATTCTTTCAAAGGTTGTGCCCTGCCCCCTTCCCTCTTGTTTCATGATCTTTTCCTGAGCCCTGTCCAGGCCCACAATGTTGCCTCTACAATCTTCTGGAGGGACAACCAGAAAATATCTGGCCCATGGGAGGAAAGTACTGTATAATATCCAATCACTCTAGATATTCAGCTCTTCATCTTCCATGTTTCCTACAACATGTGCAACACCAGCATCTCTCAGTGAACCCGCTAGAGTGGGCGACAGGCACACAGTGCCTGCTAGAAGTCCATCTGCTGGCAT
Source organism: Cervus elaphus (assembly GCF_910594005.1). NCBI lineage: Eukaryota > Metazoa > Chordata > Mammalia > Artiodactyla > Cervidae > Cervus > Cervus elaphus. The sequence continues at coordinate 9,621,151 of NC_057823.1, forward strand.
CCCTTCAAGGGCAACTGGGCTTCCAGGGATAATGTTTTCCACTTTGGGAGTTAGCCCTGCAGGCCGTTTGGGCCCAAACTCTTACCACCCTTCTCCTAAAGTTACAAACATAGTCATGGATCAAATCTCCACTCCACTTTTATGGAATATCTGGTCTGTGGCCTCTTAACAAATTTGTTCTTAAGCCAATTATTAACTCCTACAATTAGGACCCTGCCCCCTTGTAGGCAACGTTGCTCCACCCTGCCTATTATTAAAATACCTTAATGTCCCTAACAGGGCCAGATAACCCACTCCTTTGTCATTACTTCTGCTATTACCTAAAGTGGTTCTATGACAACGAAATGTTTACAATTGGAGACACCCTAACTGCTCTTATGGAGGACTAGAGGAAGAATTCAGTGACTTACAATCCTTTAGAGCAAGAGGATAAGGCTTATGACTGTTTCACTGTTCAGTCTCAGGGCACAAGCTTGGATTGCTTTACATAATGATATCTATTCCCATTCACGGTGGACAAACCAGCAATGAGTTAAGATTACAACCCCTTAACCTACCCAGCGCTAGTCACACTGGAGACCTTGGGGATGCCCAACTGCAGTCCGGGGGTCCCAGGAGGTCAACTGCCCTGACCTACTTAGGGATCTGGCCCTTGAAAGGTTGTCACGCCTCAACCTGCTTGGGGAACCAATTCTTGGGAGGCCGTCACTCCTCGACCTGCCCAGGGATTTGATCTTCAGGAGGCTGTCATGCCTCAGCCTGCCTGGGGATCTGCACCCTGACCCGGGGATGTCTGGCTCTCAGGTTGCCTCAGTACTGGGTAGGATAAGCTTCAGAAAGACTCACCTCTAAGGAAGTCCACCCATGGAAATAGAAGGAGGCCTATTACTTGTGGGACTGTGCTCAGTCTCAGCAATAACTCAGGAGCCCAATGAGAACACCATTGCCTTACCAGAAAGGCTAAAAGAGGCCCTCCAAAAGTTTACCAATCTGGACTTAGACTCTTATGAGGGACAGGTGATTTTAAAGGACAAATTCCTGTTCCAATGTGTGTTAGACATCAGAATAAAGCTACAACAGTTATGGCAGCAGGACCCTGCTACCTCTTTAGGTGAGATGGTCCAGACAGCCCCCAATACCTATTATAACAGAGAACAGGAGAAGGAGGCCAAGGCCCAGGAGAGGGAGAGAAGGAAAGAGACGAGGCATGCCCAGATGCTGGCCGCCCTCCAGGGAAGCCCTATGGCACACCTCGAGTCCTTGAAGGACAAGGCACAAGGCAAATGCCTAATCTGTAGACAGGTGGGGCATTGGGCCAAAGAGTGTCCAAACCATGACAAGTCTCCTAAAACAGCTTGCCACAAATGCCATCAACTGGGACATTGGGCGACACTCTGCCCTGGGGACCCAAGAGCCTCAACGTCAAGCACCAAGCCTTCCCTCATGATAGTTCAACAGGACTGAAGTGGCCCGCTCCATCCAGCTCGCCTGTCGCAGATAACCATCATGGGGCTGGAGCCAAGGGTGCAACTGGATGTGGCAGTTAGGCCTGAGAATTTCTTGGTTGACACAGGGGCTACCTACTCTGCCTTGATCTCCTACTCCGGGGCCTTCTCCTCCTAAACCTGTACCATTTTGGGTGCTACAGGAAAAACAACTACTAAAAGATTCACCCAAGCACTTCTTTGTTGCTGGGATGGGCAAATATTTTCCCACCAGTTTCTGGTGGTCCCTGAGTGTCCTACTTCCTTATTGGGAAGAGACATACTCACTAAACTGGGGACCACCCTTGTGATGGGAAGCTTTTCAGCCCCTAGAGCTCTACAGCTCCTGGTTACTACTGAAGAACCCATTACTCCCTCTCCAATAGAGAGGGACCAAAAACTAAAGGAGGACAAAATTAACCCCCAGGCATGGGACAAGGGGATTCTTGGACAAGCCCAGCAAGCTGAACCGGTCATCATTGTCCTCCAAGATCCCACTCAGTTTCCTAATGGAAAACGATATCCCCTCAGAAGAGAGACTTTGGAGAGACTACAGCCTTTAATAAATAAATTCCTTGCTTGTGGGCTATTGGTCCCCACCAGTTCGCCATGTAACATCCCAATCCTCTCAGTAAAGAAAAAGGACGGAACCTGGTGAATGGTTCAAGATCTCCGGATCATAAATGAAGCTGTAGTCCCCTTCCATCCCACAGTACCCAATCCCTATGTAATCTTGGGAGAAATCCCACCCAGTGCCAAGTGGTTTACAGTCTTGGATCTCAAAGATGCATTTTTTTCCATACCACTGGCTAAAGAATCCCAATATCTTTTTGCCTTTGAGTGGGAGGTCCCAGGAGAAAAACACCAACAGATGACTTGGACAATATTACCTCAGGGGTTCAGAGACAGCCCCCACTTGTTTGGACAGGCTCTTAGCCAGGATCTCCTAGATCTGGACCTGGGACCTAATGGGAAAATATTACAATATGTGGATGACCTACTAATCTGCTCTCCAGATGAGAAAAGTGCCCAACAACATGAAATTCAAGTTCTAAACTTTTTGGCAGAAAGGGGATATAAAGTCTCCCGTGCTAAGGCACAGATGGTCGAGACAAAGGTCACTTACCTGGGAGTTCAGATTACACACCAGTCCAGGAGGCTGTCCTCTGATCAGGTACAAGGAATCCTCCAGCTTCCTTCCCCCATGACTCAAAAACAATTGCGAGCTTTCCTGGGGCTAACTGGGTATTGTAGAATCTGGATACCCAACTATGGTCTAATTGCCCAGCCCTTATATGAAAGCTTAAAGGGACGGGATGATTCAATCCCACTGATGTGGGGAACTCCTCAAAAGAAGGCAGAGGCTACACTAAAACAGGCCTTAACTCAGGCACCTGCCTTGAGGTTGCCAGATCCAGAAAAAGCATTCCAACTTTATGTCCACGAAAGAGAGGGAATAGCCTTGGGAGTGTTAACTCAAAGGTTGGGATCTGAGCCCCAGCCTGTAGCTTACTTATCCAAGAGACTCGACCCAACCGCCCGAAGCTGGCCCCTCTGTCTTTGAAATCTTGCAGCTAATGCAATCCTGATAGAAGATGCTTTAAAACTCTCCTCTGGGGGCAAGCTAACTATTTTTACCAGCCACCAAGTGAAACAACCCCTAAATGGGAGAGGGCATTTATGGATGTCTGATCAAAGAATCCTCAGATATCAAGGAGTGCTGATGGAAAATCCAGGCCTCACTATATCCCCTTGTGAGGTTCTTAACCCAGCCACCCTCCTGCCTACCCCCGAGGGCTCTCTCCCTTTTCACTCCTGTCTAGAAACCTTGGACGACTGGGCAAAACCCTGAGAGGGATTGTCAGAAGATCCTCTGACCAATCCTGAGGAAATCTGGTACACTGACGGAAGCAGTTTTATCTTGGATGGAAAAAGAAGAGCTGGGTATGCAATAATCTCCAGTTTTGAGACCATAGAGGCTAAGCCTCCGCCACCAGTTACTTCAGCCCAATTAGCTGAGCTCATAGGCTTGACTCAAGCTTTAGAGCTGGGAAAAGGAAAAAGAAGAGCCATTTACACTGACTCCAAGTATGCCTTTCTGGTGCTACATGCACATGCTGCTATTTGGAAAGAAAGGGACCACTTGACCACCCGAGGGTCCCCAATCAAATATGGTGATCAAATTCTTAGACTCTTGGAGGAAGTCCATCTGCCCACTGAGGTTTCAGTCTCCCACCGTAAAGGACACCAGAAAGGGAGCACAGAAGTGGCATGAGGGAACCAAGCAGCTGATCAGGCAGCTAAGAGAGCAGCGTTACAGAACCATGACCTAATAGGGGTTGCCACCTTAGTTCCACAAACTAACTTGCCAGAAACTCCTTCATATACTGAAGGTGAGTCTCTTAATGCTAAGAGTGAGGGCTTTCAAGAAGATCATATGGGGTGGTTCCAATAGGAGGGACTCCTTTTTCTGCCTGGGAACCTCTAATGGAAGTTGGTTAACTCCTTACATGCCACCACTCATTTAGGGGAAAAGGACCTCCAAAGATTACTAGAAAGGTCCTTCAGAGGATCAAGCCTCCAAACGACTATAAGGCAAGTGGTCTCCTCTTGTCCCATTTGCCAATTAAACAACCCCCAAGGAGCTCGAAGACCCCAGCTGGCCCAGCCTGTCTAACGACGTGGGGCCTACCCAGGAGAGGCCTGGCACACGGACTTCACCCAGATGCCAGTTTCTCAAGGGTATAAATACCTATTAGTCATGATAGATACATTCACAGGATGGACTGAAGGCTTTCCCACCCAGACTGAGAAGGCTGAGGAGGTGGTAAAAAAAGCTACTCCATGAAATTATTCCAAGATTTGGTCTGTCCAGGTCATTACAAAGTGACAATGGGACATCATTTACTTCTAAGGTCACCCAAGGGGTCTCTAAAGCATTAGGCATTACTTATTATCCCCATTGTGCCTGGAGTCCTCAGTCTTCAGGAAAAGTAGAAAGAGCCAACCAATTCTTAAAATCAGCGATAAAAAAGGCAACCCAGGAGACCTCCCTGGGATGGAAGGAGGTTTTACCAATAGCTCTCCTCCGCACCTGTATTGGCCCTAAGGAACAGGTTGGTCTTAGTCCTTATGAGATGCTATATGGGAGACCCTTTGTTTATGTCAATGACCTCTTCCTAGATTCAGAGGTTCAGCCCCTCCAGTCTTATACCATGGCCATTGGGCAATCCCAACAGGATATAAGCTTGTGGGGTATGAACCAGGACCCAAAAGATTCTAAGGAGTCACCACTATATGCTCCAGGGACTCAAGTCCTAATTAAAGTCTGGAAAGATGGGTCCCCAAAGGCTCAACTCTAGCCCACATGGAAGGGCCCCTACCCTATAATACTTTCTACCCCCACAGCGGTCAAGGTGCCAGGACATGACTCCTGGATTCACTACTCATGAGTCAAGCCATGGAAGAAAACAGAAGAGGACACTCAATACACCTGTGAGCCCCTGGGAGATCTCAGATACCTATTCAGAACTACAAATGAGTGCCATTCTAATAAACAACCCCAAAATCTGGTTTCTGGAGATAAGATTTCTCAAGATAACTCTAAAGAGCCAACACAGCTTGGTAGGGACTGTACTGCAAAACAGGCAGGAGATAGATCTTCGATCCCTGAACAAGGAGGGACTTGAGCCATCCTGGCGATGGGAATTTGGAGTTGGCTAATGCCCCTACTAGTCCTTGTTATGCCATGTTGATGCTGCATATGATTGCTCCATGTATTATCAACTGTCTGCCCCTTTTTGTCTCTGCCCAGGTCAACAAGCTAAAACATGCAGTTGCAGTTCAATAAGGGTATATAAAACTATAGCTGATCATGGAAAATATCACTCACCCTTAGACGGACACTGCTATGAGGACTCTGAGGCCTGAGACTAGCAAGAGTGGGAGGCCCAATACCTCTCGCCGTCCAAGTTCAGCAGGAAGTAGCCAGAAAGACCTCGATGCCCCTATTCCCAAAGAATTGGGCCTCCCACCCCTTGAGGGGGGAATGTTAGGTAGTTAGAATAGGGAAAAGGCCCAAAAATGGCGGTGGCTAAAGGACAAGGAAGGGAAAAGCCCACGAGAATAGAACAAAGGAAGGTGAAAGGAAGGTCCGAGGAATGGAGTGAGGACCTCAGGTAGAACAAACAGCACTCCTGGCTAAGCCCAATTTACAAAGGACAAGCCCAGGGGGGAGGAAAAGACATATAAAAAGAGGAGCCAAAGGGCCAGGGGTCTCTCTCTCTCCACCACCATCCCCCCCTCCACCACTCCGCTCCCCAGCGCGCTCCCACGCTCCCACACTCTCTTCTCTTCACGTCTTCGGGTTGGCATGCCCTCACGCCTTGAGGATGGATTTTCCTACTGTTTTCTAAATAAAATACAACTGTAACACGGAGCTATAGCACTGATTTGTCTAAGAGCTTTAACACAGTCTGTTCGAGACCTGAGAGCTATAACATGGTCTGTCCAAGGCCCAAGAGCTGTGATGCGTCAAGGGCTTTAAAGTCCGTCACTCGAAATCTTTGTTGTGATGAGACAGAACCGAGGAGCATACACTCGCCTGACAATACCATTGGTAGACTGGTTGGGGTTACCTCTACTTCATTTATACGTACGACCTTAAATTCATGGCAATCCAGGCAATACCTTCATATTCATCTCTGTAGATGTCAAGGCCATACATTAGTGCCACAAATCCCTTGAGTTCCATACCAATCACTCTAAGTGTAATAATAGGCATAGTTCATAAAGTCCCAAGCCTTGTCTCATAATTACCAAGTTGATCATTTTTTTATATGATTTAACCCTTCCCAATGTGGAGGAGCTTTTAAACTTAGATGACCGTAGCCTGTTAACCATGTAGATCCACCCCATAATCGTGGGAGTTTTCCTTTTAATAGATGAGAGGTAAATGTTTTTATTGAGACTTAGCTCATCACTCTGATTGTGTTTAAATGACCCTAAGAGGAAACTCAAATCTACGGCCAGCATCACAGCAGGTATTATTAATTGGCCAGGTGAGAGGATCCCATCTAGTAATCTCATGAATAGATAGAACAGGACTGAACATTCATCTAAAAGAAATTTCCTAGGCTGTATCCAGTCAGAGCCCTAGAGAACAGAAATCCACCAAGGTAACCCAGAAATACTAGATACAGGTAATTGGCCACAACCCAACAACTGGATTGAGTTTTAAACTATCATAGAATCATGTCCATGATAGAAAACACTTGACTGATAGGCATAGGTCCAAGCAATCAAGGAAACATTATAAATGATCATACAATCAGATCAGCATTTTGGGCAAGCTGTCTACTTCTGATGTTGTCTTCTTCTCGTCCTAGTGTAGTGTCGTTTCCTCTGTTTGAGCATTGTTTTAAGGTGAGTTTGAGGTCAGCAGTGTAGAGTAAGGGAGTTAGAGAAGGCGAGGTTTGGAAAAAGAAAGAGACCAGAACTTTACAGGAACAGATCACCTTTAACAAGGCGAGAAGGGGCAGCAGTCAGATTAGCGAGCTGTTGCACCAACCCAAGAAAAGAGTAAGCATATATAGGCATATATGTGGAAATCTACTGTCTTAAGGGGGCCTGTTCTTTTCCAAGATTATTCGGAGTAGTTATCTCTTAAATGGCTGGGGCAAGGAATTCTGGACATTGGCCAGAGGCTGGGACCTGCTGGGAGCTGGGCGTAATCAACCTTAATGTCCATTTTTTTTCTTCCAGTGAGAAAGTTCTTTGTTTTGCATAGAATGGTAGGGAGGACCCAAAGGGGAGTTTTAACTCCAGGCTATTTTGAGCCCTGTAACTTTCCTTCAAGCAGGCCTCTCTATAGACCAGTCCATCTAAGGGGCCTTTGGAAGCAGGAGTTAACCCAAGAGTCAATTTTCCTTCAATTTCACTGGGCATGAGCTTGTTAAGAGTACCTGATAGAAAGGTCCTTCCATCCAGGTTGGAGACAGTTCCTTAAATTATGTCTTCTTCCAGTCTTGGTTGCAGGTCATGTGTGAAGCATCTGATCTTCATCCAAAGATAGATTACTGAGATAAGCTTCAGAAACAACCCTGAATAATTCAATTAAATTTTACATTAATACACTCTAACAACTAAGAACTATCCAGGCAATAAGTCTTAGCAGATACAGACCTCCATTAACAAACTGGGATTTAAGATTCACTGAAACATCTTTTTCACCTAAAGTGAAAGAAAGTGAATGTGACTCAGTCATGTCCGATTCTTTGTGACCCCATGGTCTATACAGTTCATGGAATTCTCCAGGCCAGAATACTGGAGTGGGTAGCCTTTCTCTTCTCCAGGGGGTTCTTCGCAACCCAGGGTTTGAACCCAGGTCTCCCGCATTGCTGGTGGATTCTTTACCAGCTGAGCCACAAGGGAAGCCCAAAAATTTCCCCCTAAAATCACCATCATTTTTACCAAATGTAACCAAATTAACACTTGTTTGTAATATAGATCTGGTCTCAATAAACTTGGCCTGATGATTTACATAACCATAATTGATCACAGACTTCTTTGCTTTGCTGAGACTTTTATAGTCTCAGACTGAACTTTTAAAATAAAACCTTTCAGGGCTAGGGAAAGGTTATGGAAGGCTTATCACAGATTTTGCCTAACAGATCTAAGTAAATTCCTCCCTTCTCAAGGTCTCCAAAATTCCTTGAGATTTCTGTTCCTGTTAGATACCCTTCTTAACCTAGCTAATAATGTTACTGGAGACTAAGTGCTTCCAATCTCTGGAGGGTTCAGACAGAGAGAAAAGATAAATGTTTCAATTTGTTCATAAAATATAATTTTACCAAATTACTGTCATAATTAGTTTGAGGGGAAGGTTTCTTCTTCTTCTTACAGCTGGAAAGTGAAGTCACTCAGTCGTGTGGGACTCTTTGTGACCCCATGGACTGTAGTCCACCAGGCTCCTCCGTCCATGGGATTTTCCAGGCGAGAATACTGGAGTGGGTTGCCATTTCCTTCTCCAGGAGATCTTCCCCACCCAGGGATTGAACCCGGGTCTCCCGCATTGTAGGCAGACGCTTTACTGTCTGAACCACCAGGAAAGATAACATCTGGAAAACACAGATTTAAATCAGTACTTTTTCAGATAGAAACCAACACAGTTATAAGCATATTCACCAGTTCATTCAGTCATTTTGTTAACCTTTTGAAGTCATCAAGTTTTCCATCAGAATCCTTACCCAGTTCAGAAACCGGTATTTATCCAGAAGTCCTGTCTATAAATCTTCCTGAAGTGAAAGCATTTTTGCAAAACTTGGTTAGTGCTATGACAATATCTTGAGATAGTAATTAGAATTATGCCTGATAACATCTTACCCAAACATATCAGAATTTTAGGAACACCATACAGTTTCTAGGATATCTATATTAGTAACATTTATCATAGAATATAATCTGAGACATTACTCACTTGACAATACTCCCCATGTAATTCTGTATACAAAATGAACCTAATTAGTGTAATATCTCTCTTTGGGATGTTTCAGGGGCCCTCTGAAGCATTCCAAAATTAGCTAGAGATCTTCTTCATTAGAATGATTTAGGAAGTTTTGTCAACAAATATCAAAAAGGTTTAGAACACTCAGTCAGATAAGATTATAGGTCATTGTGAAACAACAATTATTCACTTGGCCGAAGTATGTGGATGTGAGATGTGAAGAGATGTAAAGAAAGCTGAGTGCCCGAAGAATTGATGCTTTTGAACTGTGGTGTTGGAGAAGACTCTGGAGAGTCCCTTGGACTGCAAAGAGATCCAACCAGTCCATCCTAAAGGAAATCAGTCCTGAATATTCATTGGAAGCTGAATATGATGAAGATGATGAAGCTGAAACTCCAATACTTTGGCCACCTGATGTGAAGAATTGACTCATTTGAAAAGACCCTGATGCTGGGAAAGACTGAAGGCAGGAGGTGAAGGGGACGACAGAGGATGAGATGGCTGGATGGTGTCACCGACTCAATGGTCATGAGTTTGAGTAAACTCTGGGAGTTGGTGATGGACAGTGAGGCCTGGCGTGGGTTCGCCAAGAGTCGGACACGACTGAGCGACAGAACTGAACTGAACTAGCCAAAGTAACAATAAAGGATTTCAGAACAGATCATTTAAGAGATAAAGAAACTTAAATCTATTATGAAAGGCAGTTCAATATCTGAAGATAAGATTCTTAACAGAGAGAAAAGCTAAGTTTAACTTTTTGCACCAGCATACTTTATTTAAAAGATAAATTTAATTAACTTTATTTTAAACTTAGTCCTAACCATGTACAAAACTCTTTCCTCACGGTTCACTTTTCACAAGCCTTATCATTTTCTGTACCCATTACTGTGTTCCTCTATCCTAAAAAGCCATCAATAAGTCAGGCTTACTTTCTTTTCCCTTCACAAAATGCAATTCCATTTGAAGAAGGAATTCATAGGGCCTGGACTCCATCTCAGGCCTGTCTGTGCTGATCGTGCTCGGCCACCTCTCCAGTGGACTCTGAACTCTCTGCTTAGTGCCTGTGGGAACAACAATGGAAGGATAAGACCCCCTCCGGACAGGGGAACCTTGAAGATCATATCCAGGTTACTCATCACCTAAGAGAAAACAGACACTAATCACCCCTGCCTCTGGACACTATCTATCAGAATGTAAGCACAGGCTTATCGGTTATTAACTATTTGGAATGTAACTGTGGGCTTATGGATTATTGACTGTTTGAACACATAACACGTGAATGATGGGGTTATTGTAGTTGTATTTACCCTTCCTTTGTTTATGTAAGTCTCAAGGGAATTGGGGTGGTGGGTTTGGACACGTACACATGGGGTAGGTGGTGGGTTTGGACACGTACACATGGGGTATAAAAGATTTTCACAAGTGCTGGACGGGGTCCTTGGCTAAGAGGAGACTCTGCCTTGGGCCCGTCGGTGTAATAAACTGCACTCCACTATCTGCATTGTCCTTCTGAGTGAGTTTGTTTCCCGGAAAGCGTGGCTATAACACATTCCTCATACCTTCTTTACTGAAAACACACTTCCTACTTCCTTTAAGTAACCAAGAACTGACTTTATATTAGCACTTTATACATCGGTGAGCATAAATACCAGTGATAATTTCTAAAACCTTTGCTTTCTTAGAGAGAACATTTAGGATGACAACAAACACCATTCATTGAAAATCCCAAATCTTTTTAGTTTCTCTGTGAGAGGAAATTAGTGTTCTGTAGTAAATGTTTCAAAGTCTTATTTTATTTGGAAATGACTTAGCTATTCAATAGAGTTCCAACACTTAGTTTAGCACAACCCTTAGAAGTTCAAGTTATCTCTACTTGGAGAGGCTATTTTAAACAGACATTCCTAAAGCTTAATTATTCTTAATAGAGTTTATCTAAAGGCTCATATCTCATTTACATTTTTTAGAAGTTTCTTCACTTGAGGTAATTTCCTTGCTGACAAACTTGTAACAGATATAATATTTAACTTATATTAAACCTAGATACAATGAAAATATTCTGCTTAATGTTAATTACTCTTAGACATGTCTACATTAGGTAGATCAACAGACAAAGATTAATATCAAGTATTTAATACTGAATATTTCCCAGTTCACCTGAACCTGAAATTCATTTAGGTTAATTTCTCTTGTATTTAGAATTGTTTGATTTGTAAGCACTCACTTCTTTCTTTTAGGCCAATTAGATTAGAGCTCATTTACAATTCTCTGAGTGGCTGATGAGAAGGTCACAGGGTGCTTGTCACAGGGATTAACACCATCCATCCTTTCCCACCAGTAGGTCTGGGGAGTAAACGCTAATGGTCCCCAGTACTAAACATCTTCCATTTGGTTGGTGGGGCTTTCTCATTTGGAGAAGGACATGGCAACCCACTCCAGTGTTCTTGCCTGCAGAATCCCAGGGACAGAGGAGCCTGGTGGGATATACGGTCTATGGGGTCACAGAGTTGGAAAGGACTGAAGCGACTTAGCAGCAGCAGCAGCTTTTTCATTTGGAGCCTGTGCAGGCTTTTGGTTTAGGTGTTGGTTTCAGTTTCCTTTATCGTTTTCCCGGAAAAAACGGTGGGTTGCTTTTGCCAAATTCTGGCCTGGGGCTTTCTGGATTGGATGCTGGCCAGCAAGACCTTGTGAGAGGGGAGTGGGGCTCCCTGGGACACCCCATAGGGCATGGGCGTTTTCATCTGTAAAAAACAACTCAGGAATGTGTATTAGATACTATTATCTCCATATTTCATAAAGGAGCTAAAACAGAAGATATGGGGGAGGAGTCGCCCTGGGAAGGCCGCTTGGAGTCCTGTTCGGTTCAGAGGGTTGATGTGGAGTCCCGAGGAGGTAGAGGCAGATGCTGTCAGTTAAGAGCAAGTTCCTGCCTGGAGCCAGGACAAGGGCCTGGGTGGTTGTTTGCTGTCTGGTGCGTCCCCTGGTGGCCATGGAGGACAACTGCAGTCTGAGTAGTGTTGGAGGTCCCGCTCTTCTCCCGTCTCCCTGCAGGATCTGGTCGGTCCTCTGACACCCTCCACGGCTCTTGATGGTCCGCTCGGCAGGGGACAGAGACGCTAAGTGAAGCCCTCAAGGTCACCAGGAGATCCCTGAGTTCAAAATCCAGTCTCCTCAGTCAGACACAACACTGCCCCAGTCACCACTGACGTCTCAGCCTTCATTTCTCCCAGTTGGGGACCTGAGGCCAAAAAAACGCCCTCTGCCTCGTGCGTTTGTGGTACAGACGGACACAGAGCTGGCGTGCACCGGGTGCCCAGTAAGTGCAATTGTCTCCCTCAGATCCATGTGGGAGAAGGGCCAGGACTTGACATGGGGTGTCCCAGGGAGCCCCACTCCCCTCTCACAGGATCTTACTGGCCAGCATCCAACCCAGAGCGCCCAAGGCCACAACTTGGCAAAAGCAGCTCACCGTTTTTTCCCGGGAAAAAGAAAAAGGAAACCGAAACCTAAACAGAAAGCCGGGCTTCCCTCTGCCTGCACGGGCTCCATTCAAGTGTCTCCAAGTCAGAGGAAACTCCTGGAGCTTCTCATTGGTCGGCACCGCTCTTATGCTAATCAGGGGGCAGGCCTAGCCTATAAAGGTCCCAGCGGTTCAGGATGGCACTACTTCTGTTCTCTGCAGACCAGTGCCCACGGACACCGAGGAGGACATGAGCGAGTCCGTGATGCTCAACAAGGAAAAGGACATGAGTGACTCTGTGAAGGCCACAGACAAGGAAAAGGACGCGAGTGAGTCAGCGCGGTGTGGCCGCAAGCTGTGGCTGGCGTTCCCGCTGCTCCTGGTGGTGGCGGGGCTGCTTGCGCCCCTGATCTACTTCGCTGTCAGGGCCAACAGCGAGGCCTGCCTGGATGGCCTCCGAGCACAGACAGAGTGTCAGGGGCTCAACCAACACCTGCAGCGCCAGCTACACCAGGCCCAGGAAGTCTTACACGAGAAGGAAGCCGAAGCTGCCACCTACAACCAGACTGTGGTAAGACATTGCACCTCCTCGAGAGGGCCCCGAGCGTGGAGGTCTCTCCCAGGGTCTTTGTGGAGATCGAGATAGACCTTGAAACTGTGTCCTTTTTGTCACTACCAGGGTTTGGGAACCTCCAAACTCTCTCTGGGGTGCTGGTGTGTGTAGGGGGGAGCCTTAAAACTCCCATTATGGGTGTCAGTATCCCTTTAGGGTATGAAGGATCTCTAAACTCTGGTGCTTGAATGGGGAGAGCTAGAAACTCCCTTTGGGCCAATCTTGGGGAGCAGAAATCCCCTCTAGGGGCTGGGACGAGGACCTCCCCAGCTCTTTCAACTACATCCTGAGAGCCTTCGAAATTTTCACTTCTGTTCTAACATCGTGGACCTCTAACTCAGGCTTTGAAATCATCACCCCCACTTCCCACCCCCAGACCCTTCTTTCTGGTTATAGAAGGAACTCTTAATCTTATTGGGCTATATATAGCCCAGGGCAGCTAGAAATTTCTCCTAGAGTCTGGGCATGGGGACCCTCCAAATTCTCTTCTGGGGGGCCTTCAAAACTCCCACTTTGAGGTTCACGCTCTTATGGGTGTGCCAGGAAGGTGGGAGGTTCTGCCCATTTTTCATGGTAGAAGAGTGAGGGTCAGGGGGAGGATTGGGACGGAAATGAAAGGGGTGTGCATCTGAGCGCCTCTGATCCCGGGGCTCAGGGAGGGGTCCAGCACCCAGGCACAGGAGTCCAGGTTCTGACCCTCCCCTCTGACCCAGGTGACCCTGAGGGACTCTCTGAAGAAGGAGCAGGCACGAGTGGAGGAGCTTCAGGGTGAGAAAAGCAGATGACCCGGGTTCCACGGAGTGGGCTAGGTGGACAGGACAGGGCAGGTGTTGAAAGGGAGTCGGGAGGGAGGGTCCCAGGGCTGTGATCAGGCATGAGGAAGGGGGCCCAGATTCCATTTGGGGTGGGGGAGCCGGGAGCCGGGTTTCCCTGCTGGAGATGAATGATCACCGCGCTCAGTCCCATGAGGTCCCGGCTGCGTGTCAGGTGGCTTAGCGAGGTCACTGTGTCGAGGCCCCTGAATCTGCACCCTATCCCGCAAACAGGAGAGTTGGCGACCTTGAACCAACAGCTGCAGGACGCTTGGGAGAGACTGAGGTGCGAGACCACGCCCCGGCCACGCCCCTTTCACTCCACCCCCAGACTCCCGAGTCCCTTCTGCTCAGAAAAACTCCCGATGCTCAGGGGACTAAGTTTAAGTCCAGCCTCGTCCCATCTGTCACACATCCCTGGGGTGGCCGCTGCTCACTCTCCTGCCCAGAGACTTGGTGGGAGAGGAGTGCAGATTCCTAGGGGAGAAACTTTGAGGGGCCCGGCAGCTGCCTGAGTGGCCCTGATCTCTACTCCAGAAGACAGAGTGAGACGTCCAGAAACAACGCGTCCAGCTGCTCGAGCTTCCTATTCGTTGTGATCGCGGTCTTGGTCGTCAGCGCTCTGCTAACATGAGATCCCAGAAAGCCGGCCGGTAGGATTGGGCAGCTCCTGGGAGAAGAAAGCTCGGAGGTGCCGGGAGCTGGGGCTGGGTCAGGGTCTGGGGAGGTGGCCTGCCGGCGGGGCAGAGGGCAGAGCACCGGGAAGTGGAGTCTGGGGATGGAGGGAGGGCTCAGTGTGTTGGCAGGGGCTCTAGAGTCTGCTGGGGCTGGGGGCGGAGCCCGGGATCCGTCCGCCTCTGACTCCCTATTCTGCTCTCTTTAGGCCACAAGCAGGACTGGGCCGACTCCAGCTCGGATTCCGGGGTTGAGGCTTCCGGACCTGGCCAGTCCTGACACGACCACATGGCAACAGATTGTAAGGACGATGGGGTAGCCTAAGGGGCCCAAGCCAGGGCAGTCCTGAAAGGATGCATTGAGTGGGAAAGTAACAGAGCTGGCCCAAGGCCGCCCACAGCTAGGGATGGCACGCGAGTCAGGTTGCAGCACCTCCATCTTGCTGACAACTGCTCTTAGAAAGTCACTTTCCTCTTGGGTCTTTGGACTCGAAATGTAAACCTCCCTTTTGGGGGGAAAACTGGACTCTCAAGTGTTGCAACATTACTGTGTGACCTCCCAAAGCATCTGAGGCCTGCCCTGCAGACAAAGGTGGACATCTATTGACATCCACAGCCAGCCTTTCCTGCTCTAGAATGTTCCTCAAGATCTCTGGGGTTCCAGCAGGCACCACCCACTGCATCCCCAGCCCTCTTCTCTGCGGACAGCATCTGAAGGACCCTCGTCAGTGCTCCCTGCCTGCAGTTTTCTCCCCTCATCTCCTGGCTTCTCTCATCTCATTCCCATTTCATCTTCTGATGACAGTGGTTCCACGAGGAAACCGAGGCTGTGACGAGGGCCACTTTGTCCTGGCTCCCAATCCCCTCCGGCAGGAAGGGCAGGGCTGGGACTCAAAACGTGGGTGTGCAGACTCGGGACAGATCTGTGTCTCCTGGTCCTGCCACCTCCGTCCCCCAAGCTCCTATTCATCCGGCAGTACCCAGCTCTGGGAGCCCCTCGCCCAAGGGTTTCTCTGCTTCTCAAAATGAAGTCCCCGAGGAGTTCTCAGATGATTCAGTAGTTCAGATTCCAGGCTCCCGTGGCCTGGGTTCAATCCCTGGTCTAGGAACTGGTATCCCATAAGCTGGGAGACATGACCAATAAAAAGGAAAGAAAGCTCTCCCTGAGTGTACCCCCTGCTCCTAAAATAGTGGATGATGGTGGCCTTCGTTAACAGAGCCCCTTATAAGCGTATGTTCTCTACGTGACTGCAAAGAATGTCCCAGAATGCTTTAGTGGAATGAAGCTTGTCAAAAATGAGAAAGAGCCAAAGTTGGAACAGTTTGAGTGACAAAATTAATATCATCACATGTAAAATAAATATCCATGAGTTCACAGAAATATAAACACATGACTGGTTAAAACAATAAATGAAAGAGAGGAGAAAAATCTCCCAGGCGGAAGAATATTAAATAACATACACAAATATCTCGCCCTCAAGAGGATGACGTGTGGCTTCCCATGGCGTTGGTGGGCTATGAATCGTCACCTCTTTGCAGAAGGCACAGGTGGAAGGGAGGAAGGAGGTCGCTTTATGGTGCAGACACCCGACGGACACCACCTCAGCCAGGGGGCCATGATCAACATCACAGGCTAAGGCAGGGGATAGTACGTGCCATGGACACACGTATGTGATGAGAAAGGCAATTTCCCTCTCCGGTCCTTCTCGCCAAAGCCCAGTCCAACCATGAGAAAAACACCAGACAAATCCCAACCGAGGACCACCCTACAGAACACCTGACTCTAAACTCTCAAGGTCGTCAAGACCAAGGAATCCCGAGAATCTGCCTGACCCAGGGGAGCCTAAAGAGGCATCAGGACTAAGGGTCCCATGAGGATCCGGGGGCAGAGAGGGGACATTAGGGGAAAGCTGAGGAGATCGGAATAATGCATGGACTTCAGTTAATACTGTTATCAGTCAGTATTGGTTCATACATTGCAACACAGGTACCTTATAGATGAATGACCAAAGTAGGGGAAATGGGGTGTGGGGTTGATGGAAAGTTTCTGGACTATTTTTGCTGAATTTGTGCAAACCAAATAAAATGAGTCTTTAAAAAATAATGAAGATTGGGACATCCGTGTGGTCTGGTGGTTAAGGCACCTCACTTCCACTGCAGGGGACATGGGTTAGATCTGTTGTCAGGGAACTAAGATCCCACATTCCGAAAGGCACAGCCAAAAATGGATAGAAAAAGATAGACTGGGACTTCCCGAGTGATCCAGTGGGTAAGACTCCATGCTCCCAATGCAGGGGGGCCTGATTTGGCCCTGATCAGGAAACTAGATCCCACAGGCAGCCAATAAGATTCCGTGTGTCCAAACAAAGATTCAGTTTGCCACGAATAAGACCTGGCACAGCCAATTATATATATACATAATGTTTTAAAGCATAAATTCAGAAGATATGCATTACCTTTTCCAATCGAAATCTTAGAGGGAAACTCAGAAACTTTCTGTCTCCAGGGCTGAGACTAGAATAAGGTGAATACAGCTCTTTTTGGTTGCATAATGTGGAAGGGCACAGAAAAGTTCTCTTACATTCATCCCCGTTTTACAGCTATGGAAACTAAGGCTAGGATGAAATCACTTGCCCAGGTCTGGCAGGGAAGCAGGGCTGGGCACACACAATCTTGACCCCTGCCTGAAATCATGGTCCTAAGCTGACCCTGAAGTTCAAAATTCAGCCCAGTGGAGCTCCGATATCAGCTTTGCCAAGGGCCCTGTCTACACCTGGAGTCCTAGCCTGGGAGGGAGGCCCTACTCAGGGGACACACAGGCTCCATGTCAGTCTCCACAGCAAGTCCATCCCTGATCCCTGCTCATTTGGCTGCTGAGTGGCTTGAGTGGAGTTGGGCGGTGGGGTTAGGAAATTGTCATTGTTCAGTCACTAGGTGGTGTCCCTCCCTTTGCAACCCCATGGACTGCAGCTTGCCAGGCTCCTCTGTCTTCCACTATCTCCCAGAGTTTGCTCAAATTCATGTCCACTGAGTCGGTGATGCATCTAACCAACTCATCCTCTTTTTCCAATCGAAATCTTTATGGTGCATAAAGCACTACTTGCTTTAATTTAATCCGCCTTCTCCTCTTGCCTTCAATCATTCTCAGCCTCAGGGTCTTTCCAATGAGTTGGCTCTTCCAATCAGGTGGCCAACGTATTGGAGCTTCAGCATCAGTCCTTCCAATGAATATTCAGGGTTGGCTTCCTCTAGGATTGACTGGTTTGATCTCCTTGCTGTCCAAGGATCCCTCAAGGGTCTTCTCCAGCACCTCAATTCGACAGCCTCGATTCTTCAGTGCTCAGCCTTCTTTATGGTCCAACTCTCCCATCCACACGTGACTACTGAAAAGACCATAGTTGTAAACATATGGAATTCTGTTGGAAATGTGATGTGTCTGCTTTTTAATATCCTGCCTAGGTTTGTCAGAGCTTTTCTTCCAAGGAGCAAACATCTTTTAATTTGATGTCTGTAGTCACCATCCCCAGTGACTTTGGAAACCAAGAAAAGAAAATCTGTCACATGCTTTTTCTGATTTTATTTTCCGTGAAGTGATGGGACCAGATGCCTTGATCTTAGTTTTATGAATCTTGCGTTTCAAGCCAGCTTTTTCATTCTCCTCTTTCATCTTCATCTAGAGGCTCTTTAGTTCCTCTTCCCTTTCTGCATTAGAGTGGTGTCCTCTGCATGTGTGAAGTTGTTGCTGTTTCTCCTGCTAATCTTGATCCAGCTGGCCATCATCCAGGCCAGCATCTCACATGTGGTACTCAGCGTAAAGTTAAATAGGCAGGTGACGACACACAGCCATGCCTCACTCCTTTCTCAGTTTTGAGCCAGTCGGTGGTTCCAGGTCCAATTCTACATTTGCTTTGTGACCCGTATACAGGTTCCTCAGGAGACAGGCAAGGTCGTCGTGTACTCTCATCTCTTTCAGAATTTTCCACACTTTGTTGTGATCCACACAGTCAAAGCCTTTAGCATAGTCAATGAAGTAAAAGTAGATTTTTTTCTGGAACTCCCTTGCTTTCTCCACAATCCAAGAATGTTGGCCATTTGACCTCTGGTTCCTCTGCCTTTTTGAAACCCACCTCATACAATGCATGTTCTTGGTTCATGTACTGCTAAAGCCTAGCCTGAAGAATTTTGAGCAAAACCTTGCTAGCATCTGAAATGAGCACAACTGTATGGTAGTTTGAACATTCTTTGGCATTGCCATTCTTTCAGATTGCAATGAAAACTGACCTCTTCCAGCTTTGAGTATCACAAATCTGCTGACATATTGAGAGCAGCACTTTAACAGCATCATCTTTTTGGATTTGAAATAGATCAGGTGGAACTCCATCACCTCCACTAGCTTTGCTTATAGCAATGCTTCCTAAGGCCCACTTAACTTCACACTGCAGGATGTTCGGCTCTAGGTGAGTGCCATCAGCATCATGCTTATCTAGGTCACACAGACCCATCTTAGAGTTTTTCTGCATATTCTCGCCACCTTTTCTTCATCGTGTCTATTTCTCTTAGCTTCTTGCTGATTCTGCCCTTCACTGAGCCCATCTTCCCATGAAATGTTTCAATTTTTTTGAAGAATTCTCTAGTCTTTCCCATTCGACTGTTTTTCTCTATTTCTTTGCATTGTTCCTGAAAAAGGCCTTCTCATGTCTCCTTGGCTTTCTCTGAAACTCTGCATTCAGTTGGGTTTATCTTTCCCTTCTCCCTTGCCTTTCACTTTCCGTCTTTTCCCACCTATTTGTCAGACCTCCTCAGGCAACCCTGGTGCCTCGGACAGTAAAATCTGCCTGCAATGCAGGGGACCTGGGTTAGATCCATGGGTTGTAAAGAGCCCCTGAAGGAGGGCATGGCCACCCACTCCAGTATTCCTGCCTGGAGAATCCCCATGCACAGAGGAGCCTGGCGGGCTAGAGTCCATGAGGTCACAAAGAGTCAGACATGACCAAGTCACTAAGCACCGACAGCCACTTTGCTTCGGGCACTTTTTTGGCTCCGGAAAGGTTTTGGTCACTGACTCCTCTGCATTGTTATAAACCTCTGTCCATAGTTCTTCAGGCGCTCTGTCTACCAGATCTAATCCTTTGAATCTATTCGTCACCTCCACTGTAAGGGATTGGATTTAGGTCAGACCTGAAGGGCCTAGTGGTTTTCCACTACTTGCTTTAATTTAAGCCTGAATTTTTCAATCAGGAGTCATGATCTGAGCCACAGTCAGCTCCAGGTCTTATTTTTGCTGACTGTATAGAGCTTCTCCATCTTTGGGGGCAAAGAGCATAGTCTGATGTCAGATAGACTGTCTGGTGATGTCCACGTGTAGACTCATCTCTGGAGTTGTTGGAGTGGGTCTTCGCCTTGAGCAGTGTAACTAGGCAGAGGGGTGTCGTCCTGAGGACCGGGGTCCCTGGATTTGGCCCACGTGCCATCTGATCCAGCGGACCGCAAACCCTGCAAATGTCTGAGCCCCCAGAATCTGGGTAGTGGTGGGCTGTCGTTAAAGAAGCCACTGGACAATTGCATAGCTGCCTTCCAGAAGTCACTTCCTGCAACAGGAAGTGGGTAATCAGGCCAATCTCCAGCTGGAAGTTCTGGTCCCCTTGGTCACATGGAAGGGAGATCAGTGCGGCCTGAGTTCCCTGGAATGTCACGCACCCCCTTTGGAGGTCTCTCCTTAGACACCCCCCGCCCAGGTCCTTTGGGTTCAAAGTGTCCCTAATGGATCTGACTTTCTTTCCTCTAAATGTACTCCTCACTCCTGGGCCTTATTTCCACGTTTCCCACCAGTCCTTCTGCCCTGAGTCACATGCCCAGCCACACCTCCACTGAGAGCCCACTGGATGCCAAAGCACTTTACTCAAAACTCCTCATTGGCCCTTCCTGACGAGGCCGCTCCTCTAATGGCCCCAAGTTACAGATGAGGGAAGTGAGGTTCTGTTAACAGAAGTCCATGTGCCTGACACACAGTGAGGACAAACATACAAAAATTATGGAGTTTGTAAGAGAGAAAGTTTTATTGCTGGGCCTTGCAAGAAGGCAGGTAGTTTATGCCCCCAAAGAATCCTGAACCCGCCAAAGGTTTCTGAAAAGCATTTTCAAAGCCCAGGGGAGAGGCGAGTGGATGCAGGGCATTGGACGATTCTCTGAGTGACTGATAGTGAGGTCACAGGGACTAACATCCTTTTCAACCAGTAGGTCTGGGGGCTACATGCTCATGATCCTCAAGCAGTTAACATCTTCCATTTGGTGTGTGTGGCTGGGGTAGGAGGAAGGGAGGTGGCATTTTCACACCTGTAAAATCAACTCAGGAATGTGTATTAGATACTATTATCTCCATACTTCATAAAGGAGCTAAAACAGAAGATATGGGGGAAGATCCTGCCCTGGGAAGGTCCCTAAAGGCAATGTTCGGTTACTGTTCAGAGGGTTTATGTGTAGTCTCCCAGGAGGTAGAGGCAGATGCTGACAGTTAAGACCAAGTTCCAGCCTGGAGCCAGGACAAGGGCCTGGGTGGTTGTTTGCTGTCTGGTGCGTCCCCTGGTGGCCATGGAGGACAACTGCAGTCTGAGTAGTGTTGGAGGTCCCGCTCTTCTCCCGTCTCCCTGCAGGATCTGGTCGCTCCTCTGACACCCTCCACGACTCTTGATGGTCCGCTCGGCAGGGGACAGAGACACTAAGTGAAGCCCTCAAGGTCACCAGGAGATCCCTTAATTCAAAACCCAGTCTCCTCAGTCAGATACAATCCTGCCTCCAGTCACCACCACCTCTAGCCTTCATTTCTCCCAGGTGGGGACTTGGGGCCCAAAAACTGCCCTCTGCCTCGTGCGTTTGTGGTACAGACGGACACAGAGCTGGCGTGCACCGGGTGCCCAGTAAGTGCAATTGTCTCCCTCAGATCCAGGTGGGAGAAGGGCCAGGACTTGACATGGGGTGTCCTAGGGAGCCCCACTCCCCTCTCTCAGGATCTTACTGGCCAGCATCCAACCCAGAAAGTCCAAGGTCAGAATTTGGCAAAAGCAACTCACTGTTTTTTCCCAGAAAAAGGAAACGGAAACCTAAACCGAAAGCCTGGCTTCCCTCTGCCTGCACGGGCTCCATTCAAGTGTCTCCAAATCAGAGATCCTGGAGCTTCCCATTGGTCAGCACCGCTATTATGCTAATCAGGGGGCAGGCCTAGCCTATAAAGGTCCCAGCGGTTCAGGATGGCACTACTTCTGTTCTCTGCAGACCAGTGCCCACGGACACCGAGGAGGACATGAGCGAGTCCGTGATGCTCAACAAAGAAAACGACATGAGCGAGTCCGTGATGGCCACAGATAAGGAAAAGGACGCGAGTGAGTCAGCGCGGTGTGGCCGCAAGCTGCCGCTGTGGCTGGGGCTCCTGCTGCTCCTGGTGGTGGCGGGGCTGCTTGCGCCCCTGATCTACTTCGCTGTCAGGGCCAACAGCGAGGCCTGCCTGGATGGCCTCCGAGCACAGACAGAGTGTCAGGGGCTCAACCAACACCTGCAGCGCCAGCTACACCAGGCCCAGGAAGTCTTACACCAGAAGGAAGCCGAAGCTGCCACCTGCGAACAGACGGTGATAAGACATTGCACCTCCTCGAGAGGGCCCCGAGCGTGGAGGTCTCTCCCAGGGTCTTCGTGGAGATCGAGATAGACCTTGAAACTGTGTCCTTTTGTCACTACCAGGGTTTGGGAACCTCCAAACTCTCTCTGGGGTGCTGGTGTGTGTAGGGGGGAGCCTTAAAACTCCCATTATGGGCGTCAGTATCCCTTTAGGGCATGAAGGATCTCTAAACTCTGGCGCTTGAATGGGGGCAGCTAGAAACACCCCTTGGGCCAATCTTGGGGAGCAGAAATCCCCTCCAGGGGCTCGACGAGGACCTCCCCAGCTCCTTCCACTGCCTCCTGAGAGCCTTCGAAATTTTCACTTCTGTTCTAACATGGAGGACCTTGAAACTCTCGTGGACCTCTAACTCGGGCTTTGAAATCATCACCCCCACTTTCCACCCCCAGACCCTTCTTTCTGGTTATAGAAGGAACTCCTAATCTTATTGGGCTATAGCCCAGGGCATCTAGAAACTTCTCCTAGAGTCGTGGCATTGGGACCCTCCAAATTCTCTTCTGGGGGGCCTTCAAAACTCCCACATTGAGGATCACACTCTTACCGGTGTCCCGGGAAGGTGGGATGTTGTGTCCATTCTTCAAGGTGGGAGACTGAGGGGCAGGCAGAGGGTTGGAGGGGAAATGAAGGGGGTGTGCATCTGAGCGCCTCTGATCCCGGGGCTCAGGGAGGGGTCCAGCACCCAGGCACAGGAGTCCAGGTTCTGACCCTCCCCTCTGACCCAGGTGACCCTGAGGGACTCTCTGAAGAAGGAGCAGGCACGAGTGGAGGAGCTTCAGGGTGAGAAAAGCAGATGACCCGGGTTCCGCGGAGTGGGCTAGGTGGACAGGACAGGGCAGGTGTTGAAAGGGAGTCGGGAGGGAGGGTCCCAGGGCTGTGATCAGGCATGAGGAAGGGGGCCCAGATTCCATTTGGGGTGGGGGAGCCGGGAGCCGAGTTTCCCTGCTGGGGATGAATGATCACCGCGCTCAGTCCCGTGAGGTCCCGGCTGCGTGTCAGGTGGCTTAGCGAGGTCACTGTGTCGAGGCCCCTGAATCTGTACCCTATTCCGCAAACAGGAGAGTTGGCGACCTTGAACCAACAGCTGCAGGACGCTTGGGAGAGACTGAGGTGCGAGACCACGCCCCGGCCACGCCCCTTTCACTCCACCCCCAGACTCCCGAGTCCCTTCTGCTCAGAAAAACTCCCGATGCTCAGGGGACTAAGTTTAAGTCCAGCCTCGTCCCATCTGTCACACATCCCTGGGGTGGCCGCTGCTCACTCTCCTGCCCAGAGACTTGGTGGGAGAGGAGTGCAGATTCTTAGGGGAGAAACCTTGAGCGGCCCGGCAGCTGCCTGAGTGGCCCTGATCTCTACTCCAGAAGACAGAGTGAGACGTCCAGAAACAACGCGTCCAGCTGCTCGAGCTTCCTATTCGTTGTGATCGCGGTCTTGGTCGTCAGCGCTCTGCTAACATGAGATCCCAGAAAGCCGGCCGGTAGGATTGGGCAGCTCCTGGGAGAAGAAAGCTCGAAGGTGCCGGGAGCTGGGGCTGGGTCAGGGTCTGGGGAGGTGGCCTGCCGGCGGGGCAGAGGGCAGAGCACCGGGAAGTGGAGTCTGGGGATGGAGGGAGGGCTCAGTGTGTTGGCAGGGGCTCTAGAGTCTGCTGGGGCTGGGGGCGGAGCCCGGGATCCGTCTGCCTCTGACTCCCTATTCTGCTCTCTTTAGGCCACAAGCAGGACTGGGCCGACTCCAGCTCGGATTCCCGGGTTGAGGCTTCCGGACCTGGCCAGTCCTGACACGACCACATGGCAACAGATTGTAAGGACGATGGGGTAGCCTAAGGGGCCCAAGCCAGGGCAGTCCTGAAAGGATGCATTGAGTGGGAAAGTAACAGAGCTGGCCCAAGGCCGCCCACAGCTAGGGATGGCACGCGAGTCAGGTTGCAGCACCTCCATCTTGCTGACAACTGCTCTTAGAAAGTCACTTTCCTCTTGGGTCTTTGGACTTGAAATGTAAACCTCCCTTTAGGGGGAAAACTGGACTCTCAAGTGTTGGAGCATTACTGTGTGACCTCCCAAAGCATCTGAGGCCTGCCCTGCAGACAAAGGTGGACATCTATTGACATCCACAGCCAGCCTTTCCTGCTCTAGAATGTTCCTCAAGATCTCTAGGATTCCAGCAGGCACCACCCACTGCATCCCCAGCCCTCTTCTCTGCGGACAGCATCTGAAGGACCCTCGTCAGTGCTCCCTGCCTGCAGTTTTCTTCCCTCATCTCCTGGCTTCTCTCATCTCATTCCCATTTCAGCTTCTGATGACATGGTTCCACGAGGAAACCGAGGCTGTGACGAGGGCCACTTTGTCCTGGCTCCCAATCCCCTCCGGCAGGAAGGGCAGGGCTGGGATTCAAACGTGGGTGTACAGACTCGGGACAGATCTGTGTCTCCTGGTCCTGCCACCTCCGTCCCCCAAGCTCCTATTCATCCGGCAGTACCCAGCTCTGGGAGCCCCTCCCCCTAAAGGTTTCTCTGCTTCTCAAAATGAAGTCCTCGAGGAGTTCTCAGATGACTCAGTGGTTCAGATTCCAGGCTCCCGTGGCCTGGGTTCAATCCCTGGTCTAGGAACTGGTATCCCATAAGCTGGGAGACATGACCAATAAAAAGGAAAGAAAGCTCTCCCTGAGTGTACCCCCTGCTCCTAAAATAGTGGATGATGGTGGCCTTCGTTAACAGAGCCCCTTATAAGTGTATGTTCTCTACGTGACTGCAAAGAATGTCCCAGAATGCTTTAGTGGAATGAAGCTTGTCAAAAATGAGAAAGAGCCAAAGTTGGAACAGTTTGAGTGACAAAATTAATATCATCACATGTAAAATAAATATCCATAAGTTCACAGAAATATAAATACATGACTGGTTAAAACAATAAATGAAAGAGAGGAGAAAAATCTCCCAGGCGGAAGAATATTAAATAACATACACAAATATCTCGCCCTCAAGAGGATGACGTGTGGCTTCCCATGGCGTTGGTGGACTACAAATCGTCACCTCTTTGCAGAAGGCACAGGTGGAAGGGAGGAAGGAGGTCGCTTTATGGTGCAGACACCCGACGGACACCACCTCAGCCAGGGGGCCATGATCAACATCACAGGCTAAGGCAGGGGATAGTACGTGCCATGGACACACGTATGTGATGAGAAAGGCAATTTCCCTCTCCGGTCCTTCTTGCCAAAGCCCAGTCCAACCATGAGAAAAACACCAGACAAATCCCAACCGAGGACCACCCTACAGAACACCTGACTCTAAACTCTCAAGGTCGTCAAGACCAAGAAAGCTCGAGAATCTGCCTGACCAAAGGGAGCCTAAAGAGGCATCAGGACTAAGGGTCCCATGAGGATCCGGGGGCAGAGAGGGGACATTAGGGGAAAGCTGAGGAGATCGGAATAATGCATGGACTTCAGTTAATACTGTTATCAGTCAGTATTGGTTCATACATTGCAACACAGGTACCTTATAGATGAATGACCAAAGTAGGGGAAATGGGGTGTGGGGTTGATGGAAAGTTTCTGGACTATTTTTGCTGAATTTGTGCAAACCAAATAAAATGAGTCTTTAAAAAATAACAAAGGTTGGGACATCCGTGTGGTCTGGTGGTTAAGGCACCTCACTTCCACTGCAGGGGACATGGGTTAGATCTGTTGTCAGGGAACTAAGATCCCACATTCCGAAAGGCACAGCCAGAAATGGAAAGAAAAAGATAGATTGGGACTTCCCGAGTGATCCAGTGGGTAAGACTCCATGCTCCCAATGCAGGGGGGCCTGATTTGGCCCTGATCAGGAAACTAGATCCCACAGGCAGCCAATAAGATTCCGTGTGTCCAAACAAAGATTCAGTTTGCCACGAATAAGACCTGGCACAGCCAATTATATATATACATAATGTTTTAAAGCATAAATTCAGAAGATATGCATTACCTTTTCCAATCGAAATCTTAGAGGGAAACTCAGAAACTTTCTGTTTCCAGGGCTGAGACTAGAATAAGGTGAATACAGCCCTTTTTGGTTGCATAATGTGGAAGGGCACAGAAAAGTTCTCTTACATTCATCCCCGATTTACAGCTATGGAAACTAAGGCTAGGATGAAATCACTTGCCCAGGTCTGGCAGGGAGGCAGGGCTGGGCACACACAATCTTGACCCCTGCCTGAAATCATGGTCCTAAGCTGACCCTGAAGTTCAAAATTCAGCCCAGTGGAGCTCCGATATCAGCTTTGCCAAGGGCCCTGTCTACACCTGGAGTCCTAGCCTGGGAGGGAGGCCCTACTCAGGGGACACACAGGCTCCATGTCAGTCTCCACAGCAAGTCCATCCCTGATCCCTGCCCATTTGGCTGCTGAGTGGCTTGAATGGAGTTGGGCGGTGGGGTTAGGAAATTGTCATTGTTCAGTCACTAGGTGGTGTCCCTCCCTTTGCAACCCCATGGACTGCAGCTTGCCAGGCTCCTCTGTCTTCCACTATCTCCCAGAGTTTGCTCAAATTCATGTCCACTGAGTCCGTGATGCATCTAACCAACTCATCCTCTTTTTCCAATCGAAATCTTTATGGTGCATAAAGCACTACTTGCTTTAATTTAATCCGCCTTCTCCTCTTGCCTTCAATCATTCTCAGCCTCAGGGTCTTTCCAATGAGTTGGCTCTTCCAATCAGGTGGCCAACGTATTGGAGCTTCAGCATCAGTCCTTCCAATGAATATTCAGGGTTGGCTTCCTCTAGGATTGACTGGTTTGATCTCCTTGCTGTCCAAGGATCCCTCAAGGGTCTTCTCCAGCACCTCAATTCGACAGCCTCGATTCTTCAGTGCTCAGCCTTCTTTATGGTCCAACTCTCCCATCCACACGTGACTACTGAAAAGACCATAGTTGTAAACATATGGAATTCTGTTGGAAATGTGATGTGTCTGCTTTTTAATATCCTGCCTAGGTTTGTCAGAGCTTTTCTTCCAAGGAGCAAACATCTTTTAATTTGATGTCTGTAGTCACCATCCCCAGTGACTTTGGAAACCAAGAAAAGAAAATCTGTCACATGCTTTTTCTGATTTTATTTTCCGTGAAGTGATGGGACCAGATGCCTTGATCTTAGTTTTATGAATCTTGCGTTTCAAGCCAGCTTTTTCATTCTCCTCTTTCATCTTCATCTAGAGGCTCTTTAGTTCCTCTTCCCTTTCTGCATTAGAGTGGTGTCCTCTGCATGTGTGAAGTCGTTGCTGTTTCTCCTGCTAATCTTGATCCAGCTGGCCATCATCCAGGCCAGCATCTCACACGTTGTGCTCTGCATAAAGTTAAATAGGCAGGTGAGGACACACAGCCATGCCTCACTCCTTTCTCAGTTTTGAGCCAGTCGGTGGTTCCAGGTCCAATTCTACATTTGCTTTGTGACCCGTATACAGGTTCCTCAGGAGACAGGCAAGGTGGTCGCATAATCTCATCTCTTTCAGAATTTTCCACAGTTTGTTGTGATCCACACAGTCAAAGCCTTTAGCATAGTCAATGAAGTAAAAGTAGATTTTTTTCTGGAACTCCCTTGCTTTCTCCACAATCCAAGAATGTTGGCCATTTGACCTCTGGTTCCTCTGCCTTTTTGAAACCCACCTCATACAATGCATGTTCTTGGTTCATGTACTGCTAAAGCCTAGCCTGAACGATTTTGAGCAAAACCTTGCTAGCATCTGAAATGAGCACAATTTTATGGTAGTTAGAACATTCTTTGACATTGCCTTTCTTTGAAATTGGAATGAAAATTGACCTCTTCCAGATCTGAGTTTTACAAATCTGCTGACGTATGGAGGGCAGCATTTTAACAGCATCATC
Source organism: Cervus elaphus (assembly GCF_910594005.1). Classification (NCBI taxonomy): domain Eukaryota; kingdom Metazoa; phylum Chordata; class Mammalia; order Artiodactyla; family Cervidae; genus Cervus; species Cervus elaphus. Next base: position 9,649,203 of record NC_057823.1, read on the forward strand.
TTTTAGGATTTAAAAAAGCTCAGCTGGAACTCCATCACCTCCACTAGCTTTGTTTATAGCAATGCTTCCTAAGGCCCACTTAACTTCACACTGCAGGATGTTTGGCTTTAGGTGAGTGACATCAGCATCATGGTTATCTCGGTCACAAGATCTTTCTTATATAGTTTTTCTGTGTATTCGTGCCACCTTTTCTTAATTATTTCCGTTTCTTTTAGCTCATGCAATGTTCCCATGATATCTCCAATTTTTAGAAGAATTCTCTAGTCTTTCCCATTTGACTGTCTTTCTCTATTTCTTTGCATTGTTCCCTGAAAAAAGGCCTTCTCATGTCTCCTTGGTTTTCTCTGAAACTCTGAATTCAGTTGGGTTTATCTTTCCCTCCTCCCTTGCCTTTCACTTTCCTTCTTTCCCCACCTATTTGTCAGGCCTCCTCAGACAACCCTGGTGCCTCGGACAGTAAAATCTGTCTGCCATGCAGGGGACCTGGGTTCGATCCCTGGGTTGTAAAGAGCCCCTGAAGGAGGGCATGGCCACCCACTCCAGTATTCCTGCCTGGAGAATCCCCATGCACAGAGGAGCCTGGCAGGCTAGAGTCCATGAGGTCACAAAGAGTCAGACATGACCAAGTCACTAAGCACCGACAGCCACTTTGCTTCGGGCACTTTTTTGGCTCCGGAAAGGTTTTGGTCACTGACTCCTCTGCATTATTATAAACCTCCGACCATAGTTCTTTAGGCACTCTGTCTACCAGATCTAATCCTTTGAATCTATTCGTCACCTCCACGGTAAGGGATTGGATTTAGGTCATACCTGAAGGGCCTAGTGGTTTTCCACTACTTGCTTTAATTCAAGCCTGAATTTTTCAATCAGGAGTCATGATCTGAGCCACAGTCAGCTCCAGGTCTTATTTTTGCTGACTGTATAGCCCTTCTCCATCTTTGGGGGCAAAGAACATAGTCTGATGTCAGATAGACTGTCTGGTGATGTCCACGTGTAGACTCATCTCTGGAGTTGTTGGAGTGGGTCTTCGCCTTGAGCAGTGTAACTAGGCAGAGGGGTGTCATCCTGAGGACCGGGGTCCCTGGCTTTGGCCCACATGCCATCTGATCCAGCGGACCGCAAACCCTGCAAATGTCAGAGTCCCCAGAATCTGGGTAGTGGTGGGCTGTCGTTAAAGAAGCCACTGGACAATTGCATAGCTGCCTTCCAGAAGTCACTTCCTGCAACAGGAAGTGGGTAATCAGGCCAATCTCCAGCTGGGGACTTGCGGCCCAGAAAACTCCCTCTGCCTCTTCCGTTTGTGGTACAGACGAACACAGAGCTGGCGTGCACCGGGTGCTCAGTAAGTGCAATTGTCTCCCTCAGATACATGTAGGAGAAGGGCCAGGACTTGACATGGGGTGTCCCACGGAGCCCCACTCCCCTCTCACAGGATCTTCCTGGCCAGCATCCAACCCAGAAAGTCCAAGGCCAAAATTTGGCAAAAGAAACCCACAGTTTTTTGCAGGAAAATGAAAAAGGAAACCAAACCCGAAACCTAAACCGAAAGCCTGGCTGCCCTCTGCCTACACAGGCTCCATTCAAGTGTCTCCAAGTCAGAGGATGCTCCTGGAGCTTCTCATTGGTCAGCACCGCTATTATGCTAATCAGGGGGCAGTCCTAGCCCATAGGGGTTCCTGCGACCTCCTATAACTCGTGTTGGAACTTCCCTAAGGGCAGTTCCCTTATGGCACCCACTTTTTAATCACTACAGCCCAGTACCCATGGTGGAAAACTTGGAGGAATTCATCCTGACCCGCCGCAAGCTGCCGCTGTGGCTGGGGCTCCTGCTGCTCCTGGTGGCGGCGGGGCTGCTTGCGGCCCTGATCTACTTCGCTGTCAGGGCCAACAGCTAGGCCTGCCTGGATGGCCTCCGAGTACAGACGGAGTGTCAGGAGGGCAACCAACACCTGCAGCGCCAGCTACACCAGGCTCAGGAAGTCTTACACGAGAAGGAAGCCGAAGCTGCCACCTGCAACCAGACTGTGGTAAGACACTGCAACCCCTAGACAGGCTTGGGTACTTGGGAGGCTCTCCCAGGGTCTTTGTGGAGATCCAGAGGGACCTTGAGACTGCCCCCTGGATGTCTCCACCAGGCTTTGAGGACCTCTAACTCTCCGTGGGGTGCTGGTGTGGGGAGCTTTAAAACTCCCATTACAGGTGTCAGTATCCCTGTAGGGTATGAAGGATCTCTAAACACTAGCGCTTGAATGGGGGAACCTAGAAACTCCACTTGGGCCAATCTTGGGGAGCAGAAATCCCCTCTAGGGGCTGGGAAGAGGACCTCCCCAGCTCCTTCCACTGCATCCTGAGAGCCTTTGAAATTTTCACTTCTGTTCTAACATGGAGGACCTTGAAACGCTCGGGGACATCTAAGTTGGGCTCTGAAATCTTCCCCTACCCGCACCCCACCCCATTTTCTGGTTTTAGGAGGACCTCTTAATGTTCTTTAGTGACTTCCTTGGTGATCCAGTGACTAAGACTTTGTGCTCCCAATGCAGGGGACATGGGTTTGACCCCTGGTCATGGAACTAGATCACTTACAGCAATTAAAGATCCAGTATGTTGCAACTAATACCCAGCCCAACCAAATAAAACTTTTTTTCTTTTTCAAATAAATATTAAAAAAACAAATTTTGGGCAATACCCCCAGTGGATCTGGAAACTTCTTCTAGGGCATAGGAAACCTCCAAATTCTCTTGGAGGGGGTCCTCAAAACTCCCACTTTGAGGATCACACTCATGGGTGGCCCAAAGAGGGTGGGAGGTTGTGCCCATTCTTCAAGGTAGAAGACTGAGGGGCAGGGGAAGGGTTGGAAGGGAAATGAAGGGGATGTGCATCTGAGTGCCTCTGATCCCAGGGCTCAGGGAGGGGTCCAGCACCCAGGCACAGGAGTCCAGGTTCTGACCCTCCCCTCTGATCCAGGTGACCCTGAGGGACTCTCTGAAGAAGGATCAGGCCCAGGCGGCGGAGTTTCAGGGTGAGAAAAACACAGCCCGGTTCCGCGGTGGGGGGCGGTGGGGGTCAGGGATTGAAAAGAAGTAGGGAGGGAGGGTCCCAGGGCTGGGTCGGGAGACAGGGAGGGGTGGAGCTGGGGAGAGGGGGGTGCTCCAGGTTTCCCAGCAGAGGCTCGATGAGGGCCTGAAGAGTCCCGTCCTGGGCGGGGGTCAGGTGAGTGGGTGTGGTCACCGTGTCGACCTGCCCCTGATTCTGTACCCCACCCCCCAACCAGGAGAGTTGAAGATATTGAACCAAAAGCTGAAGGATGCGTTGGCCGAGGTGGAGCGACTAAGGTCTGAGAGGATCCCCCGGGGCACGCCCCTTTCACCCGACTCCCTCGGGAAAAAACCTCGATGCTCAGGCGACCAAGTTTAAGTCCCAGCCTCGTCCCATCTGTGACACAGCCGGGGGTGGGCCGCTGCTCGCTCTCCTGCCCAGCGATTTGGCGGGGAGGAGTGCAGATTCTTAGGGGAGAAGCCTAGAGCGGCCCGAGAGGCCCGGCAGCTGCCTGAGTGGCCCCGATCTCTACTCCAGAAGACAGAGTGAGACCTCCCCCCAAAACAACGCGTCCAGCTGCTCGAGCTTCCTATTCGTTGTGGTCGCGGTCCTGGTCCTCAACGCTCCGCTGCCATGAGATTCCAGGAAGCCGGCTGGTAAGGAGGGGGCAGCTCGCGGGAGAAGAAAGCTCGGAGGGGCCGGGAGTTGGGCTGGGTCAGGGTCTGGGGAGGTGGCCTGTCCTTGGGGCGAGGGTTGGACACGGAGAAGGACCTTGGAAAGGGAGGGAGCACCCAGTGAGTAGGGAGGTCCTGTGGGGGCGGGGCTGGGGGCGGGGCCTGTGTTCTGCCCGTCTCTGAGCCCGTATTTTGTTTTTCGTTTTCTATTTAAAAATTATTTATTTTAATTTTTGCTTTTTGGTCGCGCTGCATGACATGTGGGATCTTAATTCCCAGACCAGGGATCGAACGCGCAACCCCTGCATTGGAAGTGCAAAGGCTTTACCAGCCAGGGAAGTACCTGAGTCCCTATTTTGTTTTTTAGGCCACAGCCTGGACTGGTCTGGCTCCCTGTCTGCTTCCCTGTGAGGCTTCCTGACTCGGCCAGCTCTAAGGGGACCACAGGGCAAGACGGTTGTGGGGGGTGGGGGGATGGGGTAACCTAAGGGGTCCAAGACGGACCAGCTCTGGAGGGATGTCCTGCGTGGAGAAGTAGGGGAGTTGGCCCAAGTCTGCCCTAGACTTGGGGAGGGCTCAGGGGTGAAGAGTGGGGCACCCGCTTCTTGCCGACAGGGTTTCTAGAAAGTCACTTTCTTCTGGCGTCACTTGGCTAGAAAAAGTAAACACCCCTTTGGGGGCGGAAATTGTACTCTCAAGTCTTTGGAGTGTTATTGTGTCACCTCCAAGCACCTGGGGCCTGCCCTGTGGACACCCATTGGCATCCAAACTCAGCCCCCGTGCTCTAGAATGTTCCTTGGGATTTCTGGGGTTCAGGCAGGCACCATCCCACCGCCCCTCCCCCAGCCCTCTTCTCCTCTGAAAGTGAGAGAGAAAGTCGCTCAGTCATGTCCGACTCTTTGTCACTCATGTCGTGACCCCGATAGTCCATGGAATTCTCCAGGCCAGAATACTGGAGTGGGTAGTGTTTCCCTTCTCCAGAAGATCTTCCAAACCCAAGGTTCCAAACTAGATCTCCCGCATTGCGAGCAGATTCTTTACCACCTGAGTCACAAGGGAAGCCCAAGAATACTGGAGTGGGTAACCTATCCCCCTCTCCAGGGGGACTTCCCGACCCAGGAATCGAACCAGGGTCTCCTGCATTGCAGGCGAATTCTTTACCAACTGAGCTATCGAGGGCCTACATCCTCATCAGTACTCCCTGCCTGCAGTTTTCTGCTCTCATCTGCTGGCTGGATCTTCTGATGACAGTGGTTCCATGAGGAAACTGTGGCTGTGATGAGGAACACTTTGTCCTGATTCCCAATCCCTTCCAGCAGAAAGTGCAGGGCTGAGAGTTAAACCTAGAGGTGCAGACGCAGGACAGATCTCTGTCACATTGCCCTGCCACCTCCGGCCCCAAACTCTTATTCATCCTGCAGTACCCAGCTCTGGGAACCCCTCGCCCAGAGAGCCTCTCTGCTTCTCAAAATTGAAGGTTAGGTATGGGGAGTTCCCTGGTAGCTTAGTAGTTAGGACTCCAGGATTTCACTGCCACGGCCCAGATTCAATCCCTGATTGGAGAACTGAGATCCTGCAAACCACATGGCGCTACCAAAAGAGAAAGAAAGAAGAAGAAAAAAAAAACTTGGGAGGGGCTCAAAGTTGAAGGCCTCTGTCTGATAGACCCTTTAACCCACTTCCTTGACCCTCCCATGGCCCCTATTTCCTTCCTCCCCTGTTATCTTCCTTCCTCCAAGTTCTCCTGGAATGCCAACTATTGTCCAGGCAACTTTTTGTGTGTAGCACTAGGGGCAGGCCCCTTGTGTTTGCCCAGGATTCTGCACTGCCCTCTAGCCCCAACCCAGATGGTCTTAGACTCCCCTTCCATGGCTCCTACTGTCTTCCCAGGTGTCCCCAAACCCCATCCCTGCCACAGGCCCCCCTGACAACACCCCCCACCCCCTAACTTCCTCTGTTCCACCCACCCTGACCTTTTCTCTATATATTGATTCGTCAAGTTCCTTCCTGCCTCATAGCCTCGGCCCGTCTCTGCCCTCTGCTCGGAGCTCCTGCTCCTCACCCTGAAGTTCTAGAGGAGGGTTTCTCGGCCTCTGAACTCTTACCATCCGGACTGGACCATTCTCTGTGGTGGGGCTGCCCTGTGCACTGTGGGATGCTGAGTACCTTCCTTTGCTACCAGATGCCCGTAGCACCTTACCGCCAGCTTGTGACAACAACAGAATGCCTCTAGACATTACCAGATTTCCCCTGGGGGGCGCAGACTCAATTCCAGTGAGAATCTCAGCTCTAGAAGGTGAGGCTCAGGTCTCCATCACTTCTGGGCCCCCAGCTCACAGGAGGGCTCAGCAGAAGCTCCTGTGGAGTCCCTTTCCAATGACTGAGGCATTTTACATCTAACAGATGAGGAAACTGACGTCCAGAGAAGTAACTGGACTTGCTCAGGGTTCCTCAGCCGCTCAGGCAGTGGTTGTTCTTCAGTCGTTCATCGTGTCCGACTCTTTGCAATCCCATCAACTGCAGCACGCCAGACTTCCCGGTCCTTCACCATCTCCTGGAGCTTGCTCAAACTCAGGTCCGTTGAATTGGTGATGCCATCCAACCATCTCATCCTCTGTCACCCCCTTCTCCTCTTGCCCTCAATCTTTCCCAGCATCAGGGCCCTCTGCTTCTAGCAGGTTCTCTTGATTGCCAGGAAGCCCTTTTCACATGACTTCAGTCCTTCCACCCTACATCCGTCACCCCCACTCTCAGCTTAGGCTACTGGAAAGTCCCGAAACAGCACTCCCCCTCCCCTACAAGTACCGCTTCACAGATGGAGGAGGCAGATTTGCCTGATATCATGGGTTTGACCTGCTCAATTCTTCCCCCAAACTCCCACCCAATGGCCGGGGTATAAACTTCTCTCCTTCCTGAAAATGTCCCTCTTCCCTGGCTGACTGGGACCCAGCCAGGAGTTGGAAACCAGGCCTGAGGGGTGCTGCAGGGCCTGGGGGACGGGGAGGGGTTCCAGCCCCAGCAGGAATCTGGGAGTGACATGTAGCTGCTCTGTGTCCCTGGCCTGTTTTCGTCCTGGGGGGGGGTGGGCGTGGGTAGGGGGTGGCCTGTCAGGAAGGAACAGATTCTTGTTCATAGTGTTCACTCAGCTCACATTTACTGCACCGCTACTGTGTGCCAGGCCCACGCGGTGGCAGTGGGAACAAGGCAGGTGAAGAATACTTTCTCCGGGCTCACCCAGTCTGATGCCCCAGTGGCTCAGCGGTAAAGAATCCACCTGCCATACATGAGATGCGGGTTCGATCCCTGGGTTGGGAAGATTTCCTGGAGGAGCGCATGGCAACCCACTCCAGTATTCTTGCCTGGAGGATCCCAGGGACAGAGGAGCCTGGTGGGCTACAGTCCATGGGGGTCGCAGAGTCAGACACAACACACACACACACACACACACACACACTCCCCAGTCTGATGGGAGAGGCAGTCTGGAATCAAATACACATAAAATGACAACAGAGCTGAGAGATCTAAAGGGGTCAGAATTAGTGGGGAACGGAGAGGAAGAGATACACTGGCGGACAGAGAAGTCACTGGTAAGGAAGTTAGTTGGGCAAAGAGGGAGGAAAGGTCCCTCGGGCAACCCTGGGATAGGAACGCGCTGGCCTGAAGAGCACTATGCGGGGCTGGAGGGGGCTGGAAATGACATTGAAGAGCTGCTGCGGGGCTCGCAGGGGCAGGAGAAAGGAGAGCGGGGAGGATGAGAAGTGGGGAAGGATAGAGGAGGAGGAGAAAAAGCGGGGAGTAGGGTGGAGGAAGGGGAAATGGAAATGGAAGAGGGTAGAGAGGGAGGAGGAGGATTTGACTCCGGAAAGTCAGGGGAACGGTGTAGGCGCGCCTGGGTCTGATTCACGTTGTAAGGTCGCCCCCTGGTGGCTTAGTGGAGAACGGGCAGGGAGATGGGACGCATCTACCCTTGGGTCTGCGCTCTGGCCCGCACAAAAAAAGTGCGGCCGCCCGAGCCAGGCCAACCTCAGTTGTTTCGAGTAGCCTCCCGTCTTCTAGGCTTGGTCTCTCCATGAACAGAATGGGGGGCAGTATACCCCCAGACCCTTGCCAAGGGCCCCTGGTGCAAAGGGGAGCTTTGCGCAGATATGCTCAGGTGATTCCTACAGAGCCCTACAGCAGGAGCTACGTCATCCTCAGTTTACAGAGGAGGAAACTGAGGCTTAGAGGGTCACATGGGATGCAGAAACAATACTGGAACCCGGGATCCCCAGCCCTGTCCTGGGCTCCGGTAGCTTGGGCTGGCCCTTGGCGTGGGCCCAGCCCCTCCCAATAAACTCGAAACCACCGCCGGGAGGGGCGGAACCGTGGGTGTCCCTGGCTCCCCAAGGTGCCAATTAAATGCTCGTGGCCGTCTGGGGCCAGAGCTGTGGACAGCGGCATGGCCGAGCCCGGGCCGGAGCCCGAGCCGGGGCGCGCCTGGCGGGTGTTCGCCCTGTGCGGGGCCGCAGTATTCCTGGCAGCGGTTGCTGCCGGAGCAGCCCTTCTGGCGTGGAATCTGGCCTCCTCGGCCTCGCGGAGGCCCCGCTGCCCAGAGCCGGCCGCCAACACCACGGCGCCGCCTGGAGACCCCGGACCCGAAGTGGAGGAACTTCGGCGCCGACTGGCAGAGGCTGCCCGGCTCGAGGAGGCCCTGACGAAGCGGCTGAAGCAGGCCGAGCGTGTCCGCCGGGAGCTGGAGGAGGCCCTAAGGGCCTGTGAGGGCCGCCAGGTAGGTGGGCAGGCTGGAGGGCTGGGGAACCCCGAAAACGAGGGGGAGAGGGCGCGCACACACACACCCAGGGATCCCCCTCGGTGCCTTGGTTTCCCCGCTTCCTCAGCTGAGGGAGGAAAATGAGAACAGCACCATTCCTTCCAACTCCTACACGGCCAGTTCACCCTCGTGTCTACCTTCTGACCGAGAAGGTTCCACTAACACAGCTCATTCACTTTGTTGTAGAGCAGAAACTAACCACGGTTGTAAGGCAATTGTAGTCCAGTTTTAAAAAAAATATATGACACAAAGAACTTTAAAAGAATTTTTAAAAGGCTCCACTATCCTCTGCTATTTGCCCCATCACTGGTGGAGGCTGTCCCAGACCCCTGAGCACCCCTGGGAGGGCCCTGTGCTAACCCTCCCCCTAAGTACCCACTCAACAGCCACCCCCCAGCCAGTGTCCAGTGTCCCTATTTTGAGAGAGGGACATTCGTGTCACCTGTAATTAGGAAGCTAAAGTTGGCCTCTTGGAGGAGGTACCAGCCAGGTCCTCCCTTCTCCTCTTGCCACCCCTCTTCGAACTCTTTCTTAACCCTTTCTTAACTCTTTCTTAACCCTGGGCCTCGCAGAAGAACCATCCTCAAAGTCCCAACCACTCACATTTACTAACTACTGTGTACCCCTGTGTACTGGGCCCAGCAGAGGTTGGGCAGCATACGAATTCTGGAAAATTCATTCCTTTTGAAAATTCATCCCTATGCCTTTCCAGCCTGCCTAAGGGAAGGGCCTGGGGCAGCTGAAGTTAAGAGCAGCCTGCCCTGGATTCAAATTATGGTTCTCCCCCAGCCCCCATGAAAGATTCTCAGAGACCAAGTCAATTGCTTGGCAGAATGTCCTACAGAGGTGACCAATACCCTAGAAACTCAATCATCAACCACCATATTGGCTTGTGCTGGTCTGAAACCCCAGTCCCAGGAATCTAGATCTAGCTAGGACTGGAACCGGAGCCGGTGAGCAGAACTAAACCTTTCTATATCGTTGGCCTGGAGCAGGAGTCCGTGTGCAGTCCCTCAGTCGTGTCTGACTCTGCGACCCCATGGACTGTAGCCCACCAGGCTCCTCTCTTTATGGATTTTTCAGGCAGGAATACTGGAGTGGCTTGCCATTTCCTCCTCCTGGGGATCTTCCCCACCCAGGGATCGAACTTGCATGTTCTGAGTCTCCTACACTGCAGGCAGATTCTTTTATCACTGAGCCACCTGGGACGCCCCAGGGGTCAGTGGACCTGGGCAACGATCTCCTTGCAGGCAGGCACCTTTCACCCCAGATTTTAGAGGCCACTTCCGTGTTTTACAACTACAGGACCCCAAATGACGTCTCCCCTAGAAAGGGTCCGGCCCATTCACTTTCTCTCCCGTCCCCCCTCATTTCTACTCCACTCCGCAGAGTCGGCTTCAGACCCAACTGATGACTCTGAAGACTGAGATGGAAGAGGCCAAGGCGCAGGGGACCCAGATGGGGGCTGAGAACGGGGCGCTCACAGGTGTGTTGGGGTGCAAAGGGGTGGGCATGCTAGAGGTGGGAGGAGCCTAGACGGTTCCTAGCTAGGCAAATGACACAGGCAGGTGTAAACATAAAGCAAAGCAACGTGAAAACTCGTGAAAGAAATGCACATAATATGCAAAGGTCAGGCAAATGTCACAGGACAATGCAAACGCAACAAAATACGCACACGCCGTGTAGAGACTCCCCAAAGCCATGTAAACCTCTGAAAAGCTATGCAAATAACACGTAAAGGTCATGCAAACAGCACACAAATTTAATTCCAATACAACAAACCACATAAACAGTGTGCAGACTATAAACTCGGAGTTGGTGTATGCGGAGAGGAGCCCAGGCTCCAGCCTGATCTCGCGCCTTGCGTCCGCAGAAGCCCTCGCGCGCTGGGAGGCGGCGGCCGCTAAATCTGCGCAGCAACTGGACGAGGCGCAGCGGCGCGCACGTACGGCCGAGGCGGAGGGCGAAGCCTGCGCAGCCCGGGAGGCGGCGCTGCGCGAGCACGTGTGAGTGAAGGGTGGGCGGGAAGGGTCCAGGGCTCGGGGCGGGGCGGGGCTGGTCATGTGGGCGGGGCCTTGGGAGAGGATCCAAGTGAGGTCTCATCGTGAGAACCCAGCGGCCGGCTCTACGGGGGCGGGAATGCCCACGTTGGGGCTGGCATTTTTGAGGCATGGGTCCCTGGGGCCGGGCGCATATGGGGGCTCCGAGGGGAGCCGGGAGTGGAGGTGAACGTTGCAATGAAAAGTATCAAGGGAGGGATCGGGGGCCTGGAGGCGGAGCTTCCGGGGAAAAGACTGGGAGTCCCGGAGGAGCGGTCCTGGAAAAGACCAGGGGAGAAGGGATGGGGGTTCCTGAAGCCTGGAATCTTTGGGGAGTGGGATACCTGGAAGAGTGGATGAATGCCGGAAGGTCTCTGGGGATGGGGGTTCTGGTGCTGACGGCCCCTCTCCCCACTCCCGGCAGTAAAGCCCTGGAAGCCCAGACGGGCCCCCAGCGCAGAGTTTCCCAGCCCCGGACCCGCTCCGGGTCCCGACCCCGGCCCAGCCCCCGCTCGCGCTCTCGCCCAGGAACTTCCGGGGGCTGCAGGCGACCTACGCGGCGCGCACGAGGGTGAGTCGGCCCCCAGCTGGACGGGGGCTCGAGACCAGGAGGACAGACCCTGGGAGCCCTGCAGGGACAATCAGAGAGGTGCCCAAGCTGGATGAAATGCTCAGTCGACACCCGTCCACGCTCAGCTTTTGACCCAGCGGCAACCCTGAAACTGTGCTGAAAGAAGACACGACCCTGTCTTTCTGACCATCTAGTACCTATCTACAGACGGGAATACTGAGGTCCACTGGGTCACAAAGGGAGATCGTGCAGAGCCGGGACATAAGTCCCCTCTAAGGACAAGGCCAGTGTTGCCCTCATCTCTCGGACATGAGGACTTAGGGTCCAGCCCTGATCTGGGAGTGACCTGAAGGGCTCGCTTCTCCTGTCTCGTCCTCAGTTTACCTTATCTGTAAAATGAAGGATTGGAATGGTGAGGGCCAGCATATCCTTGACACCAGAACCTGACAAAAATGGCACAATAGGAAAACTCCAGATCTCTCTCCCTTTGAGGGTACAAAGCTCCCAAATGAAATTTTAGGAGAACCAAGTAATACATGACAAAGGGACATAGGCCTGAGATGCAAAGATGGTTCAGTATTGGGAAGTCTGTTAATAAAATTCTCCATGCTAAAAAAAAAAAAAAATTGCCATGCTAATGGATCAAATGAAAAGCATTCTGAAAAGGTCATCAAAATAGCAAAAATTTCATGTGAGATTATACAGTATTTGTCTTTCTCTGACTTACTTCAGTTAACACGCTCTAGATCCATCCATGTTGTTGCAAATGGCAAGATTTTTTTATGAGCCTATTATAAGCAGTATTCCATTGTGTGTATACATACATTGTGTGTGTGTGTATATATATATATATGTATACATATATTAAATTTTCTTTATCTATTCATCTGTCAGTGGACACTTAGGATCTGATCTCCAGACTGTAATCAGATTTTGCCAACTATTTTGATAATGTCCTCTATAACAAAAGATTACCCTGGCTTACACATGTATTAATCTGGAACATTTCTCAATCTGTCTTTGCCAATGACGTTGGCATTTTTTTTAAAGCCCCAGGCCAGTCATTCTGTGGTGTCTGAGTTTGGGTTTTTGTGGCTTCCTCATGATTAATTTGAGGTTAACATTTTTGGCAGGAATGCCTCAAAAACAATTCAACTTAATATTATCTTCTGGTGGTATGACTATATATAGAAAACCCAAGAGAATTAACGGAAGCTTTCCTATATCCAAAACAACGAGGTAGAAAATCCCTTGGAAGACAAGAAAGATCCATTTCACATAGTGTTTCATATCCAGGAATAAGCTACTTTCTTTATTATGTAAGAATCTCTCCTAAATTAATTTTTCAAAAAATAATTCAGTAGAGGGACTTCCCCGGTGATCCAATGGCTAAGCCTTGGGGCTTCCAAGGGGGGAGCCTGGGTTTGATCCCTGGCTGGGGAACTAGATCCCACACACACCAGCTAAGAGCTCCTGTGCCACAATGAAGATCCTGCATGCTGCGACTGAGGCCCGGCACAGCCAAATAAATAAATTTTAAAAATAACTCGATAGAAAACAGGCAAAGAATACGGGCAACCAGTTCATAGAAGCATGCAGATAAAGGTGCCCAGGCTCACTCCTAGAGAAGAAATGCCGACTGAAACAACCCTATGGTACCACTTTCTGCCCACTGGTTTGGCAAGGACAGAAACAAAAACAAGTTAAAAGTCTGTGACTATACACAGTACTGGTGAAACTGCTTGTTGGTACGACTATTTGGGAGGGCCATTTTCTAGACTCTCTCAAAATTAAGTGTTTGACCCATCAATTCTTCTTCAAGCAGTTTTCCTGCAGCCATATTTTTTATCAAGAACATTTTAATCTACAGTCACTTTTTAATTATAGTCTTGGATACTAAGAACCCAGCAGAGTACTTTATTCAGTTTTCACTTTTTTTGGCCACACAGCCTGAAGAATCCTATTTCCCTGACCAGGGATTGAACCCAGGCCCTCAGAAGTAAAAGTTTGGAGTCCAAACCACTGGACTGCCAGGAAGTTCCCAACAACTATATTTAAACGCATACAAAATAATGGACTGAATGCAGTGGAGAATCCTGCGTTTGGATATTGGAACAGAAAACGCTTAGTGAGGAAATGAAATAAAGTCTAGAGTTCAGTTCACTGTAATATACTAAGATTAATTTCTTAATGTTGACAAATGAACTATGGTATATAAGATGCTAATGAGGGAAGAAGCTGTGTGAGGGCTATTCAGAGACTCTGTATTATCTCTGCAAATTTTCTGTAAATTTAAAACATTCCAAATAAACAGTTTACTTTTTTAAAGATAAGGGTGGAGGAGAGGAGAAATGAAGATATTATTACCACATTCTTGGTAATTGCAAAAAATTGGAAACACCCTCAGTGTCCACCAACTGGAGTCTGTTTAAATGAATATGCGTACATCCACGCCACGGAATGCTGTTGGGCGGGTTTGTAGGGACTGGGGCGGTGGGGGGCGGGGGCGCGGGCTGTTTTGTTTTGGGCCAAGTTGCTCTACTTGCAGATCTTAGTTCCCCCATCAGGAATTGAACCGGCGCCCTCAGCCTTGAAAGCACAGAGTTCTACCCACTGGACCGCCAGGGAATTCCCACTGTACAACTGTTAAAAAGGCCAAAACTGACCTTCGCTGAGACCCAGTCATGTAACAAGCAGAAGAGTTATAGTCTGTGTACATCTTTTTAAAAATCGGGACTGGGGGAAACTTTTATCCAGATATCTCTGAAGGAAATCCTAATCACAGCGGTGGCCCCTGGAAAAGGAATCAGGGATCTAAGGATCAGTGCGGGGAGGAAGTCTCATGTTCCTTTGTATTATTCCAGTTTAGTAGCTCAGTCGTGTCCGATTCTTTGTGACCCTATGGGCCGCAGCACACCAGGCTTCCCTGTCCATCACCGACTCCCGGCGCTTGCTCAAACTCAAGTCCATTGAGTCAGTGATGCCATCCAACCATCTCATCCTCTGTCGTCCCCTTCTTTTTGTAGAGTTTGCGTTTTAATATTCACGTGCATATGTTGCCTTTAATTAAAATTCGTCTTGAAAAATGGTACTTAAGAGGCTGGTGTAAGGAGCCCTTGAAACTCTGATCCCCTCCTCAGGCAGTTCTGCTCATAATCTCCCACTCCCGCCCACCTTGGAGGTGGCTTTAAGGGTCTTTACTGGGAGAGGGTCCACCTAGAGGGAGAATTGGACCCCATCCCTCGCGCCAAAGGAGGAGGTGAGGTTGAGGAGAGAAACAGTCTTAACAGCTTTGTTCCGCTACCGACCGCCAGGAGTCGCCCCAGTCTGAAGACCTAGTTGTTGCTGGCTGAGGGCCCAGAACTTGTGAGGCTGGAAGGATGGGTCTGAGACACGCTCCCCCTCACCCCACCCTCCGCCTCCGCCCCCTGCACCCCCTCCAACTCTGGCGTAACTCCAGAAGTGAACAGGAAACAGCTTCTCCTTCTGGAGTCAGCTAGGTCTTGACACTGGCCTCGCCTTGTCTGCCGCCTCAGGGATTTAAGACCCTTCACTGCGCAGCTGTGGGGTCCAGGGCTGATCCACACAAAGGGTTGGACTCAGCGCTGTATACGGAGCCTGAAGTATTTTCATTATTATTCACTTATTCTGCTAACCTCACCTTGGTCATAAGTGCCAGATCGCTGAAAATCAGCGCCAGGGAAACGGGGAGCCACGGGATGTGTGTGAGCAGAAAGGGAACCGTCAGATCTGGTGTCAGACAGAGTTGGGAGAAAAAAGAGGGAGGTGGGAGGCTGGAAGCTGTGGATGCCCTGGGGAGGCCAAAGGACAGGGAGTGGATGAGAACTGGGGGCATCTGGGAGAGAACAGACCCCAATCCCAGGCCAGGACTAAGAACCCCCCAGCTGCCTTGCTTCCCAGACCTCATATCCCTCATATCCCAGGGGACTCATATCCCAGTCCACAGGGCCCGTGCCCCCGGCCTGCTCTTGCTCTGTGCCGTTTCCCTGTCTCATTACCTCTCAAGTCTCCATCTCTCTGTCTCTGTGTCCTCTCTCTCAGGCCCCTGCCCTGGCCGCCCTGTTAATGGTCACCCTGGGATCCCTCCCTGGCTGCAGAAACAGGACTCAGTGGGGTGGCGAGAGGGTTGGGGGCGAGGATGAAAAGGGAAAACCTGGGTGGAGGGCGTTGGGGACAGCAGCAACTTGATCTTGTTGGTCCCCAGTCCCAGGTGTTCAACCAGAAGGCCCAAAGAGGACAGGCTCTTCCCCTCCAAAGGGCTCTCTTTGCCTCCTCTGTCAGTGCCCAAAGTCGCAAACTTAATTTCCTTTGCAATTAACCAAAACCCGAAGACGTTGGCAAAAATGTGGAGGGTTTTCTGAACTTTACTGAAATTTTTCTCCATCAGAAGTTTCACTTCCTCCCGAATCTTCCTGAAGTTCTGCGAGAGTTCTTTAAAAAAAAAAAAAAAAAAAAAAACTTGTTCTCCTTGAGAACTTCAGAGTTCAGTCTTCAGAGTGACAGGGAATTGACTTCCTCAGGACAGTTTTCCCATCTCTGACCAAACAATCAAATGAAATCATATGGACTGTTTTTGATTTAGAAAAAAAAAATTAAAATTGGTGTTGGGTTTTATGATGACCCTCCAAAGGAATTCAGAGAGATTCATACACAAAATTTCCTGTGACTATGACAGATGGTTTTCAAGAAAAAACCAAACTCTCCCATCATCTGATGCATTTGACCTCATGTGAATTCAGGGACCTCCCCCCTCTGGAATTTTCTGGCCAGGAATGCAGGCAGAAAGTGTTTAAAGAGTCTGTTTTTAGAAATTTTAGACACTGCTGGCAGGGGTGTCAATGGAAACTACCTTTTTGGAGGACAAATTGATAACAGCTGTCAAAATATAAAATGTTATTGCTTCAGCACCCAGCAATTTCACTTGTGGAGATTTGATTTCAAATCTTATTCTGTTCACTGAAACAAAAAAATTTAGAAACATTCTAAGTGCCCCTTGATAATTATTATGATAATAAAATAGATGTCCTGAAAACCTAAACAGTGGTCAAAGGAATCAGCAATCTCAAAGTCATAATGTTGAGCAGAAAGAAGTT
The DNA here is from genome assembly GCF_910594005.1 of Cervus elaphus. Lineage (NCBI taxonomy): Eukaryota > Metazoa > Chordata > Mammalia > Artiodactyla > Cervidae > Cervus > Cervus elaphus. Next base: position 9,665,447 of record NC_057823.1, read on the forward strand.
TCATCATTACCGTTTCCATTAAAAAAAAAATCCAACTTTTTGAAAAACAAGTTATCGGGGAAAAAAAAAAACTTACTGAAAAAGAAACATTACAAATCTAAGTTGTGAGACCAAATTGCCAAAAAGAGTGTTAGTTTTGAGCTTGACCCAAAAGACATTTGTGTGTATTTTTCAAACTCTTTCTTAGACTGTGACAATTGCTCCAAATTGTAGCACATTGATACTGTCAGTTCTAGAGTGGCTTTTCAGTTTTCTGGGAGTTTATGGTTGCCTATCTTTTCTCTTGACAACAGATACCATATTCATACATACTTCTGTGTAGCATCTTCAACATAAGATGAGGAATAGCCAGGATCTGAAGTTCATACCAAGACTGTAACACCTCCAGGCACTGTCCCCATGCCTGAGCTCTGAACTGGACCCTTGTCACTCAGGCTCTCCCCATCATGCCCCCTGGCCCCAGTGATCCCACAGGACCAGGGCAACAGCACCTGGAATAGTGTGTCTCGGTTCCTCAGCCCAGCGTCAGAGGCTGCACATGATCCAGCCCCACCTTTAACAAACACCACCCTTTATTAAGGCTGACCGTGTGCCAGGCACTGAGGCTACTGATTATGGTGGCTCCACTTTAGACAGAAGACAGAGGCTCGCAGGGGGAGAAGTCACTTGTCCCAGGTCACACAGCGGGAGGCAGCGCAGCCAGAACGTCACTCCGGAGGCCTACAGTGAGACCACGTCCTCACTCTGCCCGCGTGGCCCCCCATCAGTGAAGAGGGACGATCTCCTCCTCCCACCTGGCTCCAGGGGATTCTGGGTGGGCCTGTCCAACCTAGAGAAATAGCTGGTTGGGCATCACTTGCAGCCCCCAACTCTCCTCCCTCCCAGTAGTGGCTGAGAAGGGTCCGGAATCAGGAATCAATGGGTAGCTGCAAAGGCCAAAGGTCAGACAGGGGTTTCCTGCCCACCACTGGGACCTCTTCCTTCCCCACCCAACTCCTGCCTCCGTGATGAACAGCAGCTTGGAGGACCCCTCCCCCTCAACAACTCTCCCACCCCATTACCCTGGCTAATAGGGGGCTGCTTCCCCATGCCACCACTTTCACCCTGCTGTGCCCCCACACAGGCAGTGGACGGCAGCTGTTATTATCACCCACCCAGGTTCCAGCCCTCTTTCCATCTCCTTGCCTCATTCCCTTTGGCCCCGTCCCTCCCTCCTATCAGCCTTGACCCCATGGGGCTAGGATCTGTGTCCCACCTGTCTTCCCAAGACTGAAGACCTCTCAACGCTCCTCTTGGGGAGGGGTTCTGGTGTCACCTACAGAGGAGGTTTACCTAGAGTGCCTGTTTCGGGGTGAGGGGGGCGCGTTGGGCAGGAGGGCATACCCAGAGTCCTTTGCTCCTCGGTCCCTAAATCCCTTCCCACAGTGAAGTTCGACCCCCACTGTCTTGTACTTCCCATTCACCATCTCACAGAGCTCCAAAATGAGGTTTCAAACAGGAAGTGGTAGTAATAATAGCAACTGGCAAATCTTTTCTCCCAGCCCCCTCCCCTTGGACCTGGCGCCCTGCACGGCTCATCTCACCAAAAGGGAAGCTGAGACTCAGACGTGAGAAGCCCGTCATGGGAACTCACACTGGCCCCAAGTTCACGGCTGCTTTACTTACTAAGTGCCTACATGAGCCAGGCATTGGGTGGGATGACAGCCTGGGGAGCCCACGCCACCGCCGTCCACCGATCAGCCTTCGGTGATCTGCGCCAATTACTGAGTGCTGTGTGCGCCTGGCGCCCGGCAACGCGCTCTGCACAGTTTAGCTCCTGTAATAGCACTGTCCCTTGGGGTGGGCGCACATCTGTAGCCAGCCCCCTCCAAGGGGAGTTAAGGCCAGCTCTGTGAATGACCAGAGTGAGAGCTGACGCCCGCCCCCCAAAACAGTCCTTTCTCCTCCCGGCATCTGTGTGTCTTCCACACAAGGGGGATGTTGAAAAGACGTCATACGCAGCTGAGAACAGCTCTGGGCACAGAGCAAGGGCAGAAGGGGAAACTGAGGCTCAGTAAGACCAAGGATGCCTGGCCGCTCCAGCCTGTGCCCCACCCATAGTTAATCAGAGAGGCCAGACGTGCCTTGGTGCCCTCCCCCCTTCCCTTCACAGCCCGGGGTGGGAGTGTTGTGATAACCCACAGCCCCCATTTCCTCCTGGCCAGGAAGGAGCCAGGCAGAGGAAGTATTAAGAGGAGTAATATAAACACTTCCCCCTCCCCCCCGCCGTGGCAAGGTCTAGAAGGGGCAGCGGCCACCACCCTGAGCAGGCCAGCCAGCCGAGCAGCGCTTGTACAAGGGGCAGACGCTGGGAGGAGATGGGCTTGGCGACGGAGCACGGGAGCCCCTATTCACGGGCTGGGAGCAGCTCCAGGGGCTGCTGGTACTATCTGCGCTATTTTTTCCTCTTCGTCTCGCTCATCCAATTCCTCATCATCCTTGGCCTCGTCCTCTTCATGGTCTATGGCAACGTGCACGGGAGTACTGAGTCCAACCTGCAGGCCACCGAGCGCCGGGCCGACGGCCTGTACGGCCAGGTGATGGGGCTCACGGCTTCCCAGGCCAACCTATCCAAGGAGCTCAACCTCACCGCCCGCGCCAGGGATGCAGTCAATCAGATGATGCTAAACGCCCGCCGAGACTTGGACCGAATCAATGCCAGCTTCCGCCAGTGCCAGGCCGATCGGGTAAGACCGCAGGCTAGACTCTCACCGTGGGGACCCCAGGCTGGTCACCTCACCTCTCTGAGCTTCACTTTCCTCATCCATGAAGACGGGGACATTTTGCATGACAAGCCCATGTAGAGAAATGATGCGTATTTTGTTACTATGTCTCATGCAATATTTGGGACTTTGTTGTTGTTGTTCAGTCACTAAGTTGTGTCTGACTCTGCAACCCCATGGACTGCAGCACACCAGGCTCCTCTGTCCTTCGCTATCTCCCAGGGTTTGCTCAAACTCACGTCCCTTGAGTCAGTGACGTTATCTAACCATCTCATCCTCTGCGGCCCCCTTCTCCTTTTCCTGTCAGTCTCTCTCAGCATTGGGGTCTTTTCCAATGAGTTGTCTCTTGGCATCAGGTGGCCAAAGTATTGGAGCTTCAGCATCAATCTTTCCAATGAATACTCAGAGCTGATTTCCTTTAGGATTGACTGGTTTGATCTTCTTGCAGAGTATTTGGGACATACTTAGACTGAAAAAAAAATGATTTGTGGTCTATCTGGAATTCAAGTTGAACTGGGCATCCAGTCTGTTACCAAACATAGACACTATATACATACTTAATATGTACACAGCACCCAGAAGGTGCCAGCATACACAAGCTGCAAATAAGAGCTGACTTAATAAACCACACAGAGCGTTGAGTTCTGCATAATTAGTATGAATGGCCCAGGTCTGCCTGAGGCTGGATGTCTCCTTTGGAAATATTATTTTGTCACTGAATGCTGAGAGGTAGGAAGAAGCTTTAAAGCCCCTTTGCAGAGGGGAAATGGCCACCTGATGTGAAGAACTGACTCACTGGAAAAGACCCTGATGCTGGGAAAGATTGAAGGCAGGAGGAGAAGGGGACGACAGAGGATGAGATGGTTGGATGGCATCACCCACTCAGTGGACATGAGTTTGATTAAGCTTGGGGCGTTGGTGATGGACAGGGAAACCTGACGTGCGGCAGTCCATGGTGTTGCAAAGAGTCGGACACGACTGAGCGACTGGACTGAACTGAACTGAACCGAAGGGAGGAAGTGGTTTTTGGGAGGCAGGGGAGCAGAAACGGCGCTTCCCTTGTGGCTCAGCTGGTAAAGACTCTGCCTGCAATGAGGGAGACTTGGGTTGGGAAGATCCCCTGGCAAAGGGAAAGACAAGTGAGCAGAAACAGTTACCCCTGGGTCTTGTGGAGACTGTCACCCCCTTCACACCCTCGGCTCCTGTCAAACTCACTCAACAAGATCCCCTGGGGTTTCCCTCACACACAGTTCCTCTGGGGCGGTCCAGCTCCCGGGAGACACTGAGGATAAGGATGCCTCCTCAGGCTTTGGCTGGAATGGGGTGAGAGATGGGGTGAGCAGGAGAAGGCAAGTTTCTGGGGGATGAGGGGACAGCCTCGCTTTCCCCCACAGGAGGTCTCTGGGCTGTTTGGGGGCAGGGGACAGCCCCAAATGGGAAGAAAACATCTTTTCTGGGGCTTCAAACTACCCAGTCCCTGCCCCTGGGCAGGAAGGACGTGCATGCCCCACCCCCATGAAACTGCCCAGTCAAGGGCGGTGTCTCCCCCTCATACCCCCAGGACAGGGCAGGCCCCCCTCAGACCCGCAGAATGGGGTGAGTCCCCCCTCAGAACCCGTCTGAGGCAAGTCCCTCCTCAGACCTCAGGGCAGGACCAGGTACCCGCCCAAGAGCCCCCCAGGCCAGGGAAGCCCCCTCAGTTCAGGGCGGTCTTCTCAGTTCCAGGGAATTGGCTCATTTGGATCTTTCAGGACACAGATGGCCTTCCGGTCCAGGAACTGTTAGGAATCGCAGGATCGTAAAGTTTTATAGTTTTGTTTTGTCTTTTTCTTTTTTCCTTTTTTTTTTTGATCCCACTGCACAGAGATCTTGAGGCTTCCCAGGTGGCTCAGTGGTGAAGAATCCACCTGCAATGCAAGAAATGCAGGTTTGATCCCTGGGTGGAGAAGATCCCCTGGAGGAAGAAATGGCAACTCACTCCAGTACTTTTGCCTGGAGAATCCCATGGACAGAGGAGCCTGGAGGGCTACAGTCCGTGGGGTCACAAAGAGTCGGACACGACTGCCCAGGGATTTTAGTTCCCTAACCAGGAATTGAATCTGCACCCCTTGCAGTGGAAGTGTGGAGTCTTAGCCACTGGGCCACCAGGGAAGTTCCTTTTTTTGTTGGTTTATTTTTTTATCATAAAGTTATAGACTTGCATATCTTTGAATCCCAGATGCTCCCATCATAGAATATTAGAAATCTAAGAATCTGGATCTTCACAATTTTGAAATTTGAAAACCATAGCTTTTTTTCCCCTTTAAATTGACAAATTCTTCTTGCCTGGAACCCGTCAGGATTTTCTCCAAGGATCCCCAGAAAGTCAGTGCTAATGCTGGGGAAGAGCCCCACCCTTTCCACGGCAGCCCCATCTGTCTGATGATAGCGAATCTTAGCCGCTGGACCACCAGAGAAGTCCCAGGATTTTATTTAGAATTTGTAATAATATCTTTTAAAATTTTTATTTTATTGAAGTACATTTCATTTACATGTTGTGTTAATATCTATTGTACAACAAAGTGATTCAGTTACACATATGTATACATTAATATATTCTTTTTCCTATTTTTTCCATTGTAGTTTATTTGTAGGGTATTAAATATAGCTCTGGTACTATACAGTATGTAATAAACTTTTTGATGGTCAAATTGTTCTGAAACAGGCCACTAGGAATCCTGCGTTCTGGCTCCTGTGTCTTTTGACGTAACTCCAATAGTCTTTAAGAGCTTCCTGGCTTTATGTCCTAACAAATACTCCAGAAAACACTTCAGCTTATTTATACTTGTTTACTAATCGGTGAGTTCTTTTCCTCTTAGTTCAGGGCAGCCACAGCTGCTAGAAAGTGAGGGAGGGACTCCTGAATTGCTTCAGAAAGATGTGCCTGAACACTCCCTGACAAGAGAAGGTACTTTTTTGTATTGTTAGGTTGTGTTTGCTATTGTTGTTTAGTTACTAAGTCGAGCCCGACTCTTTGCAACCCCGTGGACTGTAGCCTGCCAGACCCTTCTGTCCATGAGGTTTCCCAGGCAAGATACTGGAGTGGGTTGTCATTTCCTTCTCCATCAGATTGCATTAGTTCTAAGTACATGTTATTCTCATCATCTTGGCATCTGGGAACCTGTAAAGAAGCAGAACTTTTGTATTTTGGGGAGTCACTTCCTTCAACTAGAAGAAAACCTCTTTCTCATTTCATCTTTGGATCCAACTTACACCCTTAGATCTTCCCTTTCTGTAGTTAAAGCTTTTGAAAACAGCACTTCCAGAGCCCTTTTTCCTTTTTAAAATTAATTTATTAATTTGGCTGTGTGGGGTCTTAGCTGTGGCACATGGCATTTTTGATCTTCATTGTGGCCTGCATGATCTTTAGTTGTGGCATGTGGGATCTAGTTGCCTGACCAGGGAACAAACCTTGGCCCCATGCATTGGGAGGGCAGAATCTTAGGCACTGGACCACGAAGGCAGTACCTCCAGAGCTACTTTTGCTCTCCCCCACCCCCAGGTCATTAGCACAGGGTCAGCTTCCAAAAGGAGGAAGGACAAAAAAAAAGAGAAAAGCAAACATTCTTCACCCCTCTCCTATCTTTCCTTGTTATATTTCTACAGAGGCTTCTGTTTCAAAGTTTGAGAGGCACGCCCTTTGTTTATAAAGAAAAGTTACTTATAAAATTTTGTCAAGTTAAAATGCACAAGCCATGCAATTGACCCATTCAAAGTGTACATAACAAAAAAAATGTAGATGAAAGAGAAAAAGTGTACATAACAATGATTGGGGTAACCATCGGTTTGATTTAGAACTTTCATTACCCCCAAAAGAAAGTGTATCAGCAGTCACTTCCCTCCCCCGCCCCCAGCAGCTGCAAATCTGCTTTCTGTTTCTATGGATTTACTTATTCCGGATATTTCATTTAAACAGAACGGGGCACTGTATAACCTCTTGTGTCTGACTCCTCACACTCAGCATGATGTTTTCAAGTTCATCCACGTTACTACATGTGTCAGTGCATCATTCCTTTTTTGTGGCAGAATAACATTCCACTGGGCGGCTGGATCATGTTTTATCCATTCATCTGCTGATGAAACACTTGGGTTGTTTCTACCTTATGGATGCTGTGTCTACCGCTGCTGTGAATATTTGGGTACAAGTTTCTGTGTGAACATAGACTTCCATTGCTCTCAGATGTATATACCTAGACATAGAATTGCTGGGTCATAGTGTGATTCTATGGAAAATAGATGGGGAAACAATGGAAACAGTGACAGACTTTATTTTCTTGGGCTCCAAAATCACTGCAGATGGTGACTGCAGCCATGAAATTAAAAGACGCTTGCTTCTTGGAGGAAAAGCTATGACAAACCTAGACTGCGTATTAAAAGGCAGAGATATTAGTTTGCCAACAAAGATCTGTATAGTCAAAGCTATGGTTTTTCCAGTAGTCATGTATGGATGTGAGCACTGGACCATAAAGAAGGCTGAGCACCAAAGAATTGTTGCTTTTGAACTGTGGTGTTGGAGAAGACTCTTGAGAGTCCCTTGGATTGCAAGGAGATCCAACTGGTCAATCCTAAAGGAAATCAACCCTGATTATTCATTAGATGGACTGATGCTGAAGCTGAAGCCTCAATACTTGGCCACATGATGCAAAGAGCCAATTCATTGGAAAAGACTCTGATGCTGGGAAAGGTTGAAGGCAGGAAGAGAAGGGGACAATAGAGGATGAGATGGTTGGATGGCATCACTGACTCAATGGACATGAGTTTGAGCAAACTCTGGGAGATGGTGAAGGACAGGGCATGCTGGGCATGCTGGCAGCCTGGCACGATGCAGTCCGTGGGATTGCAAAAAGTCAGACACCACTGAGCAACTGAACAACAGTGTGTAATTCTATGTTTAGCTTCTTGGAAAACTGCTAGACTATTTTCCACTGTGGCTCCATTATTTTTACAGTTCCACCAGTACTGACTGAGAATTCTGTTTCTTCACATCCTCACCAACACTTGTCCCTTCTTCTTTGTTTTATTTATGGCCATTCTATATCATTCTGAGGTGATATCTTATCATGGTTTTTATTTACATTTCCTGATGTCTAAAGGTGGTGAATATTTTTTGATGTATTGGTTGACATTTTGTATGTCTTCTCCGGAACAATGTCTATTCAGATGCTTGGTCTGTTTTGCAATTGGCTTGCTTTTTATTATTAATTTCTAAAGAATTTGCTTTTATATATTCTGGTTACTAGTCTCATCATCAGACACATGATTTGCAAGTATTTTTCCCATCTATGAGTTTTTTTTCCTTTCTTGATGTTGTCCACTGAGGCACCAAAGTTTTTAATCTTGGTGAAGTCCTAGTTAGCTGTTTTCTCTTTGGCTGCTTGTGCTTTTAGTATCATACCTAAGAAAACATTGCTGGGACTTCCCTGGTGGTCCAGTGGCTAAGACTCCAAGCTCCCAATGCAGGGGGCCTGGATTCAATCCCTAGTAGGGGAACTAGATCCCACATGCTGCTACTAAAAAACCCACAGGATCCCACATGATGCACCTAAGACCCAGAACAGCCAAATGAATAAGTATTTTTTAAAAAGAAAAGGAGAGAAAGTACTGCCAAGTTCAAACTCAGGCAGAGTTAACACCTAAGTTTTCTTCTGTGGAATTTTTTAGTTTATGCCCTTACATTTAGGTCTTCGATATGTTTTGAGCTAATTTTTGTATATGGTGTGAGTTAGAAGTGAAGTGAAGTGAAGTCGCTCAGTCGTGTCCGACTCTTTGCGCCCCCATGGACTGTAGCCTACCCGGCTCCTCCCTCCATGGGATTCTCCAGGCAAGAATACTGGAGTGGGCTGCCATTTCCTTCTCCAGAGGATCTTCCTGACCCAGGGATCAAACCCAGGTCTCCTGCACTGCAGGCAGACGCTTTAACCTCTGAGCCACCAGGGTGTGAGTTAGGGGTCCAGATTTATTCCTTAGTATGTACCAGTCCAGTTGTGCCAGCACCATTTGTTGAAAAGAATCATCTTTCCCATGAAATAATCTTGTCACCTGTATTAGCTTGCTAGGACTGTCTTAACAAAGTACCACAAATCAGGTGGCTTAAATAACAGAAGTTTATTTTCACAAAGCGCAGGATCAAGACGTTGGCAGAATTGTTTCCTTCTAGGGCTTCCCAAGTAGCTCAAAAGCTACTGCAATGCGGGAGACCTAGGTTCAATCCCTCGATTGGGAAGATCCCCTGGGGAAGGGCATGGCAAGCCACCCCAGTATTCTTTCCTGGAGAATTCCATGGACAGAGGAGCCTGGTGGGCTACAGTCCATGGGGTCACAAAGAGTTGGACCCGACTTGAGTGACTAACTCACAGGACCGCCAGGGAAGGAGCCGTTCCATGCCTCTCTCCTGGGCTTGCAGATGGCAGCCTTCTCCCTGTGTCTTCAGGTCACGTCTGTGCGTGTCTGGGTGTCCAGATTTCCTCTTATAGGAACCACAGTCACTGTGAATTAAGGCCCACCCAATGACCTCCTCTTAATTTAACCTCCTCTTTAAAGATCCTCTCCAAAAAGATTTACATTCTGAGGTCCTGAGGATTACGACTTTGACATGGAAATCTGGGGTAGGGGACAACAATCCAGCCCATACTAGCATCCATGTTGAAAACCTTTTTTTTTTTTTTTAAGATATTTACTTCTTTATTTTATGGCCATTCTGGGTTTTGGTGCTGCATGCAGGCTTTCTTGGGTTGCAGCGCTTTCCCTTGTTGCAGAGTACAGGCTCCGGGCACGCAGGCTTCAGTGGTTGTGGCACGCAGGCTTCGTTGTCCCTTGGTATTTAGGATCTTCCAGGGATTAAACCCATCTCCCCTGCATTGGCAGCCGAATTCTTTACCACTAAGCCACCAGGGAAGCCCTTAAACATCTATTTTTGATTGGCTGTAAATGTTTACAAGATTCCTTCAGGTTATACAATGCATCAGTGTATAAAATATTCCTTTTTATTGCTGAACAGTATTAATCATAAAGCTTTTTTTCCCCCCTAGTTGACTAGAATGCGTAGGGGAAAGGGTGGGATTTTTTTTAACCTTTTTTTTTTTTGAATGAGAGGTTCTTTAAATTCTATAATGTTTTACAATTTTCAAAAGTTTCACACATATGATTTCATGTAATCCCATAATAACCCATTTAAAAAAAAAATTTCCAGCTCCTGTATTGGTCCTTCCCTCTTCCTTCTCCCCACCGGTAACCACTCGTTTGCTCTCTGTATCTGTGAGTCTGCTTTTGTTTTGTTATATTCACTAGTTTGTCGTATTTTTTAGATTCTGCCTATCGGTGATACCGTACAGTGTTGGTCTTTGTCACGGATGCCCTTCAAGTCCATCTGTGTTGGTACATATGGCAAAATTTCATTCTTTTTTATGACTGAGTAGTATTCCATTGTCTATAATTGTAACAACTTTCGAAGCTCAGACCAGCATCCCCTGTAAAGAAGCTACTGTCCTTGTGAACTGTGCCAACACAGACCACCTGGTTGACAGATCTGGGTCCCCCGTCGCAAGGGTCTGGGCAGGCCTGGGGGCGGGGGGGTCCCACAGGTGCTGGACACCGACCTCTGTCTTGCGTCCCATTCCGGTAGGTGATTTACATGAACAACCAGCGATATATGGCTGCCATCATCTTGAGCGAGAAACAGTGCCAAGAACACCTCAAGGAAGCGAACAAGAGCTGCGATGGTGAGTGGATGAGGGTGAGAGTCGGGGTTACGGGCCGTGGAGAGCAAGGTGGCAAGATTCCCCGCCCAGTCTCTTGGCAACTGCCCCCCTTCCTGAGTCTTCTGGTCCTATACCCCTAGCTTTGACCCTCACGCTGACCCAGAAAGCCAAGACACTGGAGGTGGAGCTGGCAAAGGAGAAGTTGGTGTGTACCAAAGACAAGGACGGTCTGACAGTGGGCAAGCGAGTGGCAGAAGAACAGCTTGCCGAGTGCGGCAAAACCCGCGACCAGCAACAGCAGGAACGGCTGCTGGCGGAGGACCGGCTGCGGAAGGTGCAGGCCTTCTGCCTCCCCCTGGACAGGAACAAGTTTGAGACAGATCTGCGAAACCTCTGGAGGGACTCCATCATCCCGCGCACCCTCAGTACCCTGGGCTTCAACTTGTACCATCCCCTCGGCTCGGAACTGCCTTCCATCCAGAGAGCCTGCGACAGCCTGCCCTCCATCATGACCTCCAAGGTGGAAGAGCTGGCCCGGAGCTTGCGGGCTGGCATCGACAGCGTGACCCTCGAGAATGAGAAACTCCAGCGCCAGAAACTGGAGGTCGAGCAGAGCCTGCGCGCCAGTCAGGAGGCCAAGGAGAAGGTGGAGAAGGAGGCGCAGGCCCAGGCTGTCAAGCTGCAAACTGAATGTGCCCGCCAGACCCAGCTGGCCCTGGAGGAGAAGGTGGCGCTGCAGAAGGAACGGGACAGGCTGGCCAAGGAGCTGGAGGAGAAGAAGCGGGAGGTTGAGCACCTCAAGTTGCAGTTGGCAGTCAGCAACTCAGCCCTGGACACCTGCATCAAGACGAAGGTGGGTAGGGGGCCCTAGATTCAGGTTGCATTGGAGGGACGGGTCTGGAGGCCGAGTTGATGGTGATGTTGAACTTGGGTTTGAACTTGGCTTTTTTTTTTAACTTCTTTTTGAGGTTGGCTTCCCACTGTAGATTGGTTTTGTTAGGACTCACTTGAGAGTTTCACTGATGTTAGGATTGAGGCAGAGCTTAAAATCTGTATCAGTACTGAGAAAGGGGATGGGGTTAAGACTGTAGTCAGAGGTAAGTTGTCCATCAGGTCCAGGGTTGAGTGAGGGGTGAATCTAGAACTGTGATTCCTTTGGGACTGGGGTGAGTTGAGACATTGAGGGTGGATTTAGACTTGAGGCTGGGATCACACATGGGTGTCCATGAGTCTAGAATGGCCTTAGGATTATGATCATGTGTTGACACAGGATTTTATTGGCATTAGGACTGCAGTGGAGTTTGGATTGGGAATGATATTAAGAAAGAGATAAGGATTGGGGTTGAGTTTAGGAAGGCGGTGGGCCTCAAAATTGGCTTAGTGTTAGAATTAGGGACTCATTCAGTGTTGGTGTCAGGGTCAGGATGGATTTGAGTTGAGTTGAAGGATCAGAGGATGCTGGATTAAGGATTGGAAGTGACCCTGGGGTCAGCATGAGGGTTAAGGCAGGTCACAGGAAAGGCTTGATGTGGGTGCTAAACTAGTGTTTAGAGTTGGGTCAAGGTGAATTATTGGTGACTCCTGGGTCTAGAGCTGGTTTCGGTTAAGGTAAGGGTTTCAAGTAGGATTTCATTAGTCTTAGAATTAGGTTGAATTTGGAATATGGATTGATTTTGGATTGTGAGGAAAGGTTAAAAGTTGGGTCAGAGGTTGCATGCAGAGTGGTCATTGTATCTAGGTCAAGTGAAGAGCGAATCAAGGATTTCAGTGGTTTTGGGATTGCATTGAATTAAGGCTGGAGTTGAGGCTTAGGTTCCTATAGGCGGTTGGTGGGGCTAGAGATGCTTAGAAGTTTGGGGCTAAAGGTAGATTCAGCACTTCATGGGCATTAAGATTGGGGTTGGGATTGATCATGGGTTAGGAGTTGAGACAAAGTTGAGTTTAGGGTGGTTGGTTGGGGTTGAGTTGGGTTGGCGTTGGGATATATTTGAAGGGAAGGATTAGGTGATCCTGGGTTAGAGCAGGGATATACCAGAGTTCCAGTGAGGGTCAGGGTTGGGTCTCGTGTAGAAGCTGGGTGGATATTGATCTCGGGCTGAGGTTGGTTAGAATTCTAACTCAGGTAGAGGCTGAGGTCTAAGGTTGAGTTGGGGTTGAGTGTGGTATTGGGAAAGTATTTATGGGTGGTCATAGGGGAATACAGGACTGGGGCTCAGAGAATGAAGTTGTGGAGTAGATTTTTCACAGTGGCTGGGACTAGGGGATGGGTTATGGTCGGGGTTAGATGTAAAGTAATAGATCAGATTTGTCATTGAGATTGGATTTGATTCTAAGGGAGATTCTGTTTTCAGGTTAGGATCCAATTTTAGGTAATTGAGTTCAGAACTGGTTTTGAATTTCAGGCTTGTAGGAATTCATTTAGGGTTGTTTGAGGGATGGCCTTGAGGATGGAAGTCCAGCTGGTTTGCAGAGCGGATCAACTTCAGTCTGGAACAGGGCTGGATTGGCTGGATAGACTCGACTGGGGCCACGGATTGGAATCAGGTTGGCACTGAGGCTATAGTGGAGACCGAGGCAGGATCCCTGCAGAATGGGGTCTCTGGGGGCTGCCAAGGGGAAGTCAGTGCCTGGAGCTCCCAGTCATTTCAGGGCAGATGGCTGCAGGTGATTATATAGCCGTCATCGTATGTGTCCTTCTTGCATGGGTATCTGTCTGTTTCTCTGCCCTGGAAGGAACTCAGGTCTCTAAGGGTGTAGAAAGGCAGGAAACTCCCTAGGACTTGTGTTTGGGAGCGCTGGCCTCCACCAACCTGCCTTCACTCTTCTTTCCACAGTCACAGTTGACGCAGCTGACGATTCCTGGGCCAAGACCAGTGGCCCCTGCCCCCAACCCTCCACCTATCGGTGAGTGACAGAGGGCAGGGCCAAGATGGGGGGTGGATTCCTCCTTGTATCCCGGGTTGCCAGCCCATCCCTGGCCCTGGAGGCAGGGCTACTAAGGCCCCCAGTTAGCCCTGACCCCTCCCTCTTTTGGCAGACCCAGCTAGCCTGGAGGAATTCAAGAGAAGGATCCTGGATTCCCAGCGGGCCCCTGCCAGCAACGTCTTGGTCTCAGCCAGGTGAGGCTCTGGACTGTCTCAGACTGACGGTGCAGTCTCAGGGTTTGAACAAGGCTGGGTACAGGACAGGGGTGGGGGGGCGGGGGGCTCATATCACAGTTTGTTCCTTAATTGAGCACTTGCTGTATATACCAGGCCCTGTGCTGGCACCTTTGGCTTCCCTGGTGGCTCAGATAGTAAAGAATCTGCCTGCAATGCGGGAGACTCAGGTTCAATTCCTGGGTCGGGCAGATCCCTTGAAGAAGGGAATGGCAAGCCACTCCAGTATTCTTGCCTGGAGAATCTCATGGACAGAGGAGCCTGGCGGGCTACAGTCCATGGGTTTTCAAAGAGTCGGAAACGACTGAGTGACTAACACTTCATGCTGGGCCCAGGGTCAAAGCCGTGACCAAGACACATACCGTTTCATTCATGAAAGTCTCTGAATAATGGGCCAGAGAGACAATGAAGGAGGCAGGGTAAGAAAAATGACCGAAAACCTGCCGTGATTGGGTGCTGACTGCAATCTTGGCATAGTCCTAAGCACTCTGTCCATTTAACTCGTTTAATCTTCAGAATCTTAACCCATGGGTGAGCTACTGTTACCCCCACATTCTGGAGGAAGCAAATGAGGCATGGGGCGGGGGTGTGCGTCATGCCCCAGGTAACACAGCTGGGACATGAACCTAGGTGATCAGACTCCAGACAGGCAAGGGAGAGCCTCGGTGAGGAAGGGATCTTTGAGCTGGAAGACGGACAGGAGCCGACCTGGGGGACAGCAAGGGAGACAGTCCCTGCAGATGGCAAGAACTGCCGGAGCAGAGACGAGGGTAGCAGAAGTGAACGTAGCCGAGGAAGGGTAGCAGGGAGAACAGTGTCTGAGGGTGACCCTGGGCCTCTCCCTCCACCCTTCTGAGCCACACTTTCTAACTCCACAGAAATGTTGGGGGTGGTGAGGGTCCCTGAAATCATCTTCCCAGATGTTGCAGTGGTAACGAGCCTGCCTGCCAATGCAGGAGATGCAAGAGATATGGGTTCCGTCTCTGGGTCGGGACGATCCCCTGGAGGAGGAGATGGTAACCCACTCCAGTATTCTTGTCTGGAAAATTCCATGGACAGAGGGGCCTGGCTGGCTATAGTTCGTGGGGTCACAAAAGAGTCGGACATGACTGAGCAACTGAGCATGCACACACACACTCTGAGATTCAGGGTAAGAAAATACTTTGCTGGCTGTAAAGTGCTGTCCACGACTGGCTGGAGCAAGGGACCCAGAGCCTCAGTGGGGAGCATCACGGGTGCCTGGCACATGACCAGGCCATAGCTCCATGCCTTTGCCCCCCTCCCCTCCTCCCAGGGCCCTCTGGCCTGGGACAGTCATCCTTTGGACAACAGCCTGTGCGTCACGGGGAAGGTGACTCAGGCCACGGCCCCTAGAACACCCTGTGCTCCCACAAGGAGTCAAGGATTGGCTTTCCATTTGCAGTTTATGACCTGAGGTTCAGGGAAGTGTGTGGAATTTTTTTCAGATCCCTCTGACCCCAAAGCCTGTGCTGTCCAAGCTTTTGCCTTGTGGCTATCATCAAGCTAGATCTATTTCAGCCCCAGGGTGCTAAACAAAGCCCATAGGATCCAAAGGACTTCCAAAAGTCTGTCACTAACTCCCCAGAGATCTCCACACCCAGCTCCATCTTCATTGTGTCTCTTCTTACATACTCCCCCTGACGGGGAACTCACCCCCCTTCAGAACGGGTCCCCTCACTCTTTGAATAGAGTTTGACCCTGCTTTTTGAACAAACAGAGCTTTCCTCTCTCCATCTTGGCCTGAAGCCATCATGGCAAGGAAGGAGGTTCTATTATTATCCCCATTTCTCAGAGGAGGGAACTGAGGCCCCAGGGAAGTGATCAGCCCGGGGTCATGCGTCAGCAACTCAGGGTTGGAGCCAGGCTCACCATCCAAGCGTGTCTGGGTCCCAGCTGAGAATGGGGAAGCTCTTGACATTGTTTACCCCAAGTGACGCACCCCACCCCCCTCCCCTCCGATAAAACAATGTGTGCTTAAGCCTGGCCCCTCCTGCTTCTCTCGGCAGCATCGCAGGAAGAGCCTCTGGCCCACGGGCTCCGGCTTGATTTGCCTCCCCATGAGAGAGGGGCCAGGGACAGGCAGGCTGGGGTCTTCAGCTCTGGGTTTGAGTCCCAGTTCATCCAGTCTCTCACTGGACAAGTTGTGAATGACTGAACTGTAACATCTGATTTTTACAGGCACCCAGTAGGGAGGTAGATTCGAGGCAGGCTTCAAATCACCCATCCCGTGGTGGGGACTGTTGATTGCTTTTCCACTCTTATTCCTTCTGGGCCTCCAGAAAGCCTGTGCTGTTGCTAAGTCACCCCCATGCATCCCAGATCCTTGCAGCTTGCCTGTGCTCACAGAGGGAGGGAACACCCAGGCCTCCGCCATGGCTGGGCTTGAGAACAAGGTCATGCTTTTTAACTGAACGTTGTTTTCTATTAGTGCCAAAAAGTGCTGAAAGCGTCAGTTGCTCAGTTGTGTCTGACTGTTTTTGCGACCCCATGGACTGTAGCCCACCAGGCTCCTTTGTCCATGGAATTCTCCAGGTAAGGTACTGGAGTGGGTTGCCATTCCCTTCTCCAGGGGATCTTTCTGACCCAGGGCTCGAACCTGGGTCTCCTGAGTTGAAAGCAGATTCTTTACCATCTGAGCCACCAGGGAAGCCAAATGTTCCAGCTTTCCTCTACTTAGTAAGACTGAGCTTCCTTTGGAGATCAGTTTATATAATTAAAAAAAACACAGTGGAGGTGAAGACAAACATTAAGTAAATGTTGGTTTAGTGGCTCTGTGGTTGAAGATGGAGAAAGTCACAGTATGTAAGGTTGAAGATGGAACTTCAGCCCTGACTCTAAGCCAGGCAGACAGTAAGTGTCGATTCAAGTTCACTACTACCACTATGACCATTCGTTTTATCGTTCAACCCATATTTCTTGAGCAGCTATTCGGTGCCAAGGACACAGGAGAGAATAAGGCATAGATATTCAAATTCCCACACCCTGTATGAATGCCAGGCTAGTGGGGGAGACGGATAACAAACCAGATGAATGAGCTATGACAGGGCCCCTTGGTAATGAGTGAGACAGAAAAGGGATGAGGGAGCTTGAAGAGGTTGGAATTTTCCACCAGGGGTAAGGGCGGGCTTCACTGAGGAGTGATGTGTGAGCAGAGAACTAAAAGTGAGGGAGGAGCCAGGAGGGGATTCCCTGCAGGGTGCCCCAGGCAGTGAGGCAGCCTGTGCAAAGGTCCTGAGGCAGGACCATCCCTGCCTGGTGAGTTTGAGTGAGGAGTTGCGTGTGGCTGGAGTGGAGTGATGGAGCGGGGAGTGGGAGGAGGTGAGGTCGGGGTGATGGCAGGACAGATCAGGCAGGGCCTTGGGGCAGTGGTGAGGACTTTGGGAGCCCTGCGAGGGGCTGTGAGCAGCAGAGGACATGATCTGACTCAGGTGTTCACAGGCTCTGTCTGATTGTTGTTCTGCGGGGTGAAGGCAGGAACCTGGGACCAGGGTGAGGGTGACAGCCCTGGTCCAGGTGATCAATGGGGCTTAGAAAATGGCCAGGGACAACCCTCCCTTGCAGGTTGGTGGGCAGGAATGGTTAAAGAATCTGATCTCTGTCAGGGCTGGCTCGAAGCCAGTGGATCCTGGTGAAGGACAGAGGCTGGAGCTGGTTGTGGGGGGACGGGGGGAGGGGGGGTTCGGAATCTACGAACGTGAGGCTGCGGGGGCCCCAGGGAAGAGCCGGGGAAGGAAGGGAGGGTTGCCAGCGGAAGCAGGACTTGGCTGAGGCCCCCACCTCCCCCATCAGGAAACAGCCTCCGCGTCAACCTCTGACCCCTCACGGGAACCTTTGCCAGGCCAAGGAGGGGGAAGGGCATTCCAGACAGTGGGACGGCTCTGGCAGAGGCAAGGCGGAGGGGCAGTGTTGAAGGGATGGCTCTGAGAATTTGGGCGATGCTTGGACAGGTTTTGATTCCCCAGTGGGGAGGTCTGGGAGTGGGGGGCGGAGTGGGTGGAGCCTTGAATGCCAGATACAGAAAATTTGGCTTAAAAAAAAGCTGTCTTTGTCCTGAGGGTGCAGAGGAGCCAGGGAAGCCTGTGAAAAGGGGCAGGCTCATTAGAAAAACCTTCCTGGGAGTGAGTGAGGGGCTGGCTCTAGGTCAGTTCTGTATGGACTAAAGAGGGAAACTAAGGTCCTGCCTGGGGAGTCGGGGGTGGGGGGTGGAGGGGGGACTGGGGCGGCAGGGACTTCGGGCAAACTCCCAGGATCCCAGGGCCTTAGGGAGCAAAGGGGAGAGTCAGACAGACTGCAGCAAAACCTGGAGGTGGCCTCTTGGAACCCCAGTCTTGTCAGTGGTATAACGGACAGGCACACACCTCAGTCCCACAGAGGTTCAACAAGACGAAATCTAAGGGGAGGTTGATACTGGTGTCGACTAAAAAAATGCACAACGTTAAATGCGAGTTAAGTTTTATTTGGGGCCATGTGAGGGCTGCAGCCCAGGAGACAGAAGATCAGGTAACTGAGCAACGGCTCCAAAGAGATAGGGAGAAGACGGTACATATGTGATTTTGGTAAAAGGGGCGTACATGAGATCAAGCACATTTTTTTTTGTAGAAAGCTTCTGCTAGTCACGAGAAACAGCTGTCACCATGAAGGATTTTAGTGCTTTTCTAGATATGAAGAGATACAAGAATTGGGCTCATAAAATTAGCTCCTGAGAATATATAACTATTAAAGACCTGTCCAGCCAGCTTCTGGAGCACAGAGTACTTCGTTTCTGCTTTCTCCTCTGAGCTTCTTCAGGGGGTGTTGGAGGTCAGCAGCTGCAGTAGCACATGATTTAATCCTTGTAGAGGTAGATGGCAGTGCCCACAGCAAGTGCCAATTTGTGATTGACACTGGAAAGACCCCTAGGGTTCTTGGGAGCTAGAAGGGGCCCAGGGTAAGAGGCAGGCCCAGGCGAGGTTTGTCCTGCTGTCTGCCTGACCGACTGTTGTATTCTCATCTCCTTCCTGCTCCAGTGGCTGAGGAGGCTCCAGGCCCCGCTGACTGAGGGGTGGCCCGACTCACCTGTCTGGAGACCCGGTGCAGCGAGACGCCCGCAGCGTGGGACGCAGCCAGGGTGGCGTCAGATGACCTCCCGCACACACGCCAAAGTGGGCGCCCTGGGCGGGCGTCCTCTGCTCACCCTCGCCCACACCCTCCCTGCACACCCCAATACTCTCACACAGACTCACACCCACACCACACTGTCCCTCACTCCTAGACACCCTGACGACATCACAGATGCAGTGACATCACATGGACAGCTTGGTGGCGTCACACGGAGACGAGGCGATGACTTCACAGAGACACGCGGCGACACCACACACGCAGTTTCTGCCTAGCCCCTGCCCAAAGTCACCCCTTCGTGCACCCAGGCCAAGGCGCCCATCCTATCCCACTTGTTTAGAGCATTTTAGTGCTCCGGGTCTGAGGAAGTGAGAACAGGAAGACATTCACCTTTGTCCTCCCCTGAGAGTTTCTAGGCCCCCCTGGAGAGGGAATGTCTCTGATCCAGGGGCCCCCTCAGAGCCCGGGAGGGGGCTGCCCCTTCACCCTTTCTTCCCCTACACCCAGTCCTGCCTGTGGCCCGTATAAATGTTAGTAGCACTAAATAAATGTTATCGAAACCCTTCAAAGTCTCCTAAGTCATGATTTTTGCTTTGAAAAGGCACCACCAGGCTCTGAGTGGCCAAAGAACTAGCAATAAGATGAAAGTCGAAAAACCCCATCCCCAGCATCCCCAGAACAGAAGACCTGGAACCTGGAACCTACATGGGTGGACGCCGGCTTCCCTCAAGACGCAGGCATCTCTATGCACATGTGCGTGCTAAGTCACTTCAGTCGTGTCCGACTGTTTTAGACCCCATGGACTGTAGCCTGCCAAGCTCTTCTGTCCTTGGGATTCTCCAGGCAAGAATACTGGAGTGGGTTGCCAGGCCCTTCTCCAGGGGATCTTCCTGACCCAGGGATCAAACCCGCATCTCCTGCAGCTCTTGTGTTGCAGGCAGATTCTTTACCACTGAGCCAACGGGGAAGCTCCAGGCATCTCTGTATGTGAAGAGAAATGGCAAAATCATATAATCAGTAAGGGTTATATGAAATGCCTTACAAAGCCCCACATTATGACAGTGATAATATGAATTTAGTGTTTCTTTAAAATAGCAGATTTTTTCTATTTTTTTTTAAAGCAGAAATTGAGAAAGCAGTTTCTTTCTTTTTCATTTTTTAATGTAGTATAGTTGACTGGGGCTTCTCCTGGTGGCTCAGCAGTAAAGAATCGCCTGCAATGCAGAAGACGTGGATTCGACCCCTGGGTAGGGAAGATCCTCTGGAGGAAGCAATGGCAACCCACTCTGGTAGTCTTGCCAGCAGCATCCCATGGACAGAGAAGCCCTTGCATCCACTGGGTCGCAAAGAGTCGGACATGATTGAGCAACTGAACACACATCTCACACAGTTGATTTTTAATGTTGTGAAAGTTTCAGGTTTGCAGCACAGTGATTTCAGTTATACATATACATACCTATATTTAAAAAGCAGTTTCTGGGACTTCCTTGGTGGCCCAGTGGTTAAGAATCTGCCTGCCAAGGCAGGGGACACAGGTTCGATCCCTGGTTCGGGAAGATCCCACATGCTGTGGAGCAACTAAGCCTGTTCACCGCAGCTACTGAGCCCGAGTGCCCCAGAACCCGTGCTCCACAGCCAGAGAAGTCACCACACCCTGAGACTGCAGAGTGGCCCCCGCTTGCCTAACTCGAGAAAGCCCGTGCATAACGAGCAAGACCCAGTGCAGTTAGAAGTAAATAAACAAATAAATAAAATTTTAAGGCAGTTTCTTAAATAAATACAAATCAGTTTCTGAACAAGCAGATTATTTACCTGTAGCTTTTGTTTCTGGTGGAAATGGCACCCCACTCCAGTACTCTTGCCTGGAAAATCCCATGGACGGAGGAGCCTGGTAGGCTACAGTTCATGGGGTCGCAAACAGTCGGACACAACTGAGCGACTTCACTTTCACTTTTTGTTTTTGGTAGGTTTGCAAAGATTCCCCCAGGTACAGACAATTACTGAGGAACCATAGCCTGTTTGTCAGGAACTCCTTATTCCAGAACAATTTCACAAAAGTCCCAAGCATTTGTTTTTGGGGGGGATTTTTGGTGGGAAGGTAGACGTTAGAAAGGCCATCGGTGTCCAGTGTGGGAGCACTTAAACTCACTGATCACTAAATAAGTAGGAAGCCAGGGAAATTTTGCACATTAGAGGGACCCAGGGAAATCACATCATACCAATTAGACTGGGATGGGGGGAAGGAAAAGGATAAAAAGCCATAATCCCTACTGCTTGTGAAGATGTAGAAAAAAGGGCATTTTCCTCTAGGACTGGTAGAAATGCCCATCTCATCCTGGCCCTTTTGGAAATAAGTTTGATGATATTTAATAAAAGTGAAGGCAGGGAATTCCCTGGCAGTCCAGTGGTTAGGACTCCTTGGTTTCACTGCCAAGGGTCCTGGTTCAATCCCTAATCAGAGAACTAAGATCCCACAAGTTGTGGAATGCCGGGGGTGGCGGTGGGGGGGTGGGGAGGTGGGGGTTGGCGGGGGCAGGGGTGGGAGGGGAGTGAAGACATACAAATCCTTTGATTCTGCAACCCCATTCATAGCACTTTGTCCCTGAGAAGCAAAAACTCCAGGAAACAAAGCAAATGGTCATCGGTGGGAGAACGGCCTAAAAATTGTCATCTAGAGTCTCAGCTTGCCTGTCCCCAGTCCTCCATCCCCCCAGCCCAGCCCATCCCCTGGGACCTTGGAGGGAGGAGATGAGTCACAAGGAGGCAGGGCTGGCAATGCCACGCTTAGGGCAGGCTGGTCAGAAGGGACAAAGGAGCGATATTTCCTGCATACGGAAACCCGGGCGAGAGACAGGCCGCTGCAGGAAACACTCGGCTGGGGCCCCGCCAAGCAAGGGCAGGAGGGTCAGCCAGGCCCAGCCGCCCAGACGGGCCCGTCTGGAGGCCCCAAGGAAGCCGGGACGTCCCTGACCCTGAGCCTACTGCCTGAGTAGCCAGGGAGGACGCTGACAGCAGACGGTCCTGAGTTTGGGTTCCAAACCCCGACGCTCTTGCAGTCAAATTTGGCTCAGTTGACCTCAGACTCCATTTACTCACCTAGAAATGAATGTGGGGGGATTCAGGATGGGGGATTCAGGATGTGGGGGGACACATGTATACCTGTGGCCGATTCATGTTGATGTATGGCAGAAAACATCACAATATTGTAATTAGTCTCCAATTAAAATAAATAAATTAAAAAACAATCATCATCCTAAACTCTCTGGGCCCAGGGATGCAGGTCTCTGGCTCTTGCTTGGTCTTCCCCATTCAGAACATCCCAGGATATCAACCTCCCAACCAGCCCGGTGGTCTGTAGTTCATGGGGTCGCAAAGAGTGGGACACAACTGAGGGCTAAATACAGCACAGCCCGGTTCCAGGTCAGGCCTCCAACACTGGGCCTCAGCCTCTGCCTCCTTTGTAGCCTCCGTGCTGGTCCAGAGGGATCCATCCGTCCCGGGACCTGACCTCGCGTCTCTCCCACTCGCACCCCCTCCACGGCTCCTTGGTGCCCTGGGAATAAGGCCCAATTCCTCAGCTCTCTTGGGCCCTTCCTCCCCACACCCAGGGCAGCCTTTGCCTCCAGCTTTTCTAGACATGTGACTCTTTGACCGAAGACTCACTGACTTTGCATCTGTATTGTGCCCTCAGACTAGAATGAATGCTTTGTTCTCGCCGCCTGCCAATTCTTCTTTCCCCAAGGCCCCGCCCTAGAGATCGCTCCTCCTGGCAGCCCCTCTGGATGCCCCAGAGTTCTTGCTCCTTCTGGGTACTTCCCCTACGCCATCCCTCCCTCTTTCCTGCCCTGATCCTGGAGCTCTGACTTCTCCAGGCTGAGGCCCTACGCCGGCCCCGCCCTGTCCTGAGAGCCAGGTGGGGGTTGAGTCTTAGCTGGGGATCAATTGGCAGACCCCCTCCCTGATCCTGTGGTCCAACCACTGGGTGAGGTCCTGACTCTGGGGATTTCCTGTGACCTCTATAAATAACCCCCATGCCTGCTTCCCACAAACCGCCTCCCCCTTCTTGGAAAAAAGGGACTGTAGCCAAGGACCTCAGTCCGTGATGTGCCAGGGACAGGGTAGGTGGGCGGGGTCGAGGCATCCTTTCCCAAGAGCATCTTCCTCCCCACCCGGACCCCACTCCTCCCTGTTGGGAGCCCTCCAGACCCTCCCCACGCAAAGGATATCTGGGCACCCACCCTCTCTACACCCATATTGCTGCTTCTTGTCTTTCTGCAAAATGGACCTAATAGTAATATCCATGGACTGAACTGGGGTGACCCTTCCCTTCCAGGAGCCCCCCATTCAGGGGGGACCCCAGCTGTCAAACAAGCAAACAGACCAACAGAGAGTGACATATTGCAATGAAGCCATGATGAAATGGAGTCAGAGGGTCCCTATGGTTGCGAGATGGGCCCTGGACATGTCCCAGCCTCTGCTCCTGTGTCCCTTGAAACCTGAGAGTTTTTATCTTCAACTACTGGAGGTGGAGATTTTTTTTTCTGATTCTGAAAAAGAGCTTGACCCTATTTGAGACTCCATTTCCACCTCTGGCAAAAGGGGAGTTAACTATTCATAAGCTATGAGGTGGGTGTGGAAGCCTGGATCCCTGGGACCTTAGGGGCCAGAACTTCACTGGTGTCGGGCACCTTTCTTGTTAGGGCAAAGCGCCCTCTGCTGGTTCCTCACCTCAACAGCAGATCCCCTATAAGTGAAAATCGCTCAGTCCTGTCCAACTATTTGTGACCACAACCTCCCTCTTGGACAATAGTTCCCCCATGGAATTCTGCAGGCCAGAATACTGGAGTGGGTAGCTGTTCCCTTCTCCAGGGGATCTTCCCAACCCAGGGATCGAACCCGGGTCTCCTGCACTGTGGGCGGATTCTTTACCAACTGAGCTATCAGAGAAGCCCAGATCCCCCATAATTCCCCATAATCAGAGGCTTCACTATCAGGCCCTCCTCTCCAGGATTCTTTCTCCCTTCTAGCGCTCACTCATTCTACTTCCAGCCACACTGGCCACCTCGCTGCCCCTCAAACACACCGTGATGCTCCCACCTCAGGGGCTTTGCACATGCCCTGCCTTCTGACTGCGACGTTCTTGCTGGCCTCTTCTGTCTTCTTCTCACCTTTCATATGTCAGAGTAAATTCCATGTCTACCCTCACATCCATCCCTGACCAGGTCAGGTCTCCTCATCGTAAGTTTGCCCAGCAGCCTTCAGAACTCAGGTTTCCCAGGTGACTCGGTGATAAAGAATCCACCTGCTGACGCAGGATTCAGAGGAGACATGGGTTTGATCCCTAGGTTGGAAAGATCCCCTGATGGAGGCAATGGCAACCCTCTCCAGTATTCTTGCTGGGATAATTCCATGGACAGAGGAGCCTGGAGGGCTACAGTCCATTGGTTGCAAAGTGTTGGACACGACTAAGGGACAGAGCAAGTAAGCATCCAACCTCACCAAAAGGAGCTGTGTCTCTTCTTTAATTAAGGGCAGGAGTGGGGACTTCCCTGGCATTCCAGTGGTTAAGAATCCTCCTTCCAATGTAGGGCAGGAAGGTTCGATCCCTGGTCCAGGCACCAAGATCCCACATCCCGGGGACAACTAAGCCCGCCCACCGCAGCTACTGAAGTCAGCACACTCTGGAGCCCATGCTCTGCAACTAGAGAAAGCCCATGCATCGCAATGAAGACCCAGCACAACTGAAAATTAAAAAAAAAAAACAAAAACAAAACAGGAGCAGGAGTGATGCCTGCTTACTCCCCCCCCCCTGTTTCCAGCCCCCTACCCTCAGTCTGTCACCCAGCAGGCCCACAGTGAACTCAAACTGAAATCTAACCTTATGTGCAAATCCCAGAGCTGGGGGCCTTCAGCAACTAAATACTTCTCTGAACCTCAGTTTCCTCATCTGTAAAACTATGACAACATAACTACTGCATTGTGCTGTTATGAAGATCCAATCAAATGATGGGTGCGATTCTACCACATAGTAGGTGCTTGATAGTCGTTGAGTGACTAATGACTAAGCTTGGAGAGGAAGTAGGGATTTTGCAAGTCATTTTGAGGACAAAAGAAGCAAAGTTTCAAGATTAATACCACAAAAGGAATGACAGCTTGGGACTTTCCTGGCGGTCCAGTGGTTAAGATTCCCAGCTTCCACTGCAGGGGGGCACTGGTTCAATCCCTGGTTGGGGAATTAAGATCCTGCACGCTGTGTGGTTCAGGGTGGTGGTGGTGGTGGGTGTTGGGGAAGGACAATTTGCAGAGCAATAAACACCAATTTGTGTACAAAATACAAGAAAAAATATATTTTATAGGCATATCCACAAGTATGCAAACATGCACAGAAAGTTCTGGAAGGATACAACAACCAAGGAGAGGGTGTTCAAATATTTCTGGATCACCCATTTTTTACCTTTCTTTGGTATTTGCAAAATAAATTAAAACCTATAAAACAAAAACCTCTGAGACCTTTCGACCTCCGTCTTGATCCTCCACTCCTCCTCCCCCAGCATTTTGTGCCCCAGAGGACCTCCCTTCAGCCCCACTCAGGGCCAAACCCCCGAAATCTGGCCAGCTTCCGTTCAGTCACTACCAGCAACAGAGGCTTCGTGGTTTGGGGTCAAGTTCCCCCACTTGGCCTAAGCTGTTCCCAGACACCCCAAGGCTTCTGGGTGCTCCTCCAGCCTGGGTCTGAGCTTCAGCTGCCCCCTCACTTGCCCACGCAGAAGTCCCGGAAGATGATATCCAGAATTTCCTCGGTGCCCCCTCCGCCAGTGAGACGACTCAGATGCCCTCGGGCTACCCGAAGTGCCTCGGCTGCCAGGGCTAAGTCTCTGGCCTGCTTGTACTGACCAAGGGCATTCAGGCAACCCTGGAGGTGGTGCTGGTGCCTTGACCGTGTCAGAAGTGGGCCTGTGGACGGGTCCCCACACCTGGAAGGGACAAAGGATAAGGTCTCTCTCGACATTCAAAGTGGGGGGGAGGGGAACGATCATACCCCGTTTTTAGATGCAGAAACTGAGCTGGAAGGGCCAGTTGTACCCAAAGCCACTGGCTCAGCCCCCAAACTTGGACAGAGCGAGGTTGCCCAGTGGGCAAGGGGGCTCACAGTGCAGCCAGCTCCTTCTTGAGTGCTTCTAGGAGGCCGTCCAGTCCCTCGCCCGTCAGGCAAGACAGCAACAGGTGGGAGGGGAGGTCAGGATGGGGGTCTGAGCACCCAGCGGGCAGCAGGTCCGATTTATTCAGCACAAGCAGGAGGCGCTGGCTGTTCCCACTGGGGTTCCCGGCTCCTGCCGGGATGACAACGGTGTCCAGGAAGTTGCAGCTGGCCGGAGAGGCCAGGTCAGAAGCATCCAACACGGCCAGAATGAGGTCAGCCTGCTCCAGCCTGGGGAGGGTGAAAATGGAGGATGGACTCCAGAGCTGCGCAACGAAGTGCACTGGGCAGGGACGGGGGTAAAGGCCAAATCTAAAAAGCTGCCCTCCCCAAAGAACTGAGGCCCCACCTTAGTAACCTTTCCTCATTAAGGGCTAATGAAAGATAAATGCAACTGGTAGAAACAGCAAAGGGCCCGCGTTTCCCCCTCCCACCTCCCTCCTGCTCACCTTTTTTGGGCGCGCCGCACGCCCTCCTGTTCCACAGGCCCCACGCCTTCCCGCAACCCCGCAGTGTCGCTCAGTAGCGCCGGGAACCCGGCCAGGTCCACCGGGGTCTCCAGAACATCTCGGGTGGTCCCCGGCTCCGGGGACACGATGGACACAGGCTTCCGGCCTGGGGGTGGGGGTGGGGTCAGAGGAAGCGGGCGGGGTGGAGACAAGAGAGTCCCTCCCTTAGGCTCCACCCCCGGACAGACAGTTTTCAACCTCCCGGGCCCCTTCCCTACCCCGGAAAGCCCAGTACCTTTAGCTCCCAGCCCCGCCCCCTGCCCTGAGCCCCGCCCCCTGCCCACGCACTGAGCAGGTTCACCAGGCTGCTTTTGCCGGCGTTGGGAGGTCCCGCAACCACTACGTGCGCTCCTGAGCGGAGCCTCTGCCCGCGCCTGGCATCTCGAAGGTGTACGCCCAGTGCCACCTCCAGCTTCCGCACCTCACTATCAGCTGTGGATGGAGGAAAGGGGAGAGAGAGTAAGAGGACCTGGGGGCGCTGGATGCCAGATATCTCCACCTCCCACCCCCAGGGGGACCCACCTTGATCCAGGACGCCTTCCTCCAGGTTGTCATCCTCACTAAAATCGATATAGGCCTCTACATGGGCCAGAGCCTGAGGGAGGGAGAGGTGGGTAGTGTGATCATACAGAAACTCACCCCGAGTGTGTGCCCGGGTTCAGCCTGACCTTAAGGGACCAGATTGGAGGCTCATAGGCAGGAAACACTAACACAGGAAAAGGTTAGGTAGTGTCTCTGCGGCAAGGTATGAGCGAATGGTGTACTTGCTTTAGTGAGGGTCTCGGCCCAGCCGCGGCAGAGGTCACCCAGCTCCCCATCGAGCTGCCTCAGGGCCTGTCGCCGCTGCGCCTCGGTTTCTGCATGGATCAGATCTGCCAGCCCCTCCACCTCCGTCAGGCTCAGCTTCCCGTGGGCGAACGCCCTCCTGGTGAACTCGCCTGCTTCCGCTGGCCTCAGCCCTGGCACACTGCCTGCGGAAGGTTCAAGATCCTGAGGCCCCTGGCCCCTACCCAGGTCACCGGCGTAGCAATACCTCAAACCCAAGGCTGCACTTACCCAGGGCCTGCAGGACACCGCTCACCACGGCCGGCCCTCCATGCACGTGGAACTCCGCGCAATCCTCACCCGTAAAACTTTGGGGACCTAGTATGTTGAAGAGATGGGTGTCAGCAGGATACAGCCTGGACGAACGCCTGGAAGGAGGAAGTACGGTCATCGGAGCTACTTGAGGTTCCGCATCTGAAGTCCCGTACCTGGAAACCAAAGCACCAACGCGCGATCCAAAGGCTCCCCAGAGCGGGGGTCGCTGAGCAGGCGCAGGCAGGCTTTGCGGGCCGGGGGTAAGTCCCGCGGCGCCGTGAGGCTCCGGAGGGCGTGGCCGCTGGCAGGGCCGCTGGTTCGGATCACCGCGATGCCGCAGCGGCCTTGGCCAGAGCTCAGAGCGAAGATAGTGGCTCCGGAACCAGGGGCCGGGTAACCACTGCCCTGGCGCGTGCACGGTCTGGGACTGGAGAGGAGGAGAGTCAGTGCATCTGAGAAGCTCTGACGCCAGAGTGACAGATGGATAGATGGCTCGAAGGTCGCGTGAGCCCCCAAGTGGACGTTTTGTGGCTAGGGGATGGACTGATCGGAGGTTCTGAGGCCAGAAGAAGACTGGATTTCGGTGGGCTCTGCGGCCGGGGGTGGGGCTTGGACTGAGGCGAAAGGTGGTTCTGCCGCAGGGAACCGGACCCAGGTCCCAGGGAGAGGGTTTGGGGCCCAAGCAACGCCCTACGCTGTCACAGCCCTCCCCCAGGTCACCCCACCTGTGAGGCCCACGTGCAGCCCGGGATACCAGGGTCCACAGCCCCCGCCACATGGATTCACAACCAGCTACCCGCCTGCCCACCCTGCCTTGCGGGTCTGCAAGTCCTCGCAGGAGGTCCCGCCCACTCTGCGGCGTGACTGGTCAAGTGCTCAACAATTGTCGATTATCATTGGGCCCCTTAGAAGACGTACCGCCTATCCAGTGAAGGTCTTCGCTTCTACTGGCTAATGACAGGGAAAGAAGCCGAGGGCTCGCCCGCTGCGGTGCAGTGAAATGGTGTTCCTCCAGCAACATTAGACAGAATTTTTAGGATCCTAGAGAGGCCAGGTTCCTAGACACCGGAAATGAGGAGTGGCGCAGGGCAATGGAAATTATAGAAAGGCGAGGGTTTGAGTCGAAGCAAGAGCATCTCGGGGGCTTCCCTGGTGGCTCAGACAGTAAAGAATCTACCTGAAATGCAGGAGACCCAGGTTCGATCCCTGGGTCGGGAAGATCCCCTGGAGAAGGAAGTGGCAATCCACTCCAGTATTCTTGCCTGGAGGATCCCAAGGACAGAGGAGCCTGGTGGGCTGCAGTTCATGGGGTCGCAGAGTCGGACACGACTGAGTGCCTTTCACTTTCAAGAGCATCTCAGTGGCCGGGAGGGATGAGCTCCGGGTAACCTACTCCCTGGCCCTGGGGAAATCTATTCCAAATTTCTGGGAAGACTTCTCCTTTTCTCGGAACTCTACAGTTTCTCGCCCCTCCCCAGCCTTCCCTCCCGCCGTCCCTCTGCCTCAGATACCCTTCCCTTGACAAACAGCCTCAGTGCCTTGCTCCAAGGTCCCCTCCGCTAGGAAGCCTCCCTAGGGTCCCCAGCACAGTCCTCTCTCCCCTCTGAGCTACTTTGGCCCCGGTCTCCTCGTGCAGAGTTCTGTGTCCCGTCTGTCTCTGGCTCCCCGAAAGCCAGAAAGGGGAGATTATTTTCAGGTTAACCCGGGACAGCGCCGGCCCGTGAAATAAAGCGCTGATGGTGGAATTCCAGGCACTGGATAGGCGGGGTCTCCGGGGTGCTGTCACGCGGCGAATTCTCTGGTTCTTGGACGGAGCGGGCGGGTGGCGCAACTATACTTAGGGAAGACTGGAACAGTACTGTTCTAATGATTAGCTCCACGCCTCGCTCTGCTCAGTTTTTTAATTTGCCAGTTAGGGAGTTTGGGGACATGTTCACATTGCTATATTTAATATGGATAACCACCTAGGACCTACTGTATAGTACATGGAACGCTGCTTAATGTTGCCTGGCACCCTGGATGGGAGGGGAGTTTAGCGAAGAAAGGATACTTGTGTATGTTTGGCTGAGTCCCTTCGCTGTTCACCTGAAACCATCACAACATTGTTAACTGGTTATACCCCACCACAAAAATAAAAAGTCCAAAAAAAAATTTTTTTTCACGTGTAGAAGAGGGGTGAATGATGACGTTGGCTCTCCCCAAGTTGTTCCATCTGTCAAAAGTACACATCAAATGCCTACCGTGTAAACACGGAGAATCAGTCTGGGCCCCTGCCCTCGTGGTCGATCAGTCTAACGGAGGAGGCTACAGGGGATGGTCAGGGGGTTGGAGGACAGACAAAATACAGGAGCCCCTGCTAAGTCACTTCAGTCATGTCTGACTCTGTGCGACCCCATAGACGGCAGCCCACCAGGCTCCCCCGTCCCTGGGATTCTCCAGGACCCCCAGTTAAATGTAAATTTCAGATGAACAAGGATTATCCTGTCAGTATAATTATGACCCATACAATATTTGTGTGTCCATGTATGTGTGTTAGCCGCTCAGTCATGTCTGACTCTTTGCAACCCCATGGACTGTAGCCCTCCAGACTCCTCTGTCTATGGGGATTTTCTAGGCAAGAATACTGGAGTGGGTTGCCATGCCCTTCTCCAATGGATCTTCCCAACCCAGCGATAGAACCCAGGTCTCTGACCATTGCAGGCAGCTTCTTTACCACCTGAGTGACCAGGGAAGCATGTAATATTTGGGACATACTAAAAATTTATTCATTTGTCTGAAATTCACATTTAAATAGGAGAACTGTATTTTTATTTGCTAAACTTAGAAAAGGCAGAGGAATCAGAGATCAAATTGCCAACATCGGCTGGATCATCAAAAAAGCAAGAGAGCTCCAGAAAAACATCTATTTCTGCTTTATTGACTATGCCAAAGCCTTTGACTGTGTGGATCACAATAAACTGTGGAAAATTCTGAAAGAGATGGGAATACCAGACCACCTGACCTGCCTCTTGAGAAATCTGTATGCAGGTCGGGAAGCAACAGTTAGAACTGGACATGGAACAACAGACTAGTTCCAAATAGGAAAAGGAGTATGTCAAGGCTGTATATGGTCACCCTGCTTATTTAACTTATATGCAAAGTACATCATGAGAAACACTGGGCTGGATGAAGCACAAGCTGGAATCAAGATTGTCAGGAGAAATATCAATACCCTCAGATATGCTGACCTTATGGCAGAAAGTGAAGAAGAACTAAAGAGCCTCTTGATGAAAGTGAAAGAGGAGAGTGAAAAAATTGGCTTAAAGCTCAACATTCAGAAAACAAAGATCATGGCATCCGGTCCTATCAATTCATGGCAAGTAGATGGAGAAACAGTAGAAACAGTGGCTGACTTTATTTTTTGGAGCTCCAAAATCACTGTAGATAGTGACTGCAGCCGTGAAATTAAAAGACACTTATTCCTTGAAAGGAAAGCTATGACCAACCTGGATAGCATATGAAAAGCAGAGACATTACTTTGCCAACAAAGGTGCATCTAGTCAAGGCTATGGTTTTTCCAGTAGTCATGTATGGATGTGAGAGTTGGACTGTAAAGAAAACTGAGTGCCAAAGAATTGATGCTTTTGAACTGTGGTGTTGGAGAAGACTCTTGAGAGTGCCTTGGACTGCAAGGAGATCCAACCAGTCCATCCTAAAGGAGATCAGTCCTGGGTGTTCATTGGAAGGACTAATGCTGAAGCTGAAACTCCAATACTTTGGCCGCCTGATTCAAAGATCTGACTCTTCTAAAAAGATCCTGATGCTGGGAAAGATGGAAGGCCCAAGGAGAAGGGGACCACAAAGGGTGAGATGGTTGGATGGCATCACCGACTCAATGGACATGAGTTTGAGTAAACTCCGGGAGTTGGTGATGGACAGGGAGGCCTGGCGTGCTGCAGTCCGTGGGGTCACAGAGTCGGGCACGATTGAGACTGAACTGAACCGGAATTTGGTAACTCCACCGCGTCCTCTCTGAGGACGTTTCATCCTGAAGGGTGCAGCAGTTCACTGGACAGAGAGGGCTTGAAAAGTGTCCTAGGTAAGGAACAGCATGTACTAAGGCATGATACACTTATTCTCATTCTCCCCGTGGTGGATGGAGTTATTGCTACCGGGAATCTCCAGAGACCAGGCTCACCCCCCCCCCCCCCAAACCCACGCACACCACCTACCCGCAAGACCATCTCAGATTCCAAACCGATGGGGAAACTAAGGCTTTAAGGCAGAGAATCCAGGCCCAGGGCGGGCGGTGTCGAGATGGGGCCACGATTCGGGCGGGGACAGGGAGGAGAATGAACATTCGGCGCGGGCGGGGACGAACACCAGAGAGCGAGGTGGGCGGGCGAGAACGAAACTCGGAAAACATCACGGGCGGAGTCGAGAACCAGAGAACGACACGCGCGGGGCCGAGAAGGAGAATCGAGGTTCCGCGCGGGCGGGGACGAGAAGCAGCGCTCGGGCACGCGGGGACGGCGGCCGGCGCGGGCGGGCGCGGCCTTTGTCTCCTCCTCAGGCGCGCTCGGTGGCTGCCCCGGCCCCATGAGCCCGCGGCCCCCCGGCGCCTGGGCCGCCCGCAGCCCCTGACCTGACCTGCCCTCGCAATGGCGGAAGCTACCTCCGGCGCTGGGGGCACGTCCCTGGAGGGCGAGCGTGGCAAGAGGCCCCCGCCGGAGGGCGAGCCTGCAGCCCCGGCGTCCGGAGTTCTGGGTACGTGTGCAGCGCCTGGATCTGACAGGGTTGCAGGTGCCTGGGGTGCTCGCGGCAGGTCTACGGGGAGGGTTATTGGAGTCAGCCGTCCCAGGCCTGGAGTCCAGTCGAGGCACCGGCTCTTCCCGGCACTGCGGCTGCGGCCGGGCGAGCGCGGCTGGAACGGTGCAGCGGGTGTGGGGTCCCAGCGCAGAGATACGGACACGCCCCTCCTAGAGCCCCGGTGCGGGACTGAGCCCAGTCACCCCTTGGGCTACTCGATCGCTGCTGAGCAGTGATGCGCTCAAGACAGCCTCTCCACAGAGGATACAGAATCATACAGTCCTGGGTTCAAATCCCTTCTGGACTCTGTGACCTTGGGCGCGTGAGTTAAATGCTCGGCCTCAGTTTCCTCGCCTGTGAAATGGGGGTAAGAACCGCACCCAGCTATGAGGAGACGCTGACATAATGTGGTGAGGCGCTCAGAGCTGCTAGTGAGCGCCCCATCGATTGTGGTTTCGGAGGCGGAGCTGGGCCTCAAGAATGAGTAAGATTTGTAAGGGAGGACCTGGGGGAAGGGCATTCCCGGAGAAGGGCCTGGCTGGTACAAGGACGTGGAGGGAAGCGAACAAGCCTGGGCTAGAGCTCATAAGGCCTTGAATGCCAAGCTGAGTGCCAAGGAGCCCTGGCGAATGTGTGATCAGGGGCAAGGTTTGGAGGGACTAAGACTGGAGGCCAGGCCATCTGAGACTGACCTGACCCCAGCCTGCCCTGCCTTCTCCCCAGATAAGCTTTTTGGGAAGCGGCTCCTGCAGGTGGGTCGGTATCTGGTGTCTCACAAAGCATGGATGAAGACGGTGCCCACGGAGAACTGTGACGTGTTGATGACCTTCCCAGGTACCTGTCTGTGCTCACCCGCCCAGGGCCCACACTGAATTCCCCCGAGCTGAGCTGCTCCCCTGTCACTCCTGGCAAGAGCCATTGGTCCCTGTGCCCCTTGGCAGATACGACCGATGACCACACGCTGCTATGGCTGCTGAACCACATCCGCGTGGGTATCCCTGAGCTCATCGTGCAAGTCCGCCACCATCGCCACACACGCGCCTACGCTTTCTTCGTCACCGCCACATACGAGAGGCGAGTCCCTGTCCCTGGCCTCTCGCTGACCCTGCTACTCAGCTCCCCGCCCTTCCAAGCGCCAACTGCGAGGTCCAGCCACCCTGCATTTGTCCCAGACGGCCACCAGGTACACCATCCCTAGTTCCAGGATGGTGAGCCAGGGTCTCCCCGTGATCCCACCTCCCCTGCCCTTCCCGCAGCCTACTCAGAGGGGCCGACGAGCTGGGTCTGCGCAAAGCAGTGAAGGCCGAGTTTGGCGGGGGCACCCGCGGCTTCTCCTGCGAGGAGGACTTCATCTACGAGAATGTGGAGAGTGAGCTGCGCTTCTTCACCTCCCAGGTGCGGCCGGCTCTGGCCCCCAGCGCACATTCCTAGCCCGTGGGCGGCTGCTCCCTGTGCTCACGCCCTGTCCCCTGCAGGAGCGCCAGAGCATCATCCGCTTCTGGCTGCAGAACCTTCGTGCCAAGCAGGGCGAGGCACTGCACAATGTGCGCTTTCTGGAGGACCAGCCAATCAGTGAGTGAGGCGGTCCCGAGCTTCCAATCATATGTGGGGAGTTGGCTGGGGCTCTTAGAGGAGTGGGTTAGGAAGGCGGGGCCTAGATGAAACCAATCAGAGTCTCCCGAGGAGTTGGGCGGGGCCAGGAGATCAACCAATGAGCTGAAGGGGTGTGGCCTCAGCAAGGGGTGGGGCTTGTCTCCTTGGAGGCAGGTCCAGGAGAAACCCTTTTCTGGGTCTGCGATGAGGTTGGGGCAGGACCATGGACAGCACTCCACAAATTGTATGGTGGGCTCTGAGCCTCAGTATCCCCCAGAAAACCAGTCGCTGCAAGTTCACCTCCTAATGCCAGCTTTGCACCATTCCTCAGACGTTTGGAGGAATGAGCTGAAACCAAGTAGCTCTGTTTAAAAACGTGTTTCCCCACTGGGATCCCACCTGCCCCTGCCCCTCCCAAATCTTGAGGAATGATGTTCCTTTCACCAAGAACGCTTCTCCTGGGAACAGCGTCTGCTAGTTTAAGAGCAGGCAAAAAGTTATAACTTGGGTTTCAGCCGAGGGGGGACTGGCGAGGCCCAGCACAGGCAGACGGGTGGGGTCACCCGTTCTTGTCCCCCAACAGTCCCTGAACTGGCGGCCCGCGGGATCATCCAGCAGGTGTTCCCAGTCCACGAGCAGCGCATCCTGAACCGTCTCATGAAGTCATGGGTGCAGGCTGTGTGTGAAAACCAGCCTCTAGGTGTGGTCCTGGCTGGAGTGGGGGGTTGGTGGGGGTCCCAGGAGGCAGGCAGGGCTGACTGGGTCTGCCCCCTCCTCGTCCCCGGCAGATGAGATCTGCGACTACTTTGGTGTGAAGATTGCCATGTACTTTGCCTGGTTGGGTTTCTACACATCGGCAATGGTGTACCCGGCGGTCTTCGGCTCAGTCCTGTACACATTCACAGAGGCTGATCAGGTGCCGGGTGTGGACTGGACAGGGGGTGGAACACCTCAGATAACTTCCTTCCTGGACTGGGCCAGCCAACATTGCAGCGCTCCTCTGTCACCCCCAGACAAGCCGGGATGTGTCCTGCGTGGTCTTTGCCCTCTTCAACGTGGTCTGGTCAACGCTGTTCTTGGAGGAGTGGAAACGGAGGGGGGCCGAGCTGGCCTACAAGTGGGGAACACTGGACTCACCCGGGGAAGCTGTGGAGGAGCCACGACCCCAGTTCAGGGTCAGTTGGGGCAGTCTGAGTTCAGAGACTTTGAGAATGGGGTAAAAAAGAGAAAACATACTGAGCAAGTAGCATTATAAGAACAAAGCAGGAGGTGAAGTAGGGCTGCAGCTTCTGAGAAGGTTTGCCAAGTGAGGGGATCTGCATGCCCTAAGGGAGAGGTGTGGAAAGTTGGATTTGAGAGACTAGGGAGAGTGCATTAAGTGGACACACCCTGATAGCAAGGATGAGATATCTGGATGGCATCACTTACTCAATGGACATGAGTTTGAGCAAACTCCAGGAGATGGTGAAGGACTGAGAAGCCTGGCGTGCTGCAGTCCATGGGGTCACCAAGTCAGACACAGCAACAAACCACGATAACAAAGCATCATAGACATGGAGTTCGAAGGGTTGGGAAGGGGGGTGGGACAGAGGCAGCCCCTCTGATCTTGTGTCCGGCCGTGCCCCCACCCTCTGCCAGGGCGTGCGGCGCATCAGCCCTGTGACTCAGGCAGAGGAGTTCTACTACCCGCCCTGGAAGCGGCTGCTCTTCCAAATGCTCGTGAGTCTCCCCTTGTGCCTCACCTGCCTAGCCTGCGTGTTCCTGCTCATGCTCGGCTGCTTCCAGCTCCAGGTGACCTCCAGTCCCTAGCCCTGGCCTCGACCCCAACCTGTTCAGGTGTGCCCGGAGCCGAGTCCAGCGACCGGGGTAACCTGTGAATCCCTTTGTCTCTGCAGGAGCTGGTGCTGAGCGTGAAGGGGCTGCCCCGTCTTGCCCGCTTCCTGCCGAAAGTCATGTTGGCCCTGCTGGTCAGCGCAAGCGCCGAGGGCTATAAGAAGCTGGCTGTCTGGCTCAACGACATGGGTACGCACTGTGAGGGGCGGTCCCACTGCCCAGCCCCCAGGAGGAAGGGCCCCACTGCCTTGTGGGGTCCCTGCTGCCCATGACGGTCTGGGCTACACTCTCACTCATCTCCTTGGCCCCCAGAGAACTATCGGCTGGAGAGTGCCTATGAGAAGCACCTCATCATCAAGGTCGTCCTGGTGAGTGGTGGCCAGCAAGCTGGCAGGGCTTCTTTTATTTTTTTATTATTTATTTATTTGGCTGTACCGGGTCTTAGTTGTGGCACATGTGATCTAGTTCCCTGACCAGAGATCGAACTCAGGCCCCCTGCGTTGGGAGCGTGAAGTCTTAGCTACTGGACCACCGGGGAAGTCCTGAGGCAGGGGTTCTACAGGGGACACATGGGGGTTCCCTGGGACAGACATGGCAGGGTGACCACCCCCCTGCCTGCTTCGCACAGTTCCAGTTCGTCAACTCATACCTGAGCCTCTTCTACATTGGCTTCTACCTCAAGGACATGGAACGCCTGAAAGAGGTGAGACCCTGGCCTAAAGCAGTACCCCCCAAGGCAGCTGGCCGTGGGGGCCAGACCTGGCCCAAGGGGTCCATGGGCTCTTCAGCCCCTCCCTTCCTCCTCCATCCTTCTCTCCTCTCTGTCCATTTGTCTGTGTGTCCTCTCTCTGCCTGTCATGCCCCCCCCATCTGTCTGTCCACCTGTCCATCGGTCCCTCCACAGCTCCTGATCGTCTTGTCCCTGTCCCAGAGCCTCGAGCGGCAGCTTTGGGCGGTGCTGGTCCCGCTCGTGGCCCTGCGGTTCCGCCTGCTCCTCCTCTCCCTCCAGGGCCTCCTTCTTGAGGCCCGGGCCAAAGTACGGGCAGGTGGTGGCGAGCCCTCGGGGCCTTGCCAGGGTGGGCAGGTGGCTGT
Organism: Cervus elaphus; assembly: GCF_910594005.1. NCBI lineage: Eukaryota > Metazoa > Chordata > Mammalia > Artiodactyla > Cervidae > Cervus > Cervus elaphus. The sequence continues at coordinate 9,702,314 of NC_057823.1, forward strand.
GCCGGGGGCCTCACGCCTAGCCGAGGGTGCATGCTCTGAAGGGATGGGGCTCCACCGACTGCGTGCAGGTGTCAAGAGCCCCTAGAGGCCCTGTGGGCACCAGCCGAGCTCCGGGAGGTGCGGCATGATGGGAGGCCATTGCCTGCCCAGGTGATCAGCTAGAAGCGCTGTGGCCCGCCCAGCTGTGGTTTGGGGTTGTCTCTGTGCCTGGGGACATCCAAACTGGGTTCAGGCTGTGACTGGATGTGTGCTTTGGGAGGGTGGGTGCTCACAGCCTGTCCTAGTGCCCAGGGCCCCGCCCGCCCCCCACGAGGCCACTCTCCACCCCCTTCCTACCCCCAGATGCTGGCCACACTGCTGATCACCCGCCAGTTCCTCCAGAATGTTCGAGAGGTTCTGCAGCCCCACCTGTATCGGCGGCTGGGCCGAGGAGAGCTTGGCCTGCGGGCGGCCTGGGAGCTGGCCCGTGCCCTGCTTGGCCTCCTGAGCCTCCGGCGCCCCACACGCGGCCACCTCGAACCCCCGGCTGAAGAGGGTGGCGGTGGCAGCAGCAGTGGGGGGGGCCGCAGGTGTCTCAGTGGGGGCTGCGGGGCACCTGAGGAGGAAGAGGAGGCCACGGTGGAGCGGCGGCCGGCAGGGGAAGGGGGAGAGGTGGGGGATGGGCCCCGGGGGGGCAGAGAGGAGGAGGACGAAGAGGAGGAGGAGGACGACGAAGAGGAGGAGGAGGAGGAGGAGGAAGGCGAGGAGGGTGGCCTCCTGGACTGTGGGCTCCGACTGAAGAAGGTCAGCTTTGCTGAGCGGGGGGCTGGGCGGCGTCGGCCAGGCCCAAGCCAGGAGGCCCTCCTGGAGGAGGGGAGCCCCACCATGGTGGAGAAGGGGTTGGAACCAGGTGTGTTCACACTGGCCGAGGAGGACGATGAGGCCGAGGGGGCTCCCAGCAGCCCCGAACGGGAACCTCCCCCAGCTGTCCTGCTCCGCCGGGCCGGAGGTGAGGGCCGAGACCAGGGGCCAGATGGGGGCCTGGACCCAGAGCCAGGCTCAGGCGACTCAGCCCGGAAGCAGCGGCGGCAGAACCGGTCATCTTGGATCGACCCACCAGAAGAGGAACACTCCTCTCAGCTCACCCAGGCGGAGCTCGAGAGCTGCATGAAGAAATATGAGGTGAGGAGGGCACCCGAGGGTGGAGGCATCAGAAGGGAAGGGCACACAGTCTGAGGATGGAGGTGGGGTGGGAGTGACAGGAAGGAATAACGGGACCCTTTATGTGATCAGGGCTTCCCTGGTGGCTCAGATGGTAAAGAATCTGCCTGCGATGCAGGAGACTGGGGTTCAATCCCTGGGTCGGGAAGATCCCTGCAGAAGGGAATGGGGACCCACTCCAGTTTTCTTGCCTAGAGAATCCCATGGCTACAGTCCATGGGATTGCAAAGAGTTGGAAGCAACTGAGCGACTCACCCTTATGTGATCAGAAACGTGCTAACCTTGCTGAGCTTGGGTCCATGCAGGATAATCTGAAGGAGGCGGGCTAGATGAGAGGAAGGTGGGCTGAGGGAGGCGGTGCCCTGGGTTGGGGGAGAGCCTAGGCCCAGCCTCTGGGTGCCTGCCCACAGGACACGTTCCAGGACTACCAGGAGATGTTCGTGCAGTTTGGCTATGTCGTGCTCTTCTCGTCCGCCTTCCCCCTGGCTGCCCTCTGCGCCCTCATCAACAACCTCATCGAGATCCGCAGTGACGCCCTCAAGCTGTGCACGGGGCTACAGCGGCCCTTTGGGCAGCGGGTGGAAAGCATTGGCCAGTGGCAGGTGGGGGACGGGCCCAGGGCTCTGAGCCAGGATGCCCAGAGGGGGAGCGGGTGCTGGGGAGGCTGGCGGGACCCCACCTGAGCCCCTCTTGTCCCCCCCCCCGCAGAAGGTGATGGAGGTCATGGGCGTCCTGGCAATCGTGGTCAATTGCTATCTAATTGGCCAGTGTGGGCAGCTGCAGCGCCTCTTCCCCTGGCTCAGTCCCGAGGCAGCCATCGTGTCCGTGGTGGTGCTCGAGGTGGGACCGGTGGCCGGGTGGGGGCACCAGGCGGTGGGGCCTGGGGGGGTTGTCCCCACGCCTGCAGCCTCCTCCTCTGTCGCCTCAGCACTTCGCTCTGCTCCTCAAGTACCTCATCCATGTGGCCATCCCCGACATCCCGGGCTGGGTGGCTGAGGAGATGGCCAAGCTGGAGTACCAGCGCCGGGAGGCCTTCAAGGTACGTGGGCCAGGGCCTGGCATGCTTTACATCTCTGCTCCGAGGGGCTTCTCTCCCCTCGCCTCTCCGCCTCACGTGGCTGGGCACTCACATCCTTAGGAGGGTAGATGTGCAGATCATGTTAGTGTTCATCGCTCAGTCGTATCCGACTCTTGGTGACCCCGTGGACTGTGGCCCACCATGCTCCTCTGTCCATGGGATTCTCCAGGCAAGAATACTGGAGTGGGTTGCCATGCCCTCCTCCAGGGATCTTCCCGACCCACCCAGGTCTCCCACATTGCAGGCAGATTCTTCACCATCTGAGTCACCAGGGAAGCCTGGGGTAATAATCAGCATTTCAAAAGGACCTGGTCCCTTCTGGGGTCCTGGTGGCATCCCGCACCAGGCCAGCACTTATGAACTGTCATCTGCCAGCTTGCTGGGCAGTGTCCTGTTTGGGGTTAGGGACACAGCTGATGCTTCCTAGAAGCCCAGCCTGTGCCACATTCCCCAGAGAGCTGCAGAGCGGGCCAGGGAGCTCATTGCCACCAACCAGTGGAGCCCTCCATGATGATGTGTGTATGTGCTCAGTTGCTCAGTGTCCAACTCTTTGTGACCCCATGGACTGGGGCCCACAAAGCTCCTCTGTTCATGGAATTCTCCAGGCAAGAATACAAAAGTGGGTAGCCATTCCCTTCTCCGGGGATCGAACCCAAGTCTCTTATGAGAAGTCTCCTGCATTGACAGGCAGATTGTTTATCGCTGCACCACCTGGGAAACCCCAAAAATAGTGATGGAAATGTTCTATTCTGGGTTGCCCATGTAGCCCGTTCGTTACTACAGATGGCCAAGGAGCGCTTGCAACGGGACTGGTGCTACTGAGAAACCGAGCTTTTCCTTCAGTTATCTGGTTGTTTATTTATTTGTTGGCTGTGCTTCGTGGCTTATGGGATCTTAGTTCCCCAACCAGGCATCAAAGCCGGGCCCTCCACGGTGAGAGCACAGAATCCTAAACACTGGACCGCCAGGGAATTACCTTATTTCAGTTACTTAAAGTGACAAAACCATGGGAGTCCCCTGCTGGTCTAGCCTTTAGGATTCAGTGCTTTCACTGCCATGGCCCGGGTTCAGTCTGTGGTCTGGGAACTGAGATACCTGCAGGCCACGTGGTGGGGCCCAAAAATATATATTTTTTTTAATTAACAATGCCATGTGTGGCTACTGGCCACTGGACAGTCACAGCTGTCTCCACCCAGTTCTCCAGAAAGCAGGGAACTGCTGAGGCCCAATATTTGTTTTAACTCTCCCAATTTCTAAGACAGCATCTGGCGTGTGACCGGGGACAGAATTGGTGGCCTGTAAATGTTTGCTCTCTTCTCAGTTCTCAGAGAGCCCTGGGGTGGGTCCAGGGATGCTGCTGGAACCCAAGAAGTGTGTGGATCTCTCCCCACGCCTGCAGGAGAGCCCTGGTGTGGGCCCAGGCCTGGGTGGGCACCTGCTCACACACTCACTCCTCCCAGTGCCCGTAATGGCTCCATTCTGCCACCAGAGACATGAGCGCCAGGCCCAGCACCGCTACCAACAACAGCAGCGGCGGAGGCGGGAGGAGGAGGAGCGACAGCGCCACGCGGAACACCACGCCCGGAGGGAGCGAGACGCCAGTGGCCGAGAGGAGGCTCGGGCCGAGGGCTCTGGGTTGGACCCTGCTGCCCCGGAGAAAACCTCGGCCAAGGCCAAGGGCAGTGGGGCAGGTGGCCACGGGCCGGAGCGACCCAAGCGCCCGGGGTCCCTGCTGGCACCCAACAACGTCATGAAGCTGAAGCAGATCATCCCGCTGCAGGGCAAGTTCCTGTCATCCGGGGCCTCGTCCTCCTCGCCGGCCGGCCCGGGGGCCAACCTCACCACCCGGCCAACCCCTGCCCAGTCGCCCACTGGCAGTGACACCCGCCTGCCAGCCTTCCTTAGCTTCAAATTCCTCAAGTCACCTGAGACCCGGCGGGACCCAGAGCGTAGCCACTCTCCACCCAAGGCCTTCCACGCCGGCAAGCTTTTCCCCTTCGGCGGGGCCCGGGCAGAGGCCGGGTCCAACGGGGCGGGCGGGCAGGCCCGGCAGGACGGGACCCTCGGCGGTGGCGGTTGCCGAGCCCAGCGGAGTGGGCTGGCGGACGAGGCTGCAGCTGAGGAGCCGGACACACCCCGGCCCGAAGAGGAAGGCTCAGGTCACAAGCTTTAACTCGGGGGTGGGGACTCTGGGCTGGGCTTTGGGGGTAGGGGTGGGGAGTCCAGGCGTGGGGAGAGGGGCTGAAGGGGACAGAGGAGGCTCCGTTTCCTGGTACCAGTTGGGGACCTGGGTGTGTGGTACATGGAGCCTATTATCAAAGCCTACCCAGTCTCTCCAGGTCCCTGAGAGCCCGGAGCCCTGTGCCTGACCCTCCTCACCCGCCGGGAGAGGGATGCCAAAGTCCCTGGTCCCCCAGTGCCCTTCCCAGGGTGCCCACCTGCCATGCTCTGGTGCCAGGAGAGATGAGGGAGGCCCCTTCACCACCTGGCCTAGTCTTTCCTGCCCCCATGAGACCCCACACCCAGCTCACTCTGGGGGACCAGAACCCCCAGGCCTCTATGCAAGTCCCCGCCCTGCAGCCCAAGCTGTTCCTGGAGGCCTTCCTTGGAGGTGGGGCTCAGGCTGCCCACTAGGGGAGTTCAGGGCTGCAGCCCTGTGTCTGCGGAGTAGAGTCACAGGCCTCACTGCCGCCCCTCCCACCTCATCCGAGCCCGGGGTCCAGCGACCCATCCCAGGGAGCCCAAGAGGCGGCAGCTGTAGCACCAGGGACGTAGGTCGGAAGTCAGTGGTACTTCCTCAGACTGCCCTCTCTCCGTGAAGGGGAGGGGCCCAGTGCCCAGAGGCCGGGGATGCCCCCGAAGAAGCCCACCCCTTGTCACTGATCAGAAGCAATAAGGCCTTCCATGTGCCTGAAAGCCCAGAGGGAGCGCGGGCAGGGTCCCCAGCGGCGGGGACGGCATCTCCCCGGAACGGCCCCTCTCGCCTCCGCAGGGACAGCGCTGGCCCCCGTGGGCGCCCCGGCCCTCCGCACCCGCCGCAGCCGGAGCCCTGCGCCGCCGCCACCGCCGCCAACACCGCTGCCTCGGCCCCCGACGCCCCCCGCGGGCTGCTGGCAGTGGGACGGGCCGTGGGGCTGCGGGGGCGAGGGGGCCGCCCCCCGCCAGGCTCCTGCTGCCAACGACTGCCCGCCCTGCGCCCTCGCCGGGCCCCCGCCTGCCCCCCAGCCCCTGCCGGGGGACGCCAGCTTCTACAGCCTCCCGCTGCCGCCGCTGCCTCCCACCTCCGAGCCCCCCCAGCCCCCGATGCCCTCACCCAGCCCCAGCTCCAGTCCCAGTCCTCAGGCCGTATGCTGGCCCAGCGGCTGGCATTAGCTCCGCCCGCCCTGCCTTCCTGTTTTCATATGCAATATCAATCACAGACGGGGCGGCGGCCGCCACCCAGAAAACACTTGGGCCGGGCCCGATGTACCCCAGTATTGGCTGCCCCCTCCTGGGGCACGGCCGGGGGCCTGGGGCCCCTCTATCTGCCGTTTTCCTTTCGACCAGGATGGGGGGGAAACAAAACCCCCAAAAAACAACAGAAAACACACAGAATAGGCGATTATTTATTTGTTTTTAATTTATTTTGTCATATTTTTGTAAAACGGCAGAAATGCAATAAAAAGTATATTTCAACAGTGCCCAAAGGCGGAGCTGCTGAAAGGGGACTTCCGGGCCCAATGACAAGGTTGGGGCCAGCTCTTTGGGGAACTGGCAGGCCCAGAGTGGGTTCCCCTTCTGTCCTGAGACCCTTGGGGAATGCCTAAGAACTGGGTCTCCAGGCCAAACGTATGGAAAACTCCAGAAATCCAGGCCTAGGGCCCCCCCTGGGAGGAGCTGCAGAGCCTCAGGCCCCATCTTCAGCCTCCTAGACAAAGGAAGAAATCTCAAAAAAAGTGCCAGCAGGAATCAGCAGGTCGGGTCCTAGGTGTGGGTCCTGAGTCAGCCTCGGTCGAGCCAGGCCACCCTTTCTGGCAGACCTGCCTCCCAGGCTGACATCTGAGAAGTCAAGGGCTACAGGAGAACTCGGGGCTGGGAGTCAGAAGGCACCTGGTGCCTGAGTCTCGATGTTATGGGGACGGTGTGTTCAGAGGCAGCATCGGGCAGGGCTGGTATGGCCCTGCTGTGGGACACTCTCAGACCGCTGTCACAGCGGGGGGCCCTTCACTGTGTGATGGGGTGGGCGTGGCCTCTTGCAGCCTCAGGGGGTCTACGCCCAGAGGCTCAGAGTCAGAAAGGCCCTGCCCCAGGGCCGGGGGAGCCAGCGTGAGGCAGGGGCACTGTGGGAGGCCACGGAAAAGCCATCAGGGCTCGCTAGGGGCAGAGAGCAGCCCGTGCAAAGGCACAGGTGTGGGAAGGCAGAGTGATGTTTGCGGGGAACAGAGCAAGGAGGGCCCCAAAGGCAGGGGGGTGGTGGAGGCTGGCTGAGGGGCCTGAGCTGGGGTGGCCATGGAGAGGCCATGGACCCCACGCACACCATGGACAGCACTGGCAGGAGACGGCACCCAGCCCCCTGGGGCCAGGGAGGTGTGGGTGAGCCTCGGGGAAGGACAGGCTGAAGGACATGACCTGCCCGGCCCCATGGCCTTTGAAGCTGAACTCCTGCCATCTACTCAGTCACCAACAGCTGGTGACACCACGCGCCTCCCCAGGGCCAAGCCAACCCCTGGGACTAGCGATTCTGAGCTGGTCTGAGAGCCTCCAGGGACTTGGCCCTCCCTGGCATGACCATGGTCAAACCTGCCTTTCCTAAGCACCTGCTTTACGACCACTGCTGAAGAACTGAACACTGCTGCAGAGGCACCCAGAGCTGGGCCCCACAGCTGGGCAGTTAAGCCTGGAACCTTCCACCCAGCAGACCCCTGGTGAAGCCCAAGCAGTCTGACTCAGGCTGGCATCTCCACGGTGATACGCCGGGACGTGCACCCCCTGCAGCCTGCTGTCTCCCTCGCTCCACAGCTCCACCCCTCACCACCCCCAACACCCCAGCAATCGGCTCCAACACTCTGGCTCCCACTCAGGGTGGGCAGTGGGGGGGAAGAAGTGGCATTCCCCTGGCCCTGTGCTGTGGTGCTTAGGGCCCTGAACCTTCTGCCTGGAGCCCGAATGCCCCCTACCTCCCCAGAGTCAGCCCCAAATCCAGCCCAGCTGGTGGCTGGGACTGGCCAAGGAACCTGCCGCCCGAGGGCACTGGGGTTGGGCTTTCCTTGGCGCTCCGCGTGCCGCCTCCTGAGCCAGGGCGGGAGGCCAGGCCACCTGTCTCCGCGATGGCGGGTGGGCATGTGGCCCTGCTCGATGACGTCCTGGGCATGGGGCCACCACACTCCATCCTTGGCAGCATGGACCGATTCTCCAGCAGGGGAGGGGGGGTGTCCTGGTCCTTGGGGACACCTTGATGCGGGTGAGGCCGAGGGGAGGGTCCAGGCAGGTCTTGACTCAGTGAGATGGCCAAGCAGGCCCATCAGAGGATCCAGCTGGTTCTGGGGCCCGTGTCTGGAGGCCCCTCTTGGCTCCTCTTGGTGATGACGGACGACTCTCAGGGGCTCCATCCTCTGGCGCCGAGGCACGCCGAGCAAAGACGCAAGGTCGGGTAGGAAAGATCCTTTTATTGGGGTGGACACGGAGCACGCACTAGTCCATGATAAAATGACTTAAGAGAAAGATCCAGAAGGGCTGACTTCTCCCCCTTACTCGAGCTCAGAGCAAGGTCTGGGCACAAAATAGGTCCCGGTGGAACTCGAGACAAGGCAAAGTCTTTAAGGCCCGGACCGGGAGGTGGGTGCTGGGAGAAGGGCCCCCACCTGTGCCGGCCGGCCGCAGCGGGGTCCCGGCTCTAGACCCTCATAGACACGCTCCAGTTTTCCAGAGGAGAACTGGGGGGCAAGAGGAGGAAGGGGAACGGGACAGGGGGAGGTGAGGAACAACGTTTTTGTTTTTGTTTTTGTTTTAAAGCATCTACCAACATCACACTACTGGGTCTGATGTCCCCTGTAACCATCGCTTGGTACGTTTTACAGCATAAATAAAAACTCAAGGAAAATAAATACATTGGCTCCTATGAGGTTGGAAGTGGTGTGGAAGGGGTGTGGGCGGGCCGGCGGAGGAGTGGGGTGGGGGGCGCTTACACAAGGCAGGTGGGCGAGGCGCGGATGGGACGGGAGGCGCCTGAGGGGGGCGTGCCTTAAGTGTCCTCGTGCATGTCCGGGCTGTCGGTCCGCGCGACCTTGCGGGGCGGCGCCGAGCTCTCGCCCTCTAGATCCACTTGCTCCTGGTCTCTCTTCTTGGCGGCGTTCTGGGGGGCAGGGAGCAGAGCGGCCGTGAGCCTCCCGTGGGGGAGCGCCTAAGTCTGACGCTGCCTCTGCAGCTCCAGGCCTCCAGTGCTGCCCCGAGCTGGGCCTGGGCTGACCCTTCTGTCCCCCGAACCTGCCCTGCCGAGTCACTGGGGACCCCAGCCTGGGACAGGCGCTTCAGGGAGTCACCGCGACGTCTGACTCCCCACGTGGTCCACCTCTCAGACAGAGAATTACCCACTGTGCCGGAGGGCAAGGGGCACTCAGGAGCTGCATGGGGAGGCCCCCCAAACTGCCACAGAAAAGGAAAGTGTGCTGACTTGGGAAAAGCTCCTTCCCTCACTGGTGGGGTGCAAGGCTTGCAGAGCCCGAGGGCTGGGGTGTTCCGAGAAGTCACTGCATCATGGGGTCCCCTTCAACCTGGCCCAGAGCAGGTCACTGTCCAGTGGTCAGCATTAGAGAAAAAAAGACCACCTGACCACGTGGCAAAACTACACAGGCAGATTTTCAAGAAAGCAAAAAAAGTCCTGTCAGAAAGATGGCCCCTTGTGGGGAAGATGACTTTTCACCTCAGCTACACATCCTAGTAGGGCCTGAATGTCTTAATCACGTGAGCCTCTCATCATTGAATGAAGATTCCAAGCAACAGCACCCATGTCCACCTGCCACCAGGGCCATGCTCCCCACACCCTCTGGGGAGCCAGGCCTCTCAGCACAGCTTGGCAAGCCCCTGCCTGTCCCCGAGCACCAGAGCCCCATGGCCTCAGCACAGCCCTTCTCTCCTCTAGAACATTCTTCCCTCTCCTGGATCATCGGGCAAACTCCTCTTAGCCCCACCCGAACCCTGAGTCTCCCAGCCACCCGTGTTCCCCAGCTCACAGCCCCCTGCTGGGCACTGGGTTCCTTCCCGAGGCCCGCGCCCACACCCCGCGTGCCTTACCTTTTTGTCCCATTGCTGATGTAGGTAGCGCAAAAGGATGTTTGTTTTTTCTGTCACGATGACTGAGGAGGAGAGACAGACAGAGCTGTGGGAAGACGCTGGCCACCCCCGCTGGCACTGCCTGCCTTTAGATGGCCTCTGCGTGTCACTGCTCTGGGTGGCCTCTCTGGGACTCAAGTCACACCCCCAACCCAGGAGCAGATTTCTAGAAGCCAAGCACCCCCTACCTGAGCCCATGCCACTACCAGCAGCCCGAGCCGGCTGCCGCAATGGGGTCCCAGCTTCCCAGGTAGGGGCCGAGTCCGCAGCAGAGCTCGGATTCCACCCTCAGGCAGGGAACGAGCCCCAGCCTGCCAGCTCCTACTTTCCCAGACAGCCCAGGAGCACGGATCTGACCAAGCCCCAGTGACCACAGAGCGAGCTGAGAAAGGTCCAGGGTTCAGGCCCACAACAAATAACCGTAAGCCCCCCTGTTCTGCGGGCTCCAGGCCCCTCCCCAGGCTGCCCTCCCCAGGCTGGGGTGGGACCCCCGCCCACAGTACAAGGCTCAAGACCTGTGTCATGGAGCCAGTGGGGGCCATCTGACTCGATGGGGGCAGACTGTCCATGCCAGTGGGGAGATCAGGAGGGTCCCAGGGAAAGGCAGGCTTCCAGCTACTCCCAAGGGCTGGGAGTGGCCCAGCTTCCCACAGGTCCCCTCTTGTACCACCCCACGGCCTTTCCCCTCGCCAGCCGAGATAGCACCGAAGGACAGCGGCCACTTACTCTGTTCAGACGGGTACTCCCTAGTGGGCAGGTAGACTGAGGGACGTCGGTTCTGCAAGAGGGGTGGGAAGGCATGGGTTAGGAGAGTAGGTGAGTCTGCGGTCCCCACAGACCTCAATTTGGCACCCTCAATCCCAGGTGGATTAAAAGCCATGCAAGGAAAAAAATAAAAAATAAAAGCCATGCAAGGAATTCGAGTGGGGCTGGGCCTGAAGCTCAGCCTCTGTTCCAGACAAGACTCAGACCCTCAGGCTGCACATCACCCCTGACCCTTTCCCTCCAGGCAGTTTATGGCCTATGTACTCACCGAGGCTTTGCACACAGAGTCGGCATGAAATCTACTAAAATTGCTTTTGTTGTAGACAGGCAGTCCTTTCAGAAAATCTGCCTGGAAGACAGGGAAGATGGTAAGTGAGAAACCAGGGCCTCCCCCAGAGCACCTGTGGCAGGACGGGCTACCAGACAACTTCCAGTTTCCTTCTTTCTGTTCCATCATTCAGGTTTTCTAGAACTCACCCTTGGGCGGGCCACCTGATGCGTCTACTCTTAGGAGCAAACAACCCTGGGGTTAGGGCACATTCTCCCATGAAAGTGAAAGTGTTAGCTGCTCAGTCGTGGCTGACTCTTTCGCGAGACCACGGACTGTAGCCTACCAGGCTCCTCTGTCCATGGAATTCTCCAGACAAGAATACTGGAGTGGGTAGCCATTCCTTTCTCCAGGTGATCACTGGCCCAGGGGTTGAAGCCAGGTCTCTCGCATTGCGGGAAGATTCTTTACCATCTGAGTTACTAGGAATGCCCAGTCTTCACAATAGCCCCATCACTTTGGGACCCCATGGACTATACAGTCCACAGAATTCTCCAGGCTAGAATACTGGAGTGGGTGGCCTTTCCCTTCTCCAGGGAATCTTCCCAACTCAGGAATCGAACCCAGGTCTCTCGCATTGCGGGCGGATTCTTTACCATCTGATCCACAAGGGAAGCCCAAGAATACTGCAGTGGGTGGCTTACCCCTTCTCCAGCACATCTTTCCAACCCAGGAAGCGAACCAGGGTCTCCTGCATTGCAGGCGGATTCTTTACCAACTGAGCTATCAGGGAAGCCCAAGAGGTGCGGGGAAACTGAGGCTCAAAAAGGAACAGACACTTAAGTCAGGAGTGAGCAGTGGGGTGAGGAGCTGGTTCCAGGCCATCCGATTGCAGACCTGCCCTCTGTGCTTGTTGAATATAAAACTCCTGGTCTCATCTCCATTTAGGCATCTCTGAACGAGTCCTGGGGTAGAGAGAGACTCGTCCGCCCTAAGTCACCCCGTGACAGTGCATGGAGGTTGGGGGAGCAGGAGCCTGGGTGAAGGGGAAAGGGCAGCTGGGACTCAGGGGCTGCCTGCACACAGGACCCGGACAGAGCCCAGGGTCAACCAAGCTTCCACGTCTTGTGAAAACTCAGAAACCTAGGTTTCAGTCTGTCAGTGCTAGCTTTTTCTTTTTTTTTTTTTTTCCCCATGGACTGTAGCCTGCCAGGCTCCTCTGTCATGGGATTTCCCAGGCAAGAATACTGGAGTGGGTTGCCATTTCCTCCTCCAAGTGCTAGCTTTTTAAACCTGGTTGAGCTCTTCGTCAAACACTGTGGGAACAAGGGTCAGTTTGGGGGCTGCTCCTGGGGTCCCCACATCCAAAGGCTTCTTTGTGAGGGGAGAATGCCTTGGGGGGTGGGGGAGGGTGGGCAGAAGCCTAAAGGGAGCAGGTTGGCCACCCCTGCCCCCTCACACCCCACTGCCTGGGGCCGGAAGCTCTAGGTCTGCAAGGTGCCAGGGAGCCGGCAACGGCATTCATCCACGGCCCTGACTCGTGGTAAGTCCTTTTTCCCTGGCATGCTGGCACCAGCTGGGTGCTCTGGAAGGGGAAGACCCTGACTCTGGGTGGGGCTCAGGTCTCTGGCCACGAGATGTGAGGAATAAAGGCCAATGGGAGCTGTGTCCGCCTCAGAAAACCGAGGCACAAGAGCCTTAGGGAGGAGTGACGGCTGAGAGCTGGGGTAGCGACTGACGTCCCGCAGAGCAGGAGGGCAACACTGCCATCAGGCCTGGAGGCAGACAGCGGGGAGGGCCAGGGCCTTCCCCAGCTGGGGGCACCCCTCATGCAGTCGAGGAAACTGAGGCAGAAAGCTCTCAGGACACTCGTCAGAGGTCCCCCAGCCCCAAATGGAAACAGGAAGCTGGCCGAGTCCAGGTTTGCCCCTCCTGTTCCCGGGACGCCAGTGCCCCTCTTCCCACCTAAAAGCCGAGGCTCAGCACCTGCAGGCCGTGTGAGCCTCCCCTCGGGGGCCCCACTGCCAAGCCTGACCCCTGGGGGCTGCGCCCTCGGGGAAGCCACTGCTCGCGGGATTCCCCCATCACCCCTCGTGGGACCAACCTAGGCCCTGCTGGGCCTAGGCAAGATGGCAGCAGGATGGCCTCCCACTCCTACCCAGGAGGCGGCCCTCATATCTGGGTGACCTACTACCCCGAAGTCAGCTCAGAGCCCCTCACGCCTGCCTCCCCTGTCCCAGGACCCCTGCCTCAGCTCAGTTCCTAACCATGGGACCTGCTTCATCCATCTGGCAGGCTTTCCTCAGGACCCAGCCATGCGGTGGGCCCCACGCCAGGCACTAGGGCACTGCGGAGAGCCACAGCAGTCCTACCCCCGGCCCCCGGGAACAGCCGGTGCATGGGGACACGGGTGTGGAGCGCGTGGTGAGAGCCGAGTGGCCATGCGGACAGGGCGCCACAGGGTGCCACGTGAGGGGAGGGGGTGGGGAGGCCAGCTGGTCTGGGGGTGCACGGCTCAGACGCAGTGACGCAGGCCTGAGCCCTGAAAGGAGAGGACAGGGTCCCCCTCCACAGCCCTGGCAGGGCTTGGCCCATGCCAGCCTGCTGCCACACCCCTCCCCAGCCTCAGCCACCCTCCAACGATGCCCCTCCCTTCTCCACCCACCAACCTCTCCAGCCAGCTCAACTCCCCCTCCCCCTTTCCTCTCCCCACACTCACGTGGGGAGCCATGCTCACACCCACCCCAGCAAGGTCATCTGTTTAAACGTCCAGCTCCTTCATGGACTGTCCCCTCCCTGAGGCAGAGGGCAGGGTTGGCTCAACCCTGGGCCCCTGACAGGGCTCACATGGGCCGGGTGGCAGAGCGGTGAGAGGCTCCGGAGCCCCAGGCCGGCACTGAATGCCTCTCCCTGGCTGTGTGACCTGGGGCACGTGAACTCCCAGCCCGGCTGTCCCTGCTGTGAACCAGGGTTGTTCTGAGTTCCAGGAAGACAATATGGAGAAACAGCTTTGCCCAGAGCTGCCCTGAGGTGGAAGCATCAACTGAGTATTATTAGCAGCAGTGAGCCTGTGCTGAATAAATTAATGCAGACAGGGGATGGCCTGTACTTCCTGTTAGCTGAGCAGGAAGATGAAGCCTCAGAGACAGGGAGAAATCCTCACCTCAGCCAGACAAATCCCAGCTACAGCTGGGCCCAGAAGCTGTCCACTGCTTCAGCAAACACTCACTGAATATCTGTGTGCCAGTCCCTGTGCGGGCAGCCTGCCAGTGACCCAACAAAGCAAGATGAGGCAAAGAAATGGTGTGCAGAAAAGAGAGACATGGGGGTCTCCTGCAGTCAGGAAGGGGCCCTCTGGCAGATGATATTCCTGGGAGGATGAACATTCCAGGCAGAAGGAGTCAGATTCAAAGCCCCTGGGGTGGCAGGGACTTGGAATGTGAAGATGTGAAAACAAGGCCACAGTGGTTGGAGCTCACGGGGAGAGGGGTGAAGTGGGTACAGATAAGGTCACAGAGGTAGGCAGGGGGGACCTTGGAGGCTAAGGGGGGAGGTGGGTTTCATTGGGGTGACAACAGGAAGCCCCCAGAATGTTTTGTAAGCGAGATGGTGGTATTATCCAACTGACAGCTTTAAAAGTGCCCTCTGGTTCTTGGTGCATTACAGACTGCCAGGAGGGCAGGATGGAGGCAAGGAGACCAGGGAGGAGGCTGCAGCAGGTGTTCAGGTGGGAGATGGCAGTGCCTGGACCAGGATGGGGAGCCGTGGACAGATCCAGAAATCATTCTGGAGGCTGAGCCAACAGAATCCTCTTTAGGGGCTGAACGTAGGCAATGAGGTTGCAGCGAGCAATCGAGGACAATGCCCAGGCCTGGGGACCCACCTGCTAGGAACCAACTTACCACCTTCCCGTACTCTTCCTGACAAGAAGTCTTTTTTTGCCCATCTCCCACGACATCCTAAGGACTACACCTTGTGGGCTGGGACTCTGAGTCTAGGAACAGTGCTATTTGATCTGCCCTGACAAAAGCTTCCATCACCTCTGTCAGCCCTGGGGATGCCAAATAGTGGGGGGAATGGAGGGGACTTCAGCCCAACTCTAAGGCTGGGTCCCATTTCACAGGTGAAAAGACTGAACCCCACAGAACTACCAGACACAAACCCCAGGATGACTGAGTGGCCCAAGGGGGGTTTTAACCTCCCAACAACATGCTGGCATCATCCCCACTTCAAGATGAGGAGACAGCTGGGAAAGAAAGTCACCATCCCCGAGTCACCCAGCTTATCTGCTGAGCGTTTACTGTCCCAAGCCCTTTAAGACGTCAGTTCCCTAAATTATCACAACCCGATGAGGTCTGGACTACTGCTACCCCTATTTATCAGGGAAAGGGCCTGGCGATTGGAGAGATAAAGTTGCTCCCTCTTCCAGCTGGTCAGGGCCGGAATGTCGGAGGTGGGGTTAGGGCTCTGAGGGACCAGGGCAGTTCGCGATGTCGCACTTCCTTTGGCGACAAAGCCCCGCATGTCACTATGTCAAGCCCCCTCCCCGCCCCGACGCTCAGCCAGGCCTTCCAAACCCTCCCGAACTGAAAAGGCCCAGACCCGGGGCGCGGAGTACTAGGCCTGAGTTCGGGGACCTGGGGGACCCCATCCCCATCCACCAGGCGATTTCCGGGGGACCCGCGACCCGGAAATGAATGAGTTGTCAGGGCCTGGAAGCCTAAAAAAGGTCAGGGGTCGAAGACGGAGCCAGGGTGGGGTCAGCAGGAAGCTAACAGCAGGGTCCGGGGGGATCGAAGGTCACAGGTCAGATGGAGGGGTGGGGCCAGGCCCAAGGGGGCTGGGTAGGGCGGTGAGGGGCCTCGGGGATTACTGGAAGTGGGTGGGCCCGGGGCGCCATTTTGTCGAGCGGAGGGGGAATACGGCCCTGCCGGCCACTCTCACCATCTTCTGTTTCCTCCGTCACCACCTCAGCCACCGCCTCAAGCCGCCGCCGCCGCCACCACAGCCGCCTTCTTAGCCGCCGCCGCACAGTAACTTCCAGCCACTGCGCAGCCTACACTGATGGTGCGACCGCCCTTCCGTCATTGGTCTGCCCTCTGGCTCCGCCTCCAAGTTACGCGGTCTCTGCGCACCGCCATTGGCCAGGTCCGGCTAAACCACGCGCCCATTGGTCGTCACGCCTCCTCCTTCGTGGTCAAGTTACATTGAGAAAGCAAAACCCCGCCCGAGACCTGCAAGCTGTGAGCGGTGAAATCGGAAATGGGTGGAGGCCGGGTCCTCAAAGCCCTTTGGGATTTGTAGTCCGCAATGGCGGAGGTCCCACCGCTCTGTAACATTTGCTACGCTTTTTCGTATGGTGGTTCGTGGGGTTCTCACAGCAGCCCTGGAGGGATGGGCACCCGCCGTAACACTCCCATCCTCCTCCCCAGGGTTCCAACCTTTGGAAGTGAAAGTGAAGTCACTCAGTCGTGTCCGACTCTTTGCGACCCCAGGTTCCTCCGTCCATGGGATTTAACAGGCGAGAATACTGGGTTGCCATTTCCAACCTTTAGGTTTCAGCATATCTAAACTTCCCCCACACTAGCCGTTTGACTATCTTTCAACTGACGGAATAGACTATCTCTGAAACACTTCCCGTGGCTCCCCAGTAGCCCAAAGATCCAGTCCCGCCTCCTTGCCCGGAAATTTTGGGCCTCTTCGGCCTCCTTCGTCCACCTTTTATCCTGACTCGTCCAATCTCTCCTTTTGGACCACCTTCTCGAAGAAGCCTTGTCTTACTGCCTTCTTCCCAAGGCAAAGTCCAGTACCTCCTCTGGGCTCCTACAATCCTCACGCTCATCCTCTTAGCCCTGACTCCACTGTGCACTGGGTCCAAATTGCCTGGGTGTGAATTAAACCCCACAAAACCCCACCCCCAGTCTGACAGCCTGGAGACAAGGACTTTTTGAGGAAGTTCTCAATAAGTTACAGAATATTATTACTCCAACAACACGGAGAAGGAAATGACAACCCACTCCAGTATTCTTGCCTGGAAAATCCCGTGGACAGAGGAGCCTGGCAAGCTATAGTCCATGGGGTTGCAAAGAGTCAGACACGACTTATCGACTAAACCACCACCGACAACACAGCAAAGGAGAAATGAGCATCATTTTAAGGATGAATCTACTTTATTTTTGGCCGTGCCACGCAGCATACAGGATTGAACCTGCCCCCGTGCAGTTGGGAAAGTGGAGAATCTTAACCACTCGGACTGCCAGGGAAGTCCCTTTTTACAGGAACCAAAATAACCTCAGAGGGCTGAGGTCTTGCTCCAGGTCACAGCGCCCATCCCCAAGGGGCAGGTGGAGGGTTCAAACCCCTCCCACCACTCACAAGCCTTCCTAGAATTTGTGAGAATTATGACATTTTATAAGACAAGCGAAAATTTGAACATTTATTAGACTTTTAACAACATAAAGGAATTGTTGACTTTTTTTTTTTAAGCTGTGAAAAGTTTTGTTAATATGTATTAACGGAACCTTATTTTAGAGAGGTGCATTCTGAAATATTTAGATCTGCCTCACAGGAGAGGGCAGGACGAGTTGTGAATACAGCTGTGCACTGGGTTACAAAAGCGTTCACTGTACCATCTGTGGACTCTTGCTCCAAAGTCTTCCTAATTCAAGAGCGTAAAAAGGCACTCTGGCAACGTCTGACTTCCCATTCCCTCTTCCAGAAACCTAGAGGAGGATTCATGTCCGTCCCAGTAGTCCCTGCTCCCCAGTTCAGTTCATTCGCTCCCCAGCTCTCCACAAAAACAGCGTCAGGCTAAGCGAGGGAAATGCTTTAATGGGGGAGATCCAACTGCCACGTCGTGCTCCTCAATGGCTCAACGATTTTCGACCCTTGTGCATGCGGCGAAGAATGACCTGAACGCCGTTTGGCGTGCTCAAGCGCCGGATCCAACCATGCTTATTCTTGCGCTTGATGTTGCTTGGCTGATACTCGTTCCCACGCGTCCTGCCCCTGGTCTGCTGCATGGCGGGGAGTCTCCAGGTGTCGGGGAACCCCAGCCAGGCCCGGGGACCCTGGAGCCACCTGAGGGAGCAGAGAGACGGAGAGAAAGGTCAGAGGGGGCGCTGTGTGACTTCTGCGTGGAGCTCAACCATTCCAAGCTTCGGCTTCCAGATCAATGCCGGGAGGGAGCCTGGAAGGAAAAGGTACTCGAGGAGTTCGGAAGGCACTGGAAGGTCATGCGATTGGTAAATACCTGCAGGCAGCCCTCGACGCCGCTTTTACTCCCAGATTTAAGAAGCTGTCCCCATGAAGACTCACCTGCCACCCAGCAGCCCCGCTGACCTACTGACTGGGCCCAACAGGCAACCCACGGATCTGACCGAGAAAGCCATGTTCAGCCGCAGCACGCCGTCAGTTTCCAGCTATTCCGCAACCTATAGGCTCCGCAGCTGCGGAACGAGGGATTCTGGGAAATGTAGTTTCTTCTACAGCGGAGCCCACATTTCCTTGGGCATTGTAGTTCTACGTAGACGCACCGCACCTCTGGCGTGAGTGTCCGTACCAGCCCGAGAGTGTAGTTCTTCTTCTCGACCAGCAGGCGGCAGGCGAACGGCGCCTTCTCCTCATGCGCATGCCCACAAAGCACTATTTCCCTAGATCTGCTGGGAATTGTAGTTCCTTCTCTTGCAGCCCTGCAGAGGGTGCCCGGGGGCGACGGTGGCGCAGCTGGTGGCAGCCTCAGGAAACGGCTGGTTCAGTCTCCCACCCCCAGCGGGAGCAAGGCAGATGGCGCACAGCTGGCTGGCAGCTTTCCTTTAGCCTCAGCCAAGTCTCCACCCCTTGGCGGGGAGCCCAGGAGGTCTGAGTTGGAGTTGGCTGGATGTCCTTGGGGTGGTCATTCAGTCTCTCAATCTGCAGAACTCCAGGATTGCAGGCTTGCCGTTGGTGGTGCCCCCGTTCAGTCTCTATTTTTCTAATACTCGTACCTGAGCTCTTTCCCTTTTTACGTACCCTCTATGGCGCCCCATTGCCCCAGGGAAAATATTTGGCAGGCATTTGAAGCCTGCCTTCGACATACACACACACCTTCCCTCCTTTGCTTGGTGCTCTCCTGTTCATCTTTTAAAAATCCTCTTCAGATACTCTCCTTTCCCCGACTCTAGTCCCTCCCTCTGGTCCAACGCTCCGCCCCGCTCCGCAGCATCACCCACTTTGGGGAGGGGGCGGGGAATTTTTTTTCTGCATGGATAAAACTGTAGTCTCCCAGGAGCACCCTGAGTGGACAAGAGTGGGTGGCTGGACCTAATTCAGCTCTGGCAGCAAATTCCAGGGGATAGGAGTGGGCAAAGGATGGTTAACCCCTTGTCATCTGAAGCCCATCCTACCTGCACCATCATTTAGCAAACCGCTACAATACGACAGTAGTACAATAATAATGTCAAAAATGTATGGAGCACTTTCCTCGCTAAGTGTTTTACTGCCTAGCAAACTCATGCGGGAGAGGGAATTAATTTAATAAAGAAATAAATGGAGTCTCAGGGAAGGGACTTGCTCAAGGTCATATATCAGCAAACGGCAGAAGCTGGATTTGAACTGTGGGCTCTCTGGCTCCAGCTGGGACCAGAGTCACCAGTTACATTGACCAGTAGTTAAAATGGCCTATCTGTGAAACTAATTCCTAATAGCTCCAAGATACCTGTTTAATGGTTTAAAGAATAACTATTTGCAGGACTTGGAGTCACACAGCCGTAGTTCCATGTCCCATCTCTGCTCCCCCAGCTTACTTTGTGACCTTGTGCCTTTTATGAGCCTGTTTCTTCGCCTTTTGCAATTTCCTTTGCAAATTGCAAAGATCTGCGAGATTGTAGAAAGGAAAGGTAAGCTCAGAGAAAGGGGCATTGGAGCGACGTTTAGAGGAGACAGGCCAGTACAGAGGCTGAGGCTAGCCGAGGAAATCCTTTTCGCAGCGAGGAGGGCTCCGGTTGCTACCTCCCAGGGGCCCAGAAACCCCCAGGTTCCGACCCCTTCTCCGCCTTGGACCAGGCCCAATCTCTCCTTCCACCTCAGTAAACCCCTGAGGGGGGCGGGGCCGTTGCCCCAAGAGCCCGCCCTAATCCCGGAGTTTCCGAGTCTGATTGGCAGTCTATCTAGGCCAGGTCACTACGCAGCTGCGATTGGCCGAGACGCCAGTCAGTCGGCTCACGGTCCCGCCCGGGGAGACGCTTAAAGGGCCGGCTTGCTCGGAGGTAGCGGGATGTCCCCGCGCTGACCGCCCCGGGCCCGTACCCACCCGCTTAGAGGTGCCCGGCCAGACCCCGCGCCACCATGTAAACGGCGCCTGCAGGCGGACGCAGGCTTCTCTGCCCGGGACCCCTCTGCCCTGCCCCGGGTCCCAGGGCCCTCGATGAGGTGAGCAGAGAGAGGGCCGTGGGAAAGGGACATTGAGGCACCTGGATCTTTCACTTTGGAGGGGGTGTCCACAAAGCCCGCCCTCGGGCTCTTAGAAAGCCGCGGTGCCCCAGTGGCCTCGATCCCGCCACAGGGCTCACGGGCACCCAGGAGCTGAGGGCCTGGCTCTGTGGAGGGGGGCTGGCATGGCGCATTTGCGCCCCCCTCCGCAATCCCGGGTTGGAACCCGGCCGGAGGCGGGGGGCGCGGCCTGCTCCCCCTCCACCAGCAAGTATGGGCTACCGCAGGCTGGATTTTCGGCGTTCATTATCCCCGCGGAGCCCAGGATGGGGACGGGGAGGGGTTGGTCCCATCACCAGGGCCTAAACAATGGGGGTGCGCTGCACGGGTATCCCCCTCGAGTTATGTAACTGCCTGCAGTTGCCATGGCCACGGCGGGGGGGTGGAGGTGGCCCAGGGAGCGGGGATGGAGGCCTGGAGGCCCCCAGCCAGGGCTCTATCCTCATCTCCACCACTGGAGGCTGTGTATCAGATTCCCTAGAACCCAGGGTTCTGATCAGTGTGGACAGAGCTGCTTTTCTCAGAGTGTCTGGGCCTCAGCTTGTTGGTCTGTGAAACAGACCCATTTGCATCCATGATCTTGGGGAGCTGGGTAAGGCCTTCTGGAGCTCAGTCCTGAAACTCCTCTCCCAGGGCCTCAACTTTCAGAAACCACGTTTAGAGGCCTGGGATGGGGGCTCATTGTTGGGATGTGCATATTTTTAAGACATCTGTGGAGCCCTCAGTTTATGCTGGTTTAGTGAAAGTGAGTTAACAAAAGAGTGCATAAGTGAATGAATGGACAAATGAATGAATGAATTTAGGAAGGCATACGTTATAAACCTGAGCTGGAGGGTCCTCAGGGATGGGTCACATTTGCCACAATGTCCCCTCCTCCAGGAAGCCCCGCAACCCCCAATTCTACCACCTTCCCCATGGATGCCTCTTGGTGTCAGCCATAGCCACAGCCTTCTCTTTGAGGTAGACTAGGCTGGCTAACCACCACACAGGCTCTGACCAGACAAAACATCTCAGTCTGTGCCTGGTTCTGACCACCCCTAAACTGGGGCCTAGACAGGGCCTCCCAGTGCAGCTCACCCACCCCAGGTATAGAGAGTGGGTAGTGTGGGCATGAAGGGCTTCCTATGCAGACAGCCTCTGACCTGGCTGTCACCCCCACTCACAGGACACACCATGCTGACCGGCGTGACCGATGGGATCTTTTGCTGCCTGCTGGGCGCACCACCCAGTGCAGTAGGGCCACTGGAGAGCGTGGAGTCCAGCGATGGCTACACATTTGTGGAGGTCAAACCTGGCCGCGTGCTGCGGGTAAAGCATGCGGGGCCCGCTCCGGCCCCGACTCCACCTCCACCATTGTCGGACGCCGCCCAGGGGGACCAGTCCGGCTTGGTCCGTTGCCAGCGCAGAATCACCGTGTACCGCAATGGGCGGTTACTGGTGGAGAACCTGGGCCGGGCACCACGAGCTGACCTCCTGCACGGGCAGAATGGCTCCGGGGAGCCACCAGCCGCCCTTGAGGTCGAGCTGGCGGACCCAGCGGGCAGCGATGGCCGCTCGGTCCCAGGCAGTGCTGGGAGCGGCAGTGGTGGGCGGCGGCGGCGAGCCCGCCGCCCCAAGCGGACCATCCACATTGACTGTGAGAAGCGCATCACCAGCTGCAAGGGCGCCCAGGCTGACGTGGTGCTCTTTTTCATTCACGGGGTCGGCGGCTCCCTAGCCATCTGGAAGGAGCAGCTGGACTTCTTCGTGCGCCTGGGTTACGAGGTGGTGGCGCCCGACCTGGCCGGCCACGGGGCCAGTTCAGCGCCCCAAGTGGCCGCCGCCTACACCTTCTATGCGCTGGCGGAGGACATGCGTGCCATCTTCAAGCGCTATGCCAAGAAGCGCAACGTGCTCATTGGGCATTCCTATGGGTGAGCCAATGCTTTGGTGGGGATGAGGGTGAGGGGCGGGGACTGGCAGGAACCACACCCACTCACAAAATATTGATTTCCCTTCTTGAAAAATCCCACTAACATCTACAACAAACATGGACTCCTGCCACCAATACTGTTGTTTTCACATTGTTTTGAAGCAGTGTCTCAATCCCTGAACTATTGACATTTTGGGTCAGGTAATTCTTTCCTGTGAGTGGCTTTCTTGGGCACTGTAGGATGTTTAGGAGCATCCCTGACCTCTGCCCATTAGACGCCACTAGCACGATGGTCTAGTGATGATTGTGACAATCAAAAATGCCTGTAGATAGTGCCTAGGTCCTCTGGTGGGCAGAATCACCCCTAGCTGAAAACTACTGTCTTCTATTAAATTCAAGAATTGGTTGCTCTGGAGACCCCAAGGGCTCTAAGCAAAGACTACCTGGTATTTCATAATTTTTGTTTAAAAGGGTACAGTTTACTTTAATTCACTCTCCCTTAAGGGCTTCCCAGGTGGCACTAGTGGCAAAGAAGCTGGCTGCCAATGCAGGAGATGTAAGAGACTCAGGTTCAATCCCTGGCTTGGGAAGATCCCCTGGATGAGGGCATGGCAACCCACTCCAGTATTCTTGCCTAGAGAATCCTCCCAGACTGAGGAGCCTGGAGGGCTACAGTCTATAGGGATGCAAAGAATCAGACATGACTGAAGTGACTTAATATGCATGTACTCTCTCTTAAAGGGGTGATAGATAATACCACCTTGGCATTTAGATGAGAGCCCACACCATGGAAGGCTCTGGGTCTTGGTGCCTGATCACTGCCAAGTGGTACCATTCTGTCCTTTACCCAGGATGAAGGGCAGGGTCTGATCAGGCAGCCAGGTTGAGACCCATTGTTTTCACAGTTGTAGCGCATGCAATTAGACAAGAAAAAGAAATGTTACATAAAAGAAAGGAAGGCCAGACTAGGAAGTAGCATAGCTCCTATTTGTTTATATAAAAACATACCCCAAAGTGAATGCTTACAATAATGATTCCTCCATTAAATGAGCACCCATGTGTGGAAACTCCTGTGACCCCATAACAATCCTATGAGGTCAGCATGGTTTCTGTGTCACAAATGTGGAGATGATATCTCAGCGGGGTTAAGGAGTTTGCCCAAGGACACACAGTGAATCACTGGCACAGTCAAGTCCATTTGACTCCTGCTTGTGTCCTGTTCCTCTTTTTAGCAGGCGTTGGCAAACTTTTCCTCAAAGGGCCAAAGAGTAAATACTTTAGGTTTGCAGGCCTTATGGTTGGTCTCTGTTGAAACTTCACAAGCCTACCACTATAGAAGGAAAGCAGACATAATTGTAAACAAATTTATAATTGTTTCAGCGTGGCTTTATTCCAATAAATCTTTATTTATAAGCTATTTTACACACTTACAGAATTTTAAAGTGAAGTTTAACAACAGAAACAAGCAGCTAGCCCTCAGGCTATCATTTGCCTAAACCCTGCTTTCGGGGTAATGAGGAGAGGTACCCTGCACCCTTGCATAAAACAGGCAGATGTGACAAACCCAGAGGCCAGTAAGAGAAGATCCTTAAAGGGAAGGTGAAGTGAAAATGAAAGTCGTTCAGTCGTGTCCAACTCTTAGTGACCCCATGGACTATACAGTCCATGGAATTCTCCAGGCCAGAATACTGGAGTGGGTAGCCTTTCCCTTCTCCAGGGGATCTTCCCAACTCAGGGATCGAACCCAGGTCTCCCTCATTGCAGGCAGATTCTTCACCAGCTGAGCCAGCAGGGAAGCCCAAGAGTACTGGAGTGGGTAGCCTATCCCTTCTCCAGCAGATCTTTCTGACCCGGCAATTAAACTGGGGTCTCCTGCATTGCAGGCAGATTTAAACGGAAGGGATACACTGGAAACAGTGACATTCTCTGAGAAGCCAAAGGTTTTGTTTAATCAAGTAGCTTTCCCAACACTTGATAATAAGTAATTCTTACCTCTTTGGGGGTTATGATGACTTTGAAGATCTGATAAAATTTCTGTATTTGGATCCTTTCTCCAAAAGAAAAAAAAAAGTCCACCTTCAACACACACACACACATACACACACAGAGTCTCACAATTTCGGGGTGTTTGGGTTGCCTCTCCCATCCCTCACCCGCTTTTGGTGCTCATGGACCCCATGGGAAGAATCTTGGCCTTCAAGGACCTGCCTCTGGGTGAGGGGAGGGCATTCATCCTCTCACTGCTTGCATCCTGCTGACCACTGCCTTTCCACCCTCCCCACCATCGGCCCCCGGGGCAGAGTCTCCTTCTGCACGTTCCTGGCACACGAGTACCCAGACCTGGTGCACAAGGTGATCATGATCAACGGCGGCGGGCCCACGGCCCTGGAGCCCAGCTTCTGCTCCATCTTCAACATGCCCACGTGCGTCCTGCACTGTTTGTCTCCCTGTCTGGCGTGGAGTTTCCTCAAGTGAGTGGCCCGGCCCTGCCCCAGCATCTCCCCAAGGTGGATGGGAGGGGAGGCTGTATGGCTGGGGCTGGCATGGGGAGCACCGCTGGTGGCTGAGATGGCCTGAGGGCTCCAGTGGTGCTCCCCACCCTGCCCCCCACCCCCAGGGCCGGCTTCGCCCGCCAAGGGGCCAAAGAAAAGCAGCTGCTGAAGGAGGGCAATGCATTCAATGTGTCTTCCTTTGTGCTTCGGGCCATGATGAGCGGCCAGTACTGGCCCGAGGGCGACGAGGTCTACCACGCTGAGCTCACCGTGCCGGTTTTGCTCGTTCACGGCATGCACGACAAGTTTGTGCCAGTGGAGGAAGACCAGCGCATGGCTGAGGTATGGCACTCTAGTCACCACACCCCTCAAATCCCCCCTGCACAGCCCCGGGGGACTCTGTGCTCCAGCCCCAGGGACGTCAGAGCTTAGATTGAGGGTCAAAGGTGGAATCCAGAAAGTGGGGCTGCCTGGGACGGGGGGGTCGGATTATGTGCTGTCCCCTCTGCCCGCTAAAAGGCACTCTTCACCAGACTTCCCTGGCGGTCCAGTGGTTAGCACTTCACACTTCCACTGCATGGGGCACGGGTTCGATCCTTCATTGGGGAACTAGAATCCCACGTCCCATGTGGTGTGCCCCCCCCAAAAAAAAAGGCACTCTTCACAGTTGGGATTTGTGATGGGCAACATAATCCTGCAAGAGGGCAAATGGGGGTCTTTAGATCAGATTCCCCCGTCTTGGGATCCTTAGTGCTTAGAAGAGCTCTGCACCATCAGTTCTTAACCAGGGATGATTCCGCCCCACAGGGGACACTTGAAACTGTCTGCAGACATGTCATGACTGTGGGTAAGGGAGGTGCTTCTGGAACCTGGTGGGTGGAGGCCAGGGGTGCTGTTCAGTTACCTACAGTGAGCAAGACTGGCCCACAGCAGAAAATGACCCAGTGCCAAGTGTCTATCCTGTGGGGACTGAGAAACCCGGCCTTAGCGTGAGAGGCTCTGTCCATCTGTCACTCTCAGTGAGTTCTCACTGAGGTGACTCTGCTCCCTAGAGATATCTGGACATGTCTGATTTTATTTTAATTTTATTATTATTTTAAATTTTAGTTCTGACCGTGCCGTGCAACTTGTGGGATATTAGTTCCCCAACCAGGGATTGAACCTGAGCCCCCAGTAGTGAGAATGCAGAGCCCTGACCACTGGACCACCAGGGAATTCCCTGGAGAGATTTTTGTCACACTGTGGTGGGGGAGTGGGATGCTACAACTGGCATCTAGTGCATTGAAGCCAGGGATGCTGTTCAACGTCCTATAGCCCCCATCCCAGAGAATGATCCCGCCCCAAATGCCATGAGTGCCCAAGTTGAAAAATCCTGCCCTGGACATATTGTAGGCACTTAAGAAAGGCAGAATGAAAAAAAGGGAAAAAAAAGGCAGAATGAATGAATACCGAATTAGGCCCAGCAGGGTGACAGGCCAAGCTTCATAGGCGGTGCTAGTGGTAAAGAATTTGCCTGTCATGAGACTTAAGAGACACCAGTTGGATCCCTGGGTCAGGAAGATCCCTTGGAGGAGGGTATGGCAACCTGTTCCAGTATTCTTGCCTGGAGAATTGCATGAACAGAGGAGCCTGGTGGGCTATAGCCCATAGAGTAGCAAAGAGTCGGATACAACTGAAGCGACTTAACACGCGTGGAGGGTGACAGGCCATCCTCTAGCTCCCCCTTGAACGGAAATGAAGGAATATAGAATTGCAAGAAGGACTTCCTGATGCTGCAGGGCATACATAGATAGGGGTTGAGTGGCCCTGAGCTCCCGGGTCCTGGCTCTGGCCGCTCTGAGCCCACCTCCTCTGCAGATCCTGCTCCTGGCCTTCCTGAAGCTCATCGATGAAGGCAGTCACATGGTGATGCTGGAGTGTCCGGAGACCGTCAACACGCTGCTCCACGAATTCCTGCTCTGGGAGCCCGAGCCTTCGCCCAAGGCCCTGCCCGAGCCCCTGCCTGCGCCCCCAGAGGAAAAGAAGTAGCCACTGAGCTGGACGGGTATCGCTTAGTGAGCCGAAGAGCGGGAGGAAGAGTCCCGAACCGGCTAGGGGTCTGCAGTGCGGACCAGGTGGGCGGGCCATTCGCTCCGGTGGGCGGGGTCAGGTCAGGGAGACGCCCCCTGGCCGGCTGGGCGGAAGACGCGGCATTCGTGGGAGCCAAGTGGACACACCGCTCTCTCTAGTCCTGTGGGGCCCATCACTGTTTCAGGGCCGTGGCAGCGACCCCCGCGGAGGGTGACCTTGTACAGAAGCCCCATCCCCCACAATGCCAGGGCCGAGGCAGGCCGCCACCCCGCTGTCTTCCGTGTCCGCGTGCTTGATTCTAGGACCCACGAGCCCCGCGGGGACTCTCGGGACCCCCGCCACCATGCCCGAGACCCCTGACCCCCCATTCCTTGGCGCTGGGAGCTATTGTTGCCCAAGTGGGGAGGGCTTGGGAGGGGGCTGGAGCCACCGAACCTGCACATCTCTTATTGTAACTCAATAAAAAGAAGTGACAATCTGAGCCTCCAGACTTGTGCTGGGTGACCACAGCATAGGGCCACCCTGAGCCTCAGTCTCCCCAAATGTAGACTGAATTGACTCAGGTACCTCCCCTTCAGGGCTGACCCACAAAGACTTGAGGGTGAAGGTGGTCCAGGCTTGCTTTCCGAGTTCACCTCCCTTCTCAAAACAGGGCCTGCTTGGGCAGCATTCCTGGAGCAGAAGACAGTAAGGGGTGAGCTCCTGGTCCCTGGAGAGGAGGAGGAGAACCAACTGAGGTTGATGCTAAAGTTGAGATGAGGCTCAGTGGCCACTGCATCTGATTAGTGTAGCCATAATGGAGTGTCAGCTATATGCAAAGCCCTGTACTGAGTGCCAGATACCCATGGGTTCATTGAATCCTCTTCACCCCACACCACACAGCAAGTCAGTACCTCTTTACTGTCCCATTTCATCTTATAACTTGGTTTGGGGTTGCTTTTGTCACAAAGACGATTTTTATTTTGAATCTACTTTTTGAATCCAGATTTCTCTGGGTTTCCCTGCTCCATGGCCATCTATATTTTATTCTTTTTTTTTTAAATATTGATTTATTTATTTGGCTGCACTGGGTCTTAGTTGAGGCGTTTGGGATCTAGTTCCTTGACCAGGGATGGAACCCAGGCCCCCTGCATTGGGAGGGTGGAGTCTTAGCCACTGGACCACCACTGAAGTCCCCATATTTTATTCTAATAATGTATGTATATCTAGGCTTACCTGTCATTTGTGTGGGTGGTGGGAGGAGAGATTTGTCACCTCAGTTGCTGCACCTTTGATCCTTTCCCCATTGGTTTGCAAGCCCACCTTTAGTTTAAACTGGGGTCTTTACAGGGGCACTGCTGGCAGTGGGTAAATTCTGGAGACATGTTTGATGACCACAACTTGGGGGGAGATGTTCCTGGCATCTTGTGTGTTAATCCCAGAAACGCTACCTGACAGCCTACAGAACACAGGATAGCCCCCAGTGCAAAGAGCAACTTGGCCTCAAAATCAGTAGGGCTGAGGTCAGGATACACTGTGTTAGACAAATTCCATCTCTTCTGGAACTTTTTTTGGGGGGAGGGTGGGGAGTGATGTCTTTGGATTCTTTATGTGTATTCTTGGGATATGACATGCTGTTTTAATTATTACACATGAGGAAAGGGGCACTCAGAGAGAGATGTCATCAGCTCCGTTGAAAAAGTAGAGCCTAGGCTCATGCCAGAGGCAGGGACTCTTAATTATTACAACAGCCAGAATAGCCATGGGCTCAGCAGTGGAGGCCAGAAGGCAGACGGATGCTTACCCCGCCTCCCCCCCACCCCGCAGGGCCTGGTTGGCAGAGCCACAATGACAGGCAGGTTATGAACCCAATGAGGCAGCAGATCACTTCCGGAAAATTTAAAAGATCGGCCAACACCTCCCTAGGATAGTAGCTTGGCATTTACTGAAGCTCTTTGTGTAAAGTCAAGGTTAATCTCATTTTATAATGGAAGACACAGATTCAGAGAAGCAACACCAGGAGGTTGCAGTCACACAGCGATCCCAAGGAGGGCTGGTGTCTCACACCCACGCTGCGATGACTTCTCCAGCTCTCAGTTCAGTTCAGTTCAGTTCAGTCACTCAGTTGTGTCCCGACTCTTTGTGACCCCATGGACTGCAGCACTCCAGGCTTCCCTGTCCATCACCAACTCCCAGAGCTTGCTCAAACTCACGTCCGTAGAGTCGGTGATGCCATCCAACCATCTCATCCTCTGTCATTCCCTTCTCCTGCCTTCAATCATTCCCAACATCAGTGTCTTTTCCTTTGAGTCAGTTCTTCACATCAGGTGGCCAAAGTATTGGAGTTTCAGCTTCAGCATCAGTCCTTCTAATGAATATCCAGCTCTACCCACCCCTCAACACACAACACACCCCTCAGGAACATCCTGCATGCCCCCCACCCCGTTCCACCAGAAACTTTCCACCTGGGCTGCAAGGCCATCTCTGGGTCAGTAGGGCTCAGAGCCAAACACTTTACCCCATGACGGTTTTTTTTGTTTTTTTTTTTTCCCCCATGACAGTTTAATCTGATTCCCTCTATGTCCCCCTGAGGTAGAATTTTGCACTTTCCTCATTGTGTACAACTTAGGAAATTGAGGCTCAGACAGAGAAATTACTGGTCCAAGGTCCCACAGCCGGGAAGCAGAGAAACTTGACTCTTGAGCTGGGCAGATTCCCTGCATGTAGCTCAGGAACCCCCAGCACAACCTACACTGGGGGTCCTCTGTATCAGGGAGATAAAAATGGTCACTTGTTTGCTCAGATAGGACCAAACTGCCAAAGCACTGACATTGTCAAAGCACCATGTTCCAAAGAAACTTCTGGTTGACTTGTTCTCCTCCCATGACAGGGAGCTCACTACCTATCCAGCAGTTCCACCTGTAATAAAGTCCTCCCTTACCCCAAGGAGGAGATCTGTCTTGCTGCTCCCTTACCAGCCTTCTGGAGCTGGAGATGGGAGGGCAGTGGGGGGCAGGGGGGGTGCGGCACTGCTCTCAATGCAGGGGCAGCTGAAACGTTCAAACACCCTGATCTCTACTTAGGTTAAATGGCCAATTCCCTAGTGCCCAGGCACAAGCCTAGATGTCCTGGGGCCGTAGCTCTCGCTCACCCTCAGCCAGGAAGACAAGGAGAGCACGGTGCAGCAGATGTACCCCCAAGCGGCGGCGCCGGGTGGGGGGCCAGTCAGCCACCACTCCATAGCAATGTCCTTGCTTCTGGTTAGTCAGCATCTGGATTCCTGGGGAGATTAGGAATAAGGTCATGAGGGCAGCCTCTGGGAGCTGCTGGCAGAAGTTTGTGCCAGGGAACCCACTGGGTATTGCTCTCAAGCAGGGATAAACCAATGGAGTAAAATATGTGTACATGCAGGTACATAGTTGGTGCTCAGTAATTGCTCATTGGCTGAATGGACAGCTGTGATGGGGAAGGGGTGAGGGAATCAGTAGATCAAGTGCCCTTCATGTGACCCCACTCCTACCCCACAAGCCAGACACCTACCTAGAGCATCCACAAGACATGCTTCTCGAGTGTAAGCCTCTGCAGGGACCACATGCTGGAAGCAATGCAGGGAAACAACGCCACGACCAGTGGCCCAAATGTCCAGGATCTGGCGTACCTTGGGACAGGCCTGGGGGGAGCCAGGGCAGGGTCAGAGTTTGCCCCACAATTCCTTCTACCTGCCCCAGCCGGGCCACCCCTGCCACAAACCTGCTACTTCTCCTCATACCTGTTTTCCTGGCCGTCTTCGGTGGTTAAGGGCCTCCCAGAGATGAGTGTCCGGCCGGGCCCGTGTTCCCTTGCCCACGTAGAAGATGGCCTGGACAAAAGTCCGAAGGCATTCAGCTAGGCTCAGTGAGAAGGCTCGGGCTGGCAGGTCCTGAGTCTTCCTAGATGAAGTAGATGGCTCAGAGAGGGAAACGTGACAAGAGCTGCCCCAGAGATAGTCCTTAAGTCACAGAGCAAACTGAACCCATGTCCAGTGACCCGTTTCATAAAAGGCAGGGTGGGTAGCTGATCCCCAAGGACACTCAGCAGCTTGAAGTGGATCCAATTGCCTTTTATTGATAAAGAAGCTGATGACCAGAGAGGGCCAGTTCCCTTCCTAAAGACACACAGCAGGACTTCCCTGGTAATACAGCGGATAAGAATCTACCTGCCGGTGCAGAGGACATGAACACAGGTTTGATTCCTGATCTGAGAAGATTCCACATGCCGCGAAGCAACTGATCCTGGGGACCACAGCTACTGAAGCCTACAAGCTCTAGGGCCTGTGAGCCACAGTTACTGAGTTTGTGTGCCACAACTACTGACGCCGCATGCCCTAGAGCCCGCACACCCCCAACTATTGAGCCTGCATGCTTCAACTACTGAAGCCCTTGCACCTAGAGCCTGTGTAGCCCTGGCTCGCCACAACTAGAGAAAGCTGCCTGCAGCAAAGAAGACCCAGTGTAGCCAAAAATAAATTTAAAAAAAAAAAACAAAAAAAGACACAGAGCAGGTAAGAACCAATCTCAGAATTTTCCAGCTCCCATTTCTGAGTCATTCCTGCTCCAAGTACCTGGGGTCCAGCAGCAGATATGTGAAGCTGGACTTCACGACCCCCTCCCGCCACCGTCTGGTGGGGTCTGGCCGCTCGAACTGCTGGACAAGTGCATCTTCATCGGCTTGGGCATCTGGGATACGGCCTGTCCGCAGGGCTTCGGCCAGCTCTGGGCTGTGCCCTGAAAAATCTGGGCCTGGGAAGGGAAACTGGGTCAAGAAAGACAAAGGAAAGGGTGGTTCCCAGAGACCAAGGGAGAAGTAGGTTGCACTCTGAGCCAAGGGATCTTGGAAGATTCCCGGAGACTCCTTGAACTCTGGATACTCACCAGGAGCAGCCTGGGCTTCTTTCAGCCGTCGGAGGTAGTGTGGCCGGGTGAAGGACGTGATGGGACCTGGGCTCTTGCCAAGCGCCCGGAGCCCTTGCAGCAGCTCCAGGTCAGATATGGTAGGGTCTGGTGGACACTGGTCACAGGGGCTGGGGTCCCTGCCCCCTGTGGCGCTTGCCTCATCCTCTGTCAGCCAGAGGGCAGCCAAATCACTGTCGGGGGATAGCTGGTCCTCTCTTGGGATGTGGGTGTCAGAAGGTCCAGGCAGCAGTTCCCAAGGGGGAGTATGGGTTGAGCTTCTGTCTGGGAAGAACTGAGGGGAGGGGGGATCATCCGGCAAGGTCAGAGTCAGGGCCTGCAGATGGGCATTTAGTTCTGCCTCCCTGTCCTCCATGAGGGGTTGATGTGCCAGCTGTAGGGTGCCCAGAGATCTTGGCACCCTCTGGGAGAGTCGGACACCAGCCCAGGGGGAGGTGTGGCCAGCTAGATCCTCAGCTCCCGAGGCCTCAACAGCAGTGACAAAGGAGGTCACCGAGCTGCAGTCCCAGCGCCCCAGTGGGGACTCCAATCCACCATCTGTGTCAGCAGTCTCCGGGTGGGCAAGCAGGCTGGGGGGTCCAGGGCCAGCCTCCAGGCTCACGTCCTTGCCGTTACCTGTGCCCAGTGTTGTAGAGTTCAGCATCACATTAGGAGGACCGGAGAGGCTGGTATCCAGCCCCTTTTCACAAGGGCCTCGGCCTGGAGCAGGGGGTAAGAGGGAGAGTCAGTAAGGAGGGGAAGAGAAAGTGAGAGAGAAAGAGCAACATCAGATCAGACAGAAACAGGCAGCTGCAATCACAAAGAGGAAGGAGCGAGGCAGAGGCAGAGAGACTGATCAGAGACCCTGGTGGTGAAGCCCTGGGCATTAGACACAGAGATCTGCAAAGTTATATCAGAGGTTAAACACTCCCAGCCGCCCAGATACCACCCACCTCCAGGCTCTGGCTCAGGTTCTGGCTTCCGGGAGCCTTTCCAGGTCCGGGTTGGGGCCCTGGTCCGAGTCTCCAGCTCCCGAAGCACACGGGCACAGTTCTGGTGCCCTTGCTGTTCCGCCAAGTCCAGAGGCAGGAGTCCGTCCTGCAAGGGTGCGGTCACTAGCGGGCGCCCTCTTCCCTCCGTCTCTTCCTCCTTTCCTTCCTCTTTCCCTCCCCTCCGGGTTTGCCTTGCTACAGACTGCGATGGGGCCCCCCACCTGGTCGCGGAGCGCGGGGTCCGCTCCCTGGCTCAGCAGCAGCTCCAGGCCCCGGCGACAGCCCCAGGCAGCGGCCACATGCAGGGGTGTCAGTGCCTCGGCCGATCTAGGGCATGAGCGGAGGAGGGGGTCAGTGAAGCAACTCCATCTCCGGGTCCGGAAGCCCTGGCTATCAGCCCTCCATCTCCGCCCTCCATCCTGAGATGCCACCCTTCGAACCTGCGCCCTCGGGCTGGGACCCAAACCTCTGCTCTCTGACTCTAGAGCTTCTACCGCCGGATCTGAAACTTTGATTCCCATTCTGACCCCGGCGCAATCTCATATCCTATCCTGGGTCTGGTACCCTGCCTCTGCCTTGGACCCTCAAGATCCCTCCCCGGACTCCCTAAGGTCCGCCCTCGGGGATTGAGTCCGCATCCTTGGACGCCGTCTTCAGGACTCCCAGGTCTGGTCCTCGTACTCGGGAGACAGCTCTCGTTCATGGAAGACCTGCCCCGAGCCCACACCCGGCCTCACCGAGCGTTGGGGTCCCCGCCTCGGCGCAGCAGGGCCTCGAGGCAACACAGACTCCGCAGGTGCTGGGCTCTGGCCGCCAGGTGCATGGCCGCCGCGCCATCCTCGAGTACCAGATTGGGGTCGGCACCACGGCGCAGCAAGTCCTCCACAGTCCTAGGGATAGAGGGTCAGAGTGGACCGTGGCACTCGCCCCCTACCCCCAGCCCTGGCCTCCCCGCCCCCCCTGGCCCTGCCCTCACCGCAACTCCTCCTCCTGCAGCGCCGTCCGCAGCCGCCGCGCCAAACCGACAGCCGGGCCCATGCCCCGGCTGTCTCCTTGGGGCAGCCACCTGGTCGCGCAGCCTGCCGGTTTCCAACTTCCCGCGGCTCCCTTGTGCGCACGCGCCGCTCCGCCCCTCGGCTGTCTTCTCCGCGCCCTGGTGCAGTGCAGCGACCCCAGCCAGGCTGAGCGGCGCCGCATCGTCGCCCACATCGAGGGTCGGAGCTTTAGTGCTGGCCCGAGCCCGCGACACCAAGTAGTGCCCAGGGCCAAGTGATGTTTGCTCAGGGCCAAATGATGTCTGGGGCCTCTGATAAGGGCCCGGAAGGGTGGAGGTCGCCATGTGTGCCCGTATCTCTCACAACGGTGTAAACAAGAACACACCCTGTTAGAGGGGATGGAGCTTCGATCCCCGGGACCCGGTGGTGCCACAGGGCACCGAGTCTTCCCGAACCCTCTGCCGAGGTGCACGCAGCCCTCACAGTTTGTAAGGTTTCAGTTAATAGCTACCGCCTGCGGAGGCTCTGCGCCGCCCGTTTTCAGTCCTGCCGAGTCTGAAGTCCGTTACTTTGGAGCCCTGGGCCTCTTAGGGTGTTAGTTTCCCCATATGCAGAATGGGAGAATAATCCCTTCCAGGCTGGTGTTAAGTTGAAAGAGGGACCTGGCACACGGGTGCCCAGTAAAGGCTCCTGGGAAAGTAAAGCTGTTTCTTGATAAAGCTATTTTCGTTTTATATGCAACTGAGAAAATCTAGCTGGTAAGGTGTGTTGTTTTTTTTTTTTTTCCCCACAACTGCTCATTATCCAGGAAGATCAAGTTGAGTGATGGACCTGTTCTATCTGTTTCCCTTCCTCTGGAGAGCACCCACACTATTTCCTGATGGAACTATAAACCTCTCTTCCCAGAGAGGCTTGAGAGAGGCCTGACCAATGAGGGCGTTCCACAGTTCTGGCCCATGACTGACCCAAGCAAGACCTGTCACAAGGGGTGCTGCGAGAGCCCTCACTTCACCTGGGTTGGGATTTGCAGAGTGGTCAGCCATATTACCCCTTTCCACAGGTTGGGAGGAAAGCAGGGCATAATGAAAACCAACCATGCAGTGTGTTTCAGCTCTTCCCAAAGCAATGTCAGAGCACCTGGATACAGCCAAGCCTAAAGCTCCATCTTAGCTTCTTATCTACAAGAACCTAGCCATTCTCCTTTCAGTTCAGTGGGTGGGTTTTCTGTCACTTGCAACCGAAAAGATTTCAATGAACAGTGGACTTGGGTTAGGGAGTCTCAGATTTTTATTCTGATGACAAAAATCACACAAAGCACAACAAAAATTACAACTGAAAAACTCAGGAGTGGGATATGAGCTGGGAAACATGGGGACTGGGTGTCCAGAGTCCCTGGGATGCTTCCTGGAATCTTAGGGTTCCTTCAGGGCTGCCCAGGTGCCTCAGATACTTCCTAGAACCCCCTCTGGGGGTCCTAGGGAGCCCAGTCTGAGAACCAGTGTTCTATGCCAAGGGTTTCATTGTACAAGAAGGTTGGATGCACAGGGATGGTTCAGACAGTGGCCTCAACCTCAGTGGCTTCATCGTCCTCCTCCAGCAGGCTATAGGAGGCATGGCTTTGGCAAGGCCGTTGCAGTGGATGAGCCAACAGCTTGGCCATACAGTTGTGAAGCTCAAGGGCTGGCCCAGCCAGCGCCACTTCGTATTTATAACTGGTACCTTTGGTATCCAGGCTTCCCATGAAGGCAAACATGTCCTGTGGGGCCAAGGAAGGGCTGTTCATGCAGATGTTCTGCTGCCAAGCCCTCCCTGTCTTGGAGGGCCTCCCAGGAGGGATCTCAGGGATGGGTTCTGAAGGGTGCAGAGGAGTTTGCCAGGCAGAAACTATTCCCACATTCAGCAAACATTTCCTGCCACCCACCCACCCCAAGGGTCTCAGAGCTGGAGCCCATAGTCTGGAGAAGCACATGACCCCCAGCCCCCTGACGCTGATCTATCCAGAGAAGCAGGGAAGGCTTCTCAGAGTAGGGTCTTCCAGTTTGTGTACTGACATATAAGTAGGAGCTGGGCTCAACCCCCTCTGCTCACGGTTGGGTCAAGTGAGGCTCGGAGAGATAAGTGGCCAACTCGAGATGCCACAACTAGTTCAGGGCTGGAATGTAAAGGACCAGCAGAGCCTGGGGAGGCAGGGATGGAAGTGTGCTCCACGCAGAGGGCACAGAGACAGAACAGCAGGAAGAGAGAGAAGCAGGGGATGTTGGGGATGAGGTGGACAGGACCTTACATGCTCCTGGGCCACCGTCCCAACAGCCCCATTAGTTCACTGCAGACAAGTGGGAAATGTTGGAATCTGACTGACCATGATCTAGAAGGGCCAGGAATGATAAGGAGAAGGCTAATGGCAGAGCAGTATGTGAGTGGGCAGGGGCAGGTGGCTTCCCTCCTCCCGACCCCATAGGAGTACAGGTGCCTCTGAGCCTGTTGCCAGGTACCACTGTGCCTGAGACATGCTGTGTGACCCTGGCCTGGTTTCTTGCCCTCTCTGAGGCTGCTCTTCCTCAGCACAGATCATAATCTAGGGGGTGAGCATCAGATGCCCTGACGGCCCTCAGTGAAAAGGGCCTCCTTTCCCTTAGGGCTGGGGCAGGGGGGTTCAGAGACCTCCCATGTACATCCACCTGCCGCCCACACTCTGGTGGCCTCTCACCTTCCAGCTCATTTCCTCCTCCTTCTCATCAGCGCCGTTGTGGATGTAAACAACATCGAAGAAGAAATAAGGGCACTGGAACATTTTCTGCAGGGGAAGAAAGGTAGTCTTTGGGACTAGGGTCACCCTATGGCCCCATGACCCCAAATCTCTAGATTCTGGGAACTTGATTCCAGGTACCCCAGCACCTGTGTTCAGGAAGTCCCTCCTAGTATCTAACCACCATCGTGCTGGCTGCAGGCATCCTTCTCCCAGGTCTCACTCACCTTCATGGGCTCTGTCAGGGAGAACTGGGGCTGGCAGGGTGGACGGCTATAGACCAGGATGGTTCGGACCACATACGGCGGTGGGATCGTCTGCACGTTCTCTGTGACTGGCAGCTCAGTCTTCTGCTGGCTGTGCAGCACGAAGGGGGGATGGTCAGAGTACACCTTGGTGGCCCATCCTTCTCGTCCCCCCAGGAGAGCCCAGCTCCTCACTGGGTATGTGAGGTCCCACCTGACCCCTCCCAAGTTCACTGTTGCCTCTGAGCCTTTCCCCATGCTGTTCCCTCTGCCCCGGCACCTTCCCAGCTTCACCTTTCTCCCTGACCTCTCCTGCTCCATCAGAGGTTTTGCTGACCCCAAAGCCAGCGCTTGCTCGGATTACAACGGCAGAGTCTGGTCAACACAACAGTGACCACATGACCCACAGAGCCAAAAATGTACTATCTGGCCCTTAAAGAAAAAGTTTGCTGCCCTGCAGTTAAAGTAGTGGCGGGCCACTGGGCTGTCAGAATATAACCCAGAGGAACTTCCTTGGTGGTCCAGATGTTAAGAATCTGCCTTGCATTACAAGGGACACTGGTTGGATCCCTGGTCCGGGAAGATCCCACATGCCACAGAGCAACTATAGCCAAGTGCCACAACTACAGAGCCCATGTTCCAGAGCCCACAAGTTGCAACTACTGTGCCCACGTGCTGCAACCACCAAAGCCTCTGCACCTACAGTCTGTGCTCTGGAACAAGAGAAGCCACCGCAATGAGAAGCCCGCTCACTGCAACTAGAGAAAGCCAAGACCCAGCACAGCCAAAAAGAAATACATACATAAATAAATTAGAAGGAAAAAAAAAGAAAGTAACACAGAGGGCAAGATGTGAAAAAAGAACCTCTTTTGCAAAAATGCTTTCAGACAGGTAAGTAAGCAATTGTTCCAAGGGGTAAGGCTGAGAAAGGAAGCCTTTCGGCTTCCCGAAAGGACTATTTCTGGGCTGTTTGGAGCTTTTACCCAGGAGGGGTTCTTCTCTTCAAAGGTGAGTAATAATTTCCCCATGGGGGACTTACATGAGGCTGAAGAGACCTTCCAAATCTGGTGAGAATGCTAAGGAGAGCAGAGCAGTGCATGGGTAGACAGAGGTGGGCGGCTTCCCTCCTCCAGAGGCTGGGAGAGTACAGCTGCCTCTGAGTCGGCTGCCAGGAGGCATGCTATGTGACCCTGTTCCAGTCACTTGCCCTCACTGAGCTAGTTTTCCCTCAGCACAGATCATAAAAGAGAGGGCTGGCATCAGATGACCTGAAGGCCCTCAGTGACTCAAAGCCCCCATTTCCCTCAGGACGGGGGCCATTCTCTTCCCTGCATAGAAAGGATACTGAAGGTGGAACAGGAAGCTGTTTCCAGGTCGTAGAGGCAGCTGCAGAGTTCACGGGGGTCAGAGGTCAGGCCAGACAGCTGCAGGGAAGACTGAAACTCAGCAAGGTGCTATAAGCCCTGGGGGTCCCCGGGGAGCCAGGCTTGCCCCCAGCCTCACCCAGGCCGTGTCATCGTTCACCACCACCAACGCAAACTCGTGGCTCTTGTCAATTTTGTGTTTTGTCCGCACGAACATCTCGATCATTTTCTGGGAGACATTGAGGGCGTTGGTTTTGGAGCTGGGGTGAGAGTGAGGCGGTGGTTAAGGCCCAGGTCACGCAGCCAGGCAGGCGGTAGAGCCCAGCCACAAACCCAGCCCAGCTGACTCTCCAGCTTTTGTCCTCACTGAATGGGTCCCTCTGGCCAGCCTGGGCCTTACATCTGATCCAGAGGAGGCACCCCACCTTGGCTCACTCATGGATCATCAGGAATGCCAGGGAAGGGGAGGTAGGCTTGTGCTCAAGCCCTGCTGCCTGACCCCAGTGAGACTTAGCTGCTCACAGGCCAGGACTTTGGAGTCAGCCAGGCCTTGCTCTGAATCTGGCTCTGCCCATCTGCCAGGAGGCCTTGAGCAAGTCACCTTGCTTCTCGGAGTTTCCGAGTCATGGCTGTGACATGGGTGGAGTGTGACAGCTCTCAAGTGCTGAGAACAGAACCCCAGCGGGCTGCAGCTGTAACATTACCAGTTATCACGGTTACTCTCCAATCCCTCCAGGACCCAGGAGTCAGTCTTAGAGAGACAACCCTGCATTTTGGGGGCTGGGCTCCTCCCAGCCACGGTGGGAAACTCCAGCCCCCAAATAACCCCTCTCACCCATTGAATGACTCAAGCTTTGGCAGCGCCATTTCCTCTGACAGGTCCAGGCAGATGATCTGCAACAAATTTGGAGGCTAGTGAGGGCTGTGACCAGCAGTACTTGGCAACTGGATGTCACTGCGGGCCCCCATGCCACTCTGCTGGCCCTCTCCAAGAAGCCTCATGGGAGAAGGCTATATGATGACCCCCAGTTCCCAGCCAAGCCATCCACTCTAGAAGGAGGCAGCTGAGGGACTTCCCTGGGGGTCCAGTGGTTAAGAATCCGCCTTCCAGTGCAGCAGACAAAGGTTTGACCCCTGGTCAAGGAACTAAGATCCCACATGCTGCAGGGCTACTGAATCCACTTCAGTTGTGTCCAGCTCTTTATGACCCCATGGACTGTAGCCCTCCAAGCTCCTCTGTCCATCGGATTCTCCATGTAAGAATACTGGAGTGAGTTGCTATGCCCTTCTCCAAGGATCTTCCGAACCCAAGGATTGAACCAGCGTCTCCTGCATTGGCAGGTGGATTCTTTACTACGGAGCCACTTGGGAAGCCCAGCTG
Source organism: Cervus elaphus (assembly GCF_910594005.1). NCBI lineage: Eukaryota > Metazoa > Chordata > Mammalia > Artiodactyla > Cervidae > Cervus > Cervus elaphus. The sequence continues at coordinate 9,741,505 of NC_057823.1, forward strand.
CCCTAGGACACTAATAGAAAGAGACTGTTTTCCAGAGTGAATCCTAAAGAATGACATTTAACCCAAGGTTCCCTAACATCTCAAAGCCACAGGCCAAGCCTCTCACTTACCACTTTCTCTGGACAGTTGACCCTTGGGGTCCGCACCTGGATCTCTGGGGCTGGTGGAGGCACCTGCCACGGCTTGGGACCGGCTCCTGGAGGGTTGGTGGCCCCGTTGTCAGCACTGGCCGCCTCGCCCTCACCCTCACTGCGGCTGCCCACACTGGTCTGGGCCCCCAGCGCCCGGTCCTCAGCCCCCTCAGGGTTGGAGCGAGTGCGGGGCCTGGGCTCAGCTGACTGCTCCTCTTCCTCCTCCTCTTCTTCCTCCTCTTCCGTGGGACAGCTGGGCTCTGCCACCTCCATGGTTCCGGAGTGGCTGGATGCAGCGGGGATGAGGGAAGCCAGGATCCTTTCCTCAGGGCTTTTAAAAGCATTTGGTTACTGAGCAGAACAGGTCACAAGTCTCTTACTGACAATAAGAGTCACTCTGCTCAGGGACTCAGTTTCCTCATCTGTAGGATGGGTGCCTTTTACACTTATCAACCCAGCATCCACTCTGACTTGAGATAACAGCCTCCCCTTTTTTTTTTCGTAGAGCTAACCCCTCCTCTCCCCCTTTTGGCTAGGGTGCTCATCTGGCCACTGTGAATGGCTCAGAGATGAGGACGTGACCCAGAACACACCAGGGAGGGGCAGTTCCGAATTGCAGTACTGGAAGGATACAAGTCCAAAGCTGCTAGGAGCCTCTCTTGCTTCCAAGAGGGGGAAAGAGAGCTTGCCTGAAGTGATGCTCACCCAGAAAATGAAAGACTTCTCAGCGCCCGGATCCAGCTATGCCTAAATTCCCTTTCTTGCTTAAGCCAGACTGAGTTGGGGGTTCTGCCACCTGAAACTGAAAATGTCTTGGTGAATAAAGGATACAAACTTCTAGGGTTCTCCCCTCCATAGTGACTGCTTAGGCGGTGTCTGCACACTGGAGAGGTGTGCAATTCCTTTGCGGAAAAACGGGGCGCCAGTGGAACAGTTTGTCTGTCTAGGCAATGGGTGAGGGCTGCTGGGGATGATCTCTGAGCGCCTTGCAGCCCCCATAATCTGTAAGGAAAGCATAGCTGCAGCAAGGGAGATGGAGGCTAAACTGCAGGAGAAACTAGAGCTGAAGGCGGAAGCCTCAGAGCAAATGAGAGGCTGAATTTTTGGAGCTAAGGAAGGTGGGCCTTTAAGGACGGATCCCGCGCGCTTTCACCACCCAACTTCTGCTCACCGTTGCCTGAGCCTCCTTCCTACTCATCCGCTGACCCGCTAGGAAGCCGCCATCTTTAGCAGCCGGAAGTAGTTTGGCGCAGCCGTCACGCCTACTGGGAACTGTAGTTCAGCGGCCGAAAGCCGAATGGAGAGATGAATGGGACGAGGCTGGAGAGCCTTGGAAGCTGATAGGGTGAGACTGTGCTAGGAGGCGGGGTTTGGATTGTGATAGGCTGGAGTGGGAGCCTAGTGGGGCGGGATCTGGGATGCGATTGGCTAAAGTGAGACAAGGAGGAGTTTTTATGTTTCTGGCCGATTCAAATTACGGTGGTCAGCCCTTCTGACGTGATAGGCTGAATCGAGGCGGAGTGGAGTAAGACTTACAATGGGAAAGGCTCAGAAAGATGGAGAAGACCTAGTTTACCGTGTGATTAAACAAAGTGGGGCTGAATTGGGCGGGATTTAGAAGAGGAGGGGCTGATTGGTGATTGATGGACTTGACCGAACCTCAGTGAGGGGATTTTGCGGCAGAGGTGGGCGTGGTCCAGATCCCAAGGCCCCTCCCAATTATTTAAATCAGCTCCTTATTTTACAGATATTTGCAAAAATTAAAAAAATACCAAGCCAGAACTATTTCAAGCCACCCTTCCTTTCTTCATGCACACTTCTCCCCTCAGCTCCATAACCACCTAAAAACTGAGCCTCAGTTTCTTGTTAAAATCTGTTAAACTTGCCCACATCAGCTAAACTCCGGTTCAAAGAGAGTCCGGAGGGGCTGTGTACTAGGAAGGAAGGGGTGTTTCAGGCAAAGGTTAAGGCATGGCCAAAGGCACCAGGGTGTGAAGGAGTTGAGAAGCTTCAGCTGTTTATGGAAGAGGTTATCGTGGCTAGAGACGGGAGTACACACTGGTGCCACCCGCATGCATGATTTTATTGAAGACCTTGAATGCCAGGCTGAAGAGCATGAAATGTTTCCCAAGGGCAATGGGGAGCCATGGAGGGTGTGTGAGCCAGGGAGGTGAACAGTGAGACCTCTGTCTCTGGGTCCTGGGTGGGGAAGGGAGTGGAGGCGTGGGAGCCCTGGGAGGGAGCTGGGCTGGCATCCACCTTGGGGAGGAGAGGCTTGAGCGCTGACTGTGGATGGAGATGCGGAAGAGGCCCTTTAGAGGTGGATGCAGGAAAAATGAACAGGATGTAGGAATCATCTGGGATCTGAGGAATTCAGCATTTATGGAGGAGAAGCAGAGGAACCAGAGATGGGGAGGTCAGAGAGGCAGTAGGGAACAAGGAGGGTGCCTTACGATTCAGTTCTCTGATGGTGCCTGACCATGTGCAAATGTATATATATGCAAACATATATGCATATATATATACACACACACATATATATACACACACACATTTTATATATATATATAAATACACATATATGTGTGTATATGTATGTATATGAGGAGGGTATAGCAACCCACTCCAGTATTCTTGCCTGGAGAATGCCCATGGACAGAGGAGCCTGACGGTCTACAGTCCAAGGGGTCACAAAGAGTCAGACATGACTGAGTGACTCAGCACATAGAGGTATATATACATATACATGTATATATATACAATGTGTACAATATATACAATATACTATATATATATATACTGGAATACTACTGAGCCACAAAACAGAAAGAAATTTGCAGCAACAGAGATGGGCCTAGAGATTATCATACTGCATGAAGCGAGTCAGACAAAGACAAATATATGATGTCACTTATACTGCTATTTAATTGCTCAGTTGTGTCTGACTCTTTGTGACCCCACGGATTGTAACCCGCCAGGCTCCTCTGTCCATGGGATTTTCCAGACAGGAATACTGGAGTCAGTTGCCATGTCCTTCTCCAGGGATATCACTCATATGTGGAATTTTAAAAAATGATACAAGGCTTCCCTGGTGGCTCAGTGGTAAAGAATCTGCCCGTCAATGCAGGGGACATTGGTTTGATCTCTGGTCCAGGAAGATCCACATGCTGTGGAGCAACTGAGCCCATGCTCCACAGCTACGGAGCCTGTGCTCTGGAGCCCAGGAGCCACAACTACTGAGCTCATGTGCTGCAACTACTGAAGCCTGTGTGCCTCGAAACTGCTCCACAACAAGAGAAGCCATGGCAATGAGAAGCCCGCATACCCCAAATAGAGAGTATCCCCCCTCACCACAACTCGAGGAAAAAGTTGACGCAGCAATGAAGACCCAGCATAGCCATAAATAAATAAATTTTTTTATTTTAAAAATAAAATACAAGATGTGCAGTTAAATTTGGGGGAAAATGATACAAATGATCTTATTTACAAAACAGAAATAGACTCACAGACATAAGAAAGCAAATTTATAGTTACCAAAGGGGAAGCGGGGGGGAGAGATAAATTAGGAGTTTGAGATTAAGAGGTACACACTATATACAATAAACAACGAGGACCTACAAAAGGCACAGGGAATTATATTCAGTATTTTGTAATCCTATAATGGAAAGAACCTGAGAAGGAATAAAAAAGAATTTGTAATATTCTAAAAGAAAGAATAAAAATAAAAAACACTTGGCTACATACCTGAAACTAATACAACATTGTAAATTAGCTATATTTCAAAAGAAATTTTTTTGTTTTGAAAAAAACAAAACAAAAACCTCCCATGACACTGAAGGAAGACAAAGAAACTAGGGCTCAGAAGGGACCATCGCTTGCTCAGGGGGACCAACCCCAGATCTGTCTGTGACTTGAAGTGGAGCGAGAACTCTGACGCTTAAGGGACAGTCAGAGGCCAAGTGAAGAGCATCAGCCCAGAGGAGCACTCTAGCTTCCAAGAAATAAAATCTAAGGGTCAGAGTTGGAGGAGCCGTGGCCTTGGAAGCAGAGGCGAGGAGGGACTGGCATCTCGGGAGCTGGACATGTGTCCTGTTGCTAGGGCTGGAGGAAGCCCCTGTCCTTGAAGAGGAAACTACACAATAGCAAGTCACATGGCCAGGGGAGGAGGCTTCCTGTTTCCCGGCCCCTCCCAGGCTGGCCTTGGCCAGCCCAAGCTTGAGCGGGCAGTGGTCAGAGTGACCCCAAGAATGTCCAGGGACTTGGTTTTCTGACCAAGGTACCCCCCAGGAGAACAGGGAAGTAGAGCGGGCTGAGGGAACCAAATCCCAGGATTAGAATCTCTGGTTCAGGAGAGCCCTGGGGAGGAGAGAGGACAGTTGAACTCCTCCTCCCAAGCCCCGATAGGGGAGGCAAGGGATCAAAGAGAGAGGAAAATAAAGGACACAGAAACGAAGGAAGAGGTCAGGGCAACCTTGAGAGGTAGTGAGCTGGCCATCAAGGGAGGCATTCAAATGCACCAAATCCACATTGATAACTCAAGATCCTTTTGGAGAAGTGAAATCAATGCCCATTTCACAGAAGAGGAAATTAAGGTTGTCATTTGTTTTGAGCTGAAGTCAGGTTGTAGTTTTAGTGGGTGAGGATAAAGGAGGATTCAGAAGACACTGATTTCTGGATAACAATGAGTGCCAGGGCCACACGGCCCCGAAGCCGGCGAGGGAGACACGCTCTGCCCGTAAGTGTTCCCCCTCCTTGCCACACCCAACCCTGCAAGACCCCAGCACCCAGATCTGCCTGGCTCAGAGCTCAGCCCTGGGGATCATTTGCAGGGTGAGCTGGACCCTGTGGCAGAGAGTTCAGAGGAGGCTGAGGCAGCCAGTGGGAGCTCTGAGCCGGGCCCTGTGGCATCTCAAGATAGCGCCAAGCTGGAACTGTTGGGCCCTGAGGTGGAGGCCAAAGGGCAGGGCTTGGAGAGCAGGTAAGGCCCACTTGGTCTGTGTCCCCCACTGCAGGCCTGGCACATCTTTCCCACCCATAGATGGTTTTTATGTCCCTCCCTGACTCACACACATGCCATGGCTCCCATTGCCCGTGGCCTGACTTTCAAGGCCCTGTATGATGCAGTGCTGGCCTTGTTACAAACCCTCTGTGTGTTAGCTATCCCAGATGACCCCATTTCCAGAAATTTCCATCCTTCACCTCTTCACAGGACTGACAAAGAAGTTGATGGGGACACTAGCAGGGGACCAGCCCCAGCCCCTGAGGAGCGGCCCCATGAGGAAACCCACCAGGCCCCAGAGGTAGCCCCACAGGACAAGGAGAGCATCCGCTCTGGACCTGATGTATTTCAGACTCTTCAGCAAGCGCTGAGCTCTCTGGAAGCAACTGCTGCTGCCTGGCGCCACCGTCCCCCAAACTGTCCTGAGCCAGTGGAGGCAAAGGACAGAAGCCAGGGGGCACCAAAGCCCTGTTTGGAGCAGGAGGGGGCTGGGAGCTGCCAGCGGGAGGCAGCCAGATTGGCTGAAAGGAATGCCTGGCTGCGTTTGGCCCTGGGCAGCCGGGAGGATGAGCTGATCCGCACACAGAACTCTCTGAAGGCCTTCCAGGCTGAGAAGGAGATGCTGCAGAGAGAGGTGAGCAGGGCAGGCCTGCCTCCCAGGCATGCCTGGTGGGAGGGAGGCAGGCCTGGCATAAGACACATTGAATCATTTGTTCATTTGTGAAGATTTCCTGGAGCTTTGACTTGCCTTGCTGTTGTTCAGTCGCTCAGTTGTGTCCAACTCTTTGCAACCCCATGGACTGCAGTACGCCAGGCTTCTCTGTCTTCTCTGCCATCTCCCAGAGTTTGCTCAAACTTATGTCCATTGAGTCAGTGATGCTATCTAACCATCTCATCCTCTGTCACCCTCTTCTCCTCCTGCCTTCAATCTTTCCCAGCATCAGGGTCGTTTCCAGTGAGTCAGCTCTTTGTATCAGATGGCCAAAGTATTGGAGCTTCAGCTTCGGCATCTGTCCTTCCAATGAGTATTCAGGGCTGATTTCTTTTAGGATTGACTGGTTTGATCTCCTTGCTGTCCAAGGAATTCTCAAGAGTCTTCTCCAACACCACAGTTCAGAAGCATCAATTTTTTGACGCTCAGCTTTCTTTATGGTCCAACACTCATATCCATAATTGACTATTGGAAAAACCATAGCTTTGACTGTTTGGACCTTTGTCGGCAACCCCAAAGAGACAAAGGTCCCTCGCAACTTTAGTTAAGAGGATCAGAGAGGCCCACCGAAGAAATGACACTTGAATAAAGGCCACAAGGAGGCAAGGGAGGAACCATGTAAGGAACTGGGGAAGAGCATTTTAGGCAAAAGGAACAGTATAGGCAAAGGCTGGAGGTTGTAGTGCGATTCGTGTGTTCAAGAAACAGTGAGGAGGCCAGTATGGGGCTGAGCAGGAGGAGACAAGGGTACCGAGGTGATGGGAGCAGATCCCGGAGGGCCTTGTGGGCCTCAAGAAGGATTTGAACTTTTGCTGCGAGTGAGGTGGGAGGCACGGAGGGCTCTGAGCCAACAAGGGTGGAGACCTGACGCAGGTGCTCACAGGCGCCCTCTGGCGACTTTGTGAGGAACAGCTTGTGGAGGGAGAAGGTGGAATCTTGGAGATCCAGGAGGTGGCAAAGTTGTGGAGACGGTGAGAACTGGGCAGATTCAGCGGGGATGCTGAAGATGGAGCTGGCAGGTGGGATGTGAAAGCTAGAGAGGGGCTGAGGACGAGACCTGGATTGGGAGCCTTAGAGACTGGAAGTGAGACATAGGGAGCCTGTGGGAGGGGCAGGTTCGGAGGAAGGGAGACCAGAGCCCTTGGGCCTTAATCAGCTCAAGATGCCCTGAAACACCCACATGGGGCTATTAAAGGGACAGTTTTATGTCTGGGTCCAGAGCCCAGGTGATGTCAGGGCAGGAGGGACACAGATGGTGAGACCTGGGCTGCGGAAGCCCAGCGCAAGGAGCGGAGCCCATTTCTCAGCCAGGAAAGAGAAGTCTTTTTAAAAAAAAGTTTTACCCCCCTGACCCCTCCCCTCAACCCTGGCAACCACCAACGTGTTCCCTGTATCTGTGAGTTCAGTTTTTAAAAATTCTAACCTATCATCTGTCTATCTATCTATCTGTGCCCTGCTGCATGGCTTGGTGGATCTCAGGTCCCGACCAGGGGTTGAACCCCAGCCCACAGCAGTGAAAGCACCGGGTCCTAACCACTGGATCACCAGGGAACGCCCTTGTTTTATTTTAGACTCCACATATAAGTGAGATCATGTACTATTTGTCTTTATCTGGCTGACTTGTTTCACTTAGCATAGTACCTTTAAGGTCCTTCTGTGTGCGTGCTAAGTCACTTCAGTTGTGTCCAACTCTTTGTGACCCCAGGGACTGTGTAGCCCACCAGGTTCCTCTGTCCATGGGATTCTCCAGGCAAGAATACTGGAGTGGGTGGCCATTTCCTCCTCCAGGGGATCTTCCCAACCCAGGGATCGAACCCACGTCTCCTGCGGCTCCGGCACCGCAGGCAGATTCTTTACTGTTGAGCCACCGGGGAAACCCTGAGGTCCTTCTATATTGTTCCAAATAGCAAGATTCCTTTTTTACAGATGAATAATATTTCATTCTCTAAATATATTTACCACATCTTATCCATTCATCCATCGGTGGACACTTAGGTTGCTTCTGTGTCTTGGCTCTTGTAAATAATGCTGCAATGAACATGCGGGTGCAGATGTCTTTTCGAGATAGCATTTTGGTTTCCTTCAGAGAAATACCCAGAAATGGAATTGCTGTATCATATAGTCATTCTATTTTTATTTTTTTGAGGAACTGCCATACTTTTTTCGATAGTGATTGCACCCATTTACATTCTCAACAACAGTGCATGAAGGTTCCCTTTTCTCCACATCCTCGCCTACACTTATCTCTTGCATTCTTTTCTTCTTTTGGTCGCGCCACTCGGCAAGGCATGCAGGATCTTAGTTCCCCCAACCAGTGATCGAACCCGTGCCTCCTGCAGTGGAAGCGCGGAGTCCTAACCCCTGAACTGCCAGGGAAGTCCCTTTCTTGTCTTTTTGATGCTTGCCATTCTATCTGATGTAAGGTGGTATCTCATTGTGGCTTTGATTTGCATTTTCCTGAGGATTAGTGAGGTTTCCCCAGTGGCTCAGCAGTAAAGAATCCACCTGCAATGCAGGAGCCACAGGAGACACGGGTTCGACCTCTGGGCTGGGAAGATCCCCTGGAGGAGAGCGTGGCAACCCACTCCAGTACTTTTTCTTTTTTTTTGCCTGGAGAATCCCATGGACTCTCATGCCAGAGGAGCCTGGCAGGCTACAGTCTATAGGGTCACAAAGAGTCAGATACGGCTGAAGTGACTGAGCATGCACGCATGCAAAGATTAGTGATGATGAGCATCTTTTCATGTACCCATTGGACATCTGGAAAGAGAAGTCTTGATTCAGGGACTGCATGACTGAATGCCTGACCAACAAGTCATGGCTGAACGACTTGCCCAAGGTTGTACAAGAAGGTTGTACAGGATGAGAATCTGGGGCTAGGGGGGGAGGTGGGTCCTACATTCCAGCCAGTGCTCTTGCCACTGCTCCAAGAACAGGTCTTAGGGAAGAATGGCAGGTGGTTGGAGCCACCCCAGCCTTACATTCCCCATTTCCCCAAAGGTCCAGGAGCTGCAGGATTCCCTGCTGAGGCTGGAGCCCTTCCCACCTCCTTCCTGTGACCAAGCAGGTGGCTCGGTTAGTGGTTCTAGCAGCTCTGGGGCTGATGGAGAGACCTGGGGCTCACAGGTGAGTGTGTGAAGCTAAAAACCGTGGTCTGTTTCAGATCCTTAGGGTTTGGGGCCATGAGACTCAAGCCTAAACCCATGATGCTGGGCTCTCAATGACAATTCTGGGTGAATCAAGTCACCTCTTTTTGACAGGATCCCTTCTCCCGGGCTCACCCCCTGCTCCGGCGCCTGCAGAGTGATTCCAGCACCCAGATGCTTGGGTCTCTCCCAACCCAGCCCCTTGCTCCTGAGATGCACATCATGGAAGCCCAGATGGAGCAACTCCGAGGGTAAGAGTCACAAACGCTGAGCTCATAAGGGCACTGGTGCCTCCCAGCTGGGATATAAAGCCAGCAGTCTGGAGCTGGAGTGGCGGAGGGATGGGGAAGGGTGGAGATCAGTGGTGTCCTAACTGCCCTTCAAAGTCACTCACTTTTCCCTTTTCCCCACCTCTGGAGGCAGGAAAACTGAGAAGCTCAAGTGCTTCAACCGCCTGCTGTCAGCTGTGCTCCAGGAGTACAAGGGCCGGTGTGAGGGCCTCAGCATGCAGCTGGGCCAGCGGGAGGCTGAGGCCACTGCGCTGCGTCTGGCCTTGCAGTATAGGTCAGTGCACCCCACCGTGATTCACTGCCTGGGAAAGAAATGGACATCCTCAGAGGATAGTCTTAATCCCCAGAGAGAGACGGAGCCCTCTCAGAAAAGTGTTTGCCCTTGCCGTGGAAATTAACTTAAGGCAATTTTCGTCCAAGAGTGCTGAAGGAATTTACAAACTCCCGGGGTTGGGGTTAGCAGGAGCAGTGAGGGATCCAGGAGCAAGTGGGGATGTCACCCACATAGCAAGATGGGTATGCTGGAGTGCTCAGAACTGCTGTCCCACAGTGAACACTGTGAGGAGGCATATGGAGCCTTACTCACTCTCCGGGAGGCAGACTCAGGAGCTGGAAAAGAAGCCTTCATGGATGACTTGGAGGCAGCTGAGAAGGAAGCTCAGAGGCTCCTAGCCCAGGAGAAGGCTGCCATGGATGGAGTGACACTGCAGGATTCATATCCAAGGTACCCTTGGGAGCCCTGGGGACTGGGTGGGCCCGTGAGTGGGGCTCTGGTTGCAGAATGGGGCTCCCAGCACTGGCCCTATGTTGGGGGTTGGCGTGGCTCCTATGCTTGGCATTAGGCCTGCTGGAGTTGGCTGGTTTCTACCCAGCAAAGTTGACATGGTGGTGACAGCCATTGGGGTTGGTATAGGACCCACCAGGGTGGCATGAAGACGGATGGTGGTACCCACTGACTGGGTGGCATTATGGTGCTTCATGGGGTTGGCATGATGCTGCATAACAGGGTTGGCAGGTAAGCAATGGTGCTCACTGAGTTGGTGTGATGGCTTCCCCATGATGGTGTGAGTGACTGTGTCCATTGGCATGGTGGCATTCATTCATCATTCATCACTGATGAATGATCATCAGTGGGCTGGTGTTGCCCATATGGGTTTACATTATGGTGCCCACTGTGTTAGTTTGACCATGCCTACCACAGATGGCATAGGAAGGAACCATCATTGTCAGTAAGACGGAAGATGACAAAGCCCCCCAGGATCGCCATGAAGTTAGTACAGCCACGCTGACCAGTGTTGACACAGGCCTCTTCTGTTTCCCGCAGTCCCGAAGGCAGCAGTGTGGATAGGCCCACATCACAGGAGGTGGCTACCCAGCTCCTGGGCTATGTTCAGCGTCTCCAGGAACGCCGTGCTCTGGTCAAGATTCCCCCCGAACCTGGCTCCACCTGGGTGCCCATATCTACCGTGCCCCATGCAGAAGCCATGGTGCAGGCCATTCTGGGGACCCAGCCTGGCCCAGCCCTGCCCCGGCTGGAGAAGATGCAGATCCAGCAGGACCTGGCGGCCACACGGGTATACATGGGCTGTGGCCACCGTGTCAGTCTTTCCTGGTGGGACCAAATCTGTTGCTGAGTCTGAGTGAGATGTGATGAGGGGACCAGGTAGTAAGGGAGAGTTTTGCTGGATATTGTTTGAAATTTGTAACCTGGCGTGAAAGAGCTGGGGGCTTCTCTGTGGTAAAGAATCCGCCTGCCAATGCAGGAGACACGAGTTCGATCCATGGGTCAGGAAGATCCCCTGGAGAAGGGAATGGCACCCAACTCCAGTAGGCTTGCCTGGAGAATTCCATGGACAGAGGAGCCTGGCGGGCTGCAGTTCATGGGGTGGCAAAAGAGTCAGACACGACTGAGCAGCTATCACACACATGAAAGAGCTGAGGTTCTGAATTTGGAGAAACTCCAGACACTACCATTGAGTTGCTACCTGACTTTGTCTAAGACACTTGCTCTCTCTGAATGTCTATTTCTACAGCTGTAGTTTTTATGGAAGGATATTTCCCATCAGGCAAGATCAAGGGAAGGGTTAGGATTCTTGCCTGAGCAGCCCTCAGTGGGCACCTCCTAGAGGCTCGGTTTTCTCAACAGTTGACCTTCAAGGCACAAATTTTCTACCCTCTCCTTGGTCTCTCAGGAGACTCTGGCGGACCTGATGCTGCGGCTACAGCTGGTGCGGCGGGAAAAGCGGGCTCTGGAACTGCGGGAGGCTGCCCTCCGAGCCCAGGGCCCAGCCCATGTGCTCCTGCTGGAGCAGCTGCGCTGGGAGCGGGCACAGCTTCGGACCGGCGGGGCCAACAGCAGTGGTGGAGACAGCAGTGGAGGTGGGAGCAGCGGAGATGAGGAGGAGTGGTCCCAGGTGAGTGACCCTGCCTTGGCCTGGTAGGGATAGCCGTATACTACTGGATATGTGGTCCTGGTTAATCCTAGCCTCCTTTGAGCCTCAGTTTCCATTTCTGCACCAAAAAAGGAGTTGAATGGTAAAAATGCATGTGAAAGTTCACACTTGTACTTCAGAGTTTCTTTCTTTGAGTGTATTGAGCCCAATAAGCCCCAAGGGATTTAGTGTCTCCCACTCACAGCTGTCCCTTCTACTTCCCACCCCCAGGCTATTCATACTTCCCATTCCCCACTCCAGCAGCTCCACGCCGTGCTTCATATTTTCCTAAATTTTGGCTCCAGCTTACTCCCTGAGGCTTTCCTTCTTGCCCCTACTGTCTAATCATATCTATCCTCTGTTTAAAGCTTTAGAGCCTTCTGGAACCCTCCTTTGATCATCTCTTCTACCTCCATACCTTTCTAAGTGCTACGCCTCTGCCAGGAACACCACTTTCCTGTTTATCTGAGTCCTTGACATCCTATAGGTCTGAGCTCAGACATCACCTCCTCTAGGAAGTCCTCGTGAACTGCCTAAAAATGAGATCTCTTGTTAGTTATTTCCCTTGTTAGGGAACAACTGTATCCTTATTGGGGTGTCTCATAAGGCTGGGGGCTCTGTGAGAGCAGGCACTGTAGCCACCACAGTCTGTGATGACTTCAATGTCTAGATTGGGCTGAGCACAGTCTCAGCCGAGGTCAGTGTCACTACCCTCCCTTCTGCCTCCCTCAGGGTCCTCCTGCTCTCCCTGGCGGCTGCAGGGGTATTGATGGAGGCCAAGTGAGCAAAGTGCAGGACCCAGAAGAATTGACCCAGGAACTGTCAGCATCACTCACTCGGTGTGTGCCTGGGTACTGTGCTGGGGTGTGTGTGGCCTGGCTGGGGGTAATATGTGAGAGCCCACTGGGGTGTTGCGTACAGTGGAGGACTGGGTGTACCATTGTATTCACATGGAAATATCTTGGGCAGGTGGGTGGGAGTGGGGAAGGCAGACAGGAGTGGCTATGTCTGTGAGTTCCTCTCTCCTCACCCTTGTACCAGGGCTCTGGGCCTGCGGGAACAGCTGCAGTCTCTGCGGGAAGAGCTAGAAGAGGTGGCTCGGAAGGGACGAGCCAGACGTGCTCAGAGTACTGAGCTGAACAGTGATTTATGCAAAGCTCACAGGTGGGTCTCTCTGTGTAACCTCAGAGGCATCCCTGGCTCTCTCTGGGCCACAGCTTCCCCCCCTAAGGTGGGTGGCAGGTTCAACCCATTCCACACCTCCTCTGGTGCCTGATGTGTGTCAGCCCCTGCTGAGTGATGCTAAGACCCCCGGAAGACCCAATCTCAAAGACTTCCTGTCTGGGGCTGGGAGTACATAGCCCCTGTCTTGGGTGGAATGGGGGGCTGTTTCCTGGCTCAGCCTCCTTCTCCCTCCAGCACCTTGGTCATGGCCTTCCGAGGTGCCCACCGGAAGCAGGAAGAGCAACGGCGGAAGCTGGAGCAGCAGATGACACTGATGGAAGCCCGTCAGGCAGAGGAGCTGGCCGTGCTAGAAGCCACCGAAAGGGCCCTGGGGAGGTCCAGACTTCCCTGCCCGCCTTCCCGGCCTGGGGAGACCTTTCTCTAGGCCCTAACCTGGCCATGTCTGGACATGCCAGACACTTGTGACGGGTCACATCATAAACTCTTCTGGAGAGACACTGTGTCATGTGGCATGACTTTGCATGTTGAGGCATGTTCTGTGTGATGAGGGCTGATATACCTGAGTGTCTGGGGTTTGATGGGGAGGGGGCTGGCAATTGAGAGACTCAGTATATTTGGTCTGACACCATATGGCATGCGAAGAGACATGTCAGAAGGGTCATGGAAGAAGCAACTTGGGCTGTGGAGACAGGATTCCCATGACTGGCTGGGGGCATTCAGGGTTCAGTGAGGTTACATAGCCAGAGCTGAAATTCCAACCCTTATCTGTCTCCAGGGCTTCCCTGGTGGCTTAGATGGTAAAGTGTGTCTGCCTGCAATGCAGAAGACCGGGGTTCAATCCCTGAGTCGGGAAGATCCCCTGGAGAAGGAAATGGCAACCCACTCCTGTACTCTTGCCTAGAAAGTCCCATGGATGGAGGAGCCTGGGAGGCTGCAGTACATGAGGTCGCAAAGGGTGGGACACAACCGAGCGACTTCCCTTTCCTTTCCTTTCTTTCCTATCTGTCTCCAGAAGCCCGGCAGGGTGTCCACTGGGGCAGGGCACACTTTCCCCTGCCCACCCACTTTCCAAGGAAATGCTAGGCTTGGTCTGAAGGATGTTCCCAAGAAGATACCCATAACCCAGAAAGAAGACTGAGGCCTTAACAGTTCAGCACGTGGAACATTAGCTGGAAGAGCATTGCTCCCTGAGTGGAGGGAGGGGGAAGGTGGAATCAGAAGTGGCCTTAGAACTTGCATTCAAAGAATGTGGACCTAAGGTAAAGGGCTTTAGAGTGGTGGGCAAAGGGAAGAAACTCTGCAAGAGAGATCTCAGGGGGGTTATACAGCTGTTGTTGAGGAAATCAGGTTTGGTAACGGTGGGCAAAGAAGTACACTGCCCTAGAGCGTCTGGATGGCTCCTGGCCAGTCTGAGAAGTTGCCAGTTTTACCTGCAGGAGATGGGAGCTCTGGGAGGTGCCAGTGTCAGATTAACAGCGGGCAAAAGATTAGCATCTTATTTACATAGCCCACGCCCCTTGCCCTTCCAGCGGAGTCTGGCAGAGTTGGGAAAGGCGGGGGTTAGGCTCGACCCAGACGCCTCGGATTAGTGGCCAGCTGTCCCCTCCTGGGTGGCAGCTGAAATTCAAGACGCAGATTAGTTAGATTTTCATTCCAGCCTGGTGGGGGTGAGGTTCGGGGGGGGGGGGGGCTTCAGGCAGCACCTGTGCAGGTGTGTGCGCGGCGCGGCTGCCTCTCGCCGGCAGGGCAAGGCTGACCTGAGGTCGGCGCTAGTCAGCCGCCCAGACTCAACCTGGTCCTCCGGATCCACAGGAGCCTCGGGCTAGCGCTGGAGGCTGGTGACCTTCGAACCATAAACACAATCTCCGGACCGAGGCAGGCTTTGCAGAAAGCAGGGAAACTCAGGCTGGCAAGGTCGCCCGTATCCCGGCAGAGGACCCGACTGTACGACCCTCTCGTCCGTCTCCCTCCCTAAGCGTCTAAGAGTGACCTTAGCCCCCAGTCTCACTAGGTTGCCCGTGGCGGGGGGGGGGGGGGGGGGGGGGTGGTGGGGCCGAGAGGAGACAAGGTCACCTGTTGGAAGGTGGGGAAGGAGTTCACACCGGCGATGGGGGCGAGAGCTGAGGTCGCCGTTGCGGGGCGGGGGCAGGTTCCCAGGCCACCGGGAGCCGGGTCTTGCTGTTCCCACGGGTGCCCCGCAGCAGATGGGCCCAGGCCTCTTTGTCCCTGGTCGCGGCCTCTGCAAGGTCAAATGTCACCGCGGGGCCGCAGGCAGGGGTCAGGTGGGGCGGGGCCGGACCTCAGCACCACCCCCCCACCCCGGCCTCCAGGGACTGCAGGGGCGATAGAGCTCCTGGGCTGAGGTGGGGCGGCCCCCCAAAGGTTGGATCACCTCGAAGTTCCAGGATCTGTGGCAGACCTTCTTTCAGTCTCCCACCGGACCCCTCCCCTAGGCTTGTGTCCCTCAAACTCCAGTTCCCTGTCCCTTCCCTTCTCCGGGCCCCCTCTGACTCCTTGAGCCTTCTCTTCCTTACAAGTCTCTGGCTCTCATCTCTGAGACACCCACCTCCACGTCCCCCCCCACCCCCCCATCAAGGATCCTAGAAAGTTCAGACCAGGGACCTAGACACCCATCGTCACCCCAAATACCCAGCTAACACCCCCCCTCCCCATTTCCAGGCCGCAGAACCAAAGGGTCCTCTCTCTCAAAAAAAAAAAAAAAAAAAAATTGGCTAACCCGGGTCTTAGTTGCTGCAGGCGATATCTTTACTTGGGACATTTGAGATCTTAATTCCCTGACCAGGGATCGACCCCATGTCCCCTGCAGTGGAGGCACAGAGCCCTAACCACTGCACTGCCAGGACCTAAATAAAGGGTCCTCTTTAACCATTCAAGCCCAACTCAGGTTATGGGGCAGAGAACTCCACTCCAGTCAGACCCTTGGAAAGTCCTTCCTCGTGTCTAACCCTAGTGCTTCTTGCTTTCTGTACTTGCTAAAACCTCCCTCCCCCCTCATGCCCAGCCACACCCTCCCAGCAGGCCCAGAGGCCCAGGGCTGGGCATCCATTGCCTGGCTTTTCCAGAACCTTGGTATCCTCTTAACTGCTGCAAGATCTCCAAACATCTCCAGCCCTTGCCAGGAAGGATGTCCCTCAGACGTCAGCTGGAGAGGGGGATGGCTTTTCTCAAGGACCCTTCCTGAGAGAGGAGGGTGTAGGAGCCCGTGGGGGCAGAGGACCCTTTTCTCCTGCCTGCAGCCCTCAGAGGCCCAGCCACGTGTCCGAGTGTCCGGCTTAGCCCAGGGCAGGGCGGGAGATAAGGCCTGGACCTTCAGGACTCCAAGGTGAAAGGTCACTGCAGGAAGGGCTTTTCCAGCCGGTTAAAGGTTAACTGGCTCAGAAGCAGAGGCTCAGGCTTCTTTGCCCAGGGCGGCCTGCTCTCCTGAGCATACAAAGGGTGTTTAATATATGCTGGCTGTCCTAACCCTGGGTCTTGGGGGCAGTGACATGGAGGCCGAGCAGCAGCTGGGAGACTCTGGGGAGCCTGGAAGAGACATCTGTAGTCCAGTCGGCCCCTGGTCAAGCTCTTTCTGTGAAGCACAGAAAGAAAAGGAAATTAAAGGGGAAAGGGGGCAGGCCCCCGGCAGGGGTGGTGGGCATTCCTGTCGCCTCCAGCCTCGCTGGGCGGGTGGGCGCCCTGCCCCCAGAAGCCTGAAATTCTGGAGAGGGGCCCCCTGACCTCGCGCCCCTGCCGGCCGCAGACCACAACATCCCTTCCCCCCCGGAGATTCCGAACACCAGGTGTTAGCCCAAGCGGAGAAAGGGTGGGGTGGGGGTCGGACGCCGCGACTTTCTGGAAGAGGAAGCAAACACAATCCATCATGCAACTGTGCAAAGAAATGCCCCAGGGGGGTGTGTGTGGTGTGTGTGTGTGTGTGTGTGTGTGTGTGTGTGTACTGCGCAGGGGCGTGCCCCCCGGTGCAACCGGCCCCCCATTATTGCTTCTGCCGGGAATGCAAGGGGGTGGTGCCGAGGGGCGCCTCGAGGGCGGTTGAGCTACACAACTTCCAAGGCCGGAGGTGGAGGGGAGGGCCTTAGAGAGACATCTTGGCGAGGCTGCGGAAGGGCAGAGGGCAGCAGTGGCCCAGGCTCCCGCCGCGGCCCGGCAGGGGTTAAGGCTGGAGCCGGGCGAGGACTGGGGTGGGAGTGGGGTGAGCGAGGGAGGAGGAGGGAGGAGGGTCAGGCCTTGCGGCCCCGCGCTCCGCCCTAGCCCCTCCCGCCGGCCCGGGCGCCGGGCGCCGCGCACGGCCACCCATGTCCTTATAAGGGCGGCCGTCGCCGGGGCAACGAGCGCCCGCCCCCAGCCCGCGGCGCGCGCCCCTGCCCCCGCCCCCGCCCCCCGCCCGCCCCGCGAATGGAACGTTGTGTGTCAAACCGGCCGCAGCGCGAGGCCGGCGCGCGGGGTCGGCGGCGAGAGCGAGGCTCGGGCTCAGGCACAGGCCCAGGCCGGGCGGGCGCGGCCGCAGCGGGGGCGGCAGCTCGGGAAGCGCCGGCCCGCGGTCCTGCAGGCCCCGAGCGGCCGCCGGGGGCCCTGGGGGACTCAGGGGGTGCGGTGACCGGCCCCGGCGCACGCCCGCCGCCCCTCCCCCCCGCCGCGGGCGGCCGCGCAACTTGCGGCCAAACTTTCCCCCCGGCCTCCCGCGCTCGGATGGCAGCCCGCTAAGTTGGCCGCAGCCCTTGGCCGAGCGGCGGCCAGGCCGGAGGGCACCCCCTGCGCTGCCTGGGCCGGGCCATGGCCCGAGCTCCCCCGCCGGGGCCCCAGGGCGGCGGGGCGCGAGTCCCCGGGGCCCCTGGCCAGCACCTCTAGCGCGCCCCCCCGGTCCGGGGCCCGGCCCCGCGCACGCGTGGGAAAGTTGACCTGGAACCGGCCCGACCAGTTCCGCCCGGGCGCGCGGACCGGCCGCAGGAAGTTGCTGCAAAACTTTTTTTGGGGGTGCAACCGGGTGACCCCCGCGCACCGGGACCGGATGCGCGCCGGTTAGGGTCCCCCGGGCCTAGAGGGGTGCCCCGAGGGAGAAACGCGGAGGGGGCGCCCCGGCCCCGCTGCCCGGGGGCTATGGCCATGGTGACCGGCGGCTGGGGCGGCCCCGGGGGCGGCGGCGACACGAATGGCGTGGACAAGGCGGGCGGCTACCCGCGCGCGGCGGAGGAAGACTCGGCCTCACCCCCCGGTGCCGCCAGCGACGCTGAGCCAGGCGACGAGGAGCGGCCGGGGCTGCAGGTGGACTGCGTGGTGTGCGGGGACAAGTCGAGCGGCAAGCACTACGGCGTCTTCACCTGCGAGGGCTGCAAGAGCTTCTTCAAGCGGAGCATCCGCCGCAACCTCAGCTACACCTGCCGGTGAGCCCCCTCTCTGCGCACCGCCGCCGGCACCCGGGCCGGGCCTCTGACCTGCTCGGTCACCTTGGGCCTGGCGCTGACCTTCCCTGGGTCTCTACTGCCCGTCTGAGATCGGGGCACAGGTCCTTCGCCCCCTCTCCATCACATTCCTGGGATTGTGTATACAGTCGGCGCTGTATCGGTGCAGGTCCCCCCCATCAGGTGGTCCCTGGCGGCTTCCGCCCCAGTTACTCGCTCCTCCTTCCTCCCTTCCTTTTCTCCGGAGAGGGGTCAGCTCTGCGCGGCGAGGGGTTGGGGTGCTGTCAGGGGTGGGTCCCTAATCCCAGGGCATCCCTTCCCTTGGGAACCTCGGCGCGCCGGGGACCCGGTGGGGATCGAACGTGGAACTTGGACTGTGGAGCTCACAGCGTCCGGGGGCCATTGTCTGCGGCCGCGCGGATCGATACGGCGCGCCCTTGGGGTCAAATATCACTTCCAAAGTCGCCCTGACTACTGAGGCGGCGGCTGGAGCGAAACTAGGTGGCACGGGGCGGCTTCCTTCGCATGGGGCAGGGGGGCGCTTCTGCCTTGGGGGTTGGGCCTGCGCCTCAGGGGGAATCCCCCTGGGCGCTCTCTGGGCCCTGGGTCACCGGAAACTGATGTGAGAGGTCCGAGGTGGCGGCTGGATTTGACCGCATCTTGGCTGCTCCAGCCCCGCACCCCGCTCTACGCCACCCCCCCCCACCCCCGTCCCCACCCCCCCAGCTAGGAGTAGGTGCAGAACTGGGATCCTGGAAAATCCCTGAAACTTTTGTCGGTTCTGAGACTGGGTGGGGATGAATGTTTACAAGAAGCAGCCCTGGGCTATCCTAGGTTGGAGTCCCCACTGGCCGGGTGTGACCTCACTAGCTTTTCTGGTTCCCGCCCGGGGAATTAGGTCTAAGGGAGAAGCTGCTGGCACTGGGTGTCCAGTCTAGGACCCCCCTTTCCCACCACTTTTTGCTGAGTCCCCTTTTGCTCTGTTGACAAACCCCTACTCTGCATCCTCCAGGAACATACTTGGGCTCTGCAGAGCCAGTTTGGAGGGTCCCATTTTCCACATGTGCAAAACTAAGGCCCAGAAAGCTCTTGGCACCTGCCCTGGGTCACCCAGGGAGAGACCCTGCCCACTTGGGGCTTAGCAAGGGAGCTGTGGGGTTGGGAAGGTGGGGGGGCCAGGCAAGTCTGGGTCAGGACCTCCCCAGGGGGAGCTGCTGATGGAGGGCTTGTTGGCAGGGCCACTGGGTGGGGTCCTGGGTACCTGAAGCAGGGATTTGGCCCCAGATCTGGCCTGTTGGGGGTGGCTCTATATGGCGCGGAGCTGGCTTACTCCCTCCTCCAATGCTAACTGGGCCACCAGAGTTTGGCCTCATTCTTGCTGCTGGAATAACTGTGTGCTCTCTGGCCGGGTCTTTAGGGAGGGCAGGGGAGGGGCTCAGGTGGTTTGGGGGTCCTAGATGCTCCCTTAGAGTGGGAGCACCAAGGCCAGGGAGAGGGGCCTGGTTTGGCACCAGCAGGTTCTTTAGAAGGTCTGTGTTGTGTGACCGGGAGAAGTCACTGCTTCTCATTGAGCCTCAGGTTGAATCAACAAAGACCCCCCAGGGCCTGACGTGGGTGGTTTGATACCAGCACCCTAGAAAAGACCCCAGTTCCAAGCCCAGCCTTCTCCCAGTTTGAGGGAGACACAGTGAGACACAGGCGTCCTAGTCTGTGGGGTCTGGGTTGGGCCAGAGGGAGGGATGGTCTGGGGTCCCAGGAGGAACAAGGAGCTCTGCCCGAGGGTCACAGAGGAAGGCCACAGGAGGTGGACCTTGAAACATGAGGGGTTTAGCAGGTAGAAGCGAAGGGCACTCCTGCAGAGAGTGTGGCTCCAGCAAACACTGAGTGGGCAGGATTGGGGATCAGTGATGTAAGGGTGATGTAAGGTGAGACCACCCAGGCATAGGAGAAGTTAGAGCCAAGTGGGTCAGAAATTCTTGAGTGAAAGTAATGGGGAACCATGGAAGAAGGTGTGTGAGCAAAAGAGGGCAATGATCAAATTGGACTGAAAGCCAGAAGCCCAGGGAGAAGGCAGAGTTGGACTGTGGGGTCTGGCAAAGCATGTGCTGTTTAGGTGGGATAACAGGTAGAACTTCCTATTTCCCCATCTGGAGGGACAGAAGATCTGTCTTGACTCTACAACTGGGGAAGTTGAGGCAGAAGGTTCAGGGCACCCCTGAAGTCTGGGGGACCCGAGCCAGGCCCCTGCCTGCCTGCCCCAGGCCTGGCTGTTTCCACCCGGCTGCCCAGGACCCTCCCACTGCCTGCCTGCTGGGCTTTGTTCTGGTTCTGCCTGAGCTCCCTTTGCCCCAGTAGGGCCTCTTCCTGGGGGCTCGGAGGCTGGTGCTGCAGAACGCAGAGGCCCTCTGGAGCCTCACCTCTCCAAAATTGGCCACTGGGACTCCCAGGTGGGCCCAAGTCTTGACACCCTCCCCCACCCCCACTCCCAGTTTTCTCCAGAATGAGTGCATCCCGTATAGAATTGGCCTCTGGCCCCCCGAGTCCAGATGGGGAAACCAAGGCTCAGTGGAGAAGTCACTGCCCGAGGGTCGGGCCTCGGGTGTCCGCAGCTAGGATGTGTTTGACTTTTCAACTTCGTTAAGTATCTGTCTTCCTTTGTGACTGGCTCTGAGTACCCTATTGGTGCCCAGCTGGGACTCCAGCCCTCAGCCTGGGCCTCAAAAGGCTCAGAGGAGAGAGATATGGAGGGAACATAGAGCCGGGGGCAAGGGGAAAAAGGGCATTGGGGACATTGAAAGAACAAAGGCCTGAACCTTCCAACTTGCAGCTGACCTTGGACGGAACTCATTGTTTCAGAGGGCGGGGCCACATGTCCCATCCCTGAAAGAGGCACCAGCAATCCCAGAGGACTGCCTGGAGGAAGCTTCTTGGGCTCCCTTAGGTGTTGGATGGTCTTTCTAGAGGAGGGGTTTGACATCTTCGAGGGGTACAGGAATTCATTCATTCACTCTTTTGTTTGTTTATACATTGATGGTGGCCTTGTGTCAGGCAGTAATGTTGGGGCCCCATGGTGCTGTGACACCATAGAGGACTGGCCTGGGTTCTAGTCTCTTAAGTCAACTCACAAAGTCTTGCTCGGTGACCCTGTTCCTTCTCTGTTCTCACAGTGCCCTGGGGACAAAGACCCTGTCCCCTGGCCTGACAAGGACCAAGTAAAATGAAACTGGAAAACTTTTGGCTATCATTGTCATTCTGCCAGGAACTGCCTCTGGTCACCTGGGGAACTTGTATTCATCCTTCAAAACCCAGTTCCAACATAACCCTCCCTGGCATGCTAATGCACTTTGCCACAGACTGCTCTTCATCTGTCTCCACTCCCCCAAATTGTCCTTTCCTCTTTGCACACCTCTGTGCCACTTTGGGGTCACCTGCCCAGCCCAGGTTGTTGGTAGGGATGGGGGGTGGTCCTGGTGGCTCCCAGGCCAGAATGTAGGTGTCATGGTGATCCCCTTGGTGACCTCTGCATGCCCACAGGTCCAACCGTGACTGCCAGATCGACCAGCATCACCGGAACCAGTGCCAATACTGCCGCCTCAAGAAGTGCTTCCGGGTGGGCATGAGGAAGGAAGGTGAGTCCCCGCTGGGGTGGGGCAGGCAGGGGGTGAACAAGTGGCCTGCCCTTTGCTCCCTCTCTCGGGGTCTGGGAGCCATGGAGGGCGGGGTCTGGCGCCTGCTAACCTCGTTACCACCGATCCTGAGATCCCATGGGCCTCGATCTGGCCCTGGGCTGGAGGAATCCAATTATCTGTGGCCGCCTGGTGGCTGAGGCAGAACTGGGCTGCAAGGGGCTCCCCCACTCTGGCCCATGTTAGAACCTTTCTCGCCACCACCTCTCCCAACCCGGCCTCAGGGGCAGAGAACCTGAAGTTAACCCCGGTAATCCTCTGCCCTCTAGCCTGGCCACCACTTTCTGAACAATGATGTACCTTTTTTTTTTTTTTGATTTGCTTTCCCTCCACCCTCTGCCTTGTGTTTGCCCAAGGCAGGAACTCACCCGACTAAGGCAAAGGGCAGCTCACCCTTCCGCCTGACCGGGGGTGCTGGGAGTCAGAGGGAGGCCCAGCCTCTTGTCCTTGCCCTGGGGACTTGGGTGGATCCGCAAAGGGCAGCTAGGTCTAGAACTCCGATCACTCTTAGAATTCAGGTGGAACATGTAGACTTCTACATGAAGCACTCGGCTAGGGAGCAGAATCTGGCCCATTTCAATGACGGCCCCAAGGCTGGACTTCGTGTCACTGCCTGGACTCTTATGAGCCAGGCTGGCAGTTCTTTTCTGTGTCTAAAAGCTGAGTCTCTCCTGCTCTACTGTTGGTTTCTTCTCTGCTGAGCCTCTGTGAAAGAAGCTGGGAACAGCTGCCAGAGTCTTTCTCTTAAGATCATCTGATCACTCTCTCTGGTCATGTGAAGTTGGGGGTGACTGCCCATACCCCCACCCCCGCAACCTGGATTTTGTCTCCACTTGTGAATTTGACCTAAAATCCACATCAAATCCAGGCTTCAGATCTTCAAAGTCTCGAGGTGGAAGTAATAATCTCAGATCATGACCTGAACACAGCCCTATCTCTTGGCCTTTGCACAGGTGGTTCCCTCTGTCTGGAACACCTCCCCCAGACACCTACATGGCTTCCTCCCTCACCTTCTTTTAAGATTTACTGAAACACCACCTCCTCCGAGAACCCCTCCTGATTACCCTTTGCAACCCCTTCATTCAGGCCATCTATCTTGCTTTATAGTTTGCTTGCTCCTCCATTAGAATGTCTGCTCCTCAAGGTCAGAAACTTTTGTCTGTCTTGTTTTCTGACACATCCCCAGGGCCTACACCAGGTTCTAAAACATGGAAGGTGCTTAATGTTTCTTGGCTTGAGTTACTATCCATTTAGCTCTTAATATGAGACCCTGGTTCGATTCCTGGGTTGGGAGTATCTGCTGGAGAAGGGATAGGCTACCCACTCCAGTATTCTTGGGCTTCCCTTGTGACTCACCGGGTAGAGAATCTGCCTGCAATGTGGGAGACCTGGGTTCGATCCCTGAGTTGGGAAGATCCCCTGGAGAAGGGAAAGGCTACCGACTCCGGTATTCTGGCCTGGAGAATTCCATGGACTGTGTAGTCCATGGGGTCCCAAAGAGTCGGACACGACTGAGCGACTTTCACTTTTACTTTCATGTGCCAAAAGCTATTCCAAGCCAGTTAGATACATTCTCGCTTAATTCAGTGATTGGGGTTATCATCGTCATGATTATTATCAACTGCATGGGTGGGGAAAGAGTACAGAGAGCAATCTAATTGTGGTTGGGATTTGAACCCACACAGTCTGGGCTTAATGGGAAGAGCTGGGGAAGGGGTTCTCAGGAAGCAGGAACAGCAAATGCACAGACCCTGAGGTGGCCAGGTGATGGATGAGTGATGGCAGTGGGCTTTAGAACCAAGTGAGCCAGAGGGTGATTGGGATTCATTGTCGGCCCTCAACCCGGCTACACCCATTTGACAGACTAGAGGTTCCTGAGACTTCAAATCACATGGGATAAGGCTTGAACCCTGCTTCCCTGATCAGTTCTGCTAGCCCTCAGCTCCACTTTCATACTTCTCCCGCTCTGCTCCATGGTGGGTTGACCAGAAGTTCATGGGGGTGATGAGACCGGGCATGCCACCTCATTAAAGCTCATTAATTAGTCTCTGCCGGGCACCCAGCCCAGTCAGCCCCTCCACCCCGCCCACTGTGGCACAGGCCAGGCTGGCATGCAGCCATCCTTCTTCCTTGCACCTCAGCTTTCCTCTTCTCACCTACCTGATCCCTGGGGACACTGGCCAAGGCCAGCAATTGGTCCTCCCCATCACAGGCAAAGCTGCTGATGGAATCTCATGTTTACTGAGCACCTGCTGCTGACCGGGTTCAATCCCTGGGTCAGGATCCCCTGGAGAAGGGAATGGCTACCCACTCCAGGATTCTTGTATGGAGAATGCCATGGACAGAGAAGCCTTACGGTCCATGGGATCGCAAGGAGTCGGACACGACTGAGCGACTAACACTACTTTTCGCTAACAGACTTTTTGCTGCTGACCAGTATTTCATCCTTAACACTGAGGTCACTGCAGAGGCCCAGGCAGATGAGAGCTGCTCTAGGGGGCCATGACCTGGAGGGTGGGGCTGGGAGGTAGAGAAATATCCTAATTCCATAGGAGAGATCAGTGCCAGCCCCTACTGATCACTTGTTTGAGGGGTAGGCTGGCTATGTGCCCATGTCCTAGGAAGATGCTTGCCCCCCCTAGACCCATTATCAGCTCTTAGACTCCTATGATTGACAGATGAGGATATGATTGACAGGTCTGGCTTCCCTAGCTGCAGAGGGGAGCTCACAGTCCAGAAGAGGGGGAGGGGGATATGTGTGAATTAAATTAGCCCTCACCCAGTGGTCCCATTTCCACCTGAGATGGTTCCCCCCCGCCCCCTTCCTCCTCTGAAAGTAGTAGTCTGATGGTGGCTGGACTGACCTCAGGTTGAGGGCACAGGGTGGAGCAAGGTGGGGCGTGCAAGACCTTGGCCTCTGTCCTCCCAACAAGCATTGTGCCCATGAGGTAGGGATTGGGGGTTCAGAGAAAGGTTGAGTTGGGGGGCTTGGAGTGGAGGGAATGAGTAACCCTCTGATCATTTTATCTCCAACCTTTCTTCCTCCCTACTTGCCCCACCCCGTGACTCGGGGTACCTACTTTCCCCCTAATTCCTCCCCCCCTTCCTCACACCCCCCTCTCCCCTCTCTGGTTTCCCGTGTCCTCACTCCCCATCTCCTGATCCCTGCCCCCCTCCCCCCGTTCCCTCTCCCCTCCTCCCTCTCCTGTACCTTCCGCATTTCTTGCGGGGCTGGCAATCTTGCTCCCGCTTCTCCCCCCCCCCCCCCCCCCCCACCAATCTCTGTCTCCCCTTCACAGCGGTGCAGCGCGGCCGAATTCCGCACTCGCTACCCGGCACCGTGGCAGCCTCCTCGGGCAGCCCTCCTGGCTCTGCGCTGGCCGTGGCCGGCGGAGACCTCTTCCCGGGGCAGCCAGTGTCGGAGCTGATCGCGCAGCTGCTGCGTGCCGAGCCCTACCCCGCGGCGGCCGGGCGCTTCGGTGCCGGAGCCGCGGGCGCCTTTGGAGCCGGGAGCGGCGCGGCGGGCGCTGTGCTGGGCATCGACAACGTGTGCGAGCTGGCGGCGCGGCTGCTCTTCAGCACCGTGGAGTGGGCGCGCCACGCGCCCTTCTTCCCCGAGCTGCCGGTGGCCGACCAGGTGGCGCTGCTGCGCCTCAGCTGGAGCGAGCTCTTCGTGCTGAATGCGGCGCAGGCGGCGCTGCCCCTGCACACGGCGCCGCTGCTGGCCGCTGCCGGCCTGCATGCCGCGCCCATGGCCGCCGAGCGTGCCGTGGCCTTCATGGACCAGGTGCGCGCCTTCCAGGAACAGGTGGACAAACTGGGCCGTTTGCAGGTCGACTCCGCGGAGTATGGCTGCCTCAAGGCCATCGCGCTCTTCACACCTGGTGAGACGCCCTGAAATGGGGGGGCTCTGGCCGTGGGAGGGGCCGGGTGGGGGAGGGGAGAGACCTAGCTCCTGACCCTGACCCCGTTAGTTCTCCACTTCCTGATCTACAGCTAGCCAGACTTGCGTCCCTGCATGCACCTTTAGCGCTGTTGGGGGACAGTGGGGGAGGCAATGCAGGCGGTCTGACACCGTGATGGCCCCACCCCCTGATTCCAGGCCTTCCTAAGAATTTTGATCCCCCACAGCTCCACGTCTTAAGGCCCCACAGCCTCCCTCCTTGATTCTCAGGCTCCCTGAGACCCCCCACCCTTCGCCCCCTCATCAAGGTGTTCATCGTGGTCAGTGGGCACTGACGGCAGAATGACAGGTGGGGGGCCGCGGGAGGGGAGGTCTGCCCACTTGGCTCTGTCCATCACTTACTGGTTTCTGTTCTCCCTAAACTCTCTGACCCTCATCTGCCAAATCAGGATGCTCCTCTTGTTACTGACCACTTAAGGAGGACTGCCTTCCACTTATGAAAGGCAGGGGTGCTCTGACACCTGGTTCTGGGCTCTCCTGGGCCCTTCGCTCCCTAATTCCTAGGACCCGAGACCACTGACCCAGGGCTCCCAACCTGCCCGGCTCCAGGGGCCACCCCCAGCTGAGCTGGATCGGGTAGGGGGTGTGGCTTGAAGCCCCTCCCACCTAGGGGCGGAGGCATCTTAGTTCCTTCCTAGTCTTCAGTAACCCTCCCACCGCCAAAGCCCCGCTTTATTCCAGGGAGTGGTGGCATAGCAGACTCTGTACTTTGCAAGGAGGTCCCACTAGGTGTCTCCTGGAACCAAGGATACGGGAGCCAGACCCAGGCTACTCTGGGAGGTGGCTTTTATCCAATAATATGGCTTTGCTCCTCTTTATTTACCCAGGACATTCATAGGGCTCTCACCTGTCACCTTCACTCACAAGGCAGGTCTATTTAGTGTGTCTGAAATCCCTCTTTAGGCTTTGCTTTTCTTCCTAAGTCCCCTTGCCAGCCCCCTCTTCCCCTTGAGCTTTTTATTTGGGGTGTTTTCAGCCTCACCTCCTGGCATGTAGAACTTCCCCAACCAGAGACTGAACCTGCAGCCCCTGCAGTGGAAGTGCAGTCTTAACCACTAGACCACCAGGGAATTCCTTCCTCCTTAAGCTTGATTAGAACTTGTCTCCCTGTTAAATGCTTTAGTCAGGGCCCCTCCACCCTTGAGACATCACTACTTGCATCCTGTGTCATCATCCTCAGATGAGGCCACCTTAATATCTCTTGGGGACCAACACCGCCTTAGATATTAGATACCCCCATTTGTGCCCTAGGCCCCATCTCTCATCCCTTGAGTGCCTTCCTCTGTACCAACTGCCCTGAGTGGTGTCCCCAGCCCCGGTCAGCCCTGGGGTCCTGTGTCCTCTTGCCACCACTTCTGACCTTTCCCTTGTCCCTTAGATGCCTGCGGCCTCTCAGACCCAGCGCATGTGGAGAGCCTGCAGGAGAAGGCACAGGTGGCCCTCACCGAGTACGTGCGGGCCCAGTACCCATCGCAGCCCCAGCGCTTTGGGCGCCTGCTGCTGCGGCTCCCTGCCTTGCGTGCGGTCCCCGCCTCCCTCATCTCCCAGCTATTCTTCATGCGCCTGGTGGGCAAGACGCCCATCGAGACGCTGATCCGAGACATGCTGCTGTCAGGAAGTACCTTCAACTGGCCCTACGGCTCAGGCCAGTGACCAGACAGGGCCAGGTCTGCAGACCTCAAGGGACACGGATGCTCAGGCCTCTGGGGGGGAGCCTCCCCTGGACAGAGGACCCTGGCTTCCCTCCTCAGACTCCTATTTTTTAAAGACTGTGAAATGTTTGTCTTTTCTGTTTTCTAAATGATCAATGAAACCAAAAAGAGACTGATTTGTCTAGACTCCAGTCAAGTCTTCCCCAGAAACCCTGATCAAGATGAGGGGCGAGACAGAGGGTCCAATCCCAGGACAGCCTTGTCCCTTGGTGCCCCAAGATTGAACTCGTGGGGGTGTGGCTTCTCTGGTGTGATGGACAAATTCCTGGCGTCTGGACTGGAGGGGCAGCTGCAGCCAGGCAGGGGTGATGAGTGCCAGACTGATCCTCTGGATACATAATCCATGTTGGACACTACATGATGGATGAATCAAGGCCAATAATAAAGAAGTTTCCTACCTGTACAGTCTCCATCATCTTGGGGGAGGGGTGACACAGAAGGCATCCTACCGTGGGGAACCACTCCCAGCCCAGCTGGAACACCTACAACCTAACAACAGCCCTACTTGCGGGCTTTGTTTGTGTGGGATAGTTTTGTGGAGAAACAGGCTGGAAGGAGAGGCCAGAGGTCAGCCAGTGAGTCTGTAGGAGTTGGGCTGAGCAGATGGCTCAGGTTTGAATTTAGATTCTGGCCTATGAAAGTGAGCCTCGTACATTCACACAAACCCTGGACTAAGCACTTGATTGTTTTACTTTTTTTAGCTGCACCACACAGCTTATGAGATGTTAGTTCCCCAACCATGCCAAGGCCTAACCTCTGGACTGGCAGGGAAGTCCCTTTGTTTTCTTTGGTCAACCCTTAATCATGGTGTCTGGGCCCCAGTGTCCTTGGGAGAAATGTTTGGGGCTAGTTCTGTCACATGATCTTAGCCCAGATAGAGCCCTTGATTTCGCTGGCCACAGCGACTGGTTTAGGGAGGGCATGTGGCCCAGAGCTGGCCAGTGAGATTGAACGGCAGGATTGGAAATTAGGAGGATAAAGCAGAGCAAAAAAGGAGACCAATTTCCCAGGATACTTTTGGAGCCCCTGGATCAAGCCATATCTGAAACCCTTGGGTGTTTCAGTTCCATGAGCCCAGACGTCCCCTTTTGTGCCCGAGCCAGTTTAAAATTGTTTTGTCACATGTAATTAAAAAAACTTTTAGAAACTGGCATTTAGAAGATGGAGACCTCTAAGGTCAGACCTTGAAATGTGGACTTAATTGAGGTGATATGGGGTGATGCAGGGCAGCAGGGGGCTTGTCATCCTGGCCTCAGAAGGTTGTGGCCCAGTTCTGTAGTGGGAAAGGCATCTATGGAATTTATGGCAGGACCGTGGCTCTAGGGGATGGGTAGAAAGGGCCCAGATGGTGGTGGTGGGTGGCACCTTTTGGCCCTGACTGAAGGCTTGTCAAGTGAAGACAAATTTATCAAACATGCTCCTTTGAAAACGGGGAAGAACCTGGGTCTCACCCTGTAGGTTGGGCCAGGGCTTAGCCATAAAGCAGCCTCAGCACTCCAAAATGTTCCCCATTGGAACATTTTGATGGACATTTCCCCATGTCCATCTCGGAGGACATCTGGGAAGATGGGAACAAATGAATGAAAGTCTCTTGGGTGTGCCCTGTCCCCAGAAGGGGACTGAGGTTGGAATGGGATGAAGCTCTCCCACTGGCAGCTGGGCTGGTTTCTGCCCCGGGTAGGTGTTTTCTGAGAGGTCCTGTGCATAAGTGAATGTCTGTCCACTCCAGCCAGGCTGGACGGCAATGCGCTGTTTCTCAGATTCACAGGACATCTGTGGACTGACCAAGACCGTGGTGTCTGTCCTGCTTCCAGTCGGTCAGAGACTTGGATGCTTGTCCAGGCCTGATTGCTGAGCTCCTACAAAACCCAATCCTCTTCTGCAGGGAGAAGACATCTTGAACCTCCCTTGTCAGGACACCCGTTGGGGTCCAGCCTTCTGTCCTTGCTCTATCACACTGGGCTCTCTTCCTGAGGACACGTGTTCCTTGAGGACCAATCCTGGGGCTGAGGCCTCTCTGTGACCCAGTGGCTGGCCCTGCCTTCCTTGCCTGCAGCCTAACTGTCCGTGTCCTCTGGGAGGCCAAGGCTCAAAGAAAGCTCCGGGGCTACCATCACTGGGCTTCACATGGAGCCTGGTCCTACCTGTGCTCCATCCACGCTACCCAGAGCCTGGCATGGGGTGGACACTGGGGAACCCTCCTGGCTGAGGAGGTAACAGTAGCGGTTGGCCCCTCAGCTTCCTACTCTTGGAGACTCTTGGAGGCCAGGGAGCCCCCTGTACAGACTAGGGTTCACAGTCCACCCAGAGACCCCGGCCAAATCCCTTTCTCAGATCCTTAATTTTTTTTTTCCTTGGGAAAATGGAAGAACAATTTTTTGGTGACAAAGAGTGAAATCAGGAGTTTTAAGTGGCAGTAGGTATTTAATAAATGTTTATTCCACTGGGATGGAGAGCGGGACCTGCTTCTAGGGGATGGACTGGGATGTGGGGTCTCCATGGAGATCCTGCAGGTTCTGGGAAGCCTTGCTGGAAGAGGGGCCATCAGATCTAGGCCTCAAAGGCGAAGGCATTTAAAATCAGGCATGGCTATGGCTACCCCAGGTGGGGTAGCAGTAACAGCAAAGATCAGGAGGGAAGAAGAGAAGGAAGAGCAGGGTAGGGCCCCGCCCTCTGATGGTTCCCTCTATCTGTTTGCCAGGACGCTCAGAAGTACACAGAGCCCTCGCTGTCTCCTTGGTCGTCAAATTTCTGGATCTGTGACTTGAGGTGCCTTAGTTTGCCCTTCAGGTAATGGCAGCGAGCCTGCTTGTCCAAGAAGCTGGGGTCCTGAGCAGGGCGAGATCCAGGGAAGTCTTTGTGGCAGTCTGGCCTATGCCTCTCAAGCTGCTTGAGCTTTTGTCTTTTTCTCTCTGAACCTCAGTTTTCTTTCCATGAAACTCGGCACAAGTGCCCAGCCTCATGGGAGTGTGAGTATGTGGAGGGGGGGTGCAAAGGCCAGGCTGTAGGACTCAAGAGGCATGACTCACCATCTGCTTCTTCTCAAATTCCCTCCAGACACGGGCAGCAACATGGGCCTCCTTCTGCCAGGGGAGAAGGAAGCGGGTGCTCAGGGAGCACAGGACCCAAGGAGGGATGGGGAAACTGAGGTTCAGACAAGGTGGACCTTGTCAAGGGCTGACCTTGGCCCATGTGATGTGGTGCCCACCCAGCCTGGAGGAGGAAGAGGCCCAGAGATCTGAACCCACTGGGCTAACAGAGGCCAGGCTTAGGCCACTTGCAAGGGATGTAGGGTGAGGGTTTCCACCTGGGTGCTGACCTGGCTTCGGGGTTGGGGCAGTGAGTTCAGCAGGGCCTCCAGCTGCTGGAGCTTTGCCTGTGCTGATCCCACCTCCTGCTGGAGCTCCAAGAACTCTGGGTACTGGTCCTGAAACACTGCAGCATAGCGGTTCCGATCCTTCTCAGTGCTCACTGGTGGGTACTTACTACCAGGTTGAAAGGGGGTCAGAGTATGAGTGGAAAGAACTCTTCCACAATCAGTGTAATTTGCTTTTCTTTGTCTCTGTTGGGCTCCCTGCCCCAAATGCCCTTCTTCTCTTTTTACTATTTGGTAAACTCTTACTCTTCCCTTGTAGCTCAGTTGGTAAAGAATCTGCCTACAATGCAGGAGACCCAGGTTCGATTTCTGGGTCAGGAAGATCCCCTGGAGAAGGAAATGGCAACCCACTCCATTATTCTTGCCTGGAGAATACCATGGACAGAGGAGCCTGGGTGGCTACAGTCCATGGGGTCCTAAGAGTTGGACACGACTTGGAGACTAAACCACCAAACTCTTATTCACTTGTCAAAGCCCCAGTCTCAGTGCCCCTTCCCTGTTCCAAGAAATTAGGAATCACTCACAGCTCATAGTCAGGCACGGGGTGGGGCCTAGGCATATGTCTCTCGCGGACGGCTCTAGGAGACTTCTTGGCGCCCAGGAGGGCCCGGGAAGGGAGTTCATCCTCAAATACAATCTTCTTGGGCTTTGTCCTGTGGGCTCCGGACTGGGGCTGGCACACAGTTGGGGGAGCGCTGCGTTTGGGGCCTCTAGACACCAGTCGCTGCAGCAATGCGCAGGAATCATGGTTTGGAGTTAACGAGGGTTAGCCGTCATCCCTTAAACAGGGGGAAAGAATTGTATGCTTGGGCTCGGCCTGGGAACCCTTCTCCCTTTCAGACTCACCGGAGGACCAGGGCCAGGCGGACGGGTCTGCAGATTCCCCCGGGAGCCATGGGTCTGGGCGGGCTCTCGGGTGGGCATCGGCTTGGGGGCGGCGCCGCTCCGGCGTCCCCTGGCCGGTGTGCGGGTCCTCCGGGGAGAGTCGTGACCCGCGCGTGGCGGGGATGGTCGGCGGGCGGACTGTGGACACAGCAGGGGGACATGATTGGAGGTGGGACGGTGGGAGGACTCACTGGGAGGCGGCTCCCGGAGCGGCCAACTCCTTCACCCGCTGCACAGTCTCCATCTCCGCCCTTATTTGCATGGACGCACGCCATTGGCCTCAGAGAGCCCCAGAGCCCGCCGCCGAGTGCGTAACCCGGAAGAACGCTATGCAAATAATCCGTTACGTACCGCGCAGCCCAGGATTGGCTCGCGTTAACCCCGGCGCGGCCCGCAATCTCTCCCTCAGGGCTAGGCGGAGGCCACGGACAGCGCCCCCGAGAAGACCCTTGGGATCTCCGGTCCGGTGGCGGGCCGCACGAACCACTCCTGCCTTGGGTCACCTGTCCCAGCGTTTGGGGCTCCGACTCTAGGTCCGCTCCCGAAGTCCGTGTGGTGTATCAACTACAGGCTGGAGTCAACTGGCTGGGTCGCTCCGCGGGTCAGGGGAGGGGCCTCGGTATATAGGGCGGGGCTGGCGGTGAGGGGGCGGGCCTGGGGAACCAGGAAGTGGACCCACACCCTGACGGTGAGACTGACGGAGACAGCTAGCTGCTGTGTTTGGGGCCGGTGACTCACCCTTTCTGACCCTCAGTTTATTTGGAGAACTTTCGGCTGAGGATGAGATGGCTAGACAGCATCACCGACTCAGTGGACAGAAGTCTGAGCAAACTCCGGGAGACAGTGGAGGACAGGGGAGCCTGGCGTGGTGCAGTCCATGGGGTCGCAGAGAGACAGACAAGGCTTAGCGACTGAACGACAGCACCAACTTACCTATTTACTCAGCGGTTGTATTTTTAAAATAGTTCTTTAAATAAGCACTGGAGGCATGTTTAGATAATTCAAATAGAAAATAAGCGTAGCGCAGAGTGAATTTCTCACCCACCCTTATTCCCAGAGGCCACAGTTAATTGTATCTTCTTTCGGAGAGATTCTAAGTCAATGACAAATTCTCCTCACTACGGACAATACTATAGAAAACATTCAAGTGCACATTTCTTTGGCAAATTGTGGAGGATTATGTAGGATAAATTCCTAGAAGTGAAACTTCCCGGAATCCACGGGGGAAAGAGATCTGTGTATTTTAATTTTGAAAGATATTGTCAAAAAGAACTGACTTGGAAAAGACTCTGAAGCTGGGAAAGTTTGAAGGCAAAAGAAGAGGGTAGCAGAGGATGATATGGTTACATTACATCACCGACTCAACGCACATAAATTTGAACAAACTGGTCGATAGTTCTGACTTCCCTGGTGGTTCAGATGGTAAAGCGTCTGCCTACAATGCGGGAGACCCAGGTTCAATCCCTGGGTTGGGAAGATCTCCTGGAGAAGGAAATGGCAACCCACTCCAACATTCTTGCCTGGAAAATCCCATGGACAGAGGAGCCTATAGGCCTCAGTCCATGGGGTCACAGAGTTGGACACCACTGAGCCGCTTCACTTCACTTCACTTCTGGTAGAGAGTGGAGAACAGAGGAGCCTGGTGTGCTGAAGTCCGTAGGGTCTCAAAGAGCTGAACACAACTTAGCGACTGAACAGCATCAATTGTCAAGTTGTTTTTCAGTGAGCTTGTGCCAATAATGCTCTAATCAACTGGTTTTCCCACAACCCTTGCAACCTCAGTGGCGTCACAGTTTCCTGGACGTGTACTTTCAAAGTTTTAAATCTTGCCTAATCTGGTGAGTGAGAAAATTCAGAAACCATTTGTATTTGTTTTCCTGTTTATTTCCTGCAAATCTTTTTTTTTTTTCTTGTTGGCTTTTAGGAGCTTTTTATATACTAAGGGTGTTAATTTGACCAGATAATGTTATCTTTGCTGTTACTATTATAAATGGGATCTTCCAATATGTTTTGCAACTTTTTTTATATAGAAAATTAATTTAATTATTCATTAACCCTCTTGCTGGTTTACTAAATTCTCTTACTGAAACAGCTGTTTTAGTTTGCTTGGATCTTTTTATATAGACAAATAATTTTATCATCTATGAATAATTTTATTCTTTTCTTTCAATTTCTTTTTGTGGTCTAGTTGCATTGACTAGCACCTCCAGACAGTATTAAATCATTGGAGGAGATGGGTGGACTGTTGAGTATCCCTCCACTCCACCTCGGTTTAGTTTCTTCACTTTGATGGTAAAACTTCTAGTATTTGCCCATTAAACTCAACACTGCCTTTGACTTGAGATTTTTCCGTTCAGTGAAGAAATGCTCATTATTTTTAATTGAGACTTTGCGTAATGGATGCTGTGAACAGTACAAGGTACCATTTCACCCTATGATTTTGATTCCTGATGCATTAATATTGCTATTAACATGCTTCCTAATACTGAACCATCTCTGAGTCAGAAGCATGAGCCTCCTTCTTATGGTCTATTTTTTAAAAATTGCCACTAGAGCTTTCATAAAGCTTTAAAAAACTGCCACCAGAATTTTAAAAGCTACTAGCGGTGGTTTCACACCTATGCTAGTGGAGTGGGGTGGGGCCCACGCGGACAACTCCATGCTTGTTTCACAATGCTCTTGCTTGGATGGTCTGGGACAGGCACCTTCTGTTCCACGCTTCCTTACCAAGCTTCTTTAGTCATCCCTCTCACAGACTTTGCTCTTGACATCTGGAGTAGGGATAAGCAGAACCCAGGACCCATAATTCCTCTGGACTCTTACTCCATGACCCCTTCCAGGGTCCCAACTCCAATGCCCACCCAGACTATTCTTTCGTTTGCTGAGTGACTGTGTGAAGCATCTGCAATGTCCTGAGATCTTAGGCTGTGGCTGGGCTAAGCCTTGTCTCTGAATTATCACTTTGAATCCCAAGGAAAGCCCAGCACTGACACCCTGAGAGGGTAACAGGCAGAAAGGCTAGGGGTCCCCAAATGGAGTTAATAGGTTGCAATTGTCAGACATTTTTTTCTCTCTCTCTTAAGTGGCAGGAAGAAACAAACTACAAGTGTCAGACTTTTCCCCCTTCTCTATACAAAATTAAAATGTTTCTTTTAAAATTTTGTGTTGCCATGATGACACCTGGTTCCACGTGAAATGAACTTTTCTCAAACCTTTAGCTAACCAATGCGTTTTTCTATGGAAATGTTTTTCTTAAGCTATGGTAATGAACTATGTACTTACCTTAGACTCTTTCAGTAAGTAGGTTCTGCCTAAGACTCAGAACCCTTAATGGTTCAACAAACCAGTATGCTTTACTCATGGAAATGTTCTCTTCAGCTATGTTAGTGCAACTATGTATTTGCTTGGAAATCTGCCTTTCTACAAGATTCGTGTCAATTTTCTTTTTTTTTTTTTTATTAAGAATTTATTTGGTCGCACCAGGTCTTAGTTGAGGCATGTGGAATCTAGTTCCCTGACCAGGGACTGAACCTGGCCCCCTGCATTGGAAGCACAGAATGTTAACTACTGGACCACCAGGGAAGTCCCCATGTTAATTGTTTTATGGCCCTGGATGACTCACCTCGTGCCAGTGTTATCTCAAAACGCATGTTGTGGGTGAGGGGCCTGGTGCCACTCTGAGTTTTCAGACGTTTCATTTTCTCTAATTAGCAGCTTGCTAATGGGTATATAACTTCTTGCAAAAACTAGCAAGGGGGCACTCTTTATGCCCCCTTCTGATGTCTATGTCAGAAGCTTTCTCTCTTTTATACTTTAATAAAACTTTATTACACAAAAGGTCTGAGCGATCAAGCCTTGTCACTGGCTCTGGATCGAATTCATCTCCTCCGGAGGCCAAGAATCCAGGCGTTGTTCACAGCTCAAAGAGACAACTTTTCAACCCTTCCTACAGGCTGACCTCCAGGCATGGCCCCACTCCTCCCCCACCCTCCAGACCTTACCTTGACTCCACAGGAATGTGTTTGGCTCTGACTTCATCAGATTGGGAGTTCTTGGGGCCTCTATGGGCCCTGCCTTGTCCAGTGTGAAGCAGGTACCTGGGGTGGGGGTGGGGGTGGGGTGGGGGGTGGAAATGGGAGGCAGGCTTGTTGACTCACCTCCCCCAGCTGCCTGACCTCCTTCCTTCCCTGGTCATGTACTCTCTGTAGCTCTCAGGGGCCTCCAAGGGCCTTCCCATCATGTTGCCAACCCCAAAGGGCATCATCCCTGGGCTGGGTGAAGGGCAGAGAGCAGACAGGTGACACAGGCCAGGCCAAGTCTTTATTTGAGTTTGGGCATGATACGGATGAAGAGGATCATGCTGATGAAGATGAAGCAGACGACTATAAGCATGGCCCAGAGCAGCCAGTTGACGGACTTCTGCGTGTGCTGCTCCAGCCGCTCGGATTCTGTCTTCAGCTTTTCCAGGTTCTGGTCGGCCATCTTGAGTGAGTGTGACAGGGTCTGTGGGTGAGGGAGGGAGAGTGTCAACAGGACTGGGTCCAAGTGTCGCCTCTTCCTACTGTATTGGGGTAAATCTATACCTCTCGGCCCTTGCTAGTGCGGTTTCCTCTTCTGGGAATGCCATTTTTTACTTCTGCCAAACTCCTACTAGTCATGCAGTTGAGCCCCAGCCATAGGGACTTTCTTCTGGGAAGCGTTCTTTGATGCCCCAAACCAGAGGCTCTAGGGTTCCCAGAGTCCTCATACCTGGTTGTCCTTCTTGATGACACTCTGGGCAGCCAGTGTGTTGGTCTTGAGGCTCCGGGCCAGGCCAAGCATCTCCTCTGCCAGCTTCTCCTGGAGGTTCTGGTGTCGCTGCAGGACGAGGTCTAGCTCGGCTGCTGACTGCTTCTCATCCCTTGGTGTGGGCCCTGATGCCCCACTGACCCCACAGATGGGTAGACCAGTGGGTATGAGATCGGGGGGTGGGGGAAAGAGGGAAGAGACCAACATGTTTTCAAGGGCCCTAGAGGTTACAGTTCCAGCCACTGCCCTGCTTGGGGCTGTCTCTCCTTTTTCACTTTGGCTTCTGAGAAAAAGCATCCTCAGAAGTGGCTGTTGGTTAGTGGTGTTTTGTTTTTTTTTTTAATTTAATTAATGCTCCCCAAGGGCTGAAGATACTCACGTTCTCTTCCTCACATCCAGTTCGGGCTCTGAAAGCAAAACAAGCCAAGCAGGCAAAAAGGAAGAATTGGTTTGCTGTTTTCCAGTTTCCTGACCATTGCCTGGGATGTGTCTGCTACTCACAACGCCATTTCCCATTCTGTCTGCTGCATAGCAGTGGGCTCTAGGTCAGGCTTCAAAGCATTCCCTGCTAGGAAGTGTTCCTCATCCGGGCTCCCCCAGGCCCCAGGTCTTTCCCTCTAGCCAGCCTTAGTCCCTTGGGCTGGGAGTGTCCAAGTCTGGGGCCCCTTCCTCTGTCCTGGCACCCCCTTCATGTATAACTTGGTAAGGCCCCTGGGCACAGTTTCCCTGGGCTGCGAACACCCTGTGGGAGCCAGGTTAGGCACGAGGGATGTGGGGCACTAAGGACACATGTCTGTCCCAGGCCTTGAGTCCTGTTCTGCTCATGCTGTCTCACCTTCACTAGAGTCCTGTGGGAAAAAAGGAGAGGCACAGAATCACCAACCATGCCATGCCCCCAGACCTGTCCTTTCTGCTTTCCGAAACTCCCCACCCTCAATCAGGACCCTGGACAAGACCTCTGAGGCTCAGTTTCCTCATCTATAAACTGAAAACAAGGGTTCATATTTTGAAGGGTATTTTTCAGATCCACAGAAAGTGCTCATAGAGGTATCTGTCATCCTATTTCACAGATGAAAAAAACTCACTGATGTGTGGTGAGGCAGGGGCCAAACCTTGCTCTGAGCCAACTCTGGGGCTTTTAAGTGTAGATGTGCCATTTCTGCCTTGTAACAAAACTCTTATTCATCTAGTAAAGCTCTGGCCACGATGCCTGTCTGTTGGGAAGCCTTGTCTGATGGTCCAGGTCCTGTCTGTTGGGTATCCTAGTCCCTGCACTGGACAGTATTTGTTGTTCTGGCCACCTCCATGCACAAATTCTTGTCCTCAACTAAAGCTTCCCGGGGACTATGGAGGGAGCCCTACCGTGCCTAGCAGCTCACTCCGCATCTCACTGGTGTACCGAGCCCGTGACTGTAGGTGCACTGTCTTCGTAGCGGGTACCCGTTCCCTGGCTGTAGTTGGTACTCGGCCAGGGGCCAGGAACTGGTTGGCTAGTGCCTTCTCTGAGGAGGAGGTCTGCAGAAGCAGGAAGAGAGCAGTCACCAGAGGGGCAGGCCCCAGCTGAGCATGAAGCCTGACCAGGCAGAGGTGCCCCTGCTTACCAGTTTCTCTGCCTGCAGCATCCCTTTCAGAAAATCTACCTTCCGAGAATATTCATTGAGCACCTCGGAAGCCGGTTTGCTGGAAGGGGAGAAGAGAAAAAGGAAAGCCCATTGTGCCCAGTTGAGGGGAGGTTCTTAGCGGGAACTGGAGACCTTGTCTCCAGTAGGAGACTCAATTTTGAACCACTGTGGCCGCCTGCACTCACCTCGCCTGTGCTTTCAGGGCCTGCAGCATGTCCTCGAGAGCTCCCACATACTGGGGACAAAAAGTGGGGTGTCAGCCCAGTCCTCCCCCAACCCCTACATCCTGCTCAGAGAGATCAGAGCCAACAAGGGGCGAGGCCAGGATGGGGGCGGGGTTGAAACAGGAGGAGCCAAGAATCAGGAGGAGGTACCAGCTGAGCCCCAGGGAGAAGGCGGGAGAGCAGCAGGTGGACGTGGCCGGAACCAACCGGAAGGGGCGTGGCCAGGCTGGCTGGCGGGGCGGGGGAGTCGGGTCCGGTGGCCTCTAGCTGGGGGTACCACTCTCCTGGATTCGGGGTTTACGAGGAAACACGGGATTCCCTACCTTTTCTAGACGCCACTCGTCCGGGTCCCGTTTCTCCGCTGCCATCGCCTCGCAGCGGCACAGCAGCCGCACCAGGTTCAGCTCCAGCCTCGACGCTGCCATCCCCACCCAGTGGTACTCCGCCCCTTCCGCCGGCGCCATCTTAAGAGATGGCGGAAGTGCCTTCCGTGGCCTCCTTCCGGTCGGAAGTGCCCTGTTTGTTTGCTGTCCCATTCTTGTTTAGGGTGGCGGAAGTAATGTCTTGTTTCAATGCGAGACACCAT
Source organism: Cervus elaphus (assembly GCF_910594005.1). Taxonomy (NCBI): domain Eukaryota; kingdom Metazoa; phylum Chordata; class Mammalia; order Artiodactyla; family Cervidae; genus Cervus; species Cervus elaphus. Next base: position 9,780,660 of record NC_057823.1, read on the forward strand.
CCCGTCTGCATTTACTCCGGTATGAATCGCTCGCTAATTCTTGCGAGCATCTTGACTCTTCCATTCGGTGCCAGGAGACCCACATGCAAAGCGTGAAGTGCTCATTACTCCTCCCACCTCAAAATTCCTACCCCTCTCCCCACTCCTTCCTGAGTTTTTCCCACTCTGAGCCCTTCTGCCTCCAGGCAGTCTTTGAATTCACGAGGAGAGGCCCTGACCTGGGACTTCGGAATCCAAGACTTAGGGGCTATTATTTCCCATCCCAGCCCTGGCCCTGACTCCACCTCCCGTCGTAGCCTTGTGTTTCTTAACTTTTTCTGGACCTGTTTCTGCTCTTGGGAAACGGTTATTCTGGCAGTGCCATGAGCTAAACCTGGGAGCATGAGGTGTGGCTGGGTCACCCTCAACGCCCAGAACCCCGTGGGCAGAACCCCACCCGCCTTCTCAAGAAGTCAAGGCACCTCGTTCGAGTCTCCCTCTGTGGGCCCTCCGAGTGAGGATGGGGACATTAACAGGGGCTGAAGCCTGGCGCACATCCCTCAACTATCTCCCCATCCTTCAGGTTACCTGTGTTCAGGTCACACCAGTGGCCTTGGTGCCCTATAAGTACAGTGGACGAGTCCAAACTCAAACCCAGGTTATTGATGGGGGCGGGGCGGGGGGGGGGGGCGGCTCTAGAGCCAGACAGGGCTTCCCAAGTGGCTCAGTGATAAAGAATCCACCTGTCGGTGCAGGAGACACAGGAGACGCGGGTTCGATCCCCGGGTCAGGAAGATTCCCCTGGGGAAGGAAATGGCAACCCACTCCAGTATGCTTGCCTGGGAAAGTCCATGGGCAGAGGAGCCTGGTGGGCTACAGTCCATGGGGTGGCAGAGAGTCAGACATGACAAAGCACACATCCACACATGCATGAGCCAGAGAGGGCAGGGTCTGAATCCCAGGCCGCCCCATCCCAGCTGCGTGGCCTTGGACTAGACTGCCACCTCTTCAGCATGTGCCACCTAAGCTCAGGTTTGTCATGGTCTTTAACTCCCCCACTCCTACATACCCCATCTGCCAACCAGTTCCCACAACTGCTGATCTGGTTGCAACCTGGGAGCTTCCAGCTTCCCCCAGGTAATGGTGGTGGTGCTCTTGCTTCAGGCTCTAGTGGGTCCACCAGGACTGACTCCCCACCTCCCACCCAAGGCAGATGGCTCCTTCAGCTGACATTTAAGCCCCTGCTGGGGAGAGGCTATGTGTGACAGGAGGCAGCTCCCAGGACAGCAGGCTCTCCTCACTTAATGTGGCTTTGCCATGAGCTGCCTGCTTCCTCAGCTTTCTGGATCAATAAAAAGCACTTCCGGGGATTCCCCTGGTGGTCTGGTCGAGCTTCCACTGCAGGGGGTGCGGGTTTGATCCCTAGTCAGGGAACTAGGATCCTATAAGCTGCATGGCACAGCCAAAAAATAAGCCCACCTCGCTTGTGTGAAATTCCAAAAGAAGTTGGCTGGAGGAACGATGGAAGTCCTCCCAGACAAAGGGGCTCAATCCTTGCCCTGCACCATCACCATTTTTGGCTGAGGCTGCGTCTGACCCCCACCCGCCAACCTGGAGCCTGTCTGAGTAGGAACTGCACGCAGACACCTCTTAGGCACTTGTTCTTTATTTCACATGGCCTGTGGGTGTCTCTTGTCCCAGACCTGGCGCCGTGTGTCCGGGTGTTGCGAGAGTGGGCTGAGCCTAAGAGGGGAATCCCCCCCTCTGCAGATGCCAGATGCCCAGACTGTCACTGTAGATTTGCAGAGACATACAACCCCAGGCCTTGCCCTCTCCACCCGTGAACGGTCCTGAGTTGTGGGCTCCTGTTCTGCCACATGGGGCGGGCAGTGCCAAGGTGGGCTTCTCTGTCCGGGGCACAACAGACCGAGGAGTGATGGCCACATTCGAGTATCCCTGGAATAATGTGAGGTCTGTGGTGCCTGGAGTGGAGGCCGCCTACCACCTTGTGTCCTGGCTCTAGCCAACAGTCTTGATCACCACGGAAGGCTCCACTGTTCCCTTGAATGGGCCAGATAGCCACCAGCTGGGCTGCAGTACGGGGCAGTCAGGGGCCACAAGTGTCCAAACCGCTCATGCAGAGTCCTAGCCCTTAGCCCCCTCAGCTGTCCCTCAAAGTGGGTCTGAGCCTCTGAAGCTTGGCGGCTGTGTGGGCTTGCTCTGAAGACTCACATCCAGGTTATAAGGGAGATGTAGGGCGTTAATATAAAAGTTTGTACATACACATATAAAAAAACAATTTGGTCTTCTGTTAAGGCTGTTACAGTTTAAACTTATGTAAACCACGCACAAAGAAACAGTGACCTTGAAAACGTACAAAAGGGGAGTTGGGAGATGCCGGGCTGCCCGCTATGATTCGGTGCTGTGATCGGGCGCCTCCGTGTGACCTGGGGGCTCGGCAAGGGCGGCCAGGCCTCAGCCGGCCTCTCCCCGCCTGAACTCACTTGGAGCCAGTGCCCAACTCTAGGAGCTTTCCACTCTGGATCCTTCTCAGATCGCTGAACGCTGGCTCTGGAGCTCCGGTGCCCAGCTCGGGGACTGGGCCGTCCTTGGACGTGCGGATGCTGGCAGCTCAGGGCCCTCAGCCATTGGCCTGGCCCGAGGAAGAGGGCAGGCAGTAGGTTGGGGGGTCCGAATACCTCCGCTTGGCCCCAGGCGGCCGGTCATCCTTGTCCAGGCGCTCCTGAGGGCCCTGAGTGGGCAGGTGAGTGCCTGGCGTGATATACACAGAGTGTACCTGGTCTGGGCGGCGGGCCGGCGGCTCTCGGCGCCTCACTGTGGCGGCAGCTTCCTGGGTACCAGGCGCCCGGCCAGGGAGATAGGAAGGCAGGCCAGGTGGAAGCTTGATGTTGGCCGTGGGCATGATCGGGGTCCGCCGGGGGGTCTTCACTCTGACCGTCATGAAGGACGACGGCCTTCGTCGAGGAGGGGCGGCCGCCTCGGGGAGGGGGCTCGGGGTGGGCGCGCCAGGGCAGGGGAGAGCAGGCGCGGGGGGCCCTTTTGAGAGACAGATGGCAGGGTTACTGCAGCTTCATGACCGGCAGATGGACCCTTGCCCGGGGGCCTGCTGGGTGTGGACACGGGAAGGAAAAAAGCAGACGCTACCTTAATACTGACCTTCCGAGGCCCCCCGCCCGGCCCGCTCTTCCAACAGGCTCTCGGTGCTGGCCGATGTCTCTGAGTCCAGGTTCTCCTCGTCGGAGCCCCGAGGGTCCAGCTCTGGCAGCCGGTACGTGATGTCCTCCCTGGGGATGAAGGGGGTCACAGTGTCTAAGGCTGCTCCATGGTGAAGGTCTGCCCCGTGGAAAAGTGCCAGGCCAGTAGGGGACAGAGTAGGTTATTCTGCTCCTAGATGGGACTCTCTGCCCCCTAGCATTCCCTACCCAACTCCCAAAGCACATCTCACCCCAGATGCCCCTGGCTCAGTGAAGTTCATGTGAGCAAAGGGTCAGACTGGAGGGAAACCAGGCATCTGTGACTCAGCTAGTGAGGAGTTTCTGTCTCAGGACCTTAGCACATGCTGTTTCTTCTGTCTGGAGTGCCCCAGCCTATTCCTAAGAACAGGATGCCCAGGTGGCTTGGACTACACCCAACCTCTTGGCGTAATTTGTCAACTGCATCTCTGTTCATACTTCCACCCTGACAGGACAATAAATTGGTGGATCACCCTAGCTGAGGCCAACTTTGGTTCAGGCATCATCCCTGTGGCCTCTTCTCTTCCTGTGGACCATGATGGCCAAGTGGGGGGTTTAAACAGTCCTAAGCTGTGTTATAGGACAGCAGTGCCCCATGAGATGGACCCTGGACCACAGGGCTAAGTCTAGCCCATCAACCTCGTAACAGCCAGACCTCTCTAGTGGAGGGGCCAGTGGATGGAGACCAGACAGGGCAGCTGAGGGTGGTGAGGGATCAGAGAGACACTTGCTTCTCCTCTTTGATGGACTGGATCCGCTCGATTAGGATCTCCTTCTCCCGATCCTCATCGCCGCCGGCTGCTTCCTCCTCCTGCAGCACCCCCAGCTCCTCTGGGCCACCGCTGCTGCTCCCCCGGGTCTTGGGGTTCTTAATCTGCAAAGAGATGCAGCATATCTGGCCAGCCCCTCTGGGTGGGTGGGAGATCAGTGCTTGCAGATGGGGAGAGGGTGGTATGAGTAGTTCCGGGGGAGATTAGTTCTGACATGGAAGTCTAGGCTTAGCGAGGCTTCTCTGGGGATCATGCGGGGACCCAGTGGCCAGTACTTGGCTGATTAGTTGTCTTCAGCACAGGTGATCAGCAGGCAACGAGGTTCCCCCAGCATGCACTTCCGGAGGTTAGCACATGCTCAGCCTATTCTACGAGGACCCTAGGGGCCGAAAGGAACCCCAGCATGCACCGCACCAGGAGACGTGTGAGGAGGACGGACCGTAGGTGTACATACCAGGACCCCCTCATAGGGAGACGAAAACCCCAGTTTGAGAGGCCATGGCTGGGGGAGAGATGAAGAGAGGGTGACCACACAGGGCCACGACCAGGGCTTAAGTGCTACATGGCATACAGCCATGTCTGACCGTGGGGACGAGGACAGGGTCCTCCCACAGGAGCCTGCGACTGGCCCCTTATCCCCCTATCCACCCCCCACCCCAAGCCTCTTCTGCTGTGGGTGTTTCCCTGTGGGCGGGGCCTCAGTCAGCCAGGGTTGTGGCTGGAGAATGACCAAGAGCCCTCCCAAGTAGGTGACAGGTTTCTCCCCCACTGCTGAGAGGAACAGCCGACCTTGAGGCTGGGCTAGGACAGGGGTCTTTTGGCCAAGGTGAGGAATCGGCCCCTAACCATGCTGCCACGAGGCCCCAGGTCAGGCTGATTGTGGCCAAGGATGTGTGCTGGAAGTGTGCGCTGGGCCGACAGGTGAGACCCCGCCCACAGCCCAAACCCCGCCCCTACCAGCTCCGCCCCACCAAAGCCCTGCCCAGTATAGCTCACAGCATTCTGGCGCAGCAGAGAAAGCCTTCGGAAGGCCATGCTCTCAGCAGCCTCCAGCTGGTTGATCTCCTCCATCTTCACTTTGTACTTCCTCATCTGTTCTTTGATCAGCATCTCCACGCACCTGTGGAGAAGGCTACTCAGCTACCGCCTGGGATGGGGGCCAGGGATGGCCAACGTGAGGGCCCCACATCTAGGGAGATGCTGGCCCAGGACAGGGGCGTGGCGGCTGAGATATAGACCTAGAGAGCAGGCAGGGCCACAGGCAAGGCTGTGGCGCCCATCATGGGCCTGGTTCACTCACTGTGTGATCTCGTGCAGCTCACCCCACCTCTCTGAGCCTGAATCCCGGTCTTAACACGCCGCCTCCTTTGAAGGAGGAGGTAGAGTACCATGGAGGCTGGGCCGTTTACCCCATGGGCTGTAGGCAGCTGGCCCCAAGGGCTCTAGAAGTCAGCTGTGACCCAAGACACATCTGCTCAGTGGTCAGGGCCAGCCTGCAATGGTTGCCGGTCAGTGGAATGGTCAATACCAGGGCAGGGAGGGCATGGTGGGATGGGATGGACTTAGTTTGGATGGAGAGGCAGTCATGACTCAGGCCTCCTGTTGTCATGATCACAGATTAAAAAAAAACAAGTACCAAGGAATGTGCTGGAACAGGCTGGAGGAAAATCTGTCAATGCCGCATGGCTGCCCACGTAGTGTTGGGCCTCAGTGGGCTCTCCTCTCTGCCTGCCAGCTGCTGTTTATGCCTGGGGGAACTCACGGTCAGGCATAGCCCTCAGGCCTGCCTCATGACACCACCCTGGGTGACAAGTTCTTACTTTACAACTCACCGCCTAAACAGTGTCCTCTGAGTGATGGATGTCTGCTGACGCCCTTGAGTCCTTTATCTTTCATTCATTTTAATTTTTTTGGCCATTCTGTGCAGCATGTGAGATCCTAGTTCCTTGACCAGGGATCGAACCTGAGCGCCTTGTGTTGGAAGCTTGGAGTCTTAACCACTGGACTGCCAGGGAAATCCATCCTTCTAAAGAACTTTCTGAGAATTTTGAAGACCATTTGGTGGGAAGAAGGAACCTTGACAACTGTTCCTTTTTGCTGCTGGTTCCCACTGCTCCCAGAGGCTGGGAATGTGGGGTTCACCACCTGTCTCTCACCCTGGACTGGGGATGAGGGATTTCTCCCCTGTTTTTGGGTTTTCACCCTCGAAAGAACTCAGGAGTGATGCTCTTGTTGCTAGAGGGGAGATGCTGCCAGGTCTCCTCCTGGGTCTGGACGTGTGTCAGCCTCAGGATGCCCCCACAAGGCCCGGCTGCTTCTTGTCCCTTGTCTGTCACAAGAGCCCTGTTCGCCGATCACAGCAGCCAGCGCACATCTGGACTTTGTCAGGAGTTTGGGTTTAGTGTGACTGTAGAAAGTCATGACTTTCTCCATGACTTCAGAAGAAAAGAAGGAAGGGTAGAGAGACCAAATGGAGTCCATGCAGGACCCCAGTGCTCAGGACACCTCCTGGGGTGGTGGCAGTGGTTTGGCTGCTAAGTCGTGTCCAACCCTTTGCGACCCCATGGACTGTAGCCCGCCTGGTTCCTCCGTCCATGGGACTTCCCAGGCAAGAACACTGGAGTGGGTTGCCATTTCCTTTTCCAGGGGACCTTCCCGACCCAGGGACTGAACCTGTGTCTCCTGCATTGCAGGTGGATTCTTTATCCATTGATCCATCAGGGAAGTCCTCCTGGGTGTGTGTGTGCGTGTGTGTGTGGTTGCACTGTGTCTTAGGTGCAGTACATGGGATCTAGTTCTCTGACTAGGGATAGAACCCCGGCCCCCTGCAATTGTGAGTGCGAAGTCCCCTGGGGTATGTTCTTCTGGGTTTTTCTCTGCGAGCATATTTACATGCTACCAAGGCTAGGCCATCCTAGGATTCTGGAGCGGGCTGTCCTGTTTAGTTGTGGGGTCCCTGGCTGGGTTGCTCTGGGTGTGTGTTGGGGGCGGGGACTGGCCGGTCCTGGCACTCACGTGGTGATTTTGAGGACATCCTTCATGCTGATGAGGGGGTCTGAGTTGTCGGGGCATCGCAGGAGGCAGGGTGCGAAGATGATGGCCAGTGCGCTGGGTGACATGCGGTTCACATCCTCGAGCAGGGCCACCCTGTGTGGCAAGCGGCAGTTAGGGGGTGGCTGCGGGGAGACCCTCCAGAGGCTCGGGGGTCACTGTGGGGAAAGTGCCGCCACAGGTGGGAGGTGAGAAACGTTGGCTTCTGCAGGGCGGAGAAAAAGGTCCACGAAAAAGCTGGACCGCCCGTAACAGGCTCATGCCTTGGCATGGAGCCAGCAGGGCACGCCAGCCCAGAGAATGCTACGGCGGGGCTCTCGCCGGGACCCCACCCCCCAGACAGCGGGCACTTAGGGCACGGGCACTTGCTTGACCAAGTGGAAGATGAGCCGCTCCAGGGAGTTGTGGTTGGCTTCTGGCAGGTGCTCCAGGACGGCATAGATGGCAGCCAGCTGCTCCTGCTTCTCTGGGAGCTCTAGGAGGGTCCTGGGTGTTAGTGGCCCGTGGCCCCCACCCGATGGGCCCCAGGGCGCCTGGAACCTCCCGCCGTGTAGGGCCCGGGGCAGTGTGTGTGGCAAGGAGGCAGGGCCACAGCGCGGTCCTGGGCCCGGCCAAGGCCTTGTTTTCTCAGCTGGGGAGCTGAGGGTCCCTCCTCCCTGACTGGCCATAGCAGAGGCTCAAGCCTGAACCCTGCCCTCGACCAACTGCCCGCCCTTGCCACAGTGGCAGGGACTCACCGACGGCACGGAGGAAGTCGCCATACTGGGCGAAGGTCATGAGGGGCTCGGGCAGCTCCCGCAGCCACTGCTTGAGCACCCCGGTGATGGCGTGGATGGGGAAGTTCTCCAGTTTGACTGCCATGGGGTCTGCAGGGTGGGCGCACAGGCTGGTGAGCGTGAGGAAGGCGGGCGGGCTGTGCCTGGAGCCCCAGGTGGCGCCCTCCTGCCCTTGACGCTTACCCGTGTACACCCCCTTCCTCCCCCAGCACCCACCGCCCACACGTGTGCCCAGTGGCTCAGTCATGCCTGACTCTTTGCGACCCCATGGGCTGTAGCCCACCAGGCTCCTCTGTCCATGGGGTTTCCCAGGCGAGCATACATGTCATTTCCTTCTCCAGGGCATCTTCCTGACCCAGGGCTTGAACCCGGGTCTCCTGCACGGCAGGCGGGTTCTTTAATGTCGGAGCCACCGGGAAAGCCCCCCCGCCCCCCCCAGCACCTGCCTGTCTGCAGTGCCTGCCGGAGCTCCCGTGTGCGGTTGGCGGCACCCGACTTGCGGTAGAGGCCCTCGGTGTACAAGCCGTGCATCTCCACGTGTTCCAGAAGCTTCTCCAGCACGAGGGGCACTGAGACCTTGTCGCTGGTCAGGCTGTCCACGCACACGCCAAAGTGGCCCGACTCCGCGCCTGGTTCCATCTGTGATGGGGAGTGGGGATGGGTCAGGCCTGGGCTGGTTGCCTTCCTTGTCATCCCCTGGGCCTCCTCTGTGGCCTCCGTCCCTCCCTGCCCCTCATTCTCCCTTGCAGACCTGCCAGAGGTGCTGGGCGGTGGGGGTCCCTCAAAGGCCGCTGGCGAGGGGTCTCTAAGTGAAGTGCCGCGGCCCAGTACCGAGGACCCCACCTCCCCTGGGGCAGGGTAGGGGTCTCCCTCCCGCTGGTGGCGGGGAGAGTGGGGCCGGGGTCTGAGATGCACACACAAGCCCGACCCCAGCTTTGGGGGGGCCCCGGGGGCTGGCAGGACCACCCCCCCCCCCACCAGCTCTGCACTCCGGCCTGGTGACCAGCCTTGGCCTTGCACCCGGCACACCCTCTCCTCCACATCTCTCAGGACGGCCTCCCTCCGGTGCTCTGCCAAGTCCCCAGCCTTGGCGGGCTCACCTTCCTCCCGCACTTGAAGGAGCAGGTCTGGATCTTGTGCACACACTTCTTGTGGCAGGTGGTCTTGCACACTAGGTCATGGCGGGGGTGGCGGGAGAGGGGTGGTCACCAGCAGTGCCTCAGGGACTCGGGGTCCCGTGGCTGCCTGTCCCGGTGTCTCAGGACAGTGACAACCACCTCGGCATTTACTATGGATGTGAGGTGGCAAGCTGCTCCTCACACGGGCCGAGGGGAGAGGAAATTACCCTGGCCTGGAAGGAAAGCCAGCCCTGACTGGTTCTGGCAGGAAAGCAGACGTGCTAGAGGCCTGTCTGACCTGGCATAGGCTTCCAGGGGACGAGTGGGTTCCCACCCAGGCTTGGTCACCCCCTGGCTGCCCGACTGGGGGCCAGCTGGGTCATTCTGGGCTGCGCTTGTCTCTCAGGGTCCCTTGGGGACTGACTGGCCTTGCCTGGCACATGAGGAGGGGCTGGCAGTGAGGGCAACAAGAACAGACAGGGGCCAGGGGGACTTGGCTGTGGAGTTGGGGGAGGCCTTGGGGTCAGCTGAGGACCGGCCTCTGGCCCAGCACGACAGTAGTGGTGGGGTAGGAGTGGGTGAGGTGTGCCTCACTGCCCCGTGGTGAGGGGCACTGTTCTTTTTTTCTATGTATTTATTTTCAGCCATATCCTGTGGTATGTGGAACTTCCCTGACCAGGGATCAAACCTGTGCCCCCTGCGTTGGAAAGGCGGAGTCTTAACCACTGGGCCACCAGGAAGTCCAGGGGCAGTGTTCTGAAAAGACTGGTCCTGTAGCTGGGGTGAAGGCCCAGGTGCCCAGTGAGGGGCTGGGGATGCAGTCGGGGCGGGGGCCAGAGGGTGTGGGCTGGGCGTCCGGGGGACCTGGGGGTGGGTCAGCGGGGGAGGCGCGCTCACCGCTGCAGAGCAGGGCCTTGTCCATTAGCCAGATGTAGGAGAGGCACTGCTCACAGGACTGGGGGATGCTCACTTGGTAGCTGACGAACACGTGCCCGTTGTGCTGCAGCACCTGGGTGGCAGGGGAGGGGGCTGAGCGGGCAGGGGGCCCCCGCGGGGGGACGCCTCCCGTGGCATCTCAGGATGGGGATCTCTTAGGGCCGGGTGGGAAAACACATGCTTCCCTGAGTGTGCGCGCACACGAGAACACACATACTCACAGCGCGTTCCTGCTTCCGCTTTTTCTTCTGAGCTTTGCTCTGCTGTGAGAGAGCAGAAAGGCCAGGTCTGCGCGGGGCCCCCTGGGGACACCCCTCCCCAAAGCGACGTGCCGAGCACAGGGGCCCTCCCGAAGCCAGAGCGGCTGCACCCACCTTGGGAGGCTCGAAGTCGTTCTTGGTGTACCCGCGGGTGAACTCGTCCAGCAGTGACTGGAAGAGGTTGAGGACCAGGTTGGTGTCCTTCTCGCCGCGCTCGGCTGCCAGATTGCTCACGACGATCTGGTAGTTCTCCATGAGGTCCTTGTAGCCCACGTGGATGTTCCCGTTCTGTGGGAATGCAGGGTGTGACCCTCCCGTAGGACAGACAGACGGCAGTGCCCGGGCTGGGGAGGGGGTGGGGGTTGCCTCGGGGCCCCTCCCCGGGGCTGGGGTTCCACATACAGGGACGGAGTACATGGTCTTGAGATTGCTTCGGAACTTCTCGGTGGCTTCGATGAATAAGCTTTCAATGGGAGTCTTCTGGGAACGCAGGTCATTCACCTGGAGAGGGAAGGAGAGACCCGCTGATCCTGTGTTGCCTGGAGCCAGGCATCTGGGTGGTCATCACTCTGCCCTGTCCCAGGTCCTTCCCTGGCTCCCCTGGGAACCATTTGGGCCCTCCTGCCAATGCTGGTCTCTCTGGGATCACTCATTGTGGGCGTCAAGCAGCAATCCTGGCCCCCTGGCTAGGTGCTGGGAACACGCCCCAGTCATGAGAACCAAAACCATCTGCAGATGTTACCAAGAGTCCCCTAGGGGCAGACTCAGCCCTGGCTGAGAAACCCTGGTTTAACGGGGCCCTTCCTGCTGCCCAGCACAGGCGCTTACTCCTGGCCACACCCCAGGACTGGGGCTGCCTCACATAGCCCGATTGTTTCGAGATGCCTCCCCCTTTGAAGGGTGTCTTAGCCCTTTATTGTTCCTGTCAGCCTGATGTCTTCCTCTGAAGCTCTCAAATGCTGCTCTGCTGGCTGTGGGGCTGCCTGAGACTGAGGTGTGAACACACCCGATTTCTTTACCTTCACTGCACACACGTGTACTAAGTCAAGTCAGTTGTGACCCCATGGACTGTAGCCCATCAGGCTCCTCTGTCCATGGGATTCTCCAGGCAAGAATACTGGAGTGGGTTGCCATGCCCTCTTCCAGGGGATCTTCCTGACTCAAGGATCCAACCCTCATCTCTTATACCTCCTGCATTGGCAGGTGGGCTCTTTACCACTTTTCCACCTCGGAAGCCCCTCTAGTACACACAATAAGTGCTCAATCATCACCTTGCACTGAATGCATCTTGTAAAAAAATTTTTTAATTAATTAATTTGCCTGAGCTGGGCCTTGGGGGCTTCCTAGGTGGCTCAGTGGTAAAGAATCCACCTGCAATTTAGGAGATGTAAGAGAACTGGCTTGAACCCCTGAGTCAGGAAGATCCCTGGGAGAAGGAAATGCCTACCTACTCTTGCCTGGAAAATTCCATTGACAGAGGTTGGTGGGCTACTGTCCATGGGGTCGCGGAGTCGGACACGACCGAGCAGGCATGCAAGCTGGGTTTCACTGTGGTTTGTGGGATCTGGCTCCCTGAGCAGGGATCGGACCTGGGCCCCCTGCACTGGGAGCTCTGTGTCTTAATGGCTGGACCACCAGGGAAGTCCCCAAAAGTGTTCTAAATAAAGTAATTTGTTCACAAGCAACTGCCGCTGCGTGGTAGGGCGAGGAGGGGCCACAGGACCTAGGAACAGGCTGGCGGCACTCGGTGTATGTCTGGTATTCTGCTCAGAAGGTTATTCGGGACACCAGTGCTTCCTCACGTGGAGAAAGCTGGAAACTGCCCCCAAGGGGCGCTGTGAGACAGCACACCAAGTGTCTTCAATCGGCAGATCTCAAGCTTCCTGGGCAGGAGCCGCAGAATAAAATGCATCTGCCGGGCGCGCAACCCACGTGTGCACACGCCTGTGTACTCTGGACGATTTCAGTGGGTGAAGGGTGGGGCTGCGTCCCAGAATCAGATGCTTCATTCTGTGCAGTCCTTGTAATAAGACACACACTTGCCGGCATGTCAGTATGGGCACAGAACAGGATGACTGCAGGCTACAAGCGATCTCACGGGAATCCTAGCTGGGTTTTGCAGAAAACCAGCAGATGCCAAACACAGACAGAAGCATGTGATTTCCAGAACCTTCTGTGTGTTGGAACCACGGACCTGGCCTTTCTGTTCCCACATGGTAAGAGCTTTGGTGTGACGGTTCAGAAAACTACCAAGTGGCAATGCCCCCCAGGGCGGTCTGGAGCCACTCTGGTGGGACCCCTGCCCCCAGCGTTCCCGGCCCAGGGCCCCGACTGCCCACCTTGTTGAGCAGGAATTCATCCAGGTACTTGAGCTCGTTGGCGTTGGTGATCTTGTGGAACACGGACTCTCGCCACTTCTCCGACACCGTGATTTCGCCAATCTTGAGGTTTCGGTTCTTTTTCCCTTTGCCTCCCGGCTCCTTGGGGTGCTTCTCACCTGTGGCATGACGGTGCTGGTGGCTGGAGGGGACTGGAGGGGTGGGGAAGGGGGCAGGAGAGGCTGGTAAGCGTGGTGGGTTTCTGAGGAGGACGTGGGTCGGCCTCGGGGATGTGGTCACCAGCATGGGGAACTAGGGCCCCGCGCCCCGCACACTGGGTTCTGTGGCCAGAAAGTGCCTCTGGGGATCGGGACCAGCCCTGAAACCGTGTGACCAGGGCTCAGCCCACAGCTGACTCAGGTCCCCACCTGGGACGACCCTCAGTGGACCCAGGGGCTCTGCTCTCCATCTCTGAATCTGGAATGACCAACCTTCTAGATTCTTCTTCGTGGTGGCAGCTTCCAGGATGGCTTGCCCGGGTATGGCACTCTCTGTCTCTTCTCCACCCTCTGGGCTGAATTTCTTATCCTTGTTCTTGTGAAGGAAAAGTCTCTTAAACGTGGATCTATAGGAGAAAACAGGGGGCTCTGCTTAAGTCTCAGGAAGTGAAGGCAGATTTGAGGCCAGAGGAAGGGTCAACCTGCTGTTAATGAGAAATAGCCCTTTCACTGGCTACCACTGGCAGGTAATCCCATTAAAAATAAGGTTGGAAAAAAAATTAATAAAAATAAGGTTGGTTTGTGTGAACTGACAGGGAAGTTGGGTGGAAGACTGAGATAGTGAGCAGATGTCACAGGGTCACCCTATCTTCATATGTAAAGAAAATTGGGGACTTCCCTGGTGGGCTGGTGGTTAAGAATCTGCCTTTAGGTGCAGGGGATGTGGGTTCTATCCCTGGGTGGGGAACCAAGATCCTGCGTGCCTCAGGGCAGCTGAGTCCACTCGCTGCAGCTACTGAGCCCTCATGCTCTGGAGCCCTTAAGCCACAACTAGGGAAGGTCATGTGCCACAGCAAAGAGCCTGCACAGCAAAAGAGAGAGAAAAAACCACCCCCATCTCCTCCCTCCCCTAAGATAATTCTATGGGCACAAGGGTTTTACTGGGGGAGACTCAAAGAATAAACCCAAAATCATATACTATGGATACTGGATATGTGATGGGGTGAATGATGACCACCCGCCAAAGATCTGTTCATGTGCTAACCCTCAGGGCCTATGAGCATGACCTTATCTGGGAAAAGGGTCTTTACGGATATGACTAAATGCTATGGACTGAATGTGTCCTCCTAAATCTGTATGAAAATGAAAGTGAAGTCACTCAGTCATGTCTGACTCTATGCAACCCCGTGGACTGTAGCCTACCAGGCTCCTCCATCCATAGGATTCTCCAGGCAAGAATACTGGAGTAGGTTGCCATTTCCTTCTCCAATCTGTATACTGAAGCCTAACTCCCAGCGTGATGGTGTTAGAGATGGTGTGATAGTTTGGGAGGTAATTAGGTCACAAGGGTGGGGCCCTCATGAATGGGATTAGTGCCCTTTCAAGAGACCCCAGAGAGCTCCCTTGCCACTTCCTCCATGTGAGGATGCTGTGAGAAGGCCTCTATGAACCAGATACCAAATCTGCTGGCACCTTGATCTTGGACTTCCAGCCTCCAGCTCAGTCTGTGGTGTTTTGTTACAGCGGCCTACGTGGACTAAGACACTGAACAAAGGATCTTAAGATTCTGAGTCATTCTGGATTACCCATATGGGCTCTGAAGCCAGTGACAAGTTGTCTTCATAAGAGACAGAAAGGGACTTCCCTGGTGGCTCAGTGGTAAAGAATCTGCCTTCCAATGCAGGGGACACAGGTTTGATCCCTGGCTGGGGAACTAAGATTCCACATGCCTCATGAAAACTAAGCCCATGCACTCTAACTACTGAGCCTGCACAAAGCAACCAAGACCCAGCATAGCCAGAAAAGAGAAGAAACAGGGGAGAGGCGAAGAATGTCATGTGAAGATGGAGGCTGAGAGTGGGGGAGGGGGTGCAGCCACAAGCCAAGGACTGCCTGCAGCCCCCAGAATCTGGAAGAGGCAAGGAGGGGTCCCTCTTTGAGATTCTCTGGAGGGACACACGGCCCTGCGCACACCCTGATTTCACACTTCCGGCCTGCAGAAACACGAGAGAGTAAATTCCTATCGTCTGAAGCTGCCCTGTTTGCGGCACTTTGTTTTGGTGGTGGGGGTCTCCCCAGAGTGGGGGGGCTCTCTCTTCCCGCTGCAGTCCACTCCTCACTATCCTCAGGCTTCCATTCGGTGTTTGGATCAAGGCTCCCCTGTCCCAGAGCCCCACCCCTCTGCTCTCTGAACCAGCTACATCTCCGTGGCAGGGACTTTTTGGGGATAAAGCTGTGACCCAGACTTTGCGATTCAAAGACCTGGAGGGTTCCCTGACGTGGGGATCGGGGTGCTGGGAGCTGGTAATGATTCCGTTTGTGTGTGCTGAATCGCTTTGGTTGTGTCCCACTCTGCGACTCTATGGACTGTAGCCCACCAGGTTCCTCTGCCCCTGGGATTCTCGAGGCAAGAATATTGGAGTGGGTTGCCATGCCCTCCTCCACGGGATCTTCCCGACCCAGGGACTGAGCCTGAGTCTCTTATGTCTCCTGAACTAGCAGGTGGGTTCTTTACCACTGGTGCAACCTGGGAAGCCCGGTAATGATTCCACAAATGGCCAAAGGGACATTGCCTGTGGCCTCAGCGGAGGTGACCCACACTGGCTCCAGGCTTCAACGGGAATCATTTCACCCTGATGCTGCAACAATCTGTGCCCCATGTGGTCTCTTTATGGAAATGCTAAGCAAATGCCCCCCAACTGCGCTTCCTTTTCTTTTTTTTCAGTTCTACCAGTTTATTGCTACCAACCCATCTCCCTCCACCTCGTGCACACATGCCTCAGTCATGTAACCCCATGGGTTGCAGCCTGCCAGGCTCCTCTGTCCATGGCCTTTTCCAGGCAAGAATACTGGAGTGGGTTGCCACTTCCTTCTCCAGGCCAACTGCGCTTCCTAAGTGCAACTGGCTTATGGGAATCCCCTGGTGGCCCAGTGGTGAGGACTCGGCACCTTCATTGCTGAGGGGTCAGAATCAATCCCTGGTCGGCGCACTAGGAGCCCGCACACCGAGTGGCCAAAAAAAGCAGCAGCAGCAAGAGTGGGATTGGCTTAGGAGATTAGACTGCTCTGGGACTGAAGGCCCTGGACACCCCGGGTGTACCCAAGCCCACCCCCAAACCCTACACCTACTTAGAATCGGCAGAGCCTGGGGATAGGCTTGCGTCTGTTCCTGAGGCTGCATCGGCCGACTTCTTCTTCTGGATGGCCAGCTTCTTTGTGATGGGCTCCCCATCTGTTTCAGCAGAAGGCTGTAGGGGAGTGGGGTCAGGTGAGCAGAGGCAGGCGGCCTTGCTAGAGGGAAAGCAGGGATTCTCCCCGTGCGGCTGCGCCTTCTATCCACCGTTCGCTTCTGGTGGTACCAGGGCAGCTGAAATGGAAGTGGGCTCGGACCCTCAGGAGTAGGAACCGCTGCCTGAAGCTTTACCTGAGTCTTGGTCTGGGATGGGGACAGGAGGAGCTTGGAGACGTCACTCGTGGAAAAGGAAACACGCCTCTCCCTGTGAGATCACAGAAATGTGGTTTTTACTGACAAGGGTGAACAGGAGACATCTGGGGTTGCCAGGACTGGGGGAGGGGTGGTGCTCCTGCATCTGGTGCATCTGGTGCGGGGAAACTGGGGATGCTGCTCTCACAGTGTTCGGGACGGCCCCCACCACAGAGATGGAGCCAGCCCCAGAGGCCTGTCATACGGAGGCCAAGAAAGCCTGTCCTAGCAGAAGGTTTGTCTTTCTCCACCTCTTCTTTCCTTTGGAGAAGCTAGCCTCTGCGACAAGGGGCTGGGTCTTGGAGTCACTGATATTTAGCTTACTAGGGGTCCAGGATCTACAGTTTTTTCCAGGAGCCGCATATGGACTTGAAAGTTGGACCATAAAGAATGCTGGCACTGAAGAATGGATGCTTTTAACTGTGGTGTTCAAGAAGACTCCTGAGAGTCCCTTGGACAGCAAGGAGATCAAACCTGTTAATCTTAAAGGAAATCAACCTTGGATGTTCACTGGAAGGACTGATACTGAAGCTCCAATACTTTGGCCATGTGACGTGAAGAACCAAAGCATTGAAAAAGACCCTGATGCTGGGAAAGATTGAGGGCAGGAGGAGAAGGGGGCGACAGAGGATGAGATGGCTGGACGGCATCACCGACTCAATGGACATGAGTTTGAGCAAACTCTGGGAGATGGTGAAGGACAGGGAAGCCTGGTGAGGTGTAGTCCATGGGGCCGTGAAGAATCAGCCACAACTTAGCAAATGAACAAGAAGAAGGGGTCCAGGTGTATCGAGAGCTCCTCCTTCAACCTCTACATGTATGTGCGCAATCACCCCCACCCGTTGATGAGGAAACTGAGGTCCAGGCAGGCTGGAGGTGGGGAACCTCAACCCGAGGCCCGCCCCCCACAAGGCTACAGGCTTTCTGTGTGAGTAGGGATCATTCGGGCAGGGGCTTCGTCTTTCCCAACCTTCCCTCGGGTGCCCTGCTTCCCTGGGGCTGCTGCCCACCCGGTGTCGGCTCTCGGCACTGAACCGCACGTGTTTCTGAGATGCATGATGCTGGGCACGGCTGTGCAGCCACACCCCCTCCCCCGGCAGCCCCAGCCCTCGCTCGGAAAAAGGCGGGTGCAGGCTTACTCTGTGGGCGTGAGGGTGGCCCCCACGGCCCGGTGCCGCTCGCTGAGGTCCAGAGACTGACTCAGCATGGAGCTGCTGCCCGCGGTCATCAGCTTCTTGCCCCGCCACATCTCCACGGCGTTGGCCAGCCGCTCAGTGTCAGGATCCCGGTACCGCTGAATCTGCGTGGAGCCTCCAGGACTGCTGGGCCTTTCCTGGGCCCTGGGGCTGATCCCTGGCTTGCTCTTGTCCTTGGGGGTCTCTGGGGTGGCACTGGGTCCCGGCATGGCGACCCTGCTGTCCAGGGCCAGGCTGGTGGGTCGTTCCTCGTGGCCGGGCCTGGGGCTCCCGGCCTGGGCTTCTCCCGAGTCCGGGCTGCTTGGCGTGGCCTGTGGAGGCACCTGAGGCTGCTTCTTGGGGGCCGCCATCTCCATTTCAGTCCTGGCATCCGAAGGGCTTTCACCTTCCCTGCCCTCCTTTCCGTCTTCTGGGAGGCTCTCCTCTGACCCTGGGACAGCCTTTCCAGAAGGTTCTCTGAGGGCGAGCTCGTCCTTGCAGGACTGGATGTGCTTGTTCTGGAGCTTCACGTGCTCCAGCCCCCGCTGTCGCCGTGACTCACGCTTCTCCCGGCTGCGGGGCACTTTCTCGCGACCTTCAGCCGTGTGTTTCTGGGTTGGGGGTGCCTTCTCCAAGCTCGGGACCTCCTTCTCAGGTTGGCAGCTCTCGGCTGGGGGAGCCCCATCGCTGGGCCACACCTCGGGCTCCAGGTCCAAAGGCTCACCCTCCGTGGAGGGTTCTAGGCCCTGCTCAGGTTCTGGCCCAGCTGCCTGGGCCAGCTCGGCCTCGGCAGTTTCCTCCTTCGCGGCTTGCTCGGCTTCCCTCTCCTTCTCTTCAGCCTTCTGCTTCTCCTCCACCATCTGGCTGAAGCTGGTGGGGCGGGGGAGGAAAGGAGGTGGGTTCAGGAGCAAACCCACCCAGGGTACTGGGGAGCCCTGTTCCACCTGCAGGTACAGGGTTGGGGGGCCAGGCTCCCCCTCTGCCAAGAGGTGAGAGCCTGGCCCCCAGAGATACTTCTGGAAAGGTGGGCCCATCCTCAGCCAGCAAAGGGGGAGACAGGGAATAGCCTCATGTTGTCACAGGCACTGCTGCCTAACGGTTCAGTGAGAAAAGTGAGAAGTGCTGGTTGCTCAGTCGGGTCCGACTGTACGGACTGTACCCCATGGACTGTACCCCGTGGACTGCACCCCATGGACTGTACCCCGTGGACTGTACCCCGTGGACTGTACCCCGTGGACTGTACCCCGTGGACTGCACCCCATGGACTGTACCCCATGGACTGTAGCCCATGGACTGTAGCCCACCAGGCTCCTCTGTCCGTGGGGTTCTCCAGGCAAGAATACTGGAGTGGGTAGTCATTTCTTTCTCCAGGGTACCTTCCTGACCCAGGGATCGAACCTGGGTCTCCTGCACTGCAGCAGGAACTCTTTGCCGTCTGAGCCACCAGGGTCGGGGGAACTTCACTAGGTTTGTTGAGGAGGGATATGTTCAGAACTCCCTGAACTCCTCTGGGGTCCCTGGCCGGGTGGACTCCCCGTGAGTGGGGACAAGGAGGCCCCCTGAGGGTTGGTCCCGGTGGCCTGAACCCTCTGAGTCCTGGTGTTCTGCTCAGTGGCTGGGGGTGGGCAGGTGCAGTGGGCGGGGGGCGGAGACTAAGTGCCACCAGTGGTGACCTGGGGTTGCCACAGGCGCCACCTACCAGCCCTGGAGTGTCTCTCTGGGGCCCAGTGTGCCTAGACTGGCTAGACGCCTGCCAGCCCCTCCTCGGCCTCCCTGCATCCAGACAGGGACATCCTGACAGCTCTGCCGGCCAGGTGCTATCTCAGGTAGCGCTTGAGTGTTGAGTGGGTGGAATGTTCTGGGGGGTTGGGTGGGGGGTGCTCGGTCCCATCCTGCTCACCTCTTGCGCTGTAGGTGCCCCCGGCAGAGGCTCTGGAGGCGGATGATGCTCTGTCTCTGGCGCCGGTAGGCTGACCGCTGCCGGTAGCCCCTCCACGCGGCCTGGAGGAACACGGCCGCCTGCGTCCTCTCCAGTGCCCGGCGGACGCGGTAGGACCTCCAGCAGGCCTGAGAGTGGAGGGGGCGTTCAGGGGCTGGGTGCGCGTGACCCCGGCCACCCTCGCGCCCCGCCCCGCGGGCCCCCCGGGCACCTGGATGAGGATGGCCGCCCGCCGCGTCTGCAGGAAGTGCCTGCGCTCCAGCACCATCCGGAACCAGCTCTGCAGCAGCAGGATCTTCCGCACGACCTCTCGGTGCAGCGTCTCCTGCAGGGCCTGCCGCTGGGTCTCCTTCAGGAAGACCTGGGGGCGGGCACGGGACGGGTCAGCGGGGCCTCCAGCACCCCTGCACTCAGGTCTGCTCAGCCCACTTGGTAGTGAGCGAGGCCGAGCTGGTGTACTGACTACTGACCTGACCAAGAGGAGCTTTAAAAAAAAAATACACATTGAGATAGAATTCCCATAACATAAAATGAACCATTTAAAGTGAATAATTTGGTGGCACTTAGTACTTTCATGATATCGTGTAGCTGTCACCTCTATCCGGCTATGAAACATGTCATCACTCCCAAGGGAAACTCTGTATCTGTTAGTAGTCACTTCCTAATCCCCCTCCCTCAGGCCCTGGCAACCCCTAATCTGCTTTGTCCTATTTTTAAAATTTGGGGGGGGGAGGCGTCACATCACATAGCATGTTGGATCTTAGTCCCTGAACCAGGATTGAACCTGCATCCCTGGCATTGGAAGTGCAGAGTCTTAACCACTGGACCACCAGGGAAGCCCCAGCTTTCCGTTTTTAATCAATTTACCTGTTCTGGACGTTTCATATAAACTGGATCATACGCTATAGGACCTTTCGTGCCTGGCTTCTTCCATTCAGCGTAACATTTTCAAGGTTCATCCACGTAAGTGTGTATCAGAGCTGAATAAGATTCCACTATGTGAGTGGCCCACGTTTTATTTATCCATCATCTGTTCATGGACACAGGGGCTATTTCTACCCTTTGGCAGTTGTGACTAGAAGTGTGCCGCGAGGAATGTACACGTACTAGGATTTGTTTGCACATGTTTTCAGTTATTTTGGGTTTATATCTAGGAGAGGAAATGTTGGGTCACGTGGTAACTCTACATGATTAACTTGCTGGGGAGCTGTGCGCCATTACAAAGGTTTCTGACCAGTGCCTTGGACATCCTGTGCTATGGTATGATGGCTCCTAGCCTACAAATGAGAAACTGAGAAACTGATGCCTGAGCCCCACACCTTAGGTCTGTCCCTCTGCTTTCCAGGAAGAAATAACGTGCTGCACCCCAAGAAACGTACTTCCTCAGCAGAGCCCTCATTTTACAGGGAGTGGCGTGGGCTGTGAGAGGACCCCATGTGGAGTGGAAGACATGGGTACAAGGGCCCTCCGAGGGCTGCGATTGCTGACCTTGGTCTTGCCGATCTGGTAGCTCCTCTTGTCTATGTCCATCTTCTCCAGCAGGGCAGAGATGACCTCCCTGCAGGGCTGGGCATTCTTAGGGAGAAGCACCTGGAACTGCTCCGTGAAATCCTGGGTGATTTTGGGTAAGAAAGGAGAATCTATGTGAGGGTTTCTGCCACCAGAGAGAGCAGGGCTCTAGCAACTCCCTGGTCAAGTCATTTCCGAAGCCAAAACTTGGATCGATGCGAATAGTGTTGACAAAACTAAGGTCTGGGACTTTCTGAAACAGTCTGAAGTTTAAGAAAGACTGTCGCAGACACAGAGCACTGGATCTTTCAGTCGGTGGGAGAGGGACCATCACGAGGACCTGCTGGCTGCTGGCGTTGTTGGTGGACAGCCAGAAGATGAAGCTGACCTTGGGGGGCTCACAGTCTGTGATTCATTAGAGGCCTGAACCATGGCTGGAGGTATGCCTTTTTTTCACTGCATGGCATGTGGGATCTGAGTTTCCTGACCAGGGGTTGAATCTGCATCCCCTGCAGTAGAAGAGCAGCATCCTAACTACTGGACCACTGGGAAAATTCCCAAGGTATGCCCCCTGACCTTTTTTTGGCCATGCTGTGCCATGAGATGCTATGTCCCCAGTCAGGGATCAACCCTGTGCCCCCTGCATTGGGAGCATGGAGTCTTAACCCCTGGACCATCAGAGAAGTCCTGGTATGCCCTTTTTAAGCAAACAGTTATGCTGAATTTTTAATAGCCAATCATGAGTGAAACACACCAGCATTTTCTCCCTTTCTGGTAATGTGCCTTTCCTGTTGATGCAGATCAGAAAGATGATATTCCCATCTCTGTGGATGAGAAGGGGAGGCATGCCACAATGCAGGCACGTACCTGAGGCCATGCGGGTAACCCTGGAATGGGGATCAGGCGCTCCCAGCTCTCGGCTCCGGCCCAGTGCTCACTCAAGCACTGCACGGCTGCTGCCAGCTCCCCACATAAGCCAAGGCTTCTCCACCTGGGCTATGCTACCCCCTGGGGATGTCTGGTGTTAAATGGAGACATCTTGGGTTGTCAGAACTCAGGGGAATAGTGTTCCTGGCATCTTGTGGGTGGAGGCCAGGGATGCTACTCAATACACAATGGTGCATAGGGTGGCCCTCGCCGCAGAGCCATGACCCAGCCTCAATTGTCAATGGTGACACAGTGGAGAATCTGTTGAAATTTGGTCCTCACAAATTTGGGGTTACTAGTGAGTCTCTGTGTTTCTAGCAAGCCCAGTCTCTGTGTTTCTAGAAAGCCCAGGTACCCTGAAGTCATCATTTCTTTGGGTCTCAGTTTCCATACTGAGAAAATAGGAACCAGGGCCCCTTTGTGGCTGGTTGGCAGAATAAAAGAGCTGGGTATAAAAGTGTCTATTATAAGCACAGAGACAAGTCCATATCTTGTAATAACCTGTAATGGAAAATAATTTGAAAAATAATACATGTGTATATGTATAACTGAATCACCTTGCTGTGTACCTGAAACACTGTAAATCAATTATACTTCAATAAAATATACATATTAAGAAAAAAATAAAGATTGGAGAAAGAAAAACAAGTGCCTGTTACAGAAAATGCTCCCTCTTCCCTGTTTGGTTTAACAGGCCGCCTGACCCCCGCCCTACTGTGAGAAAGAACGATCTGGTACAAATATCAACAGTTATTGTCGTTAGTCGCTCAGTCATGTCCGACTTTTTTGTAGACCCCCATGGACTTCAGCCTGCCAGGCTCATCTGTCCATGAGATTTCCCAGGCAAGAATACTGGAGTCGATTGCCATCTCCTTCTCCAGGGGCTCTTCCCTACTCAGGGATCAGTATCAGGGTGGAGAAACCCTGATGGAAAGTAACCTGCCAGGCTCAGGCTCCAGGGAAGTGTTCTCGCTGGAGGTGGCCAGTATCCAGACAGCCATGCGCATGCATGAATGCGTCCTACCTGGAACGTGTACTTGGCGCTGTAGCCTGACCTCCGGATCCGCACGGTCTCCAGCATGCCCGTGTAACGCAGCTGCTGCAGCACCAGCTCATCATCGAAACACAGCTCTTTCTGAAACGGGATTGAGCGATCAGGGAAGACGTCTGCAGGTGGCGGGGGACAGGCAGCCCCGGGAGGGGGTGCTGATTCCCACGTGACTGCCATCCCTCTGGACTACAGATACGGATGCAGTCAGCGCACACCCATGGGCCGGGGCTGGTCTGGGAATTGTTCCCAGCCTGGCAGCTGTGGGCACCTGGTTTTTTTTTTCTTTGCTCCAGTCATGCTTTTTGCAATAAAGAGGTAGGGCTGCTCAGCAGAGATACCCGAGGCATTCATCTCTTCTAGGAAACATGGCATCTGATCTACTCTATTCCCTGTTGTCCGGGAGACAGATACTACTTCTCACTGCCTAACTTAAGATAAATTTGTGCAAAGATTTATTTCCTAAAGGCCCCTTCCCAAACCTGTGCTGGACTCATATTCTGTGCCAGGTATCAGGATGAGTACTGGGGATCCAGCAGAAAGAACACATGGCTGGGCCGCGGGAGGTGTTACAGCAGAGGGGACCCTGGACCCAGTCCTGAGAGCTGAGAAGAGGACAGGTAGGGAAGGAGGGCAGCAAGCAGCTAGGTGAAGACCCAGAGGAGAAAGGGGAGCCCAAGCCATGGACAGGTATGCAGGGAGGTGCTTGCTGCTAGAGGGTTGGGGGTCAGGGAGAGGAGAGGCTGAAACAAGCTGGGTTCAGTGAGCTCAGCAGCCTGGACTCCATGCTGGTGCATGTTATTTTAAGTGGAGGGAGGGAAGGGAAAGGCATGAGGTGAAGGATGTCATGACAGGACTGGAGGTGCTTCTGGTATCTGGTGGGCTCCCCAAGATTGGAGAGAATGCTACTCAATACCCTAAAGAGCACAGGACAGATGCTCAACAGCAAAGAATAAGCTGTGGGCATGGCTCTTGCCCAGAGCTGGTGTTGGAGTGTTTTCTGAGTTGTCCAATGTTGAGGCAAAATCCAAACAGGTGGGGAAAGTGGGTCTGACTCTGCAGCTGGTGGAAGGTGGGGGCGGGGACAGGAACTGCTGAGCTGTCGTCCCTGGGGGACCAGGAATGGGGTGAGGGAGGAGGAGAGAGCCTGAGTCCAGGTCCTCGCCTGGTGATGGAAGCCTTGGCGCCTGGCAGGGCCAAGCTGGGCTCTGGAGGTCAGCGGAACATCCCAGGAGCAGGGAAGAGGAACGGAAGCAGGAAGAGTAGAGACAGACAGCGTGGGCAAACAGTCACCAGGATGTCCTTGCTCAGAGATCCGCTCATGCCCGGCAGAGAGCCCAGGTCCTGAGTGGCTCCAGCAAAGTTCTCGAGGGCACAGAACTGCCAGTGGACCTCTGGGGTGAACAAAGCCTGGCAGCAGGGGCTGAACTGGCTGCTGGGGCCCCCACTGGTGCTGTCTTCCCAGAAAGTTCAGGACGAGCAGCAGGCTCTGGGCTCCTGTTTTCTGACCTCAGCCTCTCCCATCTGGCACATTTTCTGCGCTGACTGCTTTGGGGATATAGTTGAAAAGCACCCTGACCTGTCCGTCCTCAAGCCAAATTTTTCTGGGGCCCCTCCATGTTCCAGTGCACGCATGCATACTCAGTTGCTTCAGTCATGTCTGACTCTGTGACCCTCCAGACTGTGGCCCGCCAGGCTCCTCTGTCCATGGGTTTCTCCAGGCTAGAATACTGGAGTGGGTTGCTGTGCCTTCCTCCAGGGGATCTTCCCGACCCAGGGATCGAACCTGCGTCTCTTGCATTGCAGATGGATTCCCTACCGCTGAGCCACCGGGAAATCCCCCGTGTTCCAGAGGATGTCTCTCTGTTCCTAGCTGGTCACTAGATGGCCCTGGCTGCCTCCTGCTGATCCCTGCCACCCCCGGCTGGCTAGAGCACACTTTTAAAATATGTGTCAAAAAAAATAATAATAAATAAAATAAAATAAAATATGTGTCAAAGGAGGCCAGGAACCCTGGCTGGTAGCAGAACCAGCCTCCTCCAGTCCCCAAAACCTGTGTGGACACTTGCTTCCTCCAGGACTCCTGACCACCCCTCCTGACTCCTAGTACTCCCCCACCCCTAGACACACCGTAACACTCCCTGCCAGTCTCCAGACCTGGGCTTGGCTTTCGCTGCCCCGGAGATGGGGGAGCCCCTTACCTTCTCGGCGTTGGAGCGGATGCAGCGGATGAAGAAGGGCTCTGCGTTCCCCAGTGCCTCCAGGAGCTTATTCAGGGAAGTCTGAGGAGAGAGAGGGGGGAAGGTGTTGAGCTGGGACCCCCTCGGGGGCACGTCCCTCAAGGGAAGGGGATCCAGGTCACCTTCCTGCATCAACGGGGGTGTATCTGTGCTGACAGGGAACAGGGGAGGCTGCAGCAGGAGGCTGTGCTACCCCAGAGGGTCCCCAAAGGAGCTGTGGGTCCCCATGGCCGAGGGCCGCCACGTTTCTGTATCAGGTGAAAGGGGAGGGGAAGGTGGTGGAACCAGATTAACTCTTTCTAGGGATTTAAATCACATGTCAAAGGAGGCCAAGAACCCAGGTTAGTAACAGAACCCGTCTCTTCCTGCTCCCACAGAAATGTCAGCACCAGCTGGCGGCCACCCTCGTATCAGAGGTTGAGCTCTGCAGGGCCTCACTTCCGAGTGCTTAAATTCTAAGAATCCCAAACTGTTCCTTTTGTTCCTTCAGCCTTAGAGGTACAAGCTCCTGCCCATGGTTACTACCTCAATGTTCCTTCTCTGTTCCCCTTCTGCCTTCTCAGTCCTCTAGTACCTGTTTAACCAGTACCATACATTAAATTCTCTGATTTAAAAAAAAAAAAAAAGTCAGCCTCAGAAGGGATCATGGTTGTAGTGATTTTGGTCTCTGGCCTGCTATTTACAAAAGGGTATTGTGGGAGTTCCTAAATGATGTAATTATATATATATATATATATATATAAGCTGAAGTGGAAACAAAAGACTTAGATTGTGGAGAATGGGAAGGAACAGAAAAGTTAACGGTGAGAGCCTGCGGCCATTTGTTGTTTAGTTGCTAACTCATGTCCGACTCATGCGACCCCATCAACTGTAGCCCACTGGGCTCCTCTGTCCATGGAATTTTCCAGGCAAGAATACTGGAGTGGGTTGCCATTTCCTCCTACAGGGCATCTTCCTGACCCAGGGGTTCAACCTGCATCTCCTGCACTGGCAGGTGGGTTCTTTACCACTGAGCCACCAGAGAAGCCCTCACTGGCCACTGGACCCCACTGAGAAAAGAAATGTGTCCTTGAGCTTCCTGGCAACCAGGGAAAAAAGGGAAATGTGATCTAGGGACACAGTTCAGCATTCACATTAACTCACACGCTGACTCATGACTCTTTTGAGTTGGTGGTTCTCCACCAAGGGTGACTGTATTCCCCCAGGGAGCCTTGGCACCATCTGGAGACGTTTGGTAGTCATGTCTGGACAATGCTACCAGCGTCTGGTGGGTGGAGGCCAGCAATGTTGCTCAATGCCCCACAACACACAGGATGGCCCTCACCATGGAGAATGACCCAACCCCAAATGGCAAACGGTGCTACGGTCAGGAACGCTGGCGATAATGAGAAGCTCCCTGTGCTAGGTTAGTTTTGGCCCAGCCACGTGAGTGCCAGGCAGAGCTCAGCACCCCCTTCCACGCCCCTGGGCCACCCACCTGGAACTGGGCACTGATGCTGGGCGGTTTCTTCTTCTTGTGCAGGTGTAGCAGGGACTTGGTAGTACGATCGTGCAGGGTCATACTGATGATCAGCTTCAGGGATTTGGAGTCCAGCAGGTTCTAGGACAGAATCGCAGGGTCTGGCCTGCCCTCCCAAAGCCCCAGGGTGCACTGGGAGGCATCTTGTGCAGCCCCAGAGCCGGGACAATGCCCCCTGGGGTGGCAGCTCTTAGGCTCAGTCTGGGGGCTGTGCTGTCAGAGCCGGGGTTGGGGCGGGAGGGCCTGGCGGGCAGCGGTGGTGACCTGACCGGGGGACTGAGCCCGAGCTGCAACCTGTGGATGGTGCCGCCTCCGAGAGGGCCGATTACGGCCACTAGTGGCCTGAGTGCCCAGAAACCAAGCGCTACGGAGTGCTGGCTTCCCTCCGTGCAGCTCGAGGCGTGCCAAGCACCCCATGTTGCTATGAGTGGTCACCCAGCCGGCCCTCCCGTGGGGGGGCTAGTGCTGTCCCACCTGCTGGCCAGACTGAGTGGACTGGGCGGCTGCTCTCGATTTCTAATTTCAGAATCGCTCAGCACGCTGTACGTGGAGACGAGACAGGGCGCCTGGGTGCGCCTGGGTGTGCAGCCAAGGCTGGCTGCTGGGGTCTAGGCTGCCAGCGATGCACAGCTGCCCCCTTCCCAACAGGACCACCCTGGCTGACAGGCCTCCTCTCCCTGGATGCCCAGGCACTGACGAGCCCATCCCACCCTATTGGAGTTGGCTCACAGCTAAAGACACCCAACGTGGGGATATGATAGGAGGGTCCCATCGCCTCTTGGTGAGGTAAGCTCTGAGGTACGGCTGACACCCCTGGGTTCCCCGGGATCAGGCTGAGCCCACTTCCTGGCCTCCCCCACCTCAGGTTTCTCCTGGGACTTCCCCACTGTACACCACTTGTGCAGAGACCACATCACAGGTCCTGCTTCTAGAAAACCCAAACAAAGACCCCTCTGTGTCATTTCCACAGGAGACAGTTTTTTAGAGGGGGAAGGGGAGAGGGAAGGAAAGAGAAAGAATTAGAGAAGCTCGAGAAGGTAAAAGCCCCCGCCCCACCCCGCTTTCTAGAAACATGATGCGAGCCAGCTGCTCGCGAGGCGGTGTTGGGCGGTGTTGTGTGTGTTTACCTTTGGAATGATCTGCTTTTGTTTGATACCTTTACTTTTCCTGTCAAAATATTAAAAATGGTTTTGTGAACAGAAGGAACACAGTGTCTGGCTCTGGGTTAGTTTAGCAAGCCACGCCTTGCGGGTTAGATGGAGCGAGAACAGAGAGAGCGAGAGTCCGGGGGCACAAGTGCAACGAGGCCGCCGCCTCGCCAGGGACCCTGCACGCGCCCCACTGGGCCAGCGGCTGCCCCTGAGCGGGCAGGGGCCCCTGGGTGTCTGGGGGGCGCTGCTGGATCTCACAGAATGACTGTGAGATGTCCCAAAGGGGGCTCCGAGGGACCCCATGCAGCCGGGTCTACCAGGTGTCCCAGCTCTACTTGCTACATGCTGGGAAACACCAAAGCAGTCCAAAGACCCTTCTGGGGCCCCTGCCCTGGTGGCCGGTTCAGGGGTCTGTCTCTCAAAGAACTGAGATAGGGCCTGGGTGTATGGGTGACTTAAAGACTTGAACTGGCAGCAGGTTAAAAACAGAAGCTGATTTTTTTGGCCAAGGCGGCGGGGTGGGGGGGGGGCACCCGCACATTCTTAGATACTTAATGGAATCTTGCAGACAAGAAAAGATTTTTTAAAAAAATTGCAGCCTGGGAAGTTTCTAAGACCTGCTGAGGAAATGGTTCCCTGCAGATCTGCCAGAGGCTTGGCTCTGAGGTTCTTTGTGTCATGTTTCACGTTTATCCCCGTGGGGTGGAATGAGGCATCATAAAAATGACTTTGCAAACAGGCATCACTGCAGGCACAAGCTTTGTTCTCCTCGGCCTGAGCCCTAAGCAGTTGCTGGTGCCCACCGGTTGAGGTGGCTGCCTGCTGGGTTGGAGGGTATGAAAACTGCTACCCCTGCTTTGCAGACAGAGGGTGAATGCTCACAGCACTCAGGTCATACAGTGATAAGGGGGGTCCAAATCTCATCTGTGTGGCTTCTGGCCCTTTCTACTGCATCACACCCACAAAGCAGGGTCATGGGAAGAACAGAGGTCCTCAAGATGGCACACCCTGCCTCTGAGGCTTCTTTGTAAGCTCATAGTGGCAAAGGTTGGGGCGGGGGGAAGCAAGCCTTGCTCGGCGGGTTTGGGGGCAGAAAATCAGCTGCTTCGTGGCAGGAGCGTTCCTGGGAAGCTGTGCTGGACACTGGGGGGCTGGCGAGGATTTGGGTCAGGGTGCAGACACTAGGACGGGAGTATGACGAGGACCACTTAGCGACGGCTGGCGTGAGAACAGAACCACAAGACAGCGCGGCATGGACAGCGGCTCATTCAGTGTTATGGGAAGCCCCTGTAGGCGGGGGGTCGGGCGGGGGCTGGGGGTGTCTGGGGTGGGGAGGCGCTCGTTGCACTTGTGGGGGAGAGGGGGATGCCCACAACCTTGGGGGGGACTCACGGGATGAAGGTGCGGGGTTTCTGGAGCCGATTGAGGGACTGGAGAAGCTTACGGGGGTCGTCACCCTGCCAGGGCAATCCTTTGATACTCCGGATGATTTGGTCATGCAAATCGCTGGGGGGGAGGGGGTGCAGTGACAGAGAGAAGATGGGGTTAGAGCAGTGGGCCCGCCACCTCGGGGTCCCTGGCACGGTCGGGACCGTCTCCAGGCCACTGGAGCCAAAACATGCAACCTGGGGAAGGGCTGAAGGCTGCCGCCCCTCCCTCCTGCACGGAGAAGTCAGGGCTCGGCCACCCCAAGGAGGGTCCGCCCTCCTCCGGCGGTGGGGGAGGGGCTGGGGACACGTGGGGCTGAACAGAATCTGCAACAGGGCATCTCGGATCACTGGAAAAGGCCTCGTGTTTGAGCCTGTTGGAGTCTATAGAAAGCACCCACGGGCCACTGAAAACAGGAGACCCGGGAGGGTTCTGTCGGAAGCAGATGGGTTTCTCGTGATGGTTCTGCGGCTACACGTCTGCCTCCTTGTTGGCTTCAAGAAATGCCTTGGGAGGAATGAAGTGGAACTCACACAGGGTTATAACTGGGGTGATGCTTGGTTGTTCCGACTGGGGTGGGGGCCGGGGAGGCTGCCCCACTCCTTGCAGCACCCAGTACAGCCCCATCACAGCAGACGGCCCAGCAGAGCCCCAAGGGTGACGCTCTAGCTGAAGACACTCACCCCCCAGAATTCACCCCCTTATTAACTGTGTTCTGTTCAGTCACCGTGGGTTCAGGGCTGAGCAGACGTTTTAGGTGTGAGAATGACAACGGCTTAGGGACAAAAATCAAATGCCCTGAAAATGGACATTCGCAAACAATTTCTTGACAGCAAATGTCTAGGGCAGAATGTCTAGAAATGAGGGAGTGATGACTGCAGGATGATCTGGGAGTTTGTCTCTCTTTTTAAAAAAAATTTCCTCATTCCAAGGGACTTCTCTGGTGGTCCAGGGACTAAGACTCCATGCTCCCAATGCAAGGGGTCCAGGTTTGATCCCTGGTCAAGGAACTAGATCCCACATGTTGCAACTAAGAACTGGTATGGTTAAGTAAATAAAAAGATTAAAAAAACACTTCTTCATTGCAGTTACCTGAATACATGTTTAAGCTCTGAGCAGTTGACCTGGGAAGACCCCGATCGGCAGCCCCTTGTCTGTGTTCCATGCACCATGCCCAGGGCCAGGTGGCCGCACTTACCTCTGCTCCCTCACCCTCCAGGGAGGCACCGAGCAAAGACAACAGAGAGGTCACATGTCACCTCTCCACTCTGAGCGGTCAGCGCAGCGGCCAGCTCCCTACGATGACGGTGAAGCCCCTAGCTTCAGCCCACACCCCCCTGATCAGGCCAAATCTGGCGAGAGCGCCCCCTGGCTCACTGATCCCCTCTCTTCTGGCTCTGAACGCTGCGCTGAGCGCCTTGGGATGATGGCTCCTCGGGGCGTGCCTCCCTGGTCTCGGGTTCCAAGGCCCTTGCTTCTACTTACTTCTTGCTTTCATAGAAAGCAATGATGTCTTCAAAAGCGTTAATATCGAACTCCTCAGAGCCGTCAAATGAGAAATCTAGCATTGAGCAGCTGAAAGGGAGAATCTGTATAAACTAAATGTGCTTTTGTGGGTGGGACCTGTAGCCCCAGGGCCAGGCCTTGGGGAGACCGAGGGGGCCACTCTGAAATAGGGGGCAGTGTTTTTCTTTTTTTTTTCTCTCTTGCCTTCTTTGGGGTGAAAAAGCTGATTTAAAAATGCATCTTTTTTTTTTAAAAAAAGAAAAAACCACAACATATCTCTTTATCAAAAGGGAGGGGACACAAGTATACCTATGGCTGATTCCTGTTGATGTTTAGCAGAAACCAACACAATACTATAAAGCAATTATCCTTCAA
This sequence comes from Cervus elaphus, assembly GCF_910594005.1. Classification (NCBI taxonomy): domain Eukaryota; kingdom Metazoa; phylum Chordata; class Mammalia; order Artiodactyla; family Cervidae; genus Cervus; species Cervus elaphus. The sequence goes on from NC_057823.1 coordinate 9,811,641, forward strand.
TTAGGAAAAAAAAATCAAAATGTATCTTTTTGAAAGGAGGAAAATGACACACTGCCTTCAGACAAATGGCACACGACCACTTACCTAGGAGCTATCTCTAACTCCACACGTAAGCTTTCATGGACCTCTTGAGGGGGGTTTTCTTACAAAGTGCTCAAAAAACAAAATGACTTTTTCATGTTTCAAAATTTAGGGGCTCGCTCCTTGGGAATTTTGCTGAGTCTTAAGAAAGAGCTTGGGGACTCTGCTGCCCCGGGGCTTTCACACCAGCTGTCCCCCCAGGTCAGCACACACTGCTTGCCTTGTCTGGGCCAACGAGTCCTGTCTCAGTGTAGCCTGCCTGGCTGGGCTCTCGCAGGCTGCCTGAAGAGTCCCTGCCCTGGCTTTGTCCTGGCCTCAGATGGCTATCAAGCATGACCTTTTATAGCCTGCCTTCCTAGAAGCACAAGCCTGCTCACTTTTACACTCAGTACCAACTGGGGTATCTGGAGGAACCCTGACCGTCACTAGGTGGCCACAGAACACCCCGTGTCATCTGAGCAGCAATAACCCATCTGTGTTTCTGACTGAGAGTAAAGTAACTTAGCAGATCGGTGTTTGGGACATCCTGGTCAGGCAGAGGGAGGAAGTGCTCTTAAATCAAGCTTGCTGCTCTGCGAGACCAGCAGCCTCTCAGCCCCGCCCACCAACGGTCACAACGGGCCCTGAAAAGGAGCCTTTGTAAACTGAGCCGCCCACATCCCCCAAAACAGATGATGCACGAGGTTGGCCTCTCTGTGTGCAGAAATGCGGCCACCAGATGCCGTTGCTTCTGGGTGTTTCTGATTCAAGCGGCTGCTGGGTTCCTTAATCAGGTCAACTCTGACCTGGGTTCAGGGTGTCGGGTTTCTGGCGCCGTTTTAAACAATGCCGCTGCCTACAGGCTTCGGCTGGGACAGATCAAGATCTCGCTCACCGGTAGAGTTTTTCTGACGGGGTGCTGGCTCCTCTATGTAGTTCTCCCAGGTGACCTTGGGCACCAGAGCTGTCCAGACCTGCTGGGGAGACAGAGCACATGAAGTTTGGAGGAGAGGGTTGCTTGGAGCTGAAGGGCTTCTTAACTTTTCCATGGAGCCTGTGGTTCTGACTTGAACCCGATTTTAAAAAAAGGAGGGGCTAACACAGGAGGGTAAAGGAAGTCTCCATAAAACCCAGAGAAGAGATTTTTAGAACTCCTCTCTGGATCCTGTCTGGAGTCACCACTGAACCGGAAGATTTTAAGTCTTAGCACTTACTAGTATGTGTATAGTTAATACCAAAGTCATTAAATTTAAACTTGACCTTCGGTTTGACAATTAAAAAATAAATAAATAGTGCTCGCTTCGGCAGCACATATACTAAAATTGGAACGATACAGAGAAGATTAGCATGGCCCCTGCGCAAGGATGACACGCAAATTCGTGAAGCGTTCCATATTTTTTAAAAAAAAATAGAAAAAAAAAAATAAATAAATAAAATAAAAAATAAAAAAATAAAAAAAGGAGGGGGCCGGGTGGGGGGCGGTGCTGACACTCAAATTTGGGCACAGCAGGGAACCATGAAATGTTCCATTTCCTCCCCAAACAGCACCATCTATTTCCTAAAACAGATGCCCTAGGACCTTTGCACATGCTGCCCGCCCCCATGGCCAGGCCACTCTGCCCGCCCTGTCTGGCCCAAACAGTACTGTCTCAATGGAGTGGCTTTAATCTTTCAATCCTCCTTTAATCAACACCCCGCCCTTCCTAAAACGGAACCCTGGGGCTGGTATCTGGAGCTGAGTGATCCTGGGAGAGTCACTCAGCCCTTCCGGGTGTCAGGCTGTTCTCACAGAAAAACAGGAACACCCCTTCTTGCCTTGTGAGGATGAGCAGGTTAAATTAGATATCCCGCTACAAACCTTCTGTTTTGCATGATCAACAGGCTTGGGAGCTAATTTATGATAGCCATGAAAGCAACCTAAATATCTATTGACAGATGAATGGATAGGGAAGACGTGGTATAGTTATACAATGAAACACGACTCAGCCATAAGAAAGAATGCAACAATGCTGACTGCAGCTACATGGGTGGACCTAAAGATGATCATACTAAATGCAGTTAAGTCAGACAAAGACAAATTTTATACACTATCACTTACATGTGGCATCAGAAAAAATAACACAAACGAACTTCTGTACTAAACAGACTCACAGGCAAAGAAAACAAACCTATGGTTACTGAGGCGAAAGGATGAGGAGAGGGATAAATTAGGAGTTTGGGATTAGCAGATACAAACTATTATATATGAAGGTAACCATAAAGCCCTCCTGTGTAGCACTGGGAACTACAGTCAATATCTTGTAATAAACTATTGTGTGCTAAGTTGTTTCAGTGTGGCTGACTCTCTGACCCCATGGACTGTAGCCCACCAGGCTCCTCTGTCCATGGGATTCTCCAGGCAAGAATACTGGAGTGGGTTGCCACGCCCTCCTCCAGGGGGATCTACCCTACCCAGGGACTGAACCCGTATCTCTTACATCTCCTCTACTGGCAGGCAGGTTCTTTATCACTAGTGCGAAAGAAGAAGAAAAGTTTAGGGAACAAGACAGAAGTGCTGGTTGCACAACTCAGGAATGTGCTAAATGTGATGAAATTTTACACTTTGCAGTGGACTTTGAGCACCCCCTTCTCGACAGTGACACATGGAGTCTCCTACCGGCAGCCTTTTCAGCTCTCTCGGCCCGCAGGCGCCCAGCCTCCCGGAGCACGGCCATGGCCTGGATGGCGGCCCGGAGCACCGCCCAGCGGAACACGGCCACGGGGTCCATGCCGATGAGCTCCCGCACGTAGGAGCTGTCACTGCCCCGCAGGAGGGCCACGATGTCTGGCCGCATGTAGTCCATGTTCTTCTCTCGGAAGTCCTGGCATGGCGAGGATGGGTAAGAAGGGTGGTGGGTGGTCCCTTGCTAGTGTCGGCCGAGGCCCTGGGGTCAGCTCGGGAAGGGCTGGGTGGGGAGCGGAGCCCATCTCCAAGACAGAGAGGGGGTTCCTGCCCATGGGGCCCTCGAAAGCAGAGCCAGGGGTTTGACACTGGGTCTGAGAGCCCTGGAACCTCGCCCAGCAAAAGCAGTAAAAGAGGAGGGAGGGAGCGAGCGCCTGAGGGAAGGGACCTCCAGGGCAGCTAGGGGTCCCCTTCCCATCCCCTGAGTGGAGCACAACCTGGTTGACAGTGGTGACAGACAGCTACGTACCTTGATCTGATATTTCACCTTCCCTGCGAAGTGCTGGATGATGAAGGCCGGCTCCATGACGGGGGTGCCGACGAAGTATCTGTTGTCCTCGTGCTGCTGTTTGAACTTGGCCAGCAGAGTCTGGCTCGTGGCGTGCGGAAAGCTGGGAAGAGCACGGGAGACCTTTAACTGCGGAAACTGCAACCGCTCACCTGCTCTATGCTGTGGGCAGGTCGCAGGCCCTCGATGGAGGAGGCGGGCGGGTGCTCGGGCTGCGCTGGCCTGGGCACGAGGCTGAGGGCAAAGTGATGCCCTCAGAGCTGGGAAGCAAAGTTGAAACAGGCAGAGCAGCCCAGTGCCCCAGCCCTGGTGGTCCATGTAAACGTCTGGTCCAGGCAAGATCGTGACTGGGGCCCATCATGGGCAGTTCCTGGAATAATCCCAGGACAGGGGTGACTGTTGGTCTCAGGTGCATCTGTACCTGGGTGCTGTGTCTTGCAGTGGGTCTTGCCCATGCTCCCCTGTTAGAGGCAGGGGCTGGGAGACAGATGAAACAGGGAGGTGATCGGGGCCTGACTAAGGGAGCCGCTGTATCTGGCTATTTCAGCCTCCCAGGAAGGAAATGCCGCAGCCGGCTTTGGTACTCAGTCTGCGCCCTGCCTCACTGCAAACATGGGCAGCAAGGTATGCCTCTGAAACCCTGATGCCCAGGTTTCATGGCTTGACAGAGGGTAGAGGGGGAGACCCTGTAGCTATGAGGCACATCACTGCCAGGGTCAGGGTGTGGAGAGCAAGAGACCCATTCACTCGGTTGTGGAAATAAATAACATTTTCACACACTATTTTAGAAAATCCAATTCGAAGCCCCCAAGCCCCCCTAAAATCATGATGAACTAAAACAATAAAATTTTATTTTTCTAAATCTTGATTTTTTTTTTTGCTCACCATGGACTTTTTTTTTTGCATCCATTTTTATTTATTATTTGGCCATGTCCCAAAGCAGGTGGGGTCTTAGCTCCCCAACCAGGGATCGAACCTGTGCCCCCTGCATTGGAAGCACAGAGTCTTAACCACTGGACTGTTAGAGAGTTCCCCTAAAATAGCAAGATTTTAAACAAAGACAAATCCTATCAGACTCATCCTGGCTCTGCCTTGAATGCCTTTCCCAGATTTGGCTCTGGGGAGTTTGGTGGGAGGGACAATTAACCCTTCCAAGTGCCCTGCTCCTTCCCTTATCTGAGCCGGTTTTCTCCCTGGATTCTGGCCGAGAATGGATGTGTCTGTCCTGGATGGGACTCGGTTTGAGGCAGGTGGTGAGCCCGATCCACCCCAGGCCTGAGCGGACTTTGGCAGCAAACGAGGGGCCTGATAAAAGTTGCTGATAAAAAAAACTTTCCAGTGGATAAGGATTCGCCTTGCAATGCAGGAGATGCACGTTCCATCCCTGGACAGGGAACAAAGATCCCATGTGCCGAGGAACAACTAAGCCTACGTGCCACAACTACTGAGCCCTGGAGCCACAACTAGAGGGTCTGCACACCTCAACAAAAGACCCCACAGGATGCAACAAAGATCTCACATGCTGCAACTAGGACCCGACACAGTCAAAAGAAGCCCCAGACACACTGACTACGCCCTGACACACTGACCCTGCGAATGTGGCCTTAGAGGCAGTCAAGTCAAGATGAGCTCTTTAGGGGGGCTTTGCTGGCAGTCCAGTGGTTAGGTACTTTCACAACTGAGGGCTCCTGTGCAATCCATGGTTGTGGGAACTAAGATCTCACAAGCTGTATGACGCGGTCCCCACTCTCCCCTAAAAAGATGAGGTCATTAGAGTGGGTACTGACTGATCTAGTAGACTGGAGTCTTTATAAGAAGAGATGAGGCAGAAGGACAGAAGATGACGTGACTACAGAGGCAGAGACTCTTGGCCACAAGCCAAGAACACCTGGAGCCCCTGGAAGGTGGAAGATGTGAAGAAGTCTCCTCCTTGGAGGGAGGGTGGCCCTCCCACACCTTGATTTTGGTCCATCAAGGCTGATTTTGCGCTTCTAGTCTGCAGAACTGTGGGAGAATAAATTTCTGCTGTTTTAGGCTGTCCTGCGATTTCAGGAACTCTGGCTGAGTGACCAAGCATAAAGCACCTTAAAAATACCCTCTCCAGCCTTCATCATGTCTTGTGGACGAGGGCTGACAGGCTTGGTGGAGAATCTCATATCCGGGGCCCTGATTCCACTCCCTGCCCTTTGCAAGGCTGCACCAAGCCTGTGCCCAGCTTCTAGATTCAGGTCCCACAAGTCTTTCCCAAGGACTCCTGGGAGGGCGAGGGTGTGTTCCTGAGTTCACAGCTACTTCCAGTGTTAATATTTCTCTGGTGAATTGCAAATGCGGGGTCAAGATTTGCAGCCACATGACTCTGAGCAACTTGGAAGTTCTGGGATGGAATGGACTGGAGTAAGGCCCCGGGGCTGCAGAACCGGATGCATCGGGCCCATGGATACTCACTTGCTCTCTTCGTCCAGCAGATAGAAGAGGCCGGTGGGCTTCTTGCTGATCAGGTGGATGCAGCCGACGTTGTCTGTGTAGTCGATGTTGTGCCATGAGATCCCTTCGCTCTGGTACTCCTCCTGCAGGGTTCAAGGGGTGTCTGTTAAGTTCATCATTTCATGGACACAGTAACATCTACATAGCACATGTCCTATGTAAAAATGTTTTATTTATGTATGCACATACATATTTATATATAAACATGCAAATAACATGGGATGCATATTAATGTATCAATAGAAATACATCAATAAATACATAAAATTATTTGATAAATAAACAGCAACAGGGAACAGGAACGCACATTCTCAAACATCTTCAGGAAGTCCTCTACATACGAACCTTCAAGTGGTGAACTTTCAAAGCTGTGAATGTGCACTCACGTGTCCAATTATGTAGTGAGTTCGTGTGTCTGTGTACACTGCCATGAGTTCGCGTGTCTGTGTACACTGCCATGAGTTCGAGTGTCTGTGTACACTGCCATGTGCACACACCCTCTGTAAGTGGCTGTGCAGCTCGCCCTCTATCTTCTGTTGCTGACAATCTTCAGTTCTATCACCTCCCACCTCCCCGCCCTCCTCCAGTCAGTCTTGCCTATTCGCTCCATGCCAGCCCTGTATGCCAGCTGCTGCACTGGACTACTGTACTTTTCCAAGTACTGTAAGATTAAAGATATTTTCTTCCTTTTTTGCATTTGTTTTTTTACGTATTATTGGTGTGAAAATTATTCTAAACCTGTAACGGTACAGGTTTATGTGTTAACTGGGCGTGTGTGCGCACTCAGTCGCTCAGCTCTATCTGACTCTTGGTGACCCGATGGACTATAGTCCCCACCAGGCTCCTTTGTCTATGGGATTTTCTAGGCAAGAAAACTGGAGTGGGTTGCCATTTCCTCCTCCAGGGGATCATCCCAACCCAGGGATCGAACTTGCATCTCTCCTGCACTGGCAGGAAGATTCTTTACCACAGCACCACCTGGAAAACCCAGTTGGGTGCCTAGGCTAACTCTGTTGGACTTATGAACGTACTATCAGAACAGAACTTGTTCATGATGTAGGGGACTTACTGCATCACACCAGAGTGCTTAAAAATCACACTTAAAGTCACCCAGGGGTCAGCAAACTTTCTTTGTAAAGAGCCAGATGGTAAATAAACTAGGCTTTATGAGTTTGATGGTGTCTGCATGATGACTCAGCTTTGCTCTTGTGGCAAGAAAGGAGACAAAGGGGTGTGGCCATGTGCCAGTAATTTTGGGCAGCCCCTGCTCTTGAACAACTATGTCCCGACAATCATATGTGTGAGAGACTCATGTCACTCTGAACTTTCTAACAGCCATGTTTAAAAATGTGAAATGAAAGCATGTGAAGTTAACTTAAACAATACAGTTAAATTAACCCAATACACCCAAGGTGTATGATGTATGTCAACATCATGACATGTGATTTAACTGACATAAAAAATTACAAACACGGCCTTGTACCAATGAGACAAAAATGCCTTTTCTTTCGATTTTACTTTCTGGCCATGCAGCAAGGCATGCAGGATCTTAGTTTCTGGACCAGGGATAGAACTCGTGCTTCCTACAGTGGGGCTGACTGTGGCTCAGACCATGAACTCCTCACTGCAAGATGAAGACTTAAATTGAAGAAAGCAGGGAAAATCACGAGACCATTCAGGTATGACCTAAATCAAATCCCTTACAGTGGAAGTGACAAATAGATTCAAGGGACTAGATCTGATAGAGTGCCTGAAGAACTATGGACGGAGGTTCGTGACATTGTACAGGAGGCAGGGATCAAGACCATCCCTGAGAAAAAGAAAATTCAAAAAGGTAAAATGGTTGCCTGAGGAGGCCTTACAAATAGCTGAGAAAAGAAGAGAAGCGAAAGGCAAAGGAGAAAAGGAAAGATACACCCATTTGAATGCAGAATTCCAAAGAATAGCACAGAAAGATAAAGCCTTCCTCAGAGATCAATGCAAAGAAATAGAGGAAAAACAATAGAATGGGAAAGACTAGAGATTTCTTCAATAAAATTAGAGATACAAGGGATCATTTCATGCAAAGATGGGCACAATAAAGGACAGAAATGGTATGGATCTAACAGAAGCAGAAGATATTAAGAAGAGGTGGCAAGAATACACAGAAGAACTATACAAAAAGATCTTCATGACCCAGATAACCACAATGGTGTGATCACTCACCTACAACCAGATATCCTGGAATACAAAGTTAAGTGGGCCTTGGGAAGCACCACTACAAACAAAGCTAGTGGAGGTGATGGAATTCTAGTTGAGCTATTTCAAATCCTAAAAGATGATGCTGCTAAAGTGATACACTCAATATGCCAGCAAATTTGGAATACTCTGCAGTGGCCACAGGGCTGGAAAAGGTGTTTTCATTTCAATTCCAAAGAAAGACAATGCCAAAAAATGTTCAAACTACCACACAATTGCACACATCTTACAACTAGCAAAGTGAAGTGAAGTCGCTCAGCCATGTCCGATTCTTTGTGACCCCATGGACTGTTGCCTACCAGGCTTCTCCGTCCATGGGATTTTCCAGGCAAGAGTATTGGAGTGGGTTGCCATTTCCTTCTCCAGGGGATCTTCCCGACCCAGGGATCAAACCCAGGTCTCCTGCATTGCAGACAGACGCTTTACCCTCTGAGCCACCAGGGACACTAGCAAAGTAATGCTCAAAATTCTCTAACCAGGCTTCAACAGTATGTGAACTGTGAACTTCCAGATGTTCAGGCTGGATTTAGAAAAGGCAGAGGAGCCAGAGATCAAATTGCCAACATCTGTTGGATCATCAAAAAAGCAAGAGTTCCATAAAAAACATCTAGCTTTGTTTTTTTGACTACGACAAAGCCTTTGACTGTGTGGATCACAACAAGCCGTGGAAAATTCTTAAAGAGATGGGACTACCAGACCACCTTACTTGCCTCCTGAGAAATCTATATGCAGGTCAAGAAGCAACAGTTAGAACTGGACATGGAACAACAGACTGATTCTAAACAGGGAAAGGAGTATGTTAAGGCTGTATATTGTCACCCTGCTTATTTAACTTATATGCAGAGGGTATCATGCGAAAAGCCAGGATGGATGAAGCACAAGCTGGAATCAAGATTGCCGGGAGAAATACCAATAACCTCAGATACGCAGATGACACCACCCCCTTATGGCAGAAATTGAAGAAGCATTGAAGAGCCTCTTGATGAAAGTGAAAGAGGAGAGTGAAAAAGTTGGCTTAAAACTCAACATTCAGAAGACTAAGATCTCGGGATCCAGTCCCATCACTTCAAGGCAAATAGATGGGGAAACAATGAAATCAGTGACAGACTATTTTTTTGGGCTCCCAATTTACTGCAGATGGTGATTGCAGCCATGAAATTAAAAGATGCTTGCTTCTTGGAAGAAAAGCTATGATCAACCTACACAGCATATTAAAAAGCAGAAACACTACTTTGCCAACAAAGGTCCATCTAGCCAAAGCTATGGTTTTTCCAGTAGTCATGTATGGATATAAGAGTTGGACAATAAAGAAAGCTGAGGGCCAAAGAATTGATGCTTCTGAACTGTGCTATGGAGAAGACTCTTGAGAGTCCCTTGGACTGCAAGGAGATCAAACCAGTCCATCCTAAAGGAAATCAGTCCTGAATATTCATTGGAAGGACTGATGCTGAAGCTGAAACTCCAATACTTTGGCCACCTAATGAGAAGAACTGACTCACTGTAAAAGACCCTGATGCTGGGAAAGATTGAAGGCAGGAGAAGGGGATGACAGAGGATGAGATGACTGGATTGTATCACTGACTCAATGGACAGGAGTTTGAGTAAGCTTCAGCAGTTGTGATGGACAGGGAGGCCTGGCGTGCTGCAGTCCGTGGGGTCACAAAGAGTCAGACATGAGTAAGCGACTGAACTCCGTGCAGAGGAAGTGTGCAGTCTTTTTTTAATGATTATGTAAATTATCTTCATTCATTAAAAAAAACCAAACAACTATCTTATTGGACTACAGCGGATTAACAATGTTGTGACAGTTTCAGGTGCATAGCAGAGCGACTCAGCCACACATATACACGTATACATCCATTCTTCCCCAAACCCCCCTCCCACCCAGGCTGCCCAGGAAGCGTGGAGTCTTAACCACTGGACTGCCAGGGAAGTCCCCCAAATGCCTTTCTCCCCCTGCGCTACGTCTTTGCAATCCGCTATGTCTTTTGCTCTTCCTACTCAAGTCAATTTGGACCAGCCACATTTCAAGTGAGAAATGCGAGTTTCAGCTAAAAGACATAATAGTAAAATTAGCTAAATATTTGCTAAATATAGGGGCTTCTTTGGTGGCTCAGACAGTAAATAATCTGCTTGCAAATGCAGGAGGCCTGGGTTTGGGAAGATCCCCTGGAAACGGGAATGGCAACCTACTCTAGCATTCTTGCCTGGAGAGTTCTATGGACAGAAGAGCCTGGTGGGCTACAGTCCATGGGGTCCCAAAGAATCAGACATGACTGGAGGACTAACACTTGCACTTTCACATATATACCTGTGTAAACCCATCGGTTTTCTTTCCTCGTCAGAATCCATCATGGGAAGGACAATACTTGGGTAAAGAAGGCTGGTTATTTTGACCAACACCTATAACATGGGATATCTTCATTGTTGACTAAAGCAAATCCTTACAAGGCAACTCAACTTGTCTCCCGTTGAATCAACTTTCACATTTGAGCAGAGAGAAAGTACAAATATCCCTGCCTTTTGCCTCATCCGGGGCTGGTGGGAATGTTCCTGGACTCTCCCTTTTGGGTAGAGAAAAGTTCTGGGGCAGGTTTGATGACAAACCAGGTCCCCAGGGGGATCCCGGTTCTGGCTCATTCCCTTCCTCCTAGGACTGGATGGGTGAATTAAGCCGGTATTTCCTTACCTGTTCTAGCTTGAAAATGTGCTGGTTGAAGTAATACTGGAGCTGCTCGTTGGCGTAGTTGATGCAGAACTGCTCAAAACTGTTCCTCTCAAAGTCTTCAAACCCAAAGATGTCGAGGACTCCGATAGACAGGCACTGGGGGAGATGGAGAGAATGGTTATTACTGGTGAGCACTCCCTTGGGAGCAATCTGTCCGATGGCAAGGGTCTTAGAACCTATAATATTTTTTTTTTCAAACTTGGAAGGTTTTATTTTGTACTGGGGTACAGCCAATTAACAATGTTGTGATAGTTTCAAGTGAACAGTGAAGGGACTCAGCCATACATACACCTGTGTCCTTCTCTCCTCAACCCCCCTCCCATACAGGCTGGCACATAACATTGAGTAGATACAACCTGTAATATTAAACAAAGAGCCCTGTGTTTTTGACTTCTGTTTGGGGCTGCACTGTGTGGCAGGCAGGATCTTAGCTCCCCAACCAGGATTGAACCCATGCCCCCGGCAGTGGAAGCAGACAGTCTTAACCACTGGGCCGCCAGGGAAGCCCCAGAGTCCCCTATTTTCTCTGCACTGGGCCCTGAGAACCGCATCCTGTTGGCTCCCTGGGGCTGCTGAGGGGAGAAACTGGCCTCACGCCTGACCGACTGCAGCCGGGGTCACAGGGTGCCAGCCGGGGAGGTGTGGCCCTCACCGAGACAGACTCCTCCATGTCCTTCTTGTTGAGGAGAGCGTGGTTGATCCGCAGCACGATCCAGTCGAACAGCGCGCTGTAGAGGGACTTGGCCATGGAGTCACGGGCGGTGATGGCCTACGGGCACAGAGAGTGTGGGGCAGTGGCGGGGGTGACACCTTGGCCGGGTGGGCCCCCGAGGTCTGTGCGCCGGCAGGTCGAGGTGGCGACTTGCACCACTCAGCTCCTCTGATACCTCCCCTTCTCACTTTGCCTGCCGTCCTGCCAGCTCGGATGCCCTTGCACACCGGGGCATGAAGCCCTGACCTGGCAGCCTATGGTCTGGCCAAGTCTTTCTCGTGGGACGGCCTGATCCTCAGAGGACCCTGGGGACTGCTGGGATGGGGACATGGGCTCAGGGAGGGCACTCTGGGAGAATACACCAGGAGGTTGGGCTGGGTTCAACCCCTGCGGTTCTGGGAGCACCATGGGCCAGGCCACTGTGTGCCTAAAAGCAGTGATTGATCTTTACAATTTTTAAAAAAGGCTCATTGGAGTCTAATTTACCTACAAGAAATTCCTTGTCTGTATGCTCTCAGATCTAAGTTGCGACAGGACTTACTCAGCCTGCTATCAAGATCTAGATAACAAGTTCCTCCGGTTTTGTGGAAATGGAGCTGTGTAGGATGCTGTCCTGTCCCTGGCCTTTATCTCGCTGGCTCAGCTCAGTGCCGCCGGGGAGCAGCTGTGTGTGGGCTCCAGTGGCCTGTGGCACCTGTCACGTACCACGGCTGAGCACCTTTGCCCACAGGGGCTCCAACTGTCTAGGTGTCCGTTTAAGATGCTTGAGCAGCTTCTCCCATGCGCTAAAAATCCCCCCATGCCCTCGTGGCTAGGTACTTTCCTGATGCTCCCCAACCTGCAAGTCGAGAGGTGTAAAAAAAGAAACACATGCCACAGAGAAACACTGAGACTGGGGCAAAGGCTAGAGAGGCATCGTATCAACATGCAGGGACCCGCACAACAGCTGGAAAGGCCACGCTTTAACCCGGGGGTCAGCAAGCTTTCTTGGGCAAGGGGTCAACATGATAAGCTCTGCGGGACAGCTCTGCCACTGCAGCAGATCCTCATGTGCATGAATGGTTGTGGTCAAGTGCCAATAAAGTTTTATTGACAGAAGCAGGAAGTGGGCTGGGTTTGGCTTGCAAGCTGCAGGTGGCTGTCCTCTGCTGGTGAGAACCAGAGTGCCCACTAGACAGCTTGACAGAGACACCATCACACGCGGCTCTAGCTCTGGCCCTTGAGCTGTACAGGCTGGTTTGAGTTTCCAAGGTTCTCCTCTGTCAAACTGCTCTTAAATGCTCAGTTGTGGCTGACTCTTTTGCGACCTCAAGGACTGTAGCCTGACAGGCTCCTCTGTCCATGGAATTTCCCAGGCAAGAATACTGGAGTGGGTTATCATATCCTTCTCCAGGGGATCTTTCTGACCCAGGGATCGAACCAGCGCCTCCTGTGTCTCCTGCATTGGCAGGTGGATTCTTTACCATTTGAGCCATGAGGGAAGTCAAATTAGGGGCAGGAAAATGACCACCCATGCCAGCTATTTCTGAAGGCTCTCCCTATCCCCACCCTGAGCACCCATGTTTTTGGGCCTGCGCACCCCATGAGAACCCAGGGCAGCACTCACCTCGCTGAGACTATAGGGAAGGATGAGTTTGTCGTTGGAGGTCACTGTTTTTCTTTTGGTCAGAACTTCCACCAAGATTTCTCGCTTCACCTGTTTCAAGGTTAAGGAGGAAGAGGGGTGGGGAGGGACAAATTAGGAGTTTAGGATTAACAGATACATTTAATCTATATAAAATATATAAACAACGAGGTCCTACTGTATAGCACAGGGAACTGTATTTAATATCCTGTAAGAACCTATAATGGAAAAGAGTTTAAAACAGAACACAAGCTCATATGTTGCTACTGCTGTTGTTCAGTCACTAAGTCGTGTCTGACTCTTTTGTGACTCCATGGACTGTAGCCCACCAGGCTCCTCTGTCCATGGGGATTCTCCAGGCAAAAATACTGGAGTGGGTTGCCATGCCCTCCTCCAAGACATCTTCCCAACCCAGGGATCGACCCTAGGTCTCTCACATTGCAGGCAGATTCTTTACCGTCTGAGCTACCAGGGCAACCCCAAAATACTGGAGTGGGTGACCTATTCCTTCTCCAGGGAATCTTCCTGACCCAGGAATCGAACCAGGGTCTCCTGCATTGTAGGTGGATTCTTTACCAGCTGAGCCCCCAGGGAAGCCCATATGAAAATATATATTCATACACACACATACATGAATCACTTTATACCAGAAACACAACATTGTAAGCCAAATGTATGCAATAAATAAAAACTTAAAAAGAAAAAACAACAACAGAGGAGAGGAAAGCTGGAGAGCTTGTTGACTAGATCCGTGTGTCACTGAGGCAAGGCCTGAGGGGGGCAGAAGAAGGACCCCTGGCAGCTGGGCCAGGAAGTGGGCCCAGAGCCCACCCTCAGGGCTGCCAACCCACAGTGAGTGGGGCACTGGTGTGCCTCAGAATGTTCACACCCACAGGCCTGCTCGATGGCCTGGACTGTGGTCACACAGGCCTGGCTGTCACTGCAGCGCTCTGGCCCAGGTGCCACCTGTGATTGTAGCTGTCGCTGCTGGCGTGGGTTCCTGGTCTGGGTGCAAGGGCAAAGCGAGGAGACTGCTCCTCCCTGACCGCCCAGCCCTGTCCATGGGCAGTCAAGAGTTGGGCCAGGGGAGCTGTCTCCATCTCGTGGCAGACGTACTCACTCGTTCCCACAAGCACAACAGGAGCTGGGGCTCCTGCATGCAGGTGCATTTTAAAGAGCCACAAATGGAACACACGTCCAGAAAACAGCTTCGGCATCACAGGCATTTGGGGCTGGCTCCTTCTTTCAGCTTCCCCCAGTGGCTCAGATGGTAAAGAATCTGCCTGCAACTAGGGAGACCCAGGTTTGATCCCTGGGTTGGGAAGATGCGCTGGAGAAGGGAATGGCAACCCACCCCAGTAATCTTGCCTGGAGAATTCCATGGACAGAGAAGCCTGGTGGGCTACGGTCCACGGGGTCACAAAGAGTCAGACAGGACTGAGTGACTAATGCTACTTCTTTGTTGTGGGGGCGGTCCTGTGCATTCTGTTAAATAGCATCCCCTACCCACCAGATGACATGGGTACCCCCTCCAAATGACTCCAGACATTGCCCAGTGCTCCCGGGGTTGAGGACCAGTGGACAAGGGGATGGTCCAGCTACAAAATGACCTTGCTGATCAAATGATGATTAAAAAAAAAAAATAATAGTTGATTCACAACGTTATGTTAGTTTCAGGTATACAGCAAACTGATTCAGTTATATAAATACATAAAAAACTTTGATGGGCCGTTCAAGTGAGGGGCTGAGATGGAGATGGCCCTTCCCAGAAGGAAGATGGGGCACAAAGATACCTGCACCCCAGTGCTCACAGGAGCACTACTTACAACAGCCAAGACACAGGACAACCTAAATGTCCATCAACAGATGAAAACGGATGAAGGAAATGTGGTATGGATATTCATGGAATACTACTCTGCCATAAAAAGGACGAAATAATGCCATTTGCAGCAATAAGGAGAGACCTAGAGATTATCATACTAAGTGAAGTAAGTCAGACGGATAAAGACAAATACCACATTATATCGCTTATATGCGGACTCTTTAAAAAACGATACCGATGAACTTATTTACAAAACAGAAATAGAATCACAGACATAGGAAGCAAACTTATGGTTATCAAAGGAGAAAGGGTAGAGGGAAGGATAAATTAGGAGCTCGGGATTAAAGTATACACACATATATAAAACAATCAACTATATAGTGTATAGCACAGGGAACTATACTCAGTATCTTGTAGTAACTTATAAAAGAATATATATAGAACTGAATCATTTTGTTCTACACCTAAAAGCAACACAACATTGTAAAATGACTGTATTTCAATTAAAAAAAATAAAAGGAGATGAAGAAGAGATGGTCCTTGAGGGTATTATGTTAAGTGAAGTAAGTCAGACAAAGACAAATACCATATGATACCGCTTATATGCAGAATCTTTAAAAAATGATACAAATGTACTTATGTACAAAACAGAGATACAACAGATCCACAGACACAGAAAGTAAACTTACAGTTACCAAGGGGGCAAGGGTAAGGGGAAGCATAATTAGGAGCTTAGGATTAAAGTATATCAGTTCAGTTCAGTTGCTCAGTCATGTCTGACTCTTTGACCCCAGCACGCCAGGCCTCCCTGTCCATCAGCAACTCCTGGAGTCCACCCAAACCCATGTCCATCGAGTCGGTGATGCCATCCAACCATCTCATCCTCTGTCGTCCCCTTCTCCTCCTGCCCCCAATCCTTCCCAGCATTAGGGTCTTTTCCAATGAGTCAACTCTTCACATGAGGTGGCCAAAGTATTGGAGTTTCAGCTTCAACATCCGTCCGTCCAATGAATATTCAGGATCCTTTAGGATGGACTGGTTGGACCTTCTTGCAGGCCAAGGGACTCTCAAGAGTCTTCTCCAACGCCACATTTCAAAAGGATCAATTCTTCGGTGCTCAGCTTTCTTCACCATCCAACTCTCACATCGATACATGACTACTGGAAAAACCATAGCCTTGACTAGATGGACCTTTGTTGGCAAAGTAATGTCTCTGCTTTTAAATATGCTATCCAGGTTGGTCATAACTTTCCTTCCAAGGAGTAAGCGTTTTTTAAATTCATGGCTGCAATCACCGTCTGCAGTGATTTTGGAACCCAAAAAAATAAAGTGTGACACTGTTTCCATATCTATTTCCCATGAAGTGATGGGACCAGATGCCATGATCCTAGTTTTCTGAATGTTGAGCTTTAAGCCAACCTTTTCACTCTCCTCCTTCACTTTCATCAAAAGACTTTTTAGTTCCTCTTCACTTTCTGCCATAAGAGTGGTGTCGTCTGCATATCTGAGGTTATTGATATTTCTCCTGGCAATCTTGATTCCAGCTTGTGCTTCTTCCAGCCCAGCGTTTCTCATGAGGTACTCTGCATAGAAGTTAAATAAGCAGGGTGACAATATACAGCCTTGACATACTCCTTTCCCTATTTGGAACCAGTCTGTTGTTCCATGTCTAGCTCTAACTGTTTCTTCCTGACCTGCATGTAGGTTTCTCAAGAGACAGGTCAGATGGCCTGGTATGCCCATCTCTTTCAGAATTTTCCATAGTTTATTGTGATCTACACAGTCAAAGGCTTTGGCATAGTCAATAAAGCAGAAATAGATGTTTTTCTGGAACTCTCTTGCTTTTTCGATGATCCAGCGGATGCTGGCAATTTGATCTCTGGTTCCTCTGCCTTTTCTAAAAACCAGCTTGAACATCTGGAAGTTCATGGTTCACGTATCCTGAAGCCTGGCTTGGAGAATTTTGAGCATTACTTTACTAGTGTGTGAGATGAGTGCAATTGTGCGGTAGTTCGAGCATTCTTTGGCATTGCCTTTCTTTGGGATTGGAATGAAAATGGACCTTTTCCAGTCCTGTGGCCACTGCTGAGTTTTCCAAATTTGCTGGCATATTGAGTGCAGCACTTTCACAGCATCATCTTTTAGGATTTGAAATAGCTCAACTGGAATTCCATCACCTCCACTGGCTTTGTTCATAGTGATGCTTTCTAAGGCCCACTTGACTTCACATTCCAGGATGTCTAGGTGAGTGATCACACCATCCCGATTATCTGTGTCATGAAGATCTTTTTTGTGCAGTTCTTCTGTGTATTCTTGCCACCTCTTAATATCTTCTGCTTCTGTTAGATCCATACCATTTCTGTCCTTTATTGTGCCCATCTTTGCATGAAATGTTCCCTTGGTATCTCTAATTTTCTTGAGTCTTTCCCCATTCTGTTGTTTTCCTCTGCTTCTTTGCATTGATCACTGAGGAAGGCTTTTTCATCTCTCCTTGCTATTCTTTGGAACTCTGAATTCAGATGGGTATATCTTTTCTTTTCTCCTTTGCTTTTCACTTCTCTTCTTTTCACAGCTATTTGTAAGGCCTCCTCAGACAGTCATTTTGCTTTTTTGCATTTTTTTTCCATGGGGATGGTCTTAATCCCTGTCTCCTATACAATGTCACGAGCCTCTGTCCATAGTTCATCAGGCACTCTATCAGATCTAGACATGTATTAGATGTATTAAAGATCTAGACATGTATTAGATGTATAATAATGTATATACTTTAATACATTAAATACATGTATTAAAGTATATACATTATTATAAATAAAATAATAAACTGCATGGCATATAGCACAGGGAACTATATTCAACGTCCTATAATGAAAAATAATCTAAAAAAGAATATATGTAGAACTGAATCATTTTATTGTACACTTGAAAGTAACACAACATTGTAAATCAACTATATTTCAATTAAAAAAAAAGGAAATGAGGAGGGGACAGACCTTGAGGGTATTATGTTAAGGGATATGTCCGACAAAGACATATTGTATGATCTCCCTTATACGTGGAATTAAAAAAAAAACAAGAAAATAACAACCCTCAAACCTCCCAAACTCATAGATACAGAGAACAGACTGGTGACTGCCAGGAATGGAGGATGGGTGAAATGTGTGAAGGGGGTTCAAAGGCACAAACTTTCGGTTATAAAATGTCATGAGAATGCAGTGCACTGCGTGGAGATAGTGGCTAATGTGACCGTACTGCATAAATGAAAGCTGCTGACAGAGTAGATCTTAGAAGTTCTCATCGTAAGAGAAAAACAATCCCATAGCCCCCGAGGGTGACAAACATTAACTAGACTTCTTGTGGTGGCCATTTGGCAACATATAATACAGACACTGAATCATTTATGCTGTCTATCTGAAGCTAAAATCATGTTGCATGTCAATCATAGCTCCATCAAAAAAAGAAAAGAAATGAGGAAGGGACACGGCCGAGACGGCGGGGGTGGAAGCAGGCAGACAGGCCCCAGCTGACAGGAGCTCAGCCAGTGCAGGAAGTTTGGGCCTCAGTGGGCGGCCACTGTGGCTGAGGACAAGGGACAGTACCTTCAGGAGCTGCGACAGCGTGTCCAGCGCCTCGGGGGGCCCAACCTCCAAGCCTTCGTCTCGGCCCGTGGCTCTCTTCTTGTAAGTGATGTTGCCTAGGTACAGGATGGCTGAGAGGATGGAAAAAATCCTGGGGGAGAGAAGGAGCCAAGGTTGGGGCACTTCCCCAGTCTCGAGGCAGCAGAGGCCTCCAGTGAACTGGGCTCGAATTTCCAGCGACCTGGGCTGTGTCTGTAAAACCAGCCATTCCAGTCAGAACATGCAAAATCCGAAAGATGTCCACTCCTCCGCTGGGGACTCTCTGTGAAACAGGACTTTGGAGGCACATAGTTCTATTGTTTTTTTGGTGGTAGTGGTGTTGGGGGAGCTTAACAATTTTCTTATGGAGGCATCACATGCATATAAAAAAAAAAAAGCACACAGTTCCCCAAGTGTAGTTGTTGGTTTCTTTTTCAGCCACGCTGTGAGGCACATGGGATTTTAGTCACCTTACCAGGGATCGAACCTGCACTCCAGGCATTTGAAGTGTGGAGTCTTTTTTTTTTTTTTTTTATTAGTTGGAGGCTAATTACTTCACATGAAGTGTGGAGTCTTAACCACTGGACCGCCAGGGAATTCCGTCCCCAAGTGTTGAGTTTGATGAAGTGTCACAAACGGTAGAGATGCTTGTGACTGACACTCAGACCAAAAAACAGAACAACATTTCAGGCCCTGGACCCTCCCTAGCTCCCAAAGAGAAACCGCTGTCCTGACATCTAACACCATCTGTGAACGTGACTTTGGTGAAATCACGTGTACTTATATCGGGCCTGTGATTGAAAAGGTGTAAGGTGGGGGAGTCATGTGTGTTACTGCATGTAGCATTGTTCATTCTTTTTTTTTTTTTTTTTTAAAGATTTACTTATGTATTTTTCTTTCGTTCTGGCCAAGCTGCATGGCATGTGGGATGTCACTTCCCTGATCAGGGACGGAAACTGCATCCCTTGCAGTGGAGTCCTAACCACTGGACCACCAAGGGAAGTTCCCACAGTCTTTATTCTTAATGCTGCCACTTCTCAGCCTTGGCACTGCTGGTACCTGGCTTCTACCCGCCTGGCCCCTCAACCACACCTGCAGTGTGACACTCAAAAGTGCCATCAGGCAAGGCCAACTGTCCCCTGGGAGCACAATCAGGACGCCAGTGAGAACCACGGCTGTGCAGAGTTGGTACCTGGCCAACTGGGGCCTTTTTCTGCATTAGCCCCTGAGCTGAGGACGGTTCTTACGCTTTTAAAGGGTCATTAAGAAAACAGAATGCAAAGAACATGCCACAGAGATTGTGTGGCCCACGAAGATGAAAAACATTTGCTATCCGTCCCCGGAAGGTATGCCGACTCCTGCAGGGATATCTTGTAATGTGTTGATTTATTTAACCGCTGGCTGGCGGGCATTTGGGAGGGTTTCCCGGGGCTGGGGGCTGTTAGAGACGAGGCTGCTCTGTGCATTCCTGTGTGTGTCTCTGGCCAAGCGCATGTACGCGTTTGGTTGTGTACACGCATCTGCAGTAAAAGCTGCCCAACGGCTGTCCACAGGGGTTGGCCCCATGGTGCCCTCTTGGCAGCACGCCGGGCAGAGGCGTCCCCTCTGGGTGTCCTGGTCACCCAGGAAGGTGTGGAGAATGCTCCGAGTGGTTTTGAAGAATTAAAATAATTTTTAATTGTGGTCAAAGACACATCATATAAAATTGACTTTCTTGGCCGTTTTTAAGTGTATGGCTTCGTAATGTGAAGCATACCCACGCTGTTGGGCAAAAGCCTTGTGGTTTTTTTTCTGTTTTGGGTAAATATACCTGAGTAAATTTTCTTTTATTAGATTTTTTTTCCTACCTCTTTTGAGATAGTGTAGCTTTTCTGCTAATTAACAAAATCTGTTAATTAGTCTGTTAATGAAGAAATTAAGATTTTTAAATGATGGAGGAATTCCCTGGTGGTCCAATGGTTAAAACTCCATGCTTTCACTGCTGAGGGCCCAGGTTCGATTTCTGGTCTGGGAACTAAGATCTCATGAGCTGCAAGGGTGCGGTCAAAAAAAAAAAAAAAAAGGATTTTTAAATGATGAATGACCTTTGAAAAGCCCTGTTTTTTTTTTAAAAAATATGTACTTATTTACTTGGCTGCACTTGGTCTTAGTAGCAGCATGTGGGATCTAGTTCCCCAACCAGGGACCAAATTGGGGCCCCCTGCCATGGGAGCGTGCAGAGTCAGCCCCTGGACCACCAGGGAAGTCCCACCCTCTGGTTTTAACTGTCATCTCCCAGGGGCTAATGATGACAGTCCTCTGTCACTCCTTGGGCTACTCTCCTTAGTGAGGTTCCTACCAGGGGTAGGTCAGATCTCTGAGTGACTGGTAACTCCAGGCAGGGGGAGGTGCCTGGCTGGGCCCACCCACTTACTGCTTCTTGGTGGCAGGAAGGAAGCCCACCATCTCCATGGCCTGCTTGAGTCTTTCAAAGTCATGCTTCAGGTCCTCTCCATCTTCGATCTTCAAGTTATGCTGAAAAACAAAGTCAGCAGGGCTCTGGGTACTTCTGGGCTGGGGAGGGTGGCGTGTGAGGATGATTTTGGCTGGAACCGACGGGGCAGGGCCGGGGAGGCAGGGAATGAATGGGCTCCTTTATGCCGCCCCGCTCTGGGCCTCCTTGGAGCTGGTTTGGGGGCTGGAGAGGGCCAAGGCGGACGGCCTCTGACCCCCTGGCAGAGCGTAAACAGCCCGTGGGGAACAGAGGCCGCGTTTGTGGTTGGGGCTTGAGGCTGTTTACCTGGTTGAGGTAGAAATAATCTTCAGGCTGCTTGAGCTGAAATTCCCGACGCTCTTCCTCGCTGACGCCAAGTAACAAATAATAAAACACGTGGTAGTTCCTGTAGGTCAAAATTAGGAGAAAAAAGTTGTTTTTGGAGGTCGAGCGATAGCTACTCTTCAAACCACTACTAATATTGCTTTGGAGACCAGGCCAGGGAGGAAAAAGCACCTCAATTATGTACAAATTGGAGACAATAAGTTGATTCTTATGATTTAAAAAAAAAATTGCAAAAATCAAACCACGAGCTTCTCCAGTGAATAGATTCCTCAGGGGGTGGGCATCTCTCACTCACTGGCGGACCAGAGATGCTGCTAATCTGACCACATTTCAGCAGACACCCGAGCACCTACTCCAGGGAAAAGCCCCAGGGAGGCACAGAAAGAAGCAAAGCTCACGCTCCCAGGAGATCCATCAGGGCCTCCTGTAGATATTCCCCATCTCAGGACATCTGCTTCTCTCTTTCATAGGGAAGAAGGCAGATATCAGGGATCATCAAGGAAATATCCCCCTACCTCTCATCCTTCTCCTGAGAGACCAGGCGAGACTTTTCAAGCAGGTACTTTTCGACAACCGCTCTGTCATCAAGCAGAAAAAGAAGAACCAAGTGTTACACGTTAATGTTGTGTCCCGGAAGAACAAGAATGATTCATGACTGTGGTAAAGCCAGCTGTGGATTAACAACCTTGGACCCAAGGTAAGCATAGGCATGAAAGGGTGATAGCGCTGAGTGTTGTAAACAAGCAACCTAAATGTCGTAAATACGATTTCATTCTCAAGGTAAATACTATTGCCGTAAATGCACCTCACCCTGCTACCACCATCTATAAAAATAAGGGACCTGGGCTGGCCACTTCTGCCCTACACACCAGATGTGGGCTGACAGTTGTATGGAAGCCCAACCTGGCATCACTGGGGTCGGCCCCCTAGGCGGCAGGAATTGAAATGATTAGACCCATGTACTCACGAATAACGGTGGAAGGTTGAACCCTGCTTCCACCATCTCCCCAGCCATGAAGTGTTTCTCCAATTGAAAATCGATATACAAGACAATGGATTCACTTTTCTATTCTTCTTAAAACATCTTTACTGATGATTGATATATGATCAACTATACATACTCAAAAGCATGCACCCAGATGAGTTTTTCACTGGGTCCTTTCACAATCTCCATGTAATTTTCAAAACCAGCTTTAGTAGGAATAGCTGATGCACAACAGATATGACATGTATGACTGCACGAGCTGTCACACATGTAAATCCCTGAGTCCATCACTGTGACCAAGACAACTAACACACCCATGACCCCGAGAAGACTCCTTGGGTCCTCCGTCATACCTCCCTGCCACCACCCCCAGCAGCCATGCACCAACTCCGCTGACGATTACTTTGGATTTTCTAGAATTTAAAACAACAAAAAAAACCCAAAACACTCATTTAGTATGTATAGTTAACTCTTGAATAACACAAGTCTGAACTGTGGATCCACTTATAGGTGGATATTTTTCTCAATAGCAAATGCCATAGTCCTACATGATCTGCGGTTGGTTGAATCCACGGATGTGGAACCACAGATATGAAGGAACTGTAACTGTGGAACTGGAGGAAACTCGGATATACAGGGCCGACTCGAGGTCATCTGCAGATTTCTGACTAACCTCTGCATTGTTCAAGGGTCAGCTGGATACTGAATGTGCCTTTTTTCACTCAACTCAATGGTTCTGAGATTCAGTCACTTGGAAGCATGTATCAGAACTTTCATTCTTCTTTATGGCTAAGTAAGAGTCTACAGGGCTTCCCAGGGAGCTCAGTGGTAAAGAATCTGCCTGCCAGTGCAGGAGGCGTGGGGTCAATCCCTGGGTGAGGAAGATCCCCTGGAGGAGGAAATGGCAACCCACTCTAGTATTCTCGCCTGAAGAATCCCATGGACAGAGGGGGCTGGTAGATTATCCATGGGGTGGCAAAGACTCAGATACGACTGAGCAAATTGGCACAATAGTCTACATGTCTAGACACACATTTTGTTTATCTGTTTATCACTGGACGGATGTTGGCTGGGCCCGGGTCCCGGAGGCTGTGTTGGTCCTGGGGCAGGAAGGAGGTACTCACATAGCCCCACCCTCAATGCTAATAGAGACATCAGACATTTCTTGGAGCTCTATTGCGAGGTTCTAGGCACCATTTTGCTGAGATTAAATACACTGGATTTAAATGCCCTCCGGGAGGGGCAATGTGGCTCCCACTGATGGATGAGGTGTTAACTTGCTGTCCAGGACCCCACAGGACGGGGGTGGCCTGGTGGGGACCTGCCTCTCATGGGATCCGCTATCACCAAGTATGTGAGCTATATAGCTCTGCAGGTCACCCTCATCTGAGTCCATCCTGTAATACAGAAGAGGGAGCTGGGGTTTGAGGTGTGGGATCAGGGCCCTGGTCCCAGGCCTGCTGAATGCTTCCAGACTATCCCCAGGACGGCAGCCTTGTGCAAGCGCACACACCCCCTACGGGTAGGTTTCCAAAGGCTCAGCAAGCATGTGTCCTCTCTTCTTTCAAACTCCTATTTTCTTCCATTCCTTCCTCTGACCAGTAACTTGTAGTTCTCAGCAGTTTTGTTTTCCTGGGCAGGGAGGCTCCCTCTGGTCCTAGACTCACGTTTCCATCTCAATTTGTGGCCAATTCTCTGTGCTGTCTTGCCACATAGGCAAGGACAGTGACCTCTCAGGGGCACCGAGCTGTCATCTGATGGGCCACAGCCTTTGGTGATTACTCGGGAAGCCTGGGCCCCTACAGGGGTGATCTTGCACACGGCCAGGGATCCCCTCCGCACAGAGCCCTTGAGCCCACAGGAACACAAGGCCCTGCAAATTTGGGAACTGGGGGGAGGCATGGACTGCCCTTGACCCTTGGCCTCATCGGGAAGCGGTATTGAAAAGTGTCACCTGCCCAAAAGCAGAACCGGGTCTGGGCCTGCTCCCTGCGAGCTGGTGGCAGCCACTCCCTAGACGGGAAGTGCATCTCCTTCCACCCAGCGTGGGCAGGCCACTGTCAAGGGCTGAGGGAGGACCTCCTTTCCTGAATCCGAGGCCACAGATAGGACTTTGCAGCTGATCTATGAGATCCAGCGACCCAGGACCACAGCCGCCCTGAGCCTGACAAGAGCCGAGGTGGGCAGGGCAGACTGGCTGGTTAGCTGAGGGCCAGCCCTGCTGATGTGCTGGGCCAAACGGTGGCCCCCAGAAGACACGTCCACCTGGAACGTGTGGCTGAGATTCTGAAAAAACACCTTTGCAGATGGAATTAAGTGAAGGATCTAGAGATGGGGTGTCCTTGGTGGCTCAGCCGGTAAAGAATCTGCCTGCAGTGTGGGAGACCGGGGTTCGATCCTTGGGTGGGAAAGATCTTCTGGAGAAGTAAATGGCAACCCACTCCGGTATTCTTGACTGGGAAATCCCATGGACAGAAGAGCCAGGCACACTACAGTCCATAGGGTCACAAGAATTGGACACAACTGAGCGACTAACACTCTCACCTTTTTTTTCTAGAGATGAGATCCTCCTCCATGGTCCAGATGGGCCCTGAATCCAAGGACAAGTATCCCAGAAGACAGAAGAGGAGATCATAGAGAAATTCAGGGGAGAAGACAGCGTGGAGACTGAAGCAAAGACTGGGGTGATGTGGCTACAAGCCAAGGGAACCTGGGGCCCCTGGAAGCTGGAAGAGGCCAGGAAGGATCCTCGCCTAGAGCCTCTGGAGGGAGCATAGCCCTTCCCACACCTTGATCTTGGACTTCTGGCCTCCAGAACCACAAGAGAATAAACCCTTACTGTTGTGTGCCGATTGGTTTGTGATACTCTGTTTCAGCAGCCATGGGACATGAAATGGAGAGCACAGGAAGGAGTGATCTGCGGGGAGGACAGAGGCATCGATGCCCCCACTGGCAGCAAAGGCTCTGGCTTCTGGCCTGCAGAGCCAGTCTGGGCCCCAGGAAAACGTGAGGCAGCCTCTTGGTGTCTCTGCTCCCAAGGGAACCGCTGGAGCTAAAAACAGTTTGTTTCTGCATCTTCTACTTAGTAAGATACCATGGGCTTCCCCTGTTAGTCAGAGGCACTGCAATGTGGCAGATACAATATGGACCCATGGGAGAAAACCA
The DNA here is from genome assembly GCF_910594005.1 of Cervus elaphus. NCBI lineage: Eukaryota > Metazoa > Chordata > Mammalia > Artiodactyla > Cervidae > Cervus > Cervus elaphus. Next base: position 9,837,124 of record NC_057823.1, read on the forward strand.
GATTTAAAATAAGGAGTGAGGGGGAAGTCCCTGGCAGTCCACTGGTTAGGATTCTGTGATTTCACTGCTGTGGCCTGGGTTCAACCCCTGGTTGGGGAATTAAGATCCCATAAGCCTCGAAGCACAGAAGAGTGGGATAGAATAGAATAAAATAAAATAAGGAGTGAAGGTCTTTCTGGAGAAAGGGCTGAGACCTGGGGGGCAAGTGGGGGCAGGAGAGTGGCTCTGCCCACGCAGAGACCAAGCTGGGCCCAGTAGCAGTTGGGAAGGGACGACTGGACGGCCCACGGGAGGTGGGGGCCATGGGGAGAACTGCCCACTCTTGAGTGTCCCTGAGGGGCTGAGGGGCCAGAGGAGATGTTGCCTTTAGTGAGGGTCTCTCTCCCTACATCACTTAAGAGCCTGGACACAGGGGAAAAGGAAAGAAGCCAGAGGCTGAAGGATTTGGGAAGAAAACATTTCTGTCCTTGTTTTGAACATCAATTGAAATGATCATCAGTCAGGTTTAGGTTTATTTTTTTGGCCACACCACGAGACATGTAGGATCTTAGTTCCCTAACTGGGGATTGGACCCGTCGCTCTGCAGTGGAAGCGAAGAGTCTTAAAACCACTGGACCAGTGGGCAAGTCCCAGTCAGATTTAGATGGACAGAAGAACCCAGATACTTTGAAATCAATTCTCCTGGAGGACCTCTCCCTTCCCAAAATACATGAGCCTTCCTGTGGCCTCCATGGGCCTGTTGCTTAGATCTCCCTGAGTCTAACATTTAAGGATTCTTATTCTACTGCTCAGAGTATCACCTGGAGCCTTTGCAAATCCCACCACCACTGTGGACCCTCACACCAGAATGTGGAGCGGGAAGGGTTCCTTTAAGTCACCAGGCAATGGACTCTGCCATAATGTCTTTTTTTTTTCCCCCCACTGTGAAATAGTTTTATGGCTCATAAGACCTTCGCATGTTAAAAAAAAAAAAAAAATCCAAAACACTATGCAGTATTAGGTCACAATTATATTTTTTTTAACTACTTGAAACTACCCAGAAGGTACATTTTAGAGGAAAAAAAATCCTATAGTGTTAACTGTGGAAATCACATTATGACCAAATAGATAATTCCTTGTAACATTAACTCATTGCATTAAGGCTGCCAGGTATTTTTATTAGCATAACATTGCATAGAATACAAATAAACACAATTTCTTTTTTGTTTTTTTTTGGAACACAATTTCAAAGTTGCACATTTAGTTGAAGTAACTGTACCTTCACCAAGGAACTCGTATTTCTGGCACAAAATGTAAACCTGTTTTAACTTCTGCCTGGCAGTCATCTTCACAATCCAGCTACCACCTATGAACTCATTTATCTCCTCATCCATCTAGCCGTCCAAACCATCCATCAGTCTATACACTCATTTATGAATCCACCAACGATCCCATCCATCCATCCATGAATCAACCCACCCCTCCATCCGTCCATGAACCTACCCATCCATCCTTCTATCCATTCATGCATGAACCTATCCACCCATCATCCATCCGTCTATGAATCTATCCACCCATCCATGGACCTGCTATCCATCAGTCAACCTATCCATCCATCCACATCCATCAGTCTATATCCATCCTCTTATTTATTCTCTACCAATGATTCCATCCATCCACTCATCCATGAATCTGTGCACCCATCCTTCTATCCATCTATCCATGAACCTACCCATCCATCACACATCCATCTAAAAACCTACCATCCATCCTCCTAGCCATCCACCCATGAACCTGCTACCCATCCATCACCCATCCATCCATCCACAAACCTACCCAACCATCATCCATCCATCTGCGAATCTACCCACCCTTCTATCCATCCACCCACCCTGGAATCCATCCATCAGTCTACATCCCGTCCCTCCCTCTCTCCATCTACTTTCAGCACTTCCCTGGACAACGGCCTTACTTTGCTACCTAGCATCATGTCTCCTTCCAGCTAAAGGGTCACATCTGGCAAATGCCAGAGTCCACATCATCTCTCCCTAGACCCACAGAATTAGAAACATCAAGATCAGGAAATAGGCTGGTGTGTCCTCGCCTGCTCTTGGCAAATTCCATCATGCTAGGAACTCTCGCTCACTGTACTTAACTTAGTGGGTGCCTCAATGCCCTAGGTGATGCCCTGCGGCAGGCAGGTTCGGTTGTGAAGGTGCCACCCCCCTCCCCCACCCACACTTCCTGCCACCTCTCAGACTTTCTTTTTTTTTTCAGACTTTCATCTCAGTGACTGAAAATCATACTCACTTCCCTGCATGATTCACAAATGCCTGCAAGATCATGATTTCAGCACTCAGTGCCCTGCTGGGTCCCCCTGCAGGGAAGCCCAGGACCCCAGAACAACGGCGGAGTTCAGAGCGTGGGCGCCAGCTGACTCACCCTCTCACGATGCCGCTCTCCAGGTAGTTGACCTGGATGAATTTCCCAAATCGGCTGGAATTGTTGTTGTGGGCTGTTTTAGCATTTCCAAAAGCCTGTGAGGAAAACAAAAGCAGTTTTCAGATTGTGAGGATGAAATTTCCACAGGCCTTAGCCTGGAGGCTCCCTCAGGGTGTTGTGGACCGCGGTTCACTGGAAGCCACTCACAGACTCCAGGTGATACCTGGAAAACACACAGCTGGGGAGCCTCAGGCATCCCAAGTGTGTGCGCACATGCTCAGTCGCGTCTGACTCTGTCCCCATGGACTGTAGCCCACCAGGCTCCTCTGTCCATGGGATTCTTCAGGCAAGCATACTGGTGCGGGTTGCCATTTCCTCCTCCGGGGGATCTGCCCGACACAGGGATCGAACCCACATCTCCAGCGGCTCCCACACTGGCAGGCAGATTCTTCAGCACTGAGCCACAGGAGCGTCCCACACATCTCATGGGCTTGCTCTTTACCTCTGTGTTGAGGTGTAGGCGGGGCTCAAGTTCTAAGTCCTGGACATTGGAAACACCAATTGTAGGAATTTTTTTTCAGTAATAACTGTTCACGTAGCAAACTCTGGCCTGTGGTCAAATCCAGTCCACTGTATGTTTTTGTACTGCCTGTGAGCCAAGAGTGGTTTTTACATTTGTAAATGGTTTAAAAAAAAAAAACCCAAAAAACCCAAGAAGAGTAATATTTCCTGCCATGTAAAAATCCTATTCAAGTTTCAGCATCCACAAATGAAGTGTCCTGGCACACGGCCAGGCCTGTTCATTTACTGATCATCTACCACTGTCTTTGTGCTGTGATGGTAGGGAGCTATGACAGAGACCATCTGGCCTGCAAAGCCAGAAAATATTTACTATCCAGAATATTTATTTTCCAAAAGGAGTTTGGAAAGGAGCTGAGTTGATACCAGCTCCAGGCCAGCCGCCAGCCTGCTTGTGAGGGAGCAGACGTGGGGACACGTCCCCTCCTGGAGGGTTCTTGCAATACCATGGCATGACAAGCTGGTTGACAACAATTTTTTCTTTTTTTTTAATTAGGGTCAAAGTGACATAACATAAAACTAAGTTTCAAAAGTGAACACTTCAGTGGCATGCAGTACATTCACAATGCTGTCCAACCATCACCTCTGTTTAGCTCCAGAACATTTCTATCGCCCCAAAAGGAGACCCATCCTCCTCAGCAGTTACTCCCCAGCCCTCCTCCCCCAGCCCCTGGTAACCACCAATCTGCTTTCTGTCGCTCGGGATTTATTTGCCTAGTCTGGACATTTCACATTAAGTGGGGGCACACACTAGGTGGCCTTTCGCGTCTGGCTTCTCTCCCTCGGCTCGATGCTTCTGGGGTCCGTCCACGTCGAGGTATGAGTCAGGGCTTCATTCCCAATACACAGAGGACGTGTGCGTAGTGCTCAGAGCCCATGGCTGGGCACTGCCCCCGGGCGTCTCCACGTGACCCCCGGCCAGATGAAAACAGGAGAACACCCTCTGTCCCCCACTCAGGTTCCTGAGGTTACTTCTTTCCCCCGTGGTACCCAGACAAGGGGAGGGTTCGGGGGAGTCTTGGGGGAACTTGGGGCAGGAGAAGTACCTGGGGAGTGGTGGTCCCTGTTTCAGGGAGTGACAGGCCCAAAGAAGTGAGGGTGGGGAGGCTGGGCAGAGGAGGGAAGAGAGACAGAGATGGGACGGGGGCGGGGGCGTCGCACGAGGAAAGGGAAGCTTGGCAGTAGCAAGAAAGGTGTCAGGCTCACGCTGTTCCTGTTTGAGGAGGCCACAGCTAGGAGGAGGTGGGAAGGCCACTGCCAAGGTCTGCTGTGGGGTGGGGTGTGTATCTGCAGGTCTGGGGAGGTGGGGGACAGGGCAGGGTGGAGAGAGGCGGCCAGGCTCTCAGAGAGTCACCGAGGAGTTTGGATTTTCTTCAAGCCCTCATTCTGCAGGCAGGATGGATGCAGGTCCATCATTTATCAGAGCTTCCGACTCAACGCCTGGAGGCAGAAGCCCCACAGAAAAGCATCTGCTGGAAGGCCAGGGACACTTCCTCAGAAAATGGCTCCATTCAGTGGAGCTTGCAGTCAGGGCAGCAGCCCCCGTCGGGCTAATGCACCGGTCATGCTCCCGGCTGATGAGGTCATGGGATGCGTGACTTCCTGCCCTGCTGCCTCTGGGGCTCCAGACCCCAGACCCCAGAACCGGGCCTCGCTGTAAAACCTGATCCAACCGCCAGACTGCCAAGCAGGGGAGGAGTGATTGAGGGAGAGGAGGTCCCAGGAAGGAAACCAGGCCCAGTTGCAAAGGGGGTACCTTCAGGGCTCAGACTGTAAAGAATCTGCCTGCAATGCAGGAGGCCAGGGTTCAATCCCTGGGTCGGCAAGATCCCCTAGTGGAGGGAATGGCAACCCACTCCAGTCTTCTTGCCTGGGAAATTCCATGGACAGAGGAGCCTGGCGGCCTACAGACCACGGGGTCCCCAAGAGGCAGACACGACTGAGAGACGAACATGCAGGGTAGGGGGGCACTCTGAGGGGACAGTCTTCACCTGGCCTTGTGGTGGTGGAATCTAGCCTGACTTTCCAGAGTCAGACAGTGGCCACAGAGCCCCCTTTTCTTCACAGGGTCCGGATGCGTGTGACTGAGCTCTAGGCCAGCTGCTGGGGCCCGGGCCTCCATCTGCTCTGCTCTCCCGAGCGTCTGTGGAACCCAGTGCAGGGTGGCCAGCCTCAGCGCTGCTGACGCCTGGGGTGGGATCACTCTCCAGGGTACCGAGGTCATCCCTGGTCTCTACCCACCAGAGGCCGGCAGCATGCGGGACAACCCCAGAAGTCCCCACAGGGACTTGCCTGGTGGTCCAGGAGTTAAGAATCTGCCTTGCACTGCACGGGGCGCAGTGTTTAATCCCCGGTCGGGGATCTGAGATCCCACACGCCTCAGAGCAGCTAAGCCTGTACCCCGAAACTACTGAGCCTGAGGGCTCTGGAGCTTACATGCCACAACTACTGAAGCCCATGTGCCGCAATGAAAGACTCCACATGATGCAACTAAGACCTGATTTGTTATTCAGTTGCTAAGTTGTGTCTGACTCTTTGTGACCCCATGGACGGCAGCACACCAGGCTTCCCTGTCCTTCACTATCTCCTGGAATTTGCTCAGATTCATGTCCATCAAGTTGGTGATGCTATCTAATCATCTCATCCTCTGCTGTGATGCAGTCAAATAAATAAGAAAAAAAAAGTCCCCAGCAAGAGCCAAATTGCTGGGGGTTGAGAAGCAGAGATGAAAGTAAAAGGTGTTTGGAGGAGTAGGTTGTCTGGGGCTCCCTCCTGTAATAAAGGCCCCCGCGTGTGTTGTAGGCCCTGATGGACCCCCTGGTGAAGAAAACTGTCTATCCAGGTTTTAATCTCCTGTTTCCCTTATGTTCAGCCTTTGGGGTAAACCTCACGGGCTCTTGAGCCATGGCTCTGGGAGAAGCAGACGGCAGATCCGTCTCGTCCTTTCCTTCCCGACCGTGCAGGGTGGTGTCTGAGCTGAGGACAAGCCTGCTTTGTGATAAAATGAGCTCCCACGAGTGAGCATGCAAAGTGCTGCCTGTCCTAACTACAAACAGGCGGCGAGGGGGGCGCCTGACCCCGAGTGACATCCCTCCAGGGGCAAGTCCCGAGTCGCAGCGGCGGCCGGGTTCAAGGCCTGCCACAGAGACACTCCAGAAATGCACATTTCCACCCAGAGGAGCCACGGTGGTCCCTTATGAATGTGGGACAAGTCTCTGGTGAGTTTTAAGGAAACACCCAGGCCCAGCGTCCTGGGGACCAGAGGGGATGTCTTTGGGACCAGCTCTCTGGTTCTGCGATTACCAGCGCGGTGACCTCATGCGTCTGGTATGTGGTCTCAACACACTGCGACTTTTCAAAGCTGATCTAAAAATATCCGGTTGGTGCTATTATACGTCCGTCGGAGGAGGAGGAGGAAATGCTGGCCTGGCACCCGAAGCGAGGGGAGCTATTGTGTAGCTGTTCCCGGGGCTGGCCAGGGGTGTGCAAGGCCTCCAAGCACAAGGGTGGCTGGTGTGCCCAATGGATCATGTGGGGCTGGAGATAAAGGGGAGGGAGGAAGTGGGACCCGGGTGCCAGCAGTGATGCGATGTGAGCTGGCTCTGGGGCAGGGTGGCCACATGCTCATGCTGTCTTCCCAGCACGCCATACGATCCACAGTCCTGGCAAAATGCTATTTGGGAGAGGACTCTACTTTCTCAGAAATGCTGCTTCTCCCCCCTTTATAATATACAAGACATGTTTCTTTTTCCTGTTTTTCCCCTCCTTTATGTCTTTTCTTTTGGCCATGCCATGCTGCATGCGGGATCTTAGTTCCCTGACCAGGGATCGAACCCGTGCCCCCCTGTTGGGGGCGTGGAGTCTTAACCACTGGACCACCAGGGAAGTCCCATAAAAGACATGCTTCTAATATAAAGTATATGCTTTGAAAAAAACATATAGAACCATGCTAAAAGTTTACCCAATAAAAGGTAAAAAACCATAAAGAGAGGATCCATTAATTCAACCCCTCCTCCAGTCATGTGAAGGAAGCAGGAGCAGCCTGGACTTCTCTGACCTTCTCCCCAGGCACCCACCCCCGCCCCTGCCAGGGATGCCGTCAGCTGGGGGAAGTCTGGCTGTCTTCTAACTGCTCTTGTCTTTGAGGTTCTTCTTTTGAGAGGTTCAAAAAGGTTTTTTTTATTAATTTTTTTTTTCTTCTAAATTTTTGGCCATGCTGCCCAGCATGTGGGATCTTATGAACAGTTCCCCGACCAGGGATTGAACACATGACCCCTGCAGTGGAAGTATGGAGCCTTAACCACTGGACTGTCAGGGAAATGCTCTGAACGAGGATTTTTAAACCAAAGATATCGAAGGTTGAGCAGCCTACGTAGCCAGAAATTTCTAGAAAGTGCGTTTGCTATCTCAAGAGGGTGGGTCTTCTCTCTGTTGGAATGCATGGTCAATATTTTAGCAAGAATGGCGATGTAATGTTAAAGAATCGCCTGTGGTATGTGCTAGCCACACGCCAGGCTTGCTACGGGCTTGTGACTCTTTCTTTTGCTTAAATTCCTCTAAGGGACAGACCTGGCCTTCCCCGTTTCTGATGAGGAAACAGGAGCAGAGAGGTCAGCTGACCTCCTTGAAGTCCAAGAACAGGTGGGTGACGTGGCTGTAGGCTGGAACCCAGGGCCTCTACTGTGAGCCCACGCCCTGGCTATTGCCCCTCAGACCCTGGTCCAGACTGGCTCTTGGTGCTGGGAGCCAGGCAAGTAGACCTGGGACTTTTTGGGGTGTCTGCCTGCCCTGGCTAGAGACACCTCACCCAAGGTCTGGCAACCAGGCAGGCAGATTCCCCAGCCCCAAGTTCACATCTGGCCTCTGTATATCCCACATGAAAACCGGACAAGCTTCGACGGATTGCATTAGACAAACAGTGTTTTGCTTTCAGATTTCAAAAGTGAAAAGCCCCATGGAATGAGATCACCAAGGCAAGCGTGCTTGCTGTCTCCTGTGTTGATAGGTGAGTCTCAAGTCGGGGCGGGGGTGGGGGTGGGGTGAGGATTTCCCCTGGAGAGAAGTTCCCCAGCCTCACCCTTGCAGGGTGGTGGTCCTTCCAGCTAGGCAGAGGTGGTCTGAACTGGGGTAACTCTACTGCCCCCCAGATATACCTGTGACTGTCTTCAATCGCTGTAGAGAATTCATCTTGGTTGTGGGGCTGGCTTTCTCTTTCCTGATCTAGCCATGGGGACTCCTCCCCCCGGCCCCTTCCCAAGTGTACATGGTGCTTTTATACACGTGGTTTCATTTATTCACTTGACAACAATGTACTGGTTGGCGGCCGTGGGCCTGGCACCATTCTAGTCTCAGAGATCTCCTCCCTGGTGGGGCTCCGACAGGGACATTCCACGCGTTCACCTTGGCCATGGCTGGGACGTCACCGCCCCTGGACTTCCTGGAGGCTGCCCACTGCCTCTCACGACCTTGACGTTGCCCCACCCCCTGCAATGCCAGGTCGGGCAGAGCCTCTGTTCCCCACCCTGAGACCACGAGCCACTCCACACAGGGTTTCCAAATCTCTTGTGTCCGGTCCAGGTCTCACACCGAGACAGAGGAGTGGCCGGTGGTGCCAGGAGAGGCTGTGAATGGTAAGATAACTCAAGCAAATACTAGGCTACCGTGAAGCCTAAAGGTGGGGCTGAAAGACAGACTGGCTTCCACTTGCCCTCTTGTTCTAGCCGTGGTTGGGGGTGCAGAGAGCAGTACCCGGGAGTGACCGGGAACCAGCCCTGGAACTCCAATTGTTTGCCCAAGTGCTCTCCAAGTTCCAGGCTAACTTTCCACGTGATCGTGTCTGTCTGGGGACACAAGCGGCTGTCACGTCCACAGAAGGAGACCTGGGAGGCATCCCACAGCCCCTGGACCTGGGCGCCCAGGAAATGGGCTCAGCTGAGTCTACTGAGCAAACAGCCCCAGCGGGGCATCCAGTCAGCCTGGGGCTTTCCTGTGTGGAAATGCCAGGAAAATAACGCCCCTGGGAGTGTGTGGGGTGGAGGGCTACCTCTGGTGAGGAGCCCAGGAGAACAGCTCCACGTCGACAGGGAATTCCAGCGGGTCCTTGTGGTCCCGGGCTGGGGGGCTGTGCCAAGAGGGACAAATTAGTTTGCTGCTCATGAGTTTCAAGCTCCTCTTCTGTAAAACGAAGGGGTAAACCCCTGCCTTCTCAGGTTGTTCGAGGACAAAAAGTAACCCTCTGTGTGAACCAGGGGCGGGCCAGCTTGTCCTGTGAAGGGCCAGCTAATAAGTACTTGGGGTTGCTGGTGGAGCGTGAAGCGGTCACAGATGACCTGTACACAAATGCGCGTGGCCATGGGGAGGATGCCTATGTAATGCTCAGGAATGGGTGGGGGGTCAGGCTTAGACATGAACCTCTACCAGGGTCAGCAAATTATGGCCAGCCACCTGTTTCTGTGTGGTGTGCGAGCTAAAAATGGTAGTCACATTTTTTTTTTTTTGGCCACACTGCTTGGCATGTGGGATCTTAGTTCCCCGACCAGGGACTGAACCTGTGTCCGCAGCACTGGAGGTGTGAAGTCTTAACCACTGGATAGCCAGGGAAGTCCCAGTTGTTACATTTTTAAACACTTGGAAAAATCAAAAGAGTATATCCCCACACATGAAAGTGACAGGAAATTCAACTTTCAACAACCATGGCTAAGGTTCTGCTGGCACACATTCACGTCTATTTACAGGTGGTCTGTGCCTGTTTCTAGAGTATGGCAGAGTTGAGTCGTGCTGGGGGAGACTGGTCTGGCAGAGAAAATACTGACACCTGGACCCTTTACAGGAAAGGTATGTCAGCCACTGTGCTAGAGGCTCTTGGTTAAACGCCTCCTTCTTCCGAAAGGGGCCAGGGCGGTGGTGAAGCGGGGAGAAGACGTCAACACTCTGACCTGCAAGATGCGCACGAGACGGCCTGAGTCGTCTAAGCGGACTGCTCTCCTGGCAAAGACCTAGCAAGGACACAGAGAAGTGGGACTGGGAAGTATGGAGGGCAGAAAGGGCCAGCGGAGTCACAGGCTCAGAGGGGCTGCGTGGGAGGGGACGGGAAAGCCTGCTCTTGAGCATGGGAGTGGATGGGGTGGGAAGTGGGGAAGGAGAAGCAAGGCGAATGTGACTCCCTCAGCGCTGCTGCAGGGCAGGGAATGGGTGGAGGGAGACGGAGCCAGGGAGGGTGAGGACACGATGACAAAGGGAGACTTCCCTGGCCGTCTGTACGCCCGGTGCAAAAAGTCGAGGGTTTGATCCCTGGTCTGGGAACTAAGATCCCACGTGCTGCGTGGCATGGCTGAGAAAAGGGATGGCGATGGGAAGTGGGTGGCAATGGTGGTGAGAGGCGGTGGCCGTGGGGCACAAGACTGGACCCCAGTCACCAGGTCAGCCCACGCAGGTGACAGCTGCAGGCTCACCGGGCCTGTGCGTGCAGAGCAGGAAGTAGAGGGATCACCCCCAACCTCATGCTCCTTGACTCACAGATGAGGAAGTGGAGGGTTTCTAGGGCCCGGCTGACAACCAGCTTCAGCTTGGGTTCTGTTCTCTCCCTGTTGCCCACGGGGCTTGGGATACCCAGCAGGCTCCGTCTCGCCAGCTGCTGGCTGCACGGACGGACGGGCAGATGGCAGGCATGTAGAGAGAGTCGAGCGCCGACGGGACAGGACACTGACTCCGGCTCTGTGCCCCCAGCTCCTAACAGACTCTGTCACTCTTACCCAGCCACAGGTGAGAACAGAAACGCTGGAAAACACACCAAGGGTTACTGGGCCCAGGACAAGGCCCTTTGAAATGGACAGGTTCCTACCAGCCACTGAAGTTTCATGGTGAACTGTGCCAGGGAGTGGGAGGTGGGGAGGCGGGGTTATGGAATCTTAGGGGGAAAAAAAGAAACCCAGTGTGAAACAAGTTATTGTACCTCATATTTCACTAAATTTTGGTTTAGGTTATAAATGAAACCACGTGCCAAATTACAGAAAGAATAAAGAACAAATTAAGCTTTGATGGGGGAGGGTCTTGCTTGGTTCTTATTGCACCAAAAATATTGGAGGAATTGATGAATTCCCGAGGGCTCATCTTTTATCCATCTGACACCCAAATCATTCTCTTTGGGCTTCCCTGGTGGCTCAGACGGTAAAGAATCCACCTGCAATGCAGGAGACCTGGGTTTGATCCCTGGGTCAGGAAGGTCCCCTGGAGAAGGGAAAGGCTACCCACTCTAGTATGCATGCCTGGAGAATTCCATGGACAAAGGAGCCTGCAGGCTATAGTCCATGGGGTCACAGAGTAAGACATGACTGAGAAACTAATGCTTCACTCTCTTTGCGGTATACTTGGTTCTTTCTCTCAGGTTTTTGAGTTGGGATGTTAATTAATTTACTTTCATTTATTCCTATTTATGGATATAAAGTATTTATGGCTACGAACTGTCCCACTGTTACTGCTTTAAATACTTCCCATGGATTCTGATACTATACAGTTTCAATTAATGGCTTTTAGAATATCTGTAATTTTGGTTTATGGGCTCCCCTGATGACTCAGCAATAGAGAATCTGCCTGCCAATGCAGGAGACACAGGAGATGCAGGTTCGATCCCTGGGTCAGCAAGATCCCCGAGAGAAGGAAATGGCAACCCACTCCAGTATCCTTAACTGGGGAATCCCATAGACAGGAGCCTGGCGGGCTACAGTCCATGGGGTCGCAAAGAGTCAGACACGACTGAGCGACTAGACTACCACCAACTTTGCTTTATAGATTCACCCTTCATCTAAGAGTTAACAGAGGTTACTTTTCCTTTAAAACAAATTTCCATATGAAAGGGCCTTAAAAATTAATTCTAGTTTTATGGTATTATAAGGAGAACTGATGATAATATTTCTACTTTCTCTGTGACTTGATATAGGGATGACTGTGAAGAAAGCTGAGCGCCGAAAAATTGATGCTTTTGAGCTGTGGTGTTGGAGAAGACTCTCGAGAGTCCCTTGGACTGCAGGGAGATCCAACCAGTCCATCCTAAAGGAGATGAGTCCTGGGTGTTCATTGGAAGGACTGATGCTGAGGCTGAAACTCCAATACTTTGGCCACCTCATGCGAAAAGTTGACTCACTGGAAAAGACCCTGATGCTGGGAGGGATTGGGGGTAGGAGGAGAAGGGGACAACAGAGGATGAGATGGCTGGATGGCATCACCGACTCGATGGACATGAGTTTGAGTAAACTCCAGGAATTGGTGATGGACAGGGAGGCCCGGCGTGCTGCGATTCATGGGGTCGCAAAGAGTCAGACAGGACTGAGCGACTGAACTGAACTGAACTGAACTTCCACAAATACTTAAGATTTATTCTCATCATGGAGTGAAGGGTTTGTGATATCACCAAAAGATCTGCCTAAATGTGAGGTCTGGGCATCTTACCGCCCTGTCTATTTGCTGTCTACTCAAGGAGCCTTATGTTATGTTTTCATCTACTTCTCCTAGTATCTTTTATAATTTCTGCTTTGTATAAGCAGCTGCTGTGTTGTGATGCATAGATATTGACAACGATTATATCTTGAGAGTAAACTGATGATTTTGGCTTGATGGTGAATCTGCTACATCATACAATGTTCAGAGGCCCCAGCTTTCCCTTTTACATATCAAAATTGCAGCTGTGTTCTATCTCGTTTCTATCTACCTGCTACATCCGTGCCTGTCCCTTTATTTTTAGCTTCCTGAACTACTTTGGTATGGGTGTGTCCTGTTCATAAAGCATGGAGTTGAACTTCGCCTGGTGAACCCAGCAGAAAACTCCCTTTAGGCAGAGTGCACCTATATAAAGTTAGCAACACAATGGACTCATTCCCTCCGGAGGCGGCGCAGGCTTCCATCCTTGGCTCTCTTTCCCATCTGCCGCTCACGGGTGTGGCTGAGTAACTGGAGGTCAGAGCAATTCTCCGGGTCACTTTTGATGACTTCCTACAATCATGCACCTTTTGCAAGATTTTTCAACCTCACTTTCCAACTGATTTATTTTACATTTCTGTGGTGGGATGATCTGGGAAGGAGGACCCACCAGGCCTGGTGGGCTGGAAGGAGTCACACTTAGGCTGAGCTGAGGGGTGGGGGGGAGGTGTGAGTGGAGGGCTTGTTCTATAAGTGGGTGGTGGCTCATGATGGAAGGTTTCCTTTTAGGATGATGTTTGCTTCCCTGTGTGTGTGTGTGTGTGTGTGTGTGTGTGCGCCAGTCACTCAGCTGTGTCCAACTCGCCTGCAACCCCGCGGACTGTAGCCTACCAGCCTCCTCTGTCCATGGGATTTCCCAGGTGAGAATACTGGAGTGGGTTGCCATTTCCTACTCCAGGGGAAAAGGAAATGGCAAATTTCTTTTGCTTCCCTGTATGAATTTCTGTACAAATTAGGACTTCCCTGGTAGCTCAGATGGTAAAGAATCTTCTTGCAATGTGGGAGACCTGGGTTCGATCCTTGGATCTGGAAGATACCCTGGAGAAGGATATGGCAACCTACTCCAGTATTCTTGCCTGGAGAATTCTATGGACAGAGGAGCCTGGTGGGCTACAGTCCATGGGGTCACAAAGAGTCGGACAGGACCAAGCAACTAACATTTTCACAAATCTCAAGTTGCCCGGTGCTGCTGCTAACAGTAAGGACTCTCTTAATACTTTCCATGCAGCAAAGGTGCCCTTGTGAGGAAAGGTGAGCTCCCAAGGGTGGGCTGGAGGGAGAGACTAGAGTCTGAGAGCATCCCTCCACTCTCCCTACAGGCCCCATAGCTTCTCTCCAAACCCTGGGGGACGGGGAGGGGGCAGGGGAGGATCCCTTCCCCCAACCAGGGGCAACCCTTGGGTCCACCCTCCATACCTGGGGTGAGCAAAGCTGTCTCCCTGGGGCTCCCCCCCTTACAACAGTGGGGAAAGAGAAACTGTCAAGATTCCTCTGCCTTTCCCCATGAGTCACCTCTACCTTGCTGCTCTGGTAGCTTGTGATAAGGGAGAGGAAAAGTTCAGAATCCAAGTATGGGCTGTAGGGACTTGTTAAAGATGCAGACTTGGGCCCATTCCGGACATGCAGGATTTCTGGAAAGGCTAGGGAATCTAAATTTTTAAACCAGAGCCCGAGGGTGTTGTGATCCCTGGAAGGGTGAGAACTGCTCTAGGTTTTACTAAGCGAGTGAAGGCTCTCTAGGGAGAAATAAAGCAAGAGGACACTGACTTACACCCTTCCCGCTTTCCTGAGCATCTAGAATAAAGGTCTTGATAATCAGAAGCAGGAAAGAGCAAAGAGCTTCGTGCTCAGTATACTTAATCAGGGGGCTCCCCCAGTGACTCAGCGGTAAAGAATCTGCCTGCAATGCAGGAGACACAGTAGACTCAGGTTCGATCCCTGTGTCAGGAAGATCCCCTGAAGAAGGAAATGGTGACCCACTCTAGTATTCTTGCCTGGAGAATCCCATGGACAGAGGAGCCTGACAGGTTACAGTCTATAGGGTCGCAAAGAGTCGGACACGGCTGAAGCAACTTAGCACGCATACTTAATCAGATTGTTTCCTACCGCTTAGCCCCGAGAGATGGGAAACTTTCATACTGCAGGGTTTCACTGAAAGCAGCCTCTCCTCACCCCAACCCCAGACGGGTCCAGTTCCCCGCATGCCTCTACTTGGTAGCCTTGTTCATCCAGGCACAGTAAGAAGGAGGGAAAATGAGCAGAAACCAGGCCCCCAGGTGATGCAGAACAGGTGCAGGAGGAAAAAAAATCACCATCCAGAGCCGCCTTCCAGCTTTGACTCCTCACAGCCCTGGAAGGTAAGGGGCTGTTTAGCAGACTGAGTTCAGTGGCTTGGCCCCAGTCGTGACGGGGGCCCTTCGGGAAGCCGGTACCCTGGACACCACCCTGACTGCTGGACACTGGAACCTGCACACACCAGTGGGGCCACCAGCCGGAGCCTGGGCACTGGTAGGAGACATTTCAGAGGAAGAGACGACAGGATATGGCGACAGCGAGCATGCAGGCAACAGAGGAAAGCACCAAAGACCACTGATGATGGCTCAGCGGATGGCAATGGGGAAGTGGGAGACGGTGGAGATGTGTCAGGTCGAAGTTCACACAACTTCGGAGTCAGATCTTACCTGAGATCTGCTCTGCACATCTCATGGACATGGTGGTAGCCTGTCTGTGTGACAGATTTGGCCTGTGGGGGATGGTCTGTGGACCCCCTTCCCTCCACACACACAGGCCAAATCTGGCTCAACATCCTTCTTTTTCCTCTAACAACCTTTTAATTTTAAAATAGGTTTTGGATTTACTAGTACATTCTAAGAATATCACAGAGGATTCCCAAGTGCCGCACATTCAGTTTCTCCTACTGTCAATGTTATGACAACACATTTGTCATAAAAAATGAACAAACCAATGCTGACTGATCACGCGTGTGAGCTCAGTTGTGTCTGACTCTTCGAGACCCCAGGGACTGTAGCCCACCAGGCTCCTCTGTCCATGGGATTCTCCAGGCAAGAATACTGGAGTGGGTTGGGAAGTGAGATTTTCTCAACCCAGAGACTGAACTCAGGTCTCCTGCCATCTCCTGAATTGCAGGCAGGTTCTTTAAAGCTGAGCCACCAGGGAAGCCGGATACTGACTGATGCATTATTACTAAACTAAGTTTGCATTCATTCAGATGTCCTCATTTCCCCCCTAACGTTTTCTATCCCAGTATCACATGCTACATGGGCTTCCCTGTAGCTCAGTTGGTGAAGAATCGGCCCGCAAAGCGGGAGACCTGGGTCCAATCCCTGGCTTGGGAAGTTCCCCTGGAGAAGGAAATGGCTACCCACTCCAGTATTCTGGCCTGGAGAATTCCATGGACTACATGGTCCATGGGATCACAAAGAGTTGGACATGACTGAGCGATTTTCATTTTCATCACGTTACATTCAGTCCTCCCACATCAAGTATCTCAGACTTATTTTTGACACTGTAACAGTCTTAAGGAGGATGGGATGAATATATTTTAGGATGTCCTTCAATCTGGGTATCTGCTCTTTTTTTAAAAAAGTATTTATTTGGCTGCACCAGATCTTCTTGTGGTATGCGGGATCTTTAGTCCCCCAACCAGGGATCGAACGAAGGCCCCTGCATCGGGAGCCTGGAGTCTTGGCCACGGGGCCACTGCGGAAGCCCCCAAGCTGGTACCTCTGATGCTCCTCTCCCACTGCCTGTTTTGTTAGTGACGTTTTATTGACAAACGGCCCCACTGTTCATTTATGCCCTGTCTGCGGCTGCTTTCGCTCTATGATGCAGGGTGAGTAGCTGCAGGCTGAGTAGTTGTGACACAGACTGAGCGGCTGTGAAATCTGGAAATGCTAATTAACGTGGCCCTTTACGGAACCAGTTTACAGGTCCCTGGGGTAAACTACTATGCCAGGGCTTGAGTGTAAACTGCCGAATCCAGGAGACACTCCACAGTCACTGTGAACCTGCTGTGGCCGATTTATTATCCTTCAGTCATGGGGGAGGGTTTCGCCAATTCGCATTGAAGTGAAACATTCTCTGGGTGGAAATGGTGATGTTCAAGATAAGCAGCTGGATGAAACATTTTGGAGCACTTTCCACGCTTGCTGGAGAAATTTTACCTAAAGGTGCTCAGGTCTAAGCTCAAGCCCGTCCTATGTCCTGTTGCTGGATCAGGGGCTTGCGTGGGGCTCAGGTCTAAGCTCGAGCCCGTCCTGTGTCCTGTCGCTGGGTCAGGGGCTTACGTGGGGCCCCAGGAGACGGAGCTCGGGTGCACCGGGGCCACCCCAGAGGCAGGAGCCAACAGGACCGGCTCTGGGATGGCTGCGCTTGTGCCTGCTAAGTGCGAGACTGACGGCAAGGAATCCAAGAGGCTGATGTGGCTGGACTCGTTGCTGTTTAGTTGCTCAGTCGTGTCCGACTCTTTGTGACCCCATGGACTGTAGCCCGCCAGGCTCCTCTGTCCGTGGGATTTCCCAGGCGAGAATATGGGAGTGGGTTGCCATTTCCTTTTCCAGGGAGTCTTCGCAACCTAGGGAGTAAACCTGTGTCTCCCACGTCTTCTGCACTGGCAGATGGATTCTTTACCACTGAGCCACCGGAAGCCCGTGGTGGGACCTGGGAATGGGGAGCATTCTAGATGTGTATGTTCTGGTCGCTCAGTCGTGTCTGATTCTTTGCCACCCTGTGGACTGCAGCACACCAGGCTTCCCTGTCCTTCACCATCTCCTGGAGTTTGCTCAAATTTATGTCCATTGATTGAGTCAGTGATGTCATCCAACCATCTCAACCTGTTACCCCCTTCTCCTCCTGCCCTCAATCTTTCCCAGCAGCAGGGTCTTTTCCAGTGAGTCGGCTATTCACATAAGGTGGCTAAAGTATTTAAGCTTCAGTTCTTCCAATGAATATTCAGGGTTTTAATTGTGCTAAAATTTACCGTTTTAATGTACAATTTGGTGGCATTTGGCAGGTTTGCTATGTTGGGCAGCCGTCACCTCTATCGAGTTCCAGAATATTTCATTACCCCAGAGGAAACCCTGTGCTGCTAAGCAGTCACTCCCCAGTCCCACTCCCCTAGCCCCTGGCAACCACTCATCTGCCCTCCGTCTCCTTGGCTCTGCCTGTTGCAGACGCTTCATGTGGGTGGGATCGAGAGCATGTGGCCCTGTGTGTCTGGCTCCTCTCACTCAGCACGATGCTCGTCCGCAGCGTAGCGTGTGCCAGCGTTTCAGTCCTCTCTGGTTGCTGTTCACCCGCTCCGTCGTGTCTGACTCTGCGACCCCAAGGACTGCAGCACGCCAGGCTTCCCTGCTCTTCACCATCTCCTGGAGCTTGCTCAAACTCCTGTGCATCGAGTTGGCATTCCTCGTTATGGCTGAGTAATCTCCATTGTGTCCACTCTGCTTTGGAAAGGGGCAGTAGGAGTAACAGCCGGGCCTGCCTTAGAGGGTCTCTCCATCTTCTTTGGGTCTGGGGGAGCCACGGCTGGTGCGAACCAGAGTCCGGCAGGACCACTGCAACCAAGGCCCTTCAATGTCCCCGGTGCTCAGAGGTAAAGTGCTTCTAGTCACCTCTTTTGGATTGGTGTGAACTTCCCTTTGACCTTTCATCACAGGCCTGCTCCAGCCTTCGCCTCTCTCATGGGGGCCTCTCCCCAGTGTCTCCCATCTTTTTAAACTTTTTTCAAATATTTATTTGGCTTCACTGGCTTGTAGTTATGGTGTGCGGGCTCACCTGCTCCGTGGCACATGGGATTTTAGTTCCCCGACCAGGGATGGAAACTTAACGCAGGTTAAGAATGCAGGTTCTTAACCACTGGACCACTAGTGAAGTCCCTCCCATCTTTAAGAAGTCCCTTCTTTAAGGGGCAGCTCTGGAATGGGCATCGAAGGCCACCCATGCACAGGAGGGCTTGGATCCCCATGAGGCGTCCCCCCAGCCTCAGCGTTGCCATGACCACATCACCGAGCTTGCTTCCTCCCTGCTCTGCCACAGCTGCAATCTGGGGCTGCTGGGTTTCACGAGCTGCTGCAGGAAATGATGGGCCCCGAGCACCGAGCACCGGAGGGCCTCGCGGAGCCTTGGGGGTGGGGCTGGGAGTCACACAGTGCTGGTGCCGTGCTAGGACCCTGCTGGCCTCGGGACCTTCCGGAGCTCTCCTCTGCCTCTCCCAGGAAACCCCGGGGGCGGACCTAGCTAGATGATGGTGCAGGAGGGTGTGGCAGGTGCAAAGGCCCTGGGGAAGGGGAGAGCAGCAGGCAGAGTGGAGAGGTCGGCCTGCTGTAGGTCACATCGCACCTATGAGTTGGGCTTCCTAAAGAGTCAGCTCTTTGCCCAGAGGACCTGGAGGTGGTGGATTCTGTGGGGAGGGGTGCAGTCACGTGCTGAGGGGAAGAACCAGTCCAGGCACTTTGGCAGAACTGGAGACGCTCCTCCCGCACTGCACGTCCTTGTCACCTTGTCTCCCCACTCCCCCTCCGCCCCCAACCTGGCCAACATTCATACCTCCACCAAGCAGCTCTGTCCAGGCAGTGGCTCCTGGATCTACATGGCCCGCTGAAAGACTCTGTCCAGAACCTCAGGCCTGATTTTCAACCCCACATCCTAAAGGCCCCTAAACTAGAGCAGGTGTCTTGGCCTCAGCTGATACAGGCTTTTGGGGACATATCATTCTTCACAGAAGGGCTGTTCTGTGACTCACAGGATGTTCAGCAGCACCCTTGGTCAACAAAAAAACATCTCCAGGGACTTCCCTGGTGGTCCAGTGGTTAAGACTCTGCCTTGCAATGTGGGGAACTCAGGTTCGATCCCTGGTCAGGGAACTAAGATACCACATGAGAGGAGCAACTGATCCTGTGTGCCAAAACTAGGACCTGACATGGCCAAATAAATAAATATTAAAGAAAAAAAATCTCCAGATGTTTCCAAATGTCCCCTGGTGGTAGAACCACCCTTGGCTGAGAAATGAACCTTAGACTCTGTTAAGAAATTAAAAAACTGGCTGCTTTGCATATCCTTGGACAAAACTGTAATTCAAAAAGATTCATGCACCCCTATGTTCACCGCAACACTATTCACAATAGCCAAGACACGGAAACAACCGACACGTCCATCGACGGAAGAATGGATATAGAAGATATGGTATATATAAACCATGGAACACTACTCAGCCACGAAAACAAGTGACTTAATGCCATTTGCAGCAACGTGGACGCAACTAGAGATGATCATGCTAAACGAAGTGAGCCAGAAAGAGAAAGACAAATACCACATGATATCACTTATACGTGGAGTCTAAAATATGGCACCAATGAATCCATCTACAAAACGGAAACAGATTCACAGACACAGGGAACAGACTTATGCATGCCAAGTGGGTGTGGGGTCGGGGAGGGAAGGACTGGGAGTTTGGAATTAGCAGATGCAAACTATTATACATACAACAGATAAACAACAAGGTCCCACTCTTTAGCACAGGGAACCATATTCAATAGCCTGTGATAAACCCTAACAGGAAAGAACATTAAGAACTAGGCCCGTGAGCCGCCACCACTGAGCCCACACTCCTAGAGCCTGCACTCCGAATGAAGAGTAGCTCCCACTCGCCACAACTAGAGACAGCGCGAATGTAGCAATGAAGACCCAGTGCAACCGAAAATAAACTTTTTAAAAAAGAAAAGGAGAGGGTAAGATGTATGGAGAGAGTAACATGGAAACTTACGTTACCATATGTAAAATATAAAGCTGATGGGATTTGCTGCAGACTCAGGGAAATCAAACAGGGGCTGTGTATTAACCTAGAGGGGTGGGGTGGGGGGGGAGATGGGGGGAGGTTCAAATGGGAGGGAATATATGTATACCTATGGCTGATCCTTGTTGATGTCTGGCAGAAGACAACAAAATTCTGTAAGGTAATTATCCTTCAATTAACAAAAAAAAGTCTGTATGTGTACAGCTGAGTCACTTTGCTGCACCAGCAGAGCTTGGCACGATAGTGTAAATTAGCTACGAAAGACAGTGGAAGTGTTAGTCACTCAGTCCTGTCTGACTCCTTGTGACCCCATGGACTGTGGCCTGCCAGGCTCCTCTGTCCACGGGATTCTCCAGGCGAGAATACTAAAGTGGGTTGCCATTCCCCCCTCCAGGGCATCTTCTCTACCCAGGGTTTAAATCCAGGTCTCCTTCATTGCAGGCAGAATCTTTACACCATCTGAGCCACCAGGCAAACTTCAATTTAAAAGAATCGGCTGCCCTAGAGATCCCTGGGCCCTCAGGAAGGGCGAAGTGGAACTTTGTAAATTCTCATAGGTGGCTGTGACTTACTCTCCCTTAAACGGGTGAGGATCCCGTTGAACACTTCCTGACAGCTCACACCATGGGAGACTTTGGGCCCAGGCACCTGACCGTTGCCAGAGGGCGGCCACTGCCCCATGCACCCGGGAGGAGTCGGTCAACAGTTATGAGCTGGGGTCAGAGAACTGATCAGCGGCTGGGTGGTGGACCGAGAGCCTTGAGTTTGACCTCCTGGCCTTTCCAAAAGACAGGTCACTTCCACAGGCCTCAGGGAACCGAGGTGTTGCTGGGCCTGGCCTTGGGAGCTGGCTGCGGCCAGCAGTGGCTGAATGACACAGGAGCCAACTTCCAGAGGGAAACTCCCCAGTGATGCTGGGGACAGGGCCCTGAAGCTGCTCCATCCTGGATAACCACCAGGAAACAAATTGGCTGCCAGGCCCTGTGGTTACCTGATGCCTGGCCGCATCCCCGCCCCAAAGAGTGAGGCAGATGTAGCTGATGGGCTGATGGATGGTGGACAGACACTTTCACTGGGCCTCCCCCCACCAACACTCCACCAGACCTGGTATAGAAAAGTGCCCAGAATGTTCGGAAAGGGCGGTGGCTGTGGCAGGGGTGTCCCGGGCCCGGAGCTATGCTTTGCCTTTTAATCAACTCTTTTTGCAAATTCCAAGGAGGCCTTTCTGGGTGCTTAAAATACACCCATAATTTCACTCTTCTCTTAGACTCAATGTTCCCCAAAATATAACTTTCACTTTGGTCTAAAATAGCCTCAGATGAATGCAAGGCGTCAGGGCTCTGCACTCTTAGGCAGCAAGCCAGAGAGGCAGCCTTGCAGGTCTGCGAGGCATGGGAGCGGGGAGAGTGCCCGTGGACCATGTCTTCCAGGTGGCTGTCCCCTCCCCAACACTTCCAGGGGCCCCCTGACAAAAAGCCATAGGCAATCACAGCTGTAGGGCACCCTGATCCTCTCCACACCCCCAAAGACAACCCCTCATCTTTCTGTACCTCCTCCTGCTCTGGTGTGGCCTCACTTCTCAGCTGGGCATTCTGCTTCGGTTCCCTCCTTCCAACCAAGTGGTTCCTTATTGTGGCTCCCGCCATTTCCTGCATCTTGGGACATCCTTGTGGAGAGCCGGGACGGGACGCTTGTCCCCAGGCTCATCTCTCTGGCCGAATTATCCGCATGCCGTCAACTCCAGGGCCTCCTTCTGGGCACACATCCGGGACCCCGATGCTAGCTTCCTCCGGGGTGCTGTGGCCCTCAGCGTGCGGCCCTGGCCTGGCCCCACCTGCCTCAGTGAGTTCACGCTGGCTCTCCCAGCAGCTCGTGGGGGGCCCAGGGGCTGGCGGGGGGGAAGGGCAGGGCTGGGAGGCACTGGGGTCTTGCTTGCTGCTTTCATCCCACTGTGCCTGGCAGATTGTACTGCCCTGCGGGCAGGACGCAGGTGGCCTCAGGGTCCAGGGTGTGGCTGGAAACCCTTCAAGGGCCCCTCCGTGAAATGCAAGATCGGGAAGGGGGCCCCACACGGCCCCCACGGCGCTCAGCCAGACCTCAAACACCCTGGCCGCACAAGTGAGCCCAGGTGCCTGTGGGACACAGAGCACTGGAGAAGGACAGTGAGAGCTGAAAGGTGAACTTATGAGATGAGCTTCTGGGACATCTACATGCAAGCCCTTCCTTTCTGACCCCTCAAAGATGGGTTTCAGACTCCTCTGTGGGTAGATGTACGTTAGTGGATATATGAGTATATAGATGGCACAGACCAAGGCAGAAAGATTTCAGTTGGGTGATAGGGATCATCTGGAACCAGGGTGGGAACTTGGCTTCCTTATATCTGGGAAGGGAGAACAGAGCAGAAGTCAGATGTGTGCACAGAGAAAGTAACTGGAATATTCTAGAATGTTCCACGTGCACAAAGTGTGAGGGAGCCAGCAAACCGTTCTTGTAAAGGGTCAGATGTGCAACGGTCATCATCAGGGGACCATAGGATGTCTCTGTCACAACTCTTTTAAGAGGTGCCACGGGTGATACATACATGAGCAGGCATAGCTGTGTGCCAATAACACTTTATGTGTAGAAGCAGGCAGATTTCACCTGTGGGCTCTAGTCTGCCAAGGCCTGGTACACACAAAAAGAAATTATACCTCAGATAAGGAAAATGATACTAAAAAAGTGAAGTAACACATGAAAAAAGCCAAGTACATGAGGTGAAACCAAAAGCTACAATAGAATACGTCACAATTCTGCCAAGGAGAGGGGCGGGGCGGCGGTGCAGATAACCTTGCGTGCTCTCCAGCAGTGAAAACCACCATGGCAGTCTTGGTTTATTTCCTGTTGGGGAGTTGCTTAAAGAAGAGGTGAACCACAGTCAGTGCCTGGCGTGAGGTTCAGAAAGTTACCCCCAGGAGGACAGGGATAGTGGGGGTGGCAAAATTCCAGTGCAGAGAAACCAGCATGAAATGCACCAGAAATCTGCTAAAGTCCTTTCATGACATTTGCCTGAAAGAAAGCCGGCAGGGAGCGTGTGACTTCTCAGCTCTGGGGGTCACCACATGGGTGACTGCATTTTTTTTTTTTTGCATTGACGAGCAGCTTTTCAAATAACGTTTGAAGACTTTGCCCTAAGCACAAACTTGGATGGAAAACCCAACCCTTGCATCTGAATGAGCTTTGCTATTGGTGAGGAAGATGGGAGGAGGGACTTCCCTGGTGGTCCAGTGGTTAAGAATCAGCCTGCAAATCCAGGGGCTATGGGTTCGATCCCTGGTCCGGGAAGATCCCACATGCCTCGAAGCAACTAAGCTCGTGTGCCACAGCTACTGAGCCCGTGCCCTGCGACGAGGCCACTGCAATGAGCAGCCCGTGCACTGCAAATAGACAGCAGCTCCGCCTGCCTCAGCTAGAGAAAGCCCGTGCGCGTGCAGCAATGAAGACCCAGTGTGGCCAAAAAAAAAAAAACAGAAACGAGGTTTCTGGTGACGGGTGGGCAGTTCTCCTGGTTGTGGCTGGCCACAGGGCAGGAAGCAGTGCCAGCCGCCTGTTCCCAGGAACGAAGCAGATCGCCAGCCGGAAACAGCATCCCTGCCCGCTAGCCGCCCCGTGCTGAGCTGACGAGATAGAACTGAACAGAACTGGGGTGACGTGTAACCACAATGGCACAATGTCACGGAGCCCCCCAAATCTCAACCCATCTGGGCACTGGATATCTGTTAACACTGAAATCAATCTTTGCCTGCAGTTGGCCTAGAACTTCTCAACTGGGGTGATTCTGCCCCTCAGGGGACGCTTGGTGATGTCTGGGGACATTTATGACTGTTCTGACCGAGGGAGGGGGTGCCACTGGAATCTGGTGGGAGGCCAGGGATGCTGCTCAACAGCTGACAGAGCACGGGACGGTCCCCATCCCCAATGTCAACGGTGTAGAAGTGCAGCCTAGGCCCCCCGGTGTTTCCATCTGTGAGGCGTGAGGCTGACCCTGCATGAGGCCTCCTTCACCCTCTCTCATCCTCTGTGGGACAGGCCCTGCTGCTGTCCCCCTCGACCCTGGGTTGTGGCTTCCGCTCCTGCCCTCCCTCAGCCCGCTCTGCCAACCCAGGGCCCCTCGGTGACTTCTTTCAACATCCTGGGGAGGCCACGCGGGGGGACAGAAGCCCCCAGGCGTTCGATTGCTTGCTCCAGGGGCCACCCTGCCGGGGCCTCCCTCGCAAGCTCTCGAATGGCTCAGCCTCCTGGCCCCACGGCACCCACTCCCAGGTCCCTGCCTGTCTCCCGGTCACGTCCACCCTCCCAGGCGTCCACCCTGGCCGGCTCTCACTCTCCTTCTTCCCCCACATAGACTGCTGACCCTGATGTTCACGTCGCTGACATTCTAGCCACTGAGCTTCAAGGCCAGCCTGGCACCAGCCAAGCCTTGACCACTGGCTGGAGCCAGGGGACATCTGGCTGGCACATCTCGCCCTGGAGTGCCCCAGGTTGCTGCCCTAGACTCTCCCGAGCCTAATTCCACCACCTCCCCACCCAGTTAGCTGCCTGCTGACACCTGACGTTCCCCATCAGATCGCGGAAACACCCCCAAATGCCTTTGTATTCACATACAGGAGACACAATCTAGCCTCTGGGTTCCTATGATCCTGGACACAGACAGACACACACCAGATAAAGGCTCCCAGCCCTGACACCCTTTTGCTTTGAATGTCCTGGCCCCTCTGTGGGTTTGGGAGGGGCGGTGCGCAGCACACACCAGTGATTTCCCTCCTTCTATCTTGATCCTGAGTGTCCTCTATGCTGTGGCCCATGCCCCCAGAATGGTCCCGAGACCTGTCCGTGGCCACATGCCCCTTTCTCAACATTCAATCTTCCTGGCAAACTCACCTCCTCCCGTAGCTAACAAGCAAGACCAGGAGGTGCCCCAGCTTGCCGCAGGTCCCCAAGTGACTGGACAACCTCTAAGGCCCGACAAGCGCTGGGGTCCAGGGGGCTCTGTGTTCCTGGCACATCCCTTGGATGAAGTCCGCCCCCCAGACCACAGTCCTCACTAGCATCCTGGGAGAAGCCACAGGCAGCACACGCAGCCATCTCTGACCCAGCCTCTTCCTCCCCTTGGATGGTCTACTTTGATCGGATGCCTCAGCTCAAGAACCCTGGCCTGCTTTCCGAGGCCCCTGGTGGCCTGCCCCACACATTCACTCCCCACTGCTCCCAAATGCCAGATGCCTTCTGGCCACCAGGCTCTTAGCAGATGTGGCAGGCCCATGCAGATGGGTGACACAGATGGACAGTCCTAGGTGTGTCTGCAGGCACCTATCCGGCCCTCGGCATGCCCCCGAGGCCTGCATACCTGGAGCAGGCTGCTGGCCAGGGCTCTGCTCTCTTCCCAGGCTTGGCTCAGTCAACCCCTAGAGTCTCCAGTGGGATCACCTCCATGTCTGCCTCATACCCTCGACCCTCCTGTTATGGGTGGAGGGGGATGCTGGCCTGGCTGGGGCTGGGAGGGGACCCACGGCCCAGGAGAAAACTCAACTGCAGAGTCGGCCAGACAAAGGAGTGAAATGCTGAGAAAGCTGGTGAGAGATAAACAAAATGTGGTCTTCTCTGTAGAGGAGACTGTTACTCAGCCAGAGAAAGGAATGAAGCACTGACACACGCTACAGCATGGATGTGTGTGTATTTATCGCTCAACTGTGTCTGACTCTTTGTGACCCCATGGACTGCGGGCCACCAGGCTCCTCTGTCCATGGGATTCTCCAGGCAAGAGTACTGGAGTGCCCTCCTCCAGGGGCTCTTTCTGACCCACGGATTGAATCTGCATCTCCTGCATTGCAGGTGGATTCTTTACCATCGGAGCCTCCAGCGAAGCACAGATAAACCTGGAAAAAAACCAAGCTGAGTGCAAGGAATCAGACACAAAGATCACAACTTGTATGACACCACGACACGTCCAGAACAGGCCAACTCACAGAGCCAGAAAGCAGATCAGTGGTTGCCAGGGGCTGGAGGAGGGGGAATGGGGAGTGATTGCTGATGGGGTTTCCTTTGGGGTGACGGAAATGTTCTGGTACTAGACAGAGGCGAAGGTGGTGTAACATTTGGAATATGCTTAAAAAAACAGTGAATTGTTTATTGGAAATGGGTGAATTATATCTTAACAAAGCTCTTAAACAGAACAATCTAAGCGCAGAGGCATACCCCTGGCTCTGGAACCGTCTCTCACTCCAGCTGAGTGGCTCTGCCCATGTGTCCCCAATGGTGGGCAAGGACTGGCCCATCCTTGCCCTGTGGGAGGGAAGGACATGGTTTGCGCAGGTATCCCTATGAGGAAAGGTCAAGGTGAATGATGGGGGGCATGCTGCTTCAGGATGACATGCCCAGGGAGCTGGCAGGTGCTGCCAGGGGACAGGCCAACAGTGGCTGATGGGGTGGGTGGGAGGGAGGCTGGAGGAGTCTGGGGTCAGGTGGTTTTGGGTCTGTGGGGCCCTCAGTGGGGGTTGGTGCTCAGGACCCAGGCTGGCACAGTCCCAGGACATGCTCTTTTAGGGTCCCCGGGGCGGGGGGGTCAGGGGCAGCAGAAACCTCCAACAGCCCCACTGTCCTGTCGCTGGCCTCCTGCAGGTGCCCCCAACAGCTCGGGTGCCAGAGTCTCCCAGCCTTCCTGCTCTGAGTGGGCCAGGCCACGGTGGCTGCATGGAGGCACTGAAAACCCAGCTTCTGGCCTTTTGGGAAGAGTCCAGCCGGCAAGGATCCTCGTTTCATTTCTGCTTTCGAAATTAAAACCCCGTGTGCGTTGGCGAATATTAGTGGCGAGTGTTACAGTTCAATAAGGACCAAGAGAACCCGAGGCTGAGCACCGCCCCACCTGCAGCCCTGATGCCAAGGCGGAGGGGCACATCCCGGGGGGCCGTGCGGCCAGGCCCGTGGCCAGTGCCAGGGCTGCAGCACAGAGTCGCCAGGTTCTCAGAGGGCACACGGCGTGGGCCACGGGCCCCTGACTGCACTGCCTGGCTAGCCTGCCTTCTGCACCTTCAGTGTTTCTGAGCTGGAACAGCGGCCCTGCGTGAATGCCGTGTTTCCGGGGCCGGTTCCTGGGGCGGCTGCAGGGCAGCTGAGCGACGCCGTGTTTAATGGTGACAGTAACAGTTAACTGCGGCAGGCAGGCAGATCAGCTGATTGGAACCGGCTTTCCACAGTGCCCCCTTCCTGTTTTCTGGTCAGAATTGCAGAGCAAGTTTGCAACCCGCGCCTGGGGGGGCGCCCGGCGACACCCAAACCTCAAAACAACTCAACTTCTCCTTTCAGGGAGCTGACAAAAAGTCCCAATCGGCTTTCTGTGGCCCCAGCCAAGCTGAGAGAGGAAATCTTTTTCACGAAGATGCAGAGGGGTACTCAGGCTCAGGCTGGGCATTATGCGTGATCCGGCTGCGGCTGCCTGTGGTGTGGCCTGGGGCACCCAGACTGTACTGGGTGGACTCGCATCCCTCGGAAAGATATGCCCAACTCCTTATCCCTGGAGCCTGGGAGTGGGACCTTCTTTGGAAATAGGGTCTCTGCAGATGGAATTAATGGGCTTCCCTGGTGGCCCAGTGGTAAAGAATCCACCTGCCAATGCAGGAGACACAGGTTCAATCCCTGGGTCAGGAAGATCGCCTGGAGAAGGGCATGGCAACCCACTCCAGTGTTCTTGCCTGGAGACTCCCATGGACAGAGGAGCCTCGAGGGCTACAGTCCGTGCGGACACAAGAGATGGACGAAAGACTGAGCAACTAAGCAGCAGGTGGAATGAAGGGAAGGGTCTGGAGGTGAGACTGTCTTTGACACAGGGTGGGCCCAGCGCCCTTATAAGAGAGAGGAGTGCTTGCTTCCGCATCACATACACTGCAATTGTGACAATGCAGAGGTCAGCATGGCTCCTGTGCAAGGATGACATGTAAATTCGCAAAGCATTCTGTAGTTTTGGAAGCTGTGATACATATACAATGAAGTATCACTTGGCTATAAAAAGGAATGTATTTGAGTCAGTTCCAATGAGGTGGATGAACCTAGTGCCTATTGTACAGAGTGAAGTAAGTCAGAAAGAGAAACACAAATATCGTACATTAATGCATATATATGGAATCTAGAGAGAGAGTACTGATGATCGTCCCTGCAGGGCAGCAAAGGAGACGCAGACACAGAGAACAGACCTGTGGACACAGCGGGGGAAGGAGAGGGTGGGATGACTTGAGAGAGCAGCACGGAAACACATACACTACCACATGTAAAACAGCCAGCCAGCGGGAGCGTGCCGTATGACTTGGGGAACCCAAACAGGGGCTCTGTGACAACCTAGAAGGGTGGGAGGGGGAGGGAGCTTCAAGAGCGAGGGGACACATGCATATGGCTGATTCATGTGGATGGATGGCAGAAACCAACACAACATTGTAAAGTAATTACCCTCTAACTAAAAACCTTACACCGTTAAATTTTAAAAATTAAAATAAATAAAGAAAATTAATACTTATTTGTTAACAAAAAGAGAGAGAGAAAAAGGAGATTCAAGATAGAGAGAGAGATGGGGAGAAGGCCATATGGAAACAGAGGCGGAGCCTCGAGTGATGTGGCCACAAGCCAAGGAACACCAAAAAGGCAGCCACCACAAACCAGGAGAGAGGTGTGGGAAGGACTCTCTGTGGGGGCCGTCAGGAGCGGCCAATCCTGTCCAAACTTCTAGCGTCGAGAAATGTGAAAGAATGCATTCCTACTGTTTTAAGCGCCCTGGGATGGCAGCCCCGGGACATTTACACACCAGCACGCCTCTCTGGGGCTCTGTTCTCTCGTCTTTAAAATAAGCAGAGCTGCTGTGAGTCCTCAGAGAGGTGATGACGACTGTGGCACCTGAAGCCTGACACCCCGTGGGCCTGACGGCTTGACAGCTAATTATACCTGTTATTAGCAACTCTCAGGCTTAGTAACTCTCAGGCTTCCCTGGTGGCTCAGTGGTAGAGAATCTGCCTGCCGAAGCAGGTAACATGGGTTCAACCCCTGATCTGGGAGGATTTCACATGCCTCGGAACAACTAAACCCGTGTGCCACAGCTACTGAAACTGCGCTCTAGAGCCTGGGACCGAAACTGCTGAGCCCATGTACCACAACTACTGAATTCCCGGCACCCTGGAGCCCAAGCTCCACAAGCAAAGAAGCCACTGCAGTGAGAAGCCTGCACGCCACAACCAGAGAAAAGCCTGAGCGACAACAAAGACCAGGCATGGCCAAAAAGAAAGAAGGAAAACTACATATCAAGTATTGCATTAGAAAAAAAAAAGTGACTCTCAAGTTAGCCCAGAATGGTTGGGACTGACTGACGGACAATTCTAAGCCATCAACACTTGAAAGGAACAGTGCCTGGGTCTCCTGGGACCACCAGCTGTGACTGAGGCAGCTATTCTCACCCAGAGGAGACTCGGCTCCCAGGAGACACTTGGTGATGTCTGGGGACATTTTGCGGTTGTTGCCACTGGGGGGATGGGGTGCTGTTGGCAACAGGCGGCTGGAGGTCAGGGGGGCAGCTCATCACCCTGCAATGCACAGAATGGCCCCCAGCCGGAGTGGCCCGGCCCCAGATATCAGCGGTGCTCTGGGGCACAGCCCAGCTCGAAACTAGAACCACCTTCTCCCTTCCCAAACGGTCGCCTCAGGAAGCACATTTAAGGCCATGACGTGCCTTTGGCTCAAGCCTGTTTTGGAAGCTGGCACGGGCTCCTCCCTCCAGCAGCTCCTGAAACCCCTGGAGAAATTTAGCCTCGCTGGCTCACACCCTTGAGGCTCGAGGGACGCAGCCGGGCGAGGTCAGAGGCATCTGACTCACCAGGTGCAGACACCCGCCACGGAGGTGACTAACAGCCCTCAAAGAAAGGGCCAGAATCCTCTGGGGCAACAGCAGGGGAGGAGCGTGGAGGCCAGCAGAGGAAGGAGGGGTCCCCAGGATGGCCCCTGGAGAAGAAGGCGTGAGACACAGTCAGCTGTCCCTTGGCAGGGCGTTGCTGTGGACTGACTTATGTGCCCCCACAGAAGGCTTGTATATATCATCCTGACACCGGAACCTGTGAACGTGGCCTTATATGGCAGTGGGTCTCTGCTGACGTCATTAGTTAGGATGAGGTCATCCTGGATTGGGGCCGGTCCTAAACCCGATGACTGGCGTCTTTAGAGGAAGAGAAGGCGGTGTGATGACAGAGACTGGGATTATAGCGATGTGGCCACGAGCCCAGGAGCGCCTGCCCGGAGCCCCGGAAGCTGCAAGAGGCATGGAAGCGTCCTTTCCTAGAGCCTTTGGAGGGAGTGAGGCTCTGCCCACACCTAGCTTCAGACTCCAGGCCTCCAGAAGTGAGGGAGGGAGGGAATTCCTCTCTGACGCCAACGAGCCTGTGATGCTTTGTGACGGCGGCACTAGGAACCTCGTTCTGGTGCCCGAGATGCTCCTCATCTAGAAGGAAGGCTGAGCCGCAGTGTCCATGCTGCTCCCCTGCTGTGCTGCGCTGAAACTTGGGGCTTGGCGTCCTCATCACACCTTGGTGTGGCCCACCCCCCCGCCTGCCTGGTTCTGTGAGGGGTGAATGGTTCACTTGGCAAATCGCCACGCTCAGGAAATGCTGGGTCTGCTCTCTTGTTCCTGTCCCCAGTTCTAAAGTCACTGAGTGTCTGCACCATGTTATCCAGCCACTGCTGGGAGCACAGTGGGGCCCAGTGGTTGAGACTCTGCACCTCCAATGCGGGGGCCTTAGATTCGATCCCTGGTTGGGGAACCAGGAGCCCACATCATGAGTGGCACAACCAAGTAAATAAATAATTTTTTTTTTTTAACCTAGGATACCCTCCATAGCTCCCATAACACACAGGACCCACCCTGCAATCCTGCAAGGTCTTGAATGACCTGGCACCCACCCTGTCCCCACCACCTTCTGCTCTGCCCCTTCTCACTCCACTCTGGCCCCTTCCCATGCCCTCCAGGACCCCTGACTTTGCTTCCACACGCCGGGCACGGTCCAAGCCTCCTGGACTTTGCTCTGGCTGTGTCCTCTATCCAGGCCTGGCACACATCACCTTCTCGCCTCGTCTCCCTACCTGTTATTCCTTGAGCCCACCACTGTTCTTTTTTTTAAAAAACTTGTCCGCTTTTAATTGGAGAATAATTGCTTTACAATATTGTGCTGGTTTCTGCCATCCATCACCATGAATCAGCCACAGGTATACACACGTCCTCTCCCTCTTGAAACTCCCTCCCTCCCACCTCCCCCCCCCATCCCACCCCCGTAGGTGGTCACTGAGCCGTCTGCATCATGCAGCAAATTCCCACTATCTATTGTACGTGTGGTAACGTATGCTTCCATGCTACTCTCCCAATTCATTGCACTCTCTCCACCCCCAACTGTGTTCACAAGTCTGATCTCTGCATCTCCACTGCTGCCCTGCAAATAGATTCATTAGTTCCATCTTTATAGATTCTATAGACGTGTTAATGCACAATATTTGTTTTTCGTTTTCTGACTCACTTCACTCTCTGTTTTTTTGTTTGTTTGCTTTTGGCTATGCCATGCAGCATGTGGGATCTTAGCTTCACAATCAAGGATTGAACCCATGCCCTCTACACTGGAAGCACAGAGTCTTACCCATTGGATTGCCTACTTGTTCTTATTGGCTCATAGCTCACACTTGAGACCCACTGTTTCTCTCTCTGCCTGCCTCCTTGCCACTAGCCCCCAGCTCCCTGTGGGCAGGCCTTTGTGTCGGTTTTGGCCATTGCACAGCCCAGTGCTGAGAACAGAGCCTGCACGTGAAGTATTTTCAGGAGGAATGGATGAGAGGAGGGAATGCATGCAGGGAACACAGCTGAAGAGAAAAGTGTCCATTCTGTGGCCAGATCACTCGGGAGTTTTTAAAACACACTTGCGCAAAAAAAAAAAAAAAGCCAAGGAATCTTTACGTTATGTGTTAGGAGACAGAAACAGGCCATGTGTGCTGGCATGGGGCCCGGCTGGACGGCCCCAGCTAGTTTCTGGTTGATGATCTCAGAGATCGTCAGAGAGAAAGAGGAACTGAAAAGTACTCAGCAGGCGCAGTCTCGATGGGATTTCACTGAATTCTGGCTATTTAGAAGCCGGAGGTCAATGCTCAGGGTGGGTGGGGCTCTAGGGTTCTAAGGATGGACAGACTGGCACACCCAGGGGTCATCACTTGGCAACATGGAGACACGAGGTCTCGAACCGAGAAAAGATGCAGAGGGGCCTTCGGACCAGTGTTTAGTACTAGGCCAGAGACGCTGGTCTGAGAAGACAACAGACGGTGTGATTCCGGCCATCTAGCATCCTGGAAGAGGCTAAACTATGCAGACAGCGGGGCGTCCCAGGAGGCGCAGTGGTAAAGAACCCACATGCCAATGCAGGAGACACAAAGACGTGGGCTCAGTCCCGGGGTCAGGAAGACCCCCTGGAGGAGGAAGTGGCAACCCAATTCAGTATTCTTGCCTGGAGAATCCCATGGACACAGGAGCCTGTGCATGACAGTCCCTGGGGTCACAAAGAGTCAGCTATGACGAGGTGTGTGCACATGCGTGTGCACGCGTGCACACACACACACACACACACGGAGACGCTAACAGGATCAGTGGTTTCCAGGAGCTGAAGGACGGTAGGGG
Source organism: Cervus elaphus (assembly GCF_910594005.1). Lineage (NCBI taxonomy): Eukaryota > Metazoa > Chordata > Mammalia > Artiodactyla > Cervidae > Cervus > Cervus elaphus. The sequence continues at coordinate 9,870,117 of NC_057823.1, forward strand.
GACGAACAGGCAGAACATGAGGGATTTCTGGGGTAGTGCAGCTACTCTGTATGAGCCTCATGGTGGACACGTGACCTTGTGCGTCTGTCCAAACTCGCAGCATGTGCAATGCTGAGTGGCTCCTAACGCACACCATGGACTGTAGCTAATAATACTGTGTCAGCATTGGCTCACCAGTAGTGAACAAATACACCAGGCCAACACAACACATTAATGACAAGGGGAAGTGTGTGCGTGTGTTGGGGGGTGGTGGGAGAATATGGCCACTCTCTGGACCACCTGTTCAGTATTTCTATAAATCTAAAACTGCTCAAAGACATAGCACGATTTGTTGCCTTTTTTCTGTAATGTCGGAAAAACTCGAACGAACTTTTGGATCAACCCAAAATGTTGCTATATTTAATAAAATTTAACTGTTTAAGGTTAAATTTTATACTCGAAATTATTTAATCGTTGTAAAATCTTATTAAAAACAGAAAGAAAGAAAGCAGGGTCTCAGACTCCAGACCCAGAGGTGCACACCCCTGGGCGCCCATGTGGCCCTGGCTCTCACGTTCTGAGATGTGGCAGCATCTTGTCCGAAGACTCCAAGGGTGAGGGCCACCGGGACCACTTCCACTGCCCCTGTGTCCAGAGGCTCATCCACAGTGACACAGCCACGACTCCTGTGGTGTCTGGCTGATGGGGACACGGGAAGAGGAGCAGGAGGCTGGGGTGCCAGGTGGCCCCCTCCTCTGGTTGGTCCCCAGCCACCAGGCCTGCACTCGCCTCGCTGGCTTCTTTCTACCCCACAGCCCCACCCCCACCAGAAACACCCTGCCACAAACTATTCAGTTTGGACCCGCCACACTTTTCCTTCTGGGACCCAGCATGCGGAGTGCCACCCCTCCAGACATCAGGAGTACATTAAGAGGACACTGAGGCATCGATCAGGACTTGTTATTTCCTATATCTGAGGCTTTCACACCTGGGGCCTGGCTGACCCCGGGGGGATTCCTAGAGAGAAGAAAGGACCCTTCTACAAGCATGCCTTCCAAACACAAACCAACCACTTCAGAGCCCACACCGTCCCCCCTGCTACCTCTGTTATGATGTTTTCACCCTCCAGGCTGCTCTCCCCAGGCCCTGAATCACCCCAGGGGAGACCATTCAACTAGGCCAGTCCTTATGCCCCCAAACTCTGAAATTATTCACACCAGCAAATCCCAAGCCTGCTTGCCCTGACTCACTGGAGATTTTCCATGAAAACCACGACACAGACTCCTGCCTACACCCTCCCTTGGTTCTCGCTGCTTCCGATGGACCCTGGTGCCTACCCATGTGGCCCTGCCCAGGGCATGCTGAATCTCCTATTTCTGAGGAATCGTGACTGTAACTGCCGTCTCCATGGCCGCTGCCGCCCTGTATCTGAACGATCATGGAGTCTGCATGTGAAGGCCCCCTCCCACCGACCGGCCCCCACTCACCTCCAGCACGGGGCCAGCGCCGAGGATGGTCCTCTCGACACCGCTGGCGTAGCCCTTCTGGCTCAGGGCGGTGAGGCAGTGGATCAGGAAGTTGGTGCTCTGCGTCTTGCCCGAGCCGCTCTCGCCCGAGATGACGATGCACTGGTTGACGTGCTTCCGGAGCATGGCGTAGTAGGCCACGTCGGCAAGCGCGAACACGTGAGGCTCCAGCTTGCCCAGCTGCTGGTTCTCATACATCTTCACGTACTTCGGGTTGTAGATGGGGAGGAACTTGAAGGGGTTGACGGCTACGAGGATGCTGCCGGCGTACGTGTAGATCTTTTGCTGCAGGAAGCGGTGCCTGAGGTTCTTCAGGAGGTTCTCCTCCGTCAGCTCGGGGAGGTTGCACAGGTCGTCAAAGTCCGCCTGTGGCCGGGGCAGGAGGCCGCGCTCCACCAGGCGCCGCGTGGCCGTGGCCTGGGACGCCAGCTGCATGTGCAGGTACTTGATGGTGCCGTCGGGGTCGCGCTCCTGCAGCAGGAAGTAGTAGCCGTCCTCCCGCGGGTGCTCGTCGTGGGCCCGCCGCGGCCACAGCAGCACGCGGTGCACCGGCGAGTCGCTGGCATCCAGCACCCACTCCTCCCCGCCCGTCTCCTTGACCTCCACCAGCACGTAGCGCTTGCTGCCGTCCAGCTGCAGGCGGGCGACGGCGTCCTGGATGACGTCGGACGTGGTGCTGTCCTTGGTGGCCGGCACGCGGCAGGAGGCCAGCTGCGGGGCCTGGCTCTCGCTGGAGGCCAGCTGCGGGTAGATGTGCAGGTGGTAGGCCGCCTGCCCCCGGCGGCCGGCGCTGCCCGCCTCGTTCACACTCATCCTGCCGGCAGCCTGGCCTCAGCATGCCTCCCGGGCTCGGGGCGCACGTCCTGGAGCTGGAAGGGAGGGGGTGGCACCGTCAGAGGGGGTGGAGGGCGGGGGGGGGGCGGGCAGCACTGACATCCACCTCCGGACAGACAGCCTCAGGCCCATGGCCTGGATCCATGGGCTCTCCTGAAAAGCCAGAAAGGCCAAGGAGTCTCGCCTGTCCTTAAACGTGGCCCTGACTTCAGGTTCATGGCTCCCGCCAAGCAACATCACCAGGCGCCGCTCCCCGCCCCCAAATCAAACCCTTCCCCTGGAGTCTGTCCAGTTCCCAGGCCGCATTCCTCCCCACCAGCCCCTCAACCCTCAAGTCCAGCGGCCACAGTCATCTGTCAGCTCAGTCCTTCCTGGCCTCTCCTCTCTGACAAAACCTCCTCGGCAAGTTCCAAAGCAGACGAAGACTCGGCCCCACATGCCTTGGTTATGTCCCCCAAACACAAGAGGGGCAGAGAGAGGAAGGGTGGGATGAGCAAGACTGACCTTGCCCGGAAACTCGGGGACCTCGAAACCCCACTGAAGGGGATGAAGGGAGTGCCCCCCGCAAAACTTGCTCCAGAGAACTCTCCAGTGGACATTCACTTCTAGAACCCACAACTCAACTCCATTCCCATCGTGATGAGAACATCAGGCAGACCCAGATCGGAGGCCTCCTACAGGAGCTCCGGTCAATTCTCCCCAAGGCTGCGAAAGACTGAGGAGCTGCCCCAGCCAGAGGAAACTGGGGAGCTGTGATGACTGCATGTGCCAGGGTTGTCTGCACAGGGTCATGGCTGGAGAGAAGACAGGAGTGGAAGAACCGGCGACGTCTGAATACCGTCAGATGGTTGGTGGACAGCAGTGTGCTGCTGTTGGTTTCCTAGTCGGACAAACGTGCCCTGGTGGTGTGAGGTGTTCACATTCAGGCAGCGTGGGTGAGGGGTTCAGGGGACTCCCTGTTTGGTCTCTGCAACTTTTCTGGAAACCTAAAATGACTTCCTCGGTCGTCCAGTGGTTAAGAATCCACCTCGCAAGGAAGGGGATGCGGGTTCGATCCCTGGTCCAGGAACGAAGGTCCCACATGCAGCTAAGCCCACAGGCTCTGGAGCCCACGCGCCACAACAAAAGGTGTGCTTCAACTAAGACCTGACGTGGTCAGATACGTATTTTAAAGAATGACCCCAGCAGAAAAAGCCTATTTAGAAAAAAACACCTGCTCCTGAAGACATTTTGAGAGAAGAGAAAAGACAGTCAATGTTGGCAACAGCTCACTTTTGTATCTTGGAGTGAGAGGCAGAGACGCAGCATGGGTCACGTGGGGCTCGCTGTGTGCCATCCGAGTGTGGCTGCAGATACAAAGATGAACCAGACCTTGGCTCAAAGCCCAGTGGGAGATGCTGATATGCAAACAAATGTGAGAGGTGAGCAACCGTGAGCGTGAGAAACTACTGTCCCTGAGAGCCAGAGAAGGCTTTAGGGAAGTGGTACCATCTACGAGGGGCTCTAAAGGATGAAGAGGGATTCGTTCAACAGAAAGGCAAAGGAGGGAGGAGGGTGGTAGGCCCACTGTCTATTTTTGTAAAAAAAAAAAAAAAGAAAAAAGTTTCACTGGAATGAAGCTCTGCCCTTTCATGTACATACTGTCTACATCTGCCTTTGTTATAACAACATAACTATGACAGAGACTAGTAACCTTAAGGCCTGGAAAGCTGAACATACGTTTTCCCCAGTCCTTTGTAGAAACAGTAGGCTGACCTCTGCATGACTCAGCCCTGCGGACATGAGGGGCCACCAGAGGCTGTGATGATCTGGACTCTGGGAAACTGAGTCCCACAGTGTTGCTGGGAGGGCAGGTGACAGGTGAGGCTGAACAAACTAGACATAATGAAGCGGCCACAAGTAGGTAGGTAGGTAGTGGCAACCAGCAGGAAGGTTGGAGTAGACGGGAACATTTAATTTCCCAGACTTTCCCCCAAATTATTAAGGAACTTTGGTATATTTCCTTCCAGCTTAATATTCAACAGATGTTACACGTTTTAATAAAGCCTGAACTGCTCTTAATGGAATTTGTTGGTACAGATGAACATGTCTCCATGTCATGAAATATGCTCTGAAACATGGTTTCTGAGTTCCTGGACACACGACATTGTGTAGAACTCTGAGAATTTCCTTGGGGTCAGTTAACTCATGCAGAATTAGCAGATAAATGGATGTGCACATTGCTATGCATCTTTCCTCAAAATGCCACAGTATCCTGCAGAAAAATGATGAAACGATAGGAACACTTTGGCAGTTTCCTTAAAAGTTAATGTATGCCTAGCAGGTGACCCACTCCTAGAGATGGAACTGCTCCTAGGAGCTACTCCAGAGACACATAGCAGATGTTCATACACAACTGTGCATAAATGGTCTCACTGACATTGTCTCTAAAAGCCCCAGACTAGAGACAACCTGAATGCAGACAAACCGGTGAATGGATGAATGAACCGGCCACACGATGGGACACGACTCAGCTGTGAGAATGGACCAACCTCTGACCCGCACAACAGCACAGAACCACACAGAACAATCTTGGAATCTGAGTGCTGAGTGAAAGACCGAAGATGAAAAAGAATATACACAGACCCCAAAATTCCACTCCTAGGTATGAACCCCAAGGACTTAAAGACAGGTATCCAGATACTTGTACACATGCGTTCACAACAACCCTATTAGCCAAAAGGTGGAAAAAACCCAAATTTCCATCAGTTGATGAAAGAGTGGAATGGTCCTTGCTACAATGTGGATGAACCCTGAAACCATCACGCTGGATGAAAAAAGCCAGACACCAAAGGCTACGTGTTATAGGATCCATCTATTAGGAAATATCCAGAATGGGTAAATCCATAGAAATGGGCAAAACCACAGACTAGTGGTTGCCAGGGGCTGGGGAGCGAGGTGGGGGAAAGGTGAGAAACTGCTGATGGACGCACAGTTTCCTTTTGGGGTGATGGAAAAGTTCTGGAGCTACACAGAGGTGACGGCTGCATAACATTATGAACATGCTAAATATCAATGAATTGTTCACTTTAATGTTATATGAATGTTGTATGTTAATTTAATGTGATGTGAATTTCACCTCAATAAAAATTTCAAAGCAGTGTATATACATGATTGCATACTCCTGACCCTTGAACAACATGGGTTTGAACCCCGTGGGTCCACTTATATGCAGATCTTTTTCACTATATATGTACTTTGCATGTTTAGTCACTCAGTCGTGTCCGACTCTTTGTGAACCCATGGACTGTTGCCCACCAGGCTTCTCTGTCCATGGGATTTCCCAGGCAAGACCACTGGAGTGGGCTACCATGCCCTCCTCCAGGGGATCTTCCTGACTCAGGGATGGAACCTGCGTCTCCTGCATTGGCAGGTAGATTCTTTACCGCTGAGCCCCCTGGGAAGCACACGCACATTATGGACTTTAGTACGACACGACCTGTGGTTGGCTGAATCCCAGGGTGGAGTGCTGTGTGTAACTGTAAAGTGATACATGGATTTTGACTGCGTGTGTGTATGGAGGTTTGCATCCTTAAACCCCACATTGTTCAAGGGTCAACTGTACAGAAATTTTAGAAAATGCAAACTAATCTACAGACTGCTGACTGTTGGCTGCTTGAGGGAGGGTGACAGGGTGGGAGGACAAAGGAGCTGGGGAGACCTTTCGGGCAATGGATGTGCTCTTTATTTTGGCGGTAGTTGTGGGCTCTTGGGTGCTTGTGTGTGTCACAACTCATCCAATTACACACTTCAAATTAGTGCCATTTACAGTGTACAGGGTATAACTGTATAGCCAATAAGGCTGTTTAGGGACATCGTGGTGGTCTGGCAGCTAGGACTCCGAGTTCTCTACCCTGTGCCAGCCCCCCACCCCAATGCAGGGGGCCTGGGTTTGATCCCTGGTTGAGGAACTAGATCCCACATGGCGACTAAGACCTGGTCCAGCCAAATAATTAAATACAAAATAAATATTACAAAAAGCTGTTAATGTATGGCTGAACCCCTTTGCTGTTCACGTGAAACTATGGTAACATTGCTTGTTAATCGGCCATACGCCAGTATAAAACAAAAAGTTAGGAAAAAAAGCACTGTTTTTAAAAAAGTATGTGAAACTATGAAAGGGCTCAGTTCCCTAGGAATGCAACTTTTTGGAACTTCTTGCTTTCTTTCCAAAAGGCCCAATTCTTGAGCCCTGTCACCAAGCTCCTCGGATGCCACCGCAAGGAAAACGGCTCGGAATCTATGAGCTTGTCCATGTTCAGAGGTCTCGCCCACTTGACTGTCCCCCAGAAACAATGAGAGCTGATCTCAGGATGTTCCTGGGCAGCACAAGGCTGTGGAAGGCAGGTGAGACAGGTAAGAATGCAAATTGTAGATCTGCACCTTAATCACGGTCACGTGAATGCATGTGTGTGGTCGTGAACACACAATGAGCACGAATGTGAGCCTATCTGTGCAGACGCGGACACACAGGCATCAATACACACTCTCATACAGCCGCGTTCACACCTGCGCACACACAGAGACACAGGAGTATGAGCAGAGTTTCATCTGAAAACACCCACACTCACGTGAGTGTAGACACATGACCCAGGGCTTCAGGCAGAGCCTGCCCCTGTGACGCACACTTGTGGAAATGTGACTCACGTGCATCACACTTCCAGGGGATCGAGGAGGATGGGGCGAGGGCGGGGAGGGCTTTGGATGGTCTCAGGCCCAAGCAGCTTGGCTGCAAGTGACAGAAAGGTCACGTGGGTGCATCTGTTCTCTGCTCCCAGCAGACACCGGGCTGAGCGAGCAGCCACCAGGGCCCAATCATGTCATCTCACTCCTCCCAGGGCTTCTGTCACCTGGGCTGACAAGGGTCTGGATGATGCTTGGATAGTCTGAGGGCTGTGTGGCCCACATCCGCCAGGGCTGCCTGATCATCAGGCGCCACTGGAGCCCCACGGGGGACTTTTATTGCTCTGGGCCCCTGGCTGAGAGGCACAGGAGACCCCATGCTCAGAGACTGGAGGTCGTGGGGACAGTCACAGGCCCAGCTGATGTGCACCCCACCCCCAGGCCAGGAGGAAGTAGATAAGGCTTGCTCAAGGCGCCTGCTGACCGCTGGAGCTGCGGGGGGGAAGAGGCGGGCCAAAGAGAAGGGGTAGGGCAGGGCAGACACCAGCTGGGGCCCCTTGCAGGAGTCCCTGCAGGGCCCGCCTGATCCACCCCGAAGCAGCTGCCCCCCCAGGCCCCATCACATCTGCATCCTGAGAAAATTCCCCCTGCACCTGCCTGTGGGGCCCTCCCAGCACCCAACCAGCCTCACCTGAGCCCACACTCTCCTCGCAGAGGGGCTCCCTTCCCCCCTCCCAATGAAATAACTCCTTTGCCTGAAAAACCAGAGACACTAGTCAATTCTTCTCTAGCCCAGGGTCCAGTTCCGAGCTCCCTCCTCACTTCCACACAGCTTGAAGCCAGCCCTTCCTGCTCCTTCCCCCTCCTCGGTCTGCCAGCACCCCCCACCGCAACCCCTACTGTCCCCGCCTCCACACCTCCATCTGCCATCCCCCTACAGAGCTGAAACCACAGCTGCCCTCCCCAAAGATGCTACCAAGCTCCTGCCAGTCACGCCTTTCCTGGTCCTGCCCACTTGCTCGGCAGCCCCAGGGACCAGGTGGCACCTGGACCGACCCCTGGGGCCCATCCACTGCTCTATTCCCCCTTCAGTGGCTAAGCTCCTGCCCAGGGCCGCCCACCCCACCTCTTGCCCCAAACACTGGAGGGTGTTTGCTCCCTGCTCCTCCCACTGACCACATCCTGTCTGCCGTCCCCAGAACAGCTTCTCTTTTCACCAGGAGGTCAGAAGGACCCCTGAGGGACCCCTGCCTCCATCCCCCGGGCCACTGCAGGGGAGCCCCTTGCAATACTGGTCTAGATGTGAGTGTCCCAGTACAGAGCTCCTTGGGGCCTCCCTCCGGCCAGCCCTCCTCTCCTGGCCATCAACCCCCATGCAGCAGAACCCCTCTTCGGTAGGTTGGCGGCCGTCAGGAAGCAGTTCCTGGACGTGCTCTGGCTACGTCTCATTCAGCCAGGCCCAGGCTCACAGGGCAGACTTTGCAGGGCCCCATCAGTCATGGAAAAGCTGCCTGAAGCCCCCAACCCACAGTGGGAAGTCTAGTTCCCACAGCCTGGGCTACAAGCCCAAGAAGCACTGACCAGGCCACTGCCAGGGGCTGGCATCCCGCCCTCCGCTCCTCTCAGACATAGGCAGGCTCCACCCCGCTGCTTCCTTCCAGCGCCATCCGTGTCCCCTGTCCGCATTCTTGGGCTGGGATGTCCCTCAGACCCCTCCAGCAGACTCTAGGAAGCTCTGCTCCCAATGCAGTGTACCCTCGTAGATCCAGAACCCCCAATTCTCTAGGTGGTACCATTTTAACCTGAACACTTGGCTCATCTGATCCCCTTTACAGTCTCACTTTGAAGGCCCCTGACTCCCTCTTCCCAAGTGACTTCCGGAGAGGCCCGCCCCCCTCAAGAGATAGGTCGGCCTGGAGCAGCCTCACTGGCATCGAGGATTAATATTTTTCTCAACCTGTGGCTATCTGTGGGCACAACAGAATGTTTTGTCACATTTAATCCTCTGTCAGGCTGGGTTCTTGGAGAATTAAGTGTATTCAGTAACGATTTTTCTGTTTCTGGAAGCTGTTTAATGTCGGTCGCCCATTTTCCCCCCACTGAACCATGCCTACCCAGCTTACTGTTCTGGAGAAGCTCTTTGTATAGCAAGAGTATGACGTCTTCACGATGTCTGATGAACTTAATTCATGCCAATTTACTTTAAAAAAAAATTTATGTTTTATCTGTGCTGGGTCTTCACTGCAGTGCAGGCTCTTCTCTGCTCTCTAGTTGCGGTGCACGGGCTTCTCACTGCGGTGGTTTCTCTGGCTGTGGAGCAGGGCTCCGGGGCAAGTGGCTCAGCAGTTGCGGCTTCTGGGCTCTAGACTGCAGGCTCGATAGCCGTGGTGCACAGGCTTAGCTGCTCCACGGCATGTGGGATCTTCCTGGACCAGGGATCGAACCCGTGTCTTCTGCACTGGCAGGCGGATTCTTTATCGCTGACCCACCAGGGAAGCACATACCAATTTACTTCTGTGTATGCTGTTTTTTGATCCAGATACCACATTTTCTGAGCAGACACATCTGTGGGTCGTTTCTTCCATGATGTCGGCAGCCTACTCTTCTCCCAGATTTGATGAGCGTGGAACCACATGCTGTCTTCCTCTACCTCCCTGGACTTACTTGCCACATTTAAGTCTTTATTCATCTGGAAGTTATACTGGAGGGTGTGACAATTTCCTAGGGCTACTCTAACCAAGGACTGTAAACCAGGTGGCTTAAACCAAGAAAGATGTATTGTCTTGCCTTTCTGAATGAGCCTTAAAATCAAGGCGTGGGCAGCGCTGGCTCCTTCTGGAGATCCTGAGGGAGAAACCTTCCTGTGTCTCTGGCTTCTGGCGACCCTCGCCCCTCCTTGGCTGGTAGTGGCATCACTCCGATTTCTTCGGAGGCCTTCTCTGTCTCTGGATCCTCCCCTCTTCTTATGAAGATGTCAGATACTGGATTCAGGATGCAGCCACCGCGAGATCTTTAATTACATCCACCAAGACCTTATTATTATTATTTTTTTAATATTTATTTGTCTATTCACTTTTGGCTGCATCGGGCCTCAGTTGCGGCATGCAGGATCTTCACTGTGGCACGCGAGACCTTTCGTTGCAGTGCGTGGGCTTCTCCCTAGTCGTGGCTTGAGCTCCAGAGCATGGAGTGGCTCAGTAGCTGAGGCACTTGGGCTCAGCTGCCCCGCGGCATGTGGGATTTCAGTTACCCAACCAGGGATCAAACCTGTGTTCTCTGCATTGGAAGGCGGATTCTTAACCAACGGGCCACCAGGGGAGTCCTAACACCTGATTTTTAATCAAAGTCACATTCCAAGGTTCTAGGTGGGACATGAATTTAGGGGGACACCAACAACCCAGTACGGTGTGGGAGGTGAAAGGAGGATCCAGACGAGCTTCAAAGAATGAAACAAGTGTTTTCCTGCTTTTTCTTAAAGAATCTGTCTCTCCCCTGACCAGGGCACTTCTTTGTTAAAGAAGATAAGTGAACTTACGTTACACACGCGTGGGTCTGCCCCCGGGCTGTTGATAGCTGCGTGGTGCCATGCTGTGATGACCACAGCTTTGGGGGATGTCCTTAAGCAGGGGACATCAGCTCACTGAGGCACTCAGCTGAGTTCTCTGGCTTCTAAGCATGCCTTCCACACAGAGTCTAAACACAGCCTGAGACCTGGAAGCCAATCACACTGTAGCTTAAGGTCTTGTCCCAAATTCATGTGAAACCTGCACCCCAGGAAGCCCCAGACTGTGTCTGGAATGAAAGGAAGCAAGTCTGGGGCTGAGGAACTGGGGGCCCCAGGTCCCCAGGAGGGATAGCTCAGCAAAGTAGCAACTGTACACTGTGGCTCTGTGTCGGGCATGGCAGGTCCCAAAAACCTATGTCTGTCTCTGATTCAAACCACCGCTCCCAATGCCCCCAAGTTAAAAGCCTGTTCTGCCTTCTGACCAAAGCTCATGGAAGCGCACGCAGTGTGAACAGGAAGGAAAACCCATCCCTGAACTGAGAGGATCTATCTACCTGGAACACGGCAGACAATTATGTGCTCATCACTAAATCTAAGTCACACTGCAGACTCTAACATTCCTGATGAAAGAGCCAAAGGTGGACTTGAAATGCCTATTGAAGGACGAGTGGAGGGACTCCCCTGGTGGCCCAGTGGTTGAGAAACCTCCTACTATGCAGGGGACATGGGTTCGAGCCCTGGTTCGGGAAGATCCCACATGCAGTGTAGCAACTCAGGCCGTGCGCCAAAATTACGGAGCCTGCACTCTAGCGTCTGCAAGCTACAATTACTGAGCCTGTGTGCCACAATTACTGAAGCTCACGTGCCTAGAGGCCATGCCCTGCAACAAGAGAAGCCACCGCAAGGAGAAGCCCTTGCACTGCAACAAAGAGTAGCTCTTGCTTGCTGCAACTAGAGAAAGCCCGTGGGCAGCAATGAAGATCCGGTAGAGTCGAAAATATAAAACTTGAATTAAATTAAAAAAAAAAAGGATAAGTGGATAAACAAAATGTAGTCCAATCACCCAGTGGAATATTATGCAGCCATAAAAAGGAATGACACTCTAAGACAAACTACAAGGTGGACAAACCTCCAAAACATCATGCTGAGTCAAAGAAGCCAGATACCAAGGATGATCCCATTGATAATGAAATGTCCAGAACAGGCAAATCCATAGAGACAGAAGGCAGATGAGTGGTTGCAGGAGGCTGGGGAAGAGGGGATCAGGACTGACTGCTGATGGGCATCAGGTTTACTTTAGGGGTGATGGAAATGTTCTGGAACTCGACACAGGTGGTGGCTGCAGAACACTGGGAATTCACTCCCTCTTAACTAACAGCCAGTCTTCGGGGCACAATAACAAGAATTCCCACCGAAACGTCTGAATGGTGAAAAATGAAAAGGCTTTGGCAAACACCGTACCAGCGTCCCTTCCATGCTCTGAGGAGATGCGAGCCTCAGTTCAGGGCCTTTCTCAGAGAAAGGAGGTGCCGGGAAGAGGAGGAGGCGACCCAAAGTCCAGCCCTGGGGGCCAGTGACAAATGTGAAAGAGCTGCTCTTTCTAGTCCGGCCGAGGCCTCGTGCATGAAAAAGCCCAGATTCTGCCGATCGGCTTGGCGAAAGATTCGGAATTGACTGGAAAATGAGGCGGATGGGGGCCTCTAGAAAGTGTAGCTTAGCTGCTTCGTTTATATAAGGCCATAATTTGAAGCCACATGTTTACTGGATGAAATCATCCTCAAGCTAAAAGGAGGAGGCCAGGGTTACAGCAGCATCAGTTAGGATGCTGTTTCGGAGGCAGCGAGTTTCCACTTTTCCAGGCGTGTTTCCTTGAGCCTGCTGGGATTTTTTTTTAAGGAAACGATGACATGAAGTTATTGGTAAGATGGACCTGCTGAGAAACAGCTACAAAAGAAGTATGTTTCCCACTCTTGGCGGCTGAGAGTTGTAAGACAAATTAGGGCTTAAGTTAGGGGTGGGGGAATGTGGCCACAGGCCATGGAGCCCCCAGAAGCTGGAAGGGGCAAGGAAGGGTCCTCCACCCCCCGCCCCGGGGTCTCTGCAGACAGTCACGGACCTGCTGATGCTCCAGTTTTGGACTTCTGGGCTCCAGAACTTCAAGGGAATCAATTTCTATCATTTAAGCCATGCAAGCTTGTGGTGCCAATTTACAGAAGCCCCAGGACATGGGTCCAGGGTGTTGTGCGCACAGGGTGCTGAGTCCCCAAGAGAGGCCGTGATCAGGAAGGGCCACCACCTCTCTGCTGCTTAATTAAAAACCCCCAGAGAAGCCCCTCTCAAACACCCTCTCGTGACTGACCCTTTCTCTCTTAACTCATCCCTTGGCCTTCCAGACTGGCCCAACCAGTCTGAGTCCTAGAAAAAGCTCTTTCTCCCAGGCCCATGCTGGGGCAACCTGGTCCATGCATCTCTCCCCGAGGCCGATCCTTCTCAGAGCCTGCTGCTACATCCCCAAAGAGGATGTCTTCTTTCAAAATCCATCCAGTCACCAAGTGTCTCTCTGCTGCCCACCCCGCCAGGCTGGGCCAGGCAGCTGGTAAAATAGGGAGTGAGAATGTGGTGATGACGTCTGGCCTTCAGGCAACCTGACAGACCAACCCACTAGTGAAGAGGCTTTTCCAACAGTAACGGTGCTTCCGGAAAGAAAAAGCGCAGTGTGTGCAAGCAGCAGCTCTCAGCCGTGGGGCGGGTGAGGGGGTGATCCTGCCCCACCCCACGGGACACTTGGCAAAGGCTGGAGACATTTTTGGTTGTCACCAGTAGGGGGGAGGGGAGAGACTTCTGGCATCTGGTGGGTGGAGACCTGGGACGCTGCTCAACACCCTGCAACCCGCGGGACGTCCCCCACAGCAGAGAGTGATCTGGTCCTGGATGTCGGCGGTGCCGCCACGGGGATGGAAACTGACCAGAGCCGGGTGGTCACTTTGGACCAGCCGGGGGGCGGCGCAGGGGAGTGCGCAGAGGAGACAGCTGCCTAGGCCTGCACAGTGCGAGGGGATGGATGGGCTGAGCGTGGCGATGGCAGCCGAGGCGAGGGCGGTGAGCTCCAAGGGCAGGGGCAGCCCGGGCTGGCCTCCGAACAAGGGGACCAGTGTGGCTGGCAGGGCCGAGGCTGGAGGGGGAGGGGCCGGGGTCAGGAAGGTCAAATCCCACAGGGCCTTGTGAATGTGGGAAGGAGTCTAGATTTTCCTGCAAGGCTGATAGGGAGCCCTGGGGGGTTGGAGGCAGAAAGGACGAAGACACAGGGACACATCAGGAAAGGATCAGCCAGACCTAGCGTGGCAGGCAGACCGGGGGGGAGGGGGGAGGGGTACTGGGCAGTCCCTGCAGGTGTGACAGGTCAGGGGGACTGAGGGTGGCCTGGGTTAGGTCCATGGGTCAGGTGGGTTCTGATTACAAGGGCAAGGCAGATCTGCAAGGCCCTGTCGGGGGCTGGCATCTGGGTCCTTCCCTATAGACCAGTGGGCTGGCAAAGACTCAGGAAGTCTTCTGGGAAGCGGGTCTGGGCAGGCAGAGGGGGGCCCTTTGCGACCCCTACCCTCCAATCACACAGTGCATCTGTCATTGCGCCCAAATGGAAAGCCACCTTGAGAACCTAATACGGGCAGAGCTGCGGTGCCGACACACAAAGGCCCTGCCTGAGGCCAGGCCGAGCAGCCCCCAGAGAACAAGGGAACCCCGCTTGGTTTTTACAGGCAGTTCAGACCCGGCGTCCCTGGTGGCTCAGAGGGTAAAGAATCTGCCTGCAATGCAGGAATCCCAGGTTCGAACCCTGGGTCAGGCAGAGCTCCTGGAGGAGGGCATGGCAACCCACTCCAGTATTCTTGCCTGGAGAATCCCACAGAGAGAGGAGCCTGGTGGGCTACAGTCCACGGGATCGCAGAGTTGGACACAACTGGGCAACTAACACCTTTTTTCCCTTTTGCAGACCCTCAGGGTAGGGCTCTGGGGGTTGCAGTGCTAGCTCCGCCATGGTGGGGAGTGGGGGGCGTGACTCTCCTCCGAGGGGACACCTGACATGTATGGAGACAGCTCTGGTTGTCACAATTGGGAGGGGGTGCTACTCACAACTGGTGGGTGGAGGCTGGGGACACTGCTCAACACGGTGATGGGCAAGAAGGTCCCACCACAGACTACGATCCAGCCCCGGTCAGCACCAATGCCAAGGATGAGAAAAGATGCTTTGAATAAATCAGAAAACAAAAGTTTGCACACTTTAGGGTCTCTCCAGGGCCTCAAAGGCATGAAAGATGCTGGTGTGATTCCAAGTCCGTGTTCACCTGACCACACAAGACAGAGAAGGAGGGAGCGAGAGAGAGCCGGCCTGGTGGGGTAACTGCCCGAGCTGCTGGCGCCTAGAGTCACCCGTCCCTGTTCAAGTCACTCTTTCCACTTTCAGACACGTGTTCCTTAGCCTCCCCATCTTCATCCTCTCCTCTTCCTGCTAATCCAGGGGGCAGACTCCCTGGGGACCACCAGGAGGAAAGGGACCAGCTCCCTGAGGGTCTATGGGGCAGGCTACTATGCTCTTAACATCGTGTGCCACCTGTTTTTGTGTGCATCATGTGGCATGCCAGAAAATGGTTTCCCAACCAGGGACTGAACTCGCGCCCCTTGCATTGGAAGTGGGGGATCGTCGCCACTGGGCGACCTGGGAAGTCCTGTGTGTCACTGGTCTGATAAACAGCATTTCCACATGACAGCCAAGGACTCTGGCCATCTTCCCAAGCAGTGGCCTCGGACCCTGGCACACTCGCCAGGAAATGAAAGCCCCTGGGTGCACCCATGGGATCTGAGATGCAAAAATCTCCAAGTGTTCTCCGCTCGGCTACCCAGGTTCTGTCTACCCTTGCATGGGATGGAGATGCTCTGAGAGATGAGTGGGAAGATCCTGGCAAAGCCCTCATGGTCCTGATGCTGATGCTGTGTTCACCCCATTTGCGAGGAAGCAGCAGCAGCAGCGGCCTTGGAGGAGATGACCATACCAGAGCTCCACGTCTTCCTCTTCATCAGCCACTTCAGGCCAGGCCCAGGTTCCAAGTCTGCCCAGTGCCAGGCACTTCACAGCCCTCACCAGGCTGGGAATCTGACTTCAGTGGGCATGACTGCCGGCCGGACACCTGTGCTTGGGCAGAGAGACCAGGGCTACTCCTGTTGCTCGGTACACCTGAGATCGCCAAATCTGGTCCAGGCTTGGCGACATTTCTTGTGGAATGATTTTCAAGTCTTTCAGAAACTTCTTTTGTCTCATCACCTGTGGAAGCAGCTGGCCTCAAAGTCACTTTGTTCCATGAATGGAGTTGATTCTGGACTCCCCCTCTTGATTCTGGCAAAACTGAGGACAGGGACCCCCATATACCTCAGCTATAAACCTTGGTTAGCCCCTGGGTGGGCACACACTGTCTCCCAGGTCTGGCTCTAAACACATCCCTGATAAAGTCCCACACGCTCTGCTCCCCCTGAGTCATGTTCTTGCCTCTCTGTAGTCACTCCAAGTATAAGGACATGTGCAAGAGCTGGAAAATTCCCTAAGAGGGCACTTCCAAAGGTGACGTGGCCAACCTGCCCATCTCCCCTACAATGTTTATTTCAGTGAATGAGACAAAACTGAATGAACTTTTCTCTGTCTGGATGATTATCTATCAAAAATTCCCTTATTAAATGAAATTTCCCTTACTAAATTAATTTCACAAAAAATGAAACATCTCCTACCCAGTGTCCTGAACTGTGTCCCCTGCCAACCCTCTGCTGGCCCCCACAGGGTTTCCCTGGTGGCTCAGAGGTAAAGAACCTGCCTGTAATGCAGGAGACTTGGGTTCGAATCCTGGGTTGGGAAGATCCCTGGAAGAGGAAATGGCAACCCACTCCAGTACTCCTGCTGGGAAAATCCCATGGACAGAGGAGCCTGGATGGGTGCACTCCATGTGGTCACAAAGAGTCAGACACCACTGAGCATGCACCTGCCCCCCACAATTCATTGTATCGAAGTCCTACTGTTTCAAGGATCTCAGAATGTGTCTGTACTTGGAGACAGGGCTTTTAAAGAGGTGACTGAGTTAAAATGAGGTCACTAGGATGGGCACTGATCCGAAGGGGCAACTGGACATGGACTCGCACAGATGCGGTGAAGACTCAGAGAAAAGACGGCGATTGACAGGCTGAGGAGACAGGCCTGCGTGCATCCTTCGCTCGTGGCCCCTGGAAGGACCCAACCTTGCTCACACCTTGATCTGGACTTCTGGCCCCCAGATCCACAAGACAATACACTTCTGTTGCTTAAGCTGCCCAGCTGTAGTACTTTGCTACGGTGGCCCCAGGAAACCCTCACAGCCGGCAGTGACAGTCATGAAACACTCGGAGCTGGCTTCCCTCTTACACACACAACCTCAAGAAACAGGGCAGAGCTGGGATGTAAACGAATGAGTCAGACCAGGGCAGCTTATTCATTGCTCCGACTAAGCCACAGGCTGAACCCTTGAATCACTACTTTATTTATCATCAGGACTCGGGCTCAGAGTCTCGACAAGGAAATGAGTAGAACCCAAACTCATAGGCTGCATTTTTGAGACGTGCCTAATCTCTGGAGCCCTTTGGGGGCCAAAATGAAACAGGCAACGAGGTGAAGTGGGGGTCTCTGAGCTGCAGCCGGCAGCGGGCTGGCTTGCTGGGGGCCCCGGCCGCGCTCAGACAGAGCCCTTTGTTCTGTTCCTCCGTCTCCGGGAAGAGGGCAGAGAGAAGGGCCTGTCTTGCTCGGCGGGGAGGCCGAGCAGGGGCTGCCTGGCACAGTTGATTGGGGATGCTGGCCGCACAAAGGGCCGGTGGATGGGGGCTGGGGGGAGGGCGGCCTTCAGAAGGGGTCGGATGGCCCCAGAATGTGCCCTTTCTGCCCCCGGAGTTAAAGCAGCAGTGTCAAGGTCAGGGAGCAAGCAGAGGAGGATGCACAGAGAGCAAAAGTTAGACAGCCTGTGCTTGAGGATGGACCTGTGTCTGGAGCCAGGAGGGCAAACGGGAGAAGATAATGTGGCTTCGAGAGCCACAGTGATCTGGGACTGCCTCCAAAGGAGCTCTTTGAGAAGAGAATCGAATACCTCTAATCTCGGAAGAAAAGCAACCATTTGTTCTGAGACAAGGACGGTGCCTGCAGAAATCCAGGTCAGTGGGAAGACAAAGAAGAGAAAGACAATGGCATTTGCTGTGCCAGCGAATGACGAGTGCTCCGGCTCACCTCCTCTTCCTCCTCCGTGCAACATTCTCAGGGCACGTTCCCTAACTCCCCCTTGGTCCATTCCCAGTGGTGTCTCCTTTTTATCAGGACTCCAGATTAAGAACTGAGTGGACGGCAGAATTCAGTTGCTGGCCTCTTTTCCCCACGCCTGCTCTTGGCAGCAATTTGCTGGGAGTCCAACAAACACCAAAGAGTCACTGAGGTGATGGTAGGCCTGGTGGCAGGAACCAGCTTTTACTAGAGACTTCTTGTCCCTGGGGGGACACACAAACCATGTCTGGAGACACTTCTGGTTGTCACGACTTGAGGTGGGTATGGACTACTGGCATCTTGTGTGTGAAGGCTAGGGCTGCTGCTCCACATCCTAGAAGGCCCAGGGTGGCCCCCACAGCAACAGATAACCTGGCCCCAGATGTCAATGGTGTTGCAGTCGAGACACTGTTCCAATAATTTGGTCTTTAGCAAACTGAGCTTTCTAATCCTGGAAAGCACAGAGAGCCATCTCTGAAGTCATCACCTTCCTGAACCTCAGTTTATAGCCTCACTCTATCTAGTAAACGGGAACCACAGTCTCCCTGCTGATGCCTGGCAGAGTAAGAGAACTGGGTATGAAAGTGCCTATCACAGCAGATGTTCAATGAAGAGCCACACAGGGACATACTTATGTGGTTCCCTCTTCCGGCTTGGTTCAACACCTCCATATCTTTCAAGGCTTGGCTTGCGGCCAGCCACCTCTTCCGAGGAAACCTACTGGAATCCCCCATGCCCTGAAGCTTGAGCTGGTCATTCCTGATTCTGTCCCCACAACTTCTTGTGTCATCTCTGCTACTGAACTGACCAGTTACTGTGAACTCCATCATGCCTGTGGGGGAGGGTGGCCCACTAGAATGTCCCTCCATCAGGGCGTGAGGGCCCATCCTCATCCCTGGCACTCAGTCCATAGCGTCTGACACAGTCAGCCCTTGCTTTACTAAACTCTGGACCCACCCAAGGCACACAACTTCAGGAAGACAAGGAATGGGAAGCAGTACGTTAACAAGCCCCCCTCCCCTGGGGATCCTACAGTGAAATAGAAAAGGGAGATTCCCAAGTCCCCACCTGCTTCTCTGAGTCACAGGCCTGGACTCAACAGAGGGTCTCACCCAGGGATTTTCAGCCAGAAGGATGCAGCTGAAACCCTGGGAACAGGTATGACGTGTGAAAGCACGTTTGGCACTGCAATTTTCTACATGGACGATAAGGGAGTGGTATAATAATCATTTTGAGATATAAACTGTAGGATGGAAAAGAAGGATTATTGCAGTGGGGATTCATCTGTCAAGGGCTGCATAAAATTAGAGGAGGCTGCGTGCTGGAGAAGCCAAGGTTTGGGTTTCCAAGTTGAGAAACACTGACTAGGCCAATCCACTCATTTTGCAGGTGGAGAAAGACAAAGAGATTTGATTGGAGGTTAGGACCCCCAACACAGGACCCTCCATGAGAATGTGCCTGGCCACACTCCTCGTACAGGAAGGAGACAATAGCAGGACTTTGGAACCAGAAGATTCTGGTCCAGTTCATGAAGGGAGAGGGTGAGGGCAGGGGGGACGGGGCGGTGGGGTGGCGGGGGAGTCCCGGCCAGGGCAAGTCCAAACACAAAACCTGCAGGAGGCATGACTGTGGGCTCTAATCATGTGTTCTGGGGAAACAAGGTTGAGAGTCTTGCTTACAAAGGTTCCCTAAGCGCCAGAACATTTTGGAAGTGAACGGGGTGGTTATCTTTCCATGGCCTTCTTCACATTCAAGCTATCCAGACTCCTGTCCTGAACATGCTCTAAATCCAGGCTCTCTAGCCCTTCTAGCAGATTCCAGACAAGGATCCCCAGGGCTGGGAAAGAAAAGAAATTAATGCTGATCAAAACCATTTAGTGCAGGGACTTCCCTGGGGGCCAGTGCTTGGGACTCTGAGCTCCCGATGCAGGGGACCTGGGTTCAATCTCTGGTTGGGGAATGAAGATGCCACATGCTGTGTGATGCAGTCAGATTAAAAAAAAGAACCAAACTGTTTAGTGCAAGGCCCTTGCCAGAGCCAGGCCCATCAGACAACTTTTCCAGCTGGCCATGTCACCTTCCATGCTCCCGGATGCCTTGAGAGCCTGGGGACTCCAAGACCAGGACATACCTCAGGGAGGTAGGAGCTGGTACCCTTCAACTGTAAGGCACAATGTCCCCCAGCAGCTCCCACCTCAGACAGAGGTGTGGGAGAGGCTTTCCCTTAAAGATTGCTGGTCTACAGAGCGCCCACCAGAGGCTGCGCCTGTCCTGGGTTGAGCTCTCGGCTGCTGGGGAACAGATTTCCTGTATGTCATTTTACCCATTTAAGTCCAAGGATGCAACTGGGAGGAGATGGTGACAGCCTAGCACACGTGGGTGTGTGCACACCCACCCCCCCGCCTCTGAAACCCAGTTCCGGCCCCAAAGCGGGGGCCCAGGAGCTCCTTCCTTGCTCGCTAGAATCCCCAGGCTCCAGCCAGTCCAGTCTTAGAAGGAGTGTGCTGGGTTTTCAAGTTCTGAATGTCGCTCAGAAGGCGCTGGGACTAGCCTGGGTCACCCAGCAGTTGGCGGGTGATGCCAGTAATAAGCTGAATCAAGAGGGGAAGACGCGTCCCCTCCCCAAATCTCCATGGGGTGCACGCCAACATCTGAACCGGGCCACTCTAGTCCTGTCCTCCCCCTCCTCCCCTGTCTCTCCCTGAACCAGACCTCAGTTTTCGCCATGGCTTCTACCCCTTTTCTGCCTCCTCTCCCATCCCCCATTTCCCCTCGTACCGGCGGCCACCGCACCAGTGGGTCCAGAGCACCTCACATTGAGCACCCAGTGAGTCGCAGGCGCTGCCCTCCCTCAGGCACCATCCGCCTACCTCTTCACCGTAAGCAGACGCCCCCAGGCCGTCCTACACCTCTTCCTCCCAACGCACCCCGGCTGTTCCCCCACCGGCCTCGCTCCTCTCAACCCCCAGCCTGGGCCTCTCAACCCCGCCTCCTTGCCGTTCTCTCTCCCAGCCCCGTTTCCTGCGACCCCCCAACTACCACTTAAGCCACGTCCTCTTCAGAGAAGCTGATCAAAGCCACAAGATCTGCCCTCACACCCGCCCAAAAACTCCCTCACCAGGCCCATCACATCAACTTTCTCCTTTAACGTCCTGTTCCCATTCCGCCTCCTGCAAACTCTCCAAGACCCTCAAGATCGTTCCCGCCCCCACGACCCCAGCCTTCGCGAGACCCCTCCCCACTAACCCTTAGTCCCGTCTTTCTCGGGAAGGCAGCCCGCCGGTGCGAGCTTCGAGATAGAATATTGAACCCGCGGCCGCCAGGCACTCACCTGGGCCTCGGCCGCCGCGCGCCGCCGGTCCCGGGCCAGGTCCCCGCCCGGCCGCCAGCCCGCTGCTAGTCTGGCCGCTCCGCCCCGCCGCGCCCGCGGCTCCCCCGCGCGCTCCGGCTTCCGGGTTCCGGAGGGGCGGGCCCGGGGGGCGTGACGCAAAAGCGCCAGGGGGCGGAGGGCCACGAATCTCCGCCCCTCGCTTCCGACTTCTTGCCTGTGCCCCCGCCCCCTGCCGCTGGTGGGCGAAACCAAGTCTGAGGGGAGGCCAGAGAGACGCGCGCGCAGGAGGCCGCCGCTCTACTCACGGTCACCCCTCTTGCGGCATCGCGATATGGTCTGGCCCGGGAGAGGGCGGGGGGTTCGACTTGAGAGGCCGGCCTTTTAGTTGAAGGCGGGAAAATGGCGGATACCTCGGGGCGGGGCGCTGCGTAAGTTGTGCGGACCTGGGTTTGTGGATGTTAGCTGGAGGGCTGTAGTCGAGGTCTGGGGACTGAGGGGCCGCAGAGCTGGGGAGGTAAATGTCCTCGGGGTGAGTTCGAATCTGAGCCCCTCCAAGAACCACCGAGCTGCGCGGGTTCTGGGAGGTGGGACGCGGCCTTGTGCATGCTGGGGAGCGTGGACGCAGGACCCGAGGACGAGTTCGAGCCCCTGGTCAGAAGTTTCCATCCTGGGCGTTCTCTGGCGAGTGACTTAACCTCTCTGTGCCTCGCTTTCCTCCCTGGAGAAACCTGGCTGATGACGCCGCCGCCTAGTGTGTGGTTTAAAGCGTTTAGAGCCGTGCCTCGCTACTAAACGTGATCCGTAGTTCTTCCAATTATCTTTTTTGTAGTGGACAGCTGTTGAACCGCTGAAATATCTCCTTTCATCTACATTTTTTTTTTTTTTTTAATCCTGTGTTCCTCATTTACAAATGAGACAATGGAAGCTTCGGGAGGAAAGACCATTTGCCCAGGCTCACACAGCAAGAGACATGTGGAATACTTCCCTCTTGCCAGGTGTGATTCCGGGTGTCAAGTTAAAAAATAGTCACAACCTGGAAGTTGAGAGTTATGTTTTATTCAGCGGAAATGTTTAGGACTTAAGCCTGGGAGGCAGCATCTCAGGTAACCGTGAGAAATCTGCTCTGAAGGGAGGAGTCAAATAATATGAAAATTTGTGTTGAGGCAGTCTGAGCTCCAGTTGGAAAAGAATTTCCAGACAGCATTTCAGAAGGGAGTGAGTTTATTAAGAGCAAAGAGCAGAGATAATGAGGACGCTGCAAATGCAGCAAGTGGGTTGACAGGTTTCATGGATTAATAGCCAAGTTTTATAGCCTCAAGACCAAGAAAATTCCTGCTGGAAGGTTGGCGTTAGGTGATTGGTTAAGGCACCTTAGGGTGAGTACAGCTGTGGGCTGTACCTAATTTTTTGTGCCTAATTCGGGATCTAGAAGCCTGCTGGTGATGATCATGGCGGGTGGGCTTTTACAATGGTTACAAAGGGGCTCAGTCAATTTCAGAGGTGACCTTGGTTCTGGGCTTCGTGTCTGTGGTCTTGGTGCGAGGCCTCCAGTGGCCTGGGGGCAGGACTCAAAAGTTGGTAACAAAGGGCAGATAGCCTGAACATCAAGAGATTATTGTGAATTAAAGAAAACCAGGTGTCTCAAATTAAGGAATCTAGTGCTTTTATATGTAGGGAAAGATGCAAGATTCTAGGCTCACTGAAATCATTCCTTTCATATTCATCTCAACTGTCTAGGGCCAGTATCCTGCACTGAGTTCTTCAGGGCTCCCCATGTGGAGTTGCTGTGGCCTAATGGCTGCTGGGTTGCCTATGTATTTGTCTCCTTCCTGAGTGCCCTGGAGGACTGGAATCATTGATGACTGGGAAGTCCTTGTTTATTGATATGACAGGAAATACTCCATGTCTCACAAGGCTTTGTTTATTCCACCAAGGTTTATTGTGCCTGTGCGCATGAAAATTTAGCGGGCCACCTGAAATAAATCCCTTGTGTTTATTCCATAGCTAGCCCCTTGTCCTAACTGTGAGGTTGACATTAGCCTCTCTGAAGTTTGGGGGAAGCACTTGAGGCTGGCACAGGTGTAGTGCCACCCTTTCCCCAACCCTCCCGGTCCCTTCAGGTTTGGCCTGAGTCTCTTTGCTTTGTCTCCAGAGCCCTGGCGCAGACCCCAGAGGGAATCCGTGTGTGTGTCTGTCTGTCTAAGTCTCTTCAGTCATGTCCGACTCTTTGAGACTCTGTGGACTGTAGCCTGCCAGGCTCCTCTGTCCATGGGATTCCCCAGGCAAGAATACTGGAGTGGGTTGCCACACCCTCCTCCAGGGGATCTTCCCGACCCAGGGATCAAGCCCTCGTCTCTTCTATCTCCTGCATCGACAGGCAGGTTCTTTACCACTGGCACCACCTGAGTAGCCCAGAGGGAATCTTTACTCTGTCTCTTTCCAGCTCTGAGACTCCCTAGGAGTGGCCTGTATAAATCCCAGGTCCTTGCCTGGAAGACAGAGAGAAAGCAGGCCAACAGTTAGGTGTCTGCGGGGTTAGGAACACTCCATGAAGGGGCAGAGCACCTGGCGCCCAGCCAGCATTTGTTAAGTTGCCTCTCCCCACTGTGGCTTGGAGGTCCCCCGGCCCTGGCCTGGGTCTCCCCTTGGA
This sequence comes from Cervus elaphus, assembly GCF_910594005.1. Lineage (NCBI taxonomy): Eukaryota > Metazoa > Chordata > Mammalia > Artiodactyla > Cervidae > Cervus > Cervus elaphus. Next base: position 9,893,919 of record NC_057823.1, read on the forward strand.
TCAGGACCCGTAACCCGGAAGGTGGCCACCTTGAGCTGAACAAGGGGCCCAGCACCAGTGGAGCCTGTCTTTTGACGTCAGGAGGATTGACAGCGGCCAGACCCCTGCCTGGCATCCCGCTGTAGTGGTCTCTGCCATACATCAACTCAAATCAGGCATAATTACATACATATATATGTATCCTTCTCTCTTGAGCACTCTGCTTTCCGTCTCTATGGATTAGCCTGTTCTGGATATTTACTATCAATGGAATCATGCAACACGTGATGTTAAGTGCCTGGCTTCTTTGACTCAGGACAACATTTTTGAGCTTTATTTGCTTCAACACGTATCAGTACTTCATTCCTTTTTAGGGTTGAAGAATATTCAGGGTTCATTTTTTTTTTTGTTTTTAATTTTGTCTTGGGGTATAGCCGATTAACAGTGTTGTGATAGTTTCAGGCGAACAGCGAAGGGACTAGCCATACACAAACATGCATTCATTCTCCCCCTGACTCCCATCAAGGTTCATAATTTTTTGACAGGAGTTTTGCAGCAGACTTGCCTCCCACGCTGCCAATCACTCCTTCACCACATCAGGGGTCCCCCAACCTTGGTAGTGTTGACATCTGGAGCAGGTGTCATCTCTGTGATAGGCGCTGTCCTGTGCATTGCAGGATGTTGAGCATTGGTCTCCCCCACTAGGCTGATAGCAGTCCCTTCTGTTGTGACCATCACGGGTGTTCAGACACTGCCAAATGTCTCCTAGGGGTCAGACTTGCCCTTCAGCAAGCACTCCTGAGTTATTCATCTGACAAATATTTATCAAGTACCTCCTGTCCGCCTAGCTCTTGGGACGCAGTGTTTTTATCATCCCTCACCGCCTCCTTAAAGTCAGTCTTCTCCAGCTAAGCCATAGGGCTCTTACTGTTTAGTTGCTAAGTTGTGTCCAACTCTTTTGCGACTCCAGGCCTCCCGTCCATGAGATTGTCCCAGGCAAGAATACTGAAGCGGGTTGTCATTTCCTCCTCCAGAGGGTCTTCCTGACTCAGAGATCAATCCCACGTTTCCTCCACTGGCAGGTAGATTCTTTGCTCCTGAGACACTGGGTCTTACTGATTCCAGTTTCCACATCATTCTCTGTGCCCTCTCCTCAAGGGCTCCTGAGCCCTTGACCTTGATGATCCCTGTCTGGGAATGTCCTCCATCATGTATGTGAGTTAATGGTACTTGTCACTCACCCCCAGCCCCCACCCCTTTACCGGTCTTGGGCGTTCCCTCTTCACACTTGCCTGATAGGAAATTGCTGGTTATCCCTCTCAGAGGAGAAACCTAGACTACTATTTACCATGTATCCTCAGTGGTATACAGTTGGCACACAAACGTCTGATGAATCAGTGAAGTTGAGATCGTTCAGACTCGGCAAAAATGCTTGATCTTGGGCCTTCCCTGGCGGTCCAGCAGTTAAAACTCCACACTTGAGTCACAGGGGGCTTGGGTTCAATCCCTGGTGGGGGGACTGAGGTCCCACATGCCACATGGCCCAGCCAGCAAAGAAAAGCTTGCTCTTCTCAGGTGTTCTCCCCAGGTGACAAGGCTGGGACTCAGAATCCCTCGTCCCGTGGAGGTGGCCCCACCTTGCAGAGATGGGCAAGAGGGGTGGGTGCTGGGACAAGGCTGTCCCAAGGAAGCCCAGCCTCCTGGGTGGCTTCCCAGAGCTTTTTATCCACCTGCATTAAAAGACCTCCCTCCCCCCGTTTCTCTCTTTTAGGAAGCCTCCTGCCGTGGGCCCCAGCACTGCTAGGGGTGCTAGGAGCAAAGGAAGAACACAAGGTGAGTAACATTGGAGAATCTATCTTTTGAAATGGAATCCACTGAAATTAAGTGAGTTTTGGACTTCTGTGGAACTGCCAATGCAGTGGGCACTGATCAGGGAACTAAGATCCTACATGTTGCAGGCTCGGCCAAAAAAAAGTGACTCCCCCCGCCCCACAGTAAGTGCTTCTGGGGAAAAAGGAAAAAACAGGTCAGAGCAGGAGAGCTGGGACTTTCCTTCTTTCTAGTCACACCTTTGGGGACCCTGAGTTTGGTCACCCAGCCCTGCAGCCAAGGGTGCAGCAGGCCCTGGTGGGGGTTGCTTAGGGCAGTGGGCCTTTCTGGCCATTCGGGTCTCGGCTTGTGCCGAGGACACACCCACTGGTGAGAGTGGGTGAGGAGAGTCTGAGATGAATTTGTTATAAAACATCACAGTTTGTTTCTGAATAAGTGTGTCAGTCTCTCGGGGGTACCCACATGTCTGACACAGACCACCTGTGTGTCTGTGGTCACCGTCAACAGCCCTTCTTGACTCTTGGCAGTACCCAGTTTGGGTGGTAGACCCAAGGTTCTCCCATGTTGCAGCTCAAGCCTCTGTTAGGCTGAAGTATTTTTATGCTCTGCATCAGTGTGGCTCTCAGAGAATTTGGAGCAGAATTCTAATTCCCCAGCGACTGGAGGTTTATGTTACCTGGTCTATAACATCTGTCCTATTTACACATGGTCTAGTTCTTGGACACAAATTATATCCTTCCTTATAACATTGCTTCTTTGGAAAACCCATCACTGTTGAGAACAAGCAGGTGCATTCTAATTTTCCAGCAACTTGAAACTGTTTTTCAATTGTGCAGGGAACCCAGAATCTCCTTCCTAGATGAGTCAAATCCTTTGTTGATGGCATTAGAACCGGCACATTATGGTCTCCTCCACCTGGAACTGGGGGTGTCCTTTGCCCTAGTCCCTTGCCGGACACCTGGCGGCTGAGCCCACGTGTGGCTTGATTCTCCGCCCTGGACCCTGCCTGTTCTGACCTGGACCCTCGGTGCGTCCTGCCTGACTGTCTGAGTGAGCCCACTCTCCCTGCAGGCACGGCTCTTCCCTGCCTGGGGCACGCCTGGGGTGACCACCAGCTCTACCTCCAGCCTGCTAGCTTGAGGAACAGGGGACACGGGACCCACAGGACAGCCTGTTGGAGCTGCTATAGGGCGGTGAGCCTGGAGGACACAGTGCGTCAGAGAGGAGGGTGCGGCCAGCGTGCTGCCCACTGCTGCTGCCTCAGAACGAGCACTGAGAGCGGCCCACTGGGCTTCGGAGCTCGGACATCTCGGGGCTGGCCGGAAGGAATTTCTTTGGTGGCCTTGTGATTGTGAGGGCCAGACTGGGGAGTGGGGGGATTCCAGGGAAGCGGGGAGGAGAGGAGGAGGAGCCAGCATAGTAAAGGGGAGCAGAGAAGTGGGAGGGGACGGGGGTTGGAGTGGAGAGAGAATGAACAGTGTGACCCTTGGAGAGAGGAAGTGGGGCGATATAGGGCAGTGCTGGGGGAGTAGGTTTGCCAGGGCAGTTTCCCAACTGGGTAAGGGCTGGGCCCCAGCACCCAGAGCTGGGGGTTTGCTTTACCCCCAAGCACAGAAGTTCCATCACATGGGGGAGCCCAGGGTATGGCCCTGAGGTTGGGAGGCAGCTGGATGCCCACATGGGCGGACCTCCTGGGACTGCTTTTGTCTTCCCGGTGAAGTAGGGAAGATGTCACTGGCTGACCGGAGGGACGGCCCGGGGTAGGAGGTGGAGGGTCAGAGCAGAGGACTGGGGGTGAGCACTGGGCGTGCAGTGAGAGCCCCTGGAGGATGGAGGGGATATGTGGGTTTCCTCCATCCACCTTCAGTGTCCCAGGGTCAGGTGAGGAAGGGGACGTGGGGCTGGACTTTCACCAGCGAATATGGCTGTGTTCCAGAAGGGTATTGGTACTGAGTGAGTCTCAGGGGCGTCCTGAGCTAGGAGTGGGTTTGGGGGATGTAAAAGGCAGTACCATGATTGGGTCATAGGTGGGCTTGGTTGGGAGAAGGGCAGTTGGGGGTCACAGGACACAGAGCAAGTTGGGGCGGGAGGAGAAAGTAAACAGGTGGCCATCTTTGCCTTTTTCCTTTTTCTGGCCGTGCGGCAGGGTTTGTGGGATCTCAGTTCCCCCAAGCAGGTATTGAACCCGGAGTCCTAACTACTGCACCACCAGGGAATTCCTAGGTGGCCACCTTGGAAGCTCTTTCTTCCTTTCCCTGCCCTGCCATGAGTCCACTTTCTGTTCTTAACCGTTGGCACATATTCCTGCTCTTCCTTTTTTAAAAAAATAATTTTATTTACCTATTTATTTTTGGCTGTGCTGGATCTTCGATGCTGCATGGGCTCTTCTCTAGTTTCGGTGCGTGGGGGCTACGCCCTAGTTAACGGTGCTCAGGCTTGTCGCTGCAGTGGCTTCTCTTGTTGCCGAACACAGGCTGTAGGGTGCTGGGGGCTTCAGTAACTGTGGTTCCCGGGCTTCGGAGCACAGGCTCGGCGCACCAGCTTAGTTCTCCAAGCCATGTGGGGTCAGGGATTGAACCCGGTTTCCTGCATTAGCAGGTGGGTTCTTTACCACTGAGCCGCCAGGGAAGCCCCCTTGCTCTTCCTTGATCACAGTTTCTCGGGTCTCTGTGGCTCCGCCTCTAACCCAAGCACTTGTGTACAGAGTGTGTGTGTGTGTGTGTGTGTGTGTGTGTGTGTGTGTGTGTGTGTTCCATCAATCAGTTATATCCAGCTCTCTGTGACCCTTGGCAGCCTAGCCTGCCAGGCTCCTCTGTCCATGGGATTTCCCAGGCAAGAATACTGGAGTGGGTGGCCATTCCCTTCTCCAGGCAATCTTCCTGACCCAGGGATCAAATCCACGTCTCCTGCGCCTCCTGCGTTGGCAGGCAGGTTCTTCACGGCTAAATCACCTGGGAAGCCCTTATATACAGGAGGTATCTCATGTGTTCTTGCATACAATAGATGTCTTATACATGCTCAAGGCTGAGCAGGGAGGGCTGATAGTGCCCAGCTTTCGGGGTGGGGTGTGGGCATCCTGCGTACCTGGTGGATCGTTAACACCTCATGCTGTGGTTTTATTATAAACCGACTGTGTGTCTCTTACAGGTGGAAGGATAGTGGAGTCGCGGTACTTGCAGTATGAAAAGAAAGCCCCCAGAAAGGTAACATATAACGTACATTTGAAACAGTTCTGAACTTGGAATTCTAAGACAAGTTGCACCAGCCAGACACAGCCTGGTCCTAAAGGAAGCATTTCAGGGGTTTGGCCCAGTTTGCCTTTGGGACTGTCACGCCCATCGTGCCGAGGCATGGATCTCTGTTGTGGGTGGCTGACCACTTAGAGAATTCCCTTTGCAGAGCCATGAGCTCTAGTGAATCATAAAGTTATTCCTGTCTCTCAACACAGTAATTCCTTTCTGGATTCTGTCCTGAAGCAGTTCCTTCTAGTGCCTGGCACACAGTTCCCTGGCCTTGGCTGGTATCATAAAAAATACCTGTAGGGTGTGAGAGAAAGACTGCGGGGAAAAATGACGTGCCTGAATCGCCCAGTGTTACAGGAAGGGCTTAGTGACTTACCTTCTAGCCACACCACGAGGATGATGAGACCATTGAAAATGACAGCAGAAAACGAACAGTCTGAGAACCCGCTTTGTGTGATGTTTAATGAAAACAGTCCTTAGGTTACCCAGTGACATTTTGTTTCAGCGTGTACCAACCGCCAGTGTGTGTAAGGTTTGTGTTACCCCATTTTTCAAGTCTTTGTTTATGATTTGGAAAAATAATACGATTTGATAAAGTTTAGTTAAATATTTATTTCTACTGCCTTTCTTTTATTCTGGTAGGATGAATGGCAGGTTCTTTCTTAAGTAACAGATTTAAGACCTGGCTTGAAGGAAAAGGATACCTTTGTGCCAACTGATACGCTGCTTGGAGTGATTTTTTTTTTTTAATGGACTTAATTTTTTTAGAGCAATTTGAGTTTCAAAGCAAAACTGAGTGGAAAGTACAGAGATTTCCCATACATCACCCCCACTCCACCCCCTCACATGCCTATCCTCCCTGTTGTCAACATCTCACACTAGAGTATGACGTGTTTACAGCTGATGAACCTAAAATGATGCATCTGGACCCAGAGTCCGTGGTTTACATTACTGAAGTAATTTTCAACAAAGGCTAACAGTCCACACTTCATAATTTTAAAATTCCCTGGCCAGCTTGGTTATAGCACCCCCATGTGTCTGCATGCTTATATAGTATTTTAGATTTTTAAGAGCGTCTCCGTTTTCTTTTTTTTCATCTTTTAAATTAAGGTGTAGTTTCCATAAAGGAAGCATAACTCTTTTCAGCATACAGTTCTGTGAGTTTCGACCAGTGCATCCAGTCACAGACCCACCACAGTCAAGATGGAGAAGTGTGTCATCCCCAAGACCCCTTGTGCTCTGATGGAACCAGCCCTTTCCCATCTCAGGCAACCACGATTTGTTTTCTGTCCCTGTAGCTCAGCTTTTCCAGAAAATCTTTTAAAGGCACCACCCGGGATGCAGCCTCTTGCAGACTGGCCACTCTCACATAAAGGTCGCTCTGCCTGCTCTGTACAGTTACTGCTGGTTCCTTTGCTGGCTGATATTCCACTGCACGGACAGGCCGCAGTGTGCTCAGCCATTCCCTGGCAAAGGACATCGGGTTTGTTTCCCGTTTTTGGCAGTTCTGAGTAAAGCCACCTTAAACATCGCTGTTCAGGATTCTGCATGGATGTGTTGGCATCTCTCCCGATAGGGGAATTCTAAGGGAATTGTGTGTGTGACTTTGTAAGAGACTGCCCGACTTACCCAGGGAGGCTGCAGCCACAGAGGAGAGTGATTGCTTTAAGGCAACACCGTCCTAGTGGGTGTGACGGGGCATCTCACTGTGGGTTTAAATCACATCTCCGTAACAGCTGATGATACTGGGCATCTTTTCATGCACTTATTGACTGTTCCTATATCTTTGGTGATGTGTCCTTTCACATCTTTTGCCCATTTAAAAAAATTAGGTGTTTTTTTTTTTTCTCATCCTTGAGTTGTGAGAGTTCTTTCTGTGTCCTCAATATCAACCCTTTGTGGTGATTTGCAAATATTTTTTTCCCAGTGTGTGACTTGGTTTTCTGTTATCTTAAGTGTCTTGTGAACAGCAGAAGTTCTCATTTCTGATGAGCTTTGTCAATATCTGCTTTTACGGAATGTGCTTTTGGTGTCTTAGCTAAGAAACCTTTGCCTCAGCCCAGATCACAAACATTTTCTCCCATGTTTTCTCCACTGAGTTTTATAGTTTTAGGTTTTACGTTTAGGTCTGGGATCCATTTTGAATTAATTTTTGTATCTGCAGTGATGATGGAATTCAAGTTCATTTATAAGTGTACAGATGTCCTCATATTCCAGCGCCATTTGTTGAAATGACTCTCCTTTCCCCACTGTATTGTCTCATCATCTCTGTTGCAAAGTAATTGGCTATACATGTGTGCGTCTTTTCTAGCCTCTGTTCTTTTCCACTGTTCTGTGTGCCTGTCCTTTGGCCATTTATACACCGCCCAGGTTACATAGTTTTGTAGTAAGTCTTAAAGTTGGGTCCTGTGAATTCTCCCACTCTGTTCTTTTCCAAAACTGGTTTCTCTAGTTCCTTTCCTTTCTGTACAAATTTCAGACTTATATTGCCATTTCCTACCAAAGGTTCTGGAATTTTAATTATACTGAATCTGTGTACCAGTTTAGGGAGAATAACATCCTAAAAACACCCAAGTCTTTCAATCTATGAACATGGTATTCCTCTCCATTTATTTGTTTTTGTTAGATTTCCTTCATCAGTATTTTGTAATTCTCAGCATACAGATCTTCTCCATGTTTGGTTAGGTTTATACGTAAGTATTTGGTGGTTTTTAATGCTATTATGCAAGATACTGTCTTTTCTTTATTTCTTTAATTTGTTTTTTTCTGTGATGAGATTTTATTAATTTTTTAAATTAAGAAATAATTCACGTATAGTATTAGTTTTAGGTGTCCAGCATACGGGGGGGCTTCCTAGGTGGCTTAGTGGTAAAAGAATCCACCTGCAATGCAGGAAGCCCAGTCTTGATCCCTGGGTTCAGGAAGGTCCCCTGGCGGAGAAGATGGCAACCCATTCAGTATTCATGCCTGGATAATCCCATGGACAAAGGAGCCTGGTGGGCTACAGTCCATGGGGTCGCAAAGTTGTTCATTGCTAGACGTATCTTCTTATATTGGCCCTGTATCCTGCAAACTTACTAAACTTACTTTCTAATTTTAGCAGTGGTTCTAAACCTCTTTTGGGATTTTCTATGTGAAGTATCCTGTCTGCAAGAAGGGAGTTTTCTTTTTTCTTTTGCAACTCGCTTGCCTTTTATTTCTTATTCTCAGACCTCCGTTGGGAGGCTGAGTAGGAGTGGTGTCTGTACATCAAAATATTTTCACTCTTTACAAGGTTTTCTTTTTGCTTTTATATTACTATGATGGCTTGCCAGCTCCAAGTGTTCCTTGCTTTTTTATAATTTTTGAAGAGTAAGACCTGTACAGAAGCTTTGTTTTTTCTGACTACCGAATTAATATGTTCTCTCTGTAAAACTGGGCAATACTAAAAAGTATACAGAAAATCAGTCATCTGTAATCTGCCATGTCAGATATCACCGCCAGCAAATTTTTTATTGTTTCCTATGTTCAATGGATATGAGGGTATCCTTTTTGAAAAAAGTAACATTTATCCTCTATGTGTGGGCATTCATGCTAAGTTGCTTCACTCATGTCCCACTCTTTGTGGCCCCATGGATTGTAGCTTGCCTGGCTCCTCTGCCCATGGAATCCTCCAGGCAAGAATATTGGAGTGGGTTGCCATGCCCTCCTCCAGGGGATCTTCCCAACCCAGGGATTGAACCACATCTCTTATGTCTCCTGCATTGGCAGGTGGGTTCTTCACCACTAGCACCGCCTGGGAAGCCCTCATCCTGTATATATGCAATTAAATGTCAGAACTCCTTGAGTCTATCCCCTTGCCTCCAAGTAAGAGCAGATGCAGGCTTTGCACACGGCAGGATGGAAGGTGTCTTGTCCCCTGAAGGTCACATATTCCCCTAATAGGCTTCTGCAGCAGATGCATTAAAGGCCGGTGGGACGATGCCTGAAGGTGGAACAAAATCCAGCCAGCTCCAAAAGAGCAAAGGTGGGTAAAGATACAGGGAGGGCGTGAAAGAGCTCCGAGGCTCAGATGGTGATGAGCATGGTGGTGAATTTTGTTTCTAAGTATGCTGCGTTAAAACTCCCTTTCCTTCATGGGGAGCATGAAGGAAAGGAACTAGGCAGAGAGTTTCAGTATAAAGACTGATTTGGGATGTGTGAGGAGCTGCAGGGGATGGCAGAGGAATGCGGGGGCTGGTCCCTTCCTTGCCGGGCGGCCCCAGAGAAGAGCCACATTGCCATCATGGTGCTCCCTTGTGGTCCCAGTTCCTTGCTCATGTGACTGTTTCTCCACCAGAGCGCTGAGAGCAGGACTTTCAGAGAGGATATGAGGCTACACCCTCCTCCTGCCTCTCACTATCTTGGGTTGGATCGTCTCCTAAAAGCTGTCACCAGAGCGATACGAAACACTTTCACATTTTCTGACTGTAGACATGTCATGTGTTGGTTATTTAAAAAATGGGTAATGGGGACTTCCTTAGCGGTCCAGTGGTTAAGACTGCGCTTCCACGGGAGTTGAGGGATGGGGCATGAGTTTGATCACTGGTCGGGGAACTAAGATCCCACATGCCGTGTGACCAAGGAAAAGGGGGAATGTAGCCCAGGAGGGCAGAAGCTCACCCATGACCTACCTCAGAGAATTATTATTGGTGTATTTGCTATTCAGTCCTAGTCAGTGTGCTCATTCTAGAAGTTGGGGAAGCCTCCTCCCCAAAGTAGCACATCATCCAGCTCCTCCTGTGCCTGCCTCACCAGTGGTAGTGGGCAGCTGTTCTCTTGTAGAAGAGCAATTCACAAAAAGCAAAGCTTTCTTGGCCCACAAACCCTCATTCAAAACGGCAATAACTTTGAGTCCCATAGGAGAAAACTAAATATGTTCTTTTACGACTTAGATTTCCTGCTTTATTGTTTAGATCACGGGTCAGCAAAACTTTTCTGAGCCAGTGGTAAATATTTTAGACTTTGCAGGCCAGACAGCCTCTGTCACCAAACAGTTAACTCTGCCTTTCTCAGCGTGAAAACAGCCACAGACCATGTGTACACAAATGGGCATGTCTGTGTCCTAATAAAACTTCATTAACAAACACAGGAAGTGGGCCAGATTTGGCCTGCAGGCTGCAACTTGCTGATCCTGTTTTAGCTGTTTGTCAGAAATTATTCTGTTCCTTGACCCAGGCACGATTGAGAAGTGGGCACATGGAGCTGGAGCCAGCCTTCTAGTCTTTTCCCACGCAGTTGGGTTGAGGGCCATGTGTGAGGCTGGGAAAGCTGGCATGGTCAGAGGGGCCAAAAACTGGGCCTGCCACATTTATAACTCAGGGTTCTCAGCTGGGGTTATCGAAGGGGGAGGTATGGGATGCTGGTGGGTAGAGGCCAGGGATTGACACCCTCAGAGCACAGGATGGCCCCACAGAGAAGAATGATCTACAGCGCCCCCCCCCCCCCGCCATGTCAGTAGTGCCAAGACAGAATTATAATTTAAACATAGCCACGATAATTTAGAGGGACTGCTTGAGTTCCACTGTATGGCTTATAGGAAATTACTTTTCTTAATGGAAATGCTATACAGGCAGATGACAGAACATTCAACCAGTGGAAACAGAAAAAGTCACCATCTCCTACGTCTAGTTCCCATTCCTCACCTAGGAAGCAACCAACTGCTCTTGATAGAGTTTTGTTTATCTAATGAACATTTGAACACAAAAGGTACCACCATCTATACTTTTTGTCACTTTACTTTGGTTTCCTCAACTGCATAGTTGTTCATTGAAGAGTTTTGTTTACTTGCTAACATGGCTGTATTTTATATACTATTTGCTCATTCTGCAGCCTTCTGGAAACCTTGTTTAATTGAAACCTGCAGTTCACCAAGTGCCCATTTTAGACAGTACAAGGTGTAATTTCACATTTTTAAATAGAGGCTAAAAAATGAAGCTACAAGAGAAAGAGAGAAAAAGAGCAGAGGGCAGAACATGTATATTGCATGCTATTGGACTCTTGGCTTTCTCTGGTGACTCAGATGGTAGGATCTGCCTGCAGTGCAGGAGACCAAGGTTCCATCCCTGGGTTGGAAAGATCCCCTAGGAGGAGGGAATGGCTACCCACTCCAGTGTTCTTGTCTGGAGAACTCTCTGAGCAAAGCATCTTGTTTGTTTGTTTATAAGTTTATTTTGTTTTTCTTTCTTTATTTTTCACTGCACCACACAGCTTTCAGGATCTTGGTTCTACAACCAGGGTCAAGCCCAGGGCCCTAGCAGTGAGAGCGTGGATTCCTTACCACTGGACTGCCAGGGAATTCCCTATTTTTATATTTTTATTGAAGGATAATTGATTTACAGTGTTGTATTAGTTTCAACTGTAAAGCCCAGTGATTTAGTTATACGTATACTAAATGTCTATTCTATACCAAGTGTCTATTCTATATTATGTCTATTCTTTTTCTGATTCTTTTCCCTTATAGGTCATTACAAACTATTGAGTGTAGTTCTCTGTGCTATAGAGTAGGTCTTAGGTCTATTTATGTTTTATACATTCATATGTACACAGCATCTTTTATTTAAACTAAGCAGAAAGGCTTATTTGTGTCTTTTGGTCATAAAGAATGCCTCTCTTTTCTAGTTCTACTTTAAAATATATTCAAGTTGGTGGGTGGGAATTTCTAAAGGTTTTTCAGCCTTCTCTACTGCTTCTTTGCAAGAAACAGTTTTTGGAAGCAGGTGGTATTGTAGAGAAAAGTTTCCTGCTTCCAGGCTTAGGTGTAGAGCATCTTGCTAACTGTGCTGACTCGCGGAATTCTCCTTGGGTCCCGTAGATGGCAGTGGAGGTGACAAGGGCAACCTGCAGTCGACCTTGCTGGATGGGCATGACACTGCCTTGTCTGACCTGGATCTCTCGGCCATTCATGGTGAGCCAGTCGCTGTCCCCGTCCATCCCCCGCCGGGGCTTGCAGTGCCTCCCTGAGGTCTTCCGAAGTCTGCTCTTCTCACCTTAGAAACACTTGTTTTTTTAAAGTATAGTTGATTTACAATGTTGTGTAAGTTTCAGATATATAACGCAGTGATTCATATATATGTGTGTATATATATATATAAAGATTATGTAGATTCTTTTTCCTTATATGTTGTTATAAAGTAACAGGCCTCCCTGTTATACTGAGTATAGCTCCCTTACGTACAGTAGGTCCTTATTGGGTATCTATTTTAAATGTTAATTCCAACTTCCTAATTTATCCCCCCCACCTTTTCTCTTTGGTAACCATAAGTTTGTTTTCTCTGTCAATGGGTCTGTTTCCATTTTGTATATAAGTTCTTTTTTTTTTTTTTTTAAGATTCCACATTAAGTGATATCATATGATATTTGTCTTTCTCTGTCTGACTTCATTTAGTGTGATAATCTCTAGGTCCATCCATATTGCTGCAAATAGAATTATTTCATTCTTTTTACAGCTGAATAATATTCCATTGTAGATATATACTAGTGTTAGTCACTTAGTCACGTCTGACTCTTTGCGACCCCATGGACTGTAGCCTGCCAAGCTCCTCTGTCCACAGGATTTTCCAGGCAAGAAATCTGGAGTGGGTTGGCATTTCCTTCTCCAAGGGATCTTTCCAAGCCAGGAATCGCACCCAGGTCGCCTGCATTGCAGGCAGAGTCGTTACCATCTGAGCTGCTAGGAAAGCCCCAGATACGTACTACATCTTCTTTATCCATTCATCTGTCTATGGACATTTAGTTGCTTACATGTCTTGGCTCTTGTATATAGTGCTGCAGTGAACATTGGGTGGCCTATGTCTTTTCACTTTATGGATAACACTTTTTTTCATCTTAGATAAAAGTGTGGTCCGAAAGACTCCGCAATTTAAAAAAAAGTCAAAGAAAGCTGAGTTGTCATCATCTTCCACCGTGAGTGAAAAGAGCCCAGTGAGTGTCTGGATTGAGAGGGAAGCTGCTGCTGCAGGTTGACTAAGTCTGTCCCAACTCCTGCCTTATGCCAGGCGCCCCTCGATGCCTTGCTCCAAGGGCGAACAAGCCAGCTATGTCTTTTAGGACAAAAACCACAACATTCTTAGAGGATTTACAGTTTCATCTTCCCAAGTATACACCTCTGGGAGGAGATAAAGTTCAGGGTCATGTGAAAAATGAGATTGGGGTCTGGTTTTCTGGCGCCACACTCGGGCGGTCTATAGGCCAGGTCCCGACCATGGCAGGGAAGGTGGCTGGGCTGTGGTCTCACCCGCGGGGGAGCCCCTAGTCCTGGTTCTGGTGGGTCACCGGGTTGGTGGGTGCCGTCCAGCTGGCACTAGACCACCCAACTGCCAGAAAGGGACCAAAGAGCACCCTCGTCCTTTCACAGAGGCCCCAAAAGACGAAGTGAGAAAATAGAGCCCGCTTGGTGATACACAGTCAAGAAGCAGCAGATTACTAGTTTGAAGATAGTGCATATGGGTTAGGGTTCTGCCCCTTCTCTCCCAGGGGGAGAGAACTGGATTTATATCAGTTCTTAGGGAACTGGGAGTATCTTTTTCTTCTCCTGAAGGATCTATCACAAGCGATGGAAATGATGGAGTCCCAGACTCTCCTTCTGACCCTGCTGACCGTGAAGGTAAGGATGGAGCCTCTTTTCCTGTGGGTTGCAGATGGAAGGGTGGCCGCTGTCAGCCATGGAGGCAGGGTCCCCTCTGGCCTGAACTTTTGTTTTCCATTTCCCAGATGGAGAATGGCCTGTCTGCATTCGAAGAACAGGCAGAAAAGAACCTAGAAATATTGTGTAAAGAGAAAGAGAAACTCCAGAAAAAGGCTTATGAGTTGAAGCGCAGGCTTCTCCTCTGTCAGAAGAAGAGGGAGCTGGAGGACTTCCTGGATGCACAGGTCAGGGGTGACCACGGCCTCTGAGCCTCATGTCCCAGCAGCATCATCCTTCGGGGGGGTCGGAGAGAGCCTTTATTGTGAGTGTCCCTCCTCATTTGGCTTCAACTCTGTGCTCGGCTTTTGACACCACTGGGTATTTCTGTGTGGCAGTTTATCAGAGGACGTGGCGGTAATGTCAGAACAGTGTCAGAACCAACCTGCCAATGGGCCTATCTCTTTAACACACATGGGCACTAGAAGACTTCTCCAGTCGTCTGCTGGTTAACACTCCACCTTCCAGTGCCCGGGGCATGCATTCCATCCCTGGTTGGGAAACTGAGGTCCCACATGCTATGGGGTGTGGCCAAAAAAAAAAAGAGACATGCTCTGGTCAGGTGGGCCAGGGTGCTGGTGGGAGATTCAAGCTTGGTGCTGAATGGACAGGAATGTCCATGTCAAGGAAGGTTCCAGTGAACCCTGGGAACCTAGGAAGTGTCGATCAGGAAATGGGGTTCCTCACCCAGGAAGTGTGTGTCTGGGGCCACCATAACAAAGGACAACAGATGGGGTGGCAGCTTAAACAACTGACACGTATTCTCCCTTCATTCTGGAGGCTGTGCATCTGAGATCAAGGTGTCAGCAGGGTGGGTTCCATCCGAGGGCCGTGAGGGAAGGATATGTTCCAGGCTCTGTCCTTGGCTTGTCAGCGGCCGTCTGCTCCCTGGGTCTCATTGTCACCTGGCCTTTTCCCCGTGAGTGTCAGTCTCTACATTGCCCCCTTTAATGAGGACACCTGTCATACTGATCAGGGCCCAGCTTAATGACCCCGCCTTAACTGGATTACCTCTGTAAAGTCTCCAGGTCAGGTCACGTTCTGAGGTGCTGGGGGTTGGGGTACCAACCAAGGAGTTTGTGAGAACAAGCCCAGCCCGTGACACCCAGCACATGCTAGTGAGTGTTCTCTGTGGCCTGGCCCCAAGCTGTAGACGGGGTCCCTGTCCTCCTGGACCTCACAGTAGAAGAAAAAGAAAAGACAATCATGCAAAGGAATCCTTACAACCCCCAGACAGCGTGTATGAGGAAAGAAGGCTTGGCAGGCATGGCCTTGGTGGATGGAGGCCTGTCAACTCCATGCTCTGAAACAGGAGGGTCCAGCCTTCCTGGGTCCACCGTGATCCCAGTCGAGGGCTCAGCCCTGGAACATGCTGGAAGGCCAGCACATGTTCCTGGTGAGAAGGCCTGGGCCACCTTGCTACCGGCCCGCTGGGACTGGGGAGAGCCCGCTCCCCCGGAAGCTGCCCAGGGAGACCTGGCAGGGCCAGTGCTGCTGCTTTTTATTAAGGTTTGTCTTATCAGATGTTCTAAATGGTGTGGCCAGTTCTTAAATGGTGGTATCCGCATCACTGACTCGATGGACAGGAAACTGAGCAAGCTTGGGGATATAGTGGAGGGCAGAGGAGCCTGGAGTGCTGCAGTCCAGGGACTTTCAAAGAGTCGGACACGACTTAGCGACTGAACAACAATCAGTTTCTTTATTTTTATTTTCTTGTACTTTTGCCTACACCGTGCAGCCCGTGGGATCTGAGATTCCCCAACCAGGGATCGAACCCACATCCCCCGCAGTGGAAGCACTCCAAGTGTGGAGTCTTTACCTCTGGACCCCCAGGGAAGTCCCAGAACAGTGCTGAATCTTTACCTCACACGTGCCATCCTGTGAACTTGCAGGGAGGGGAGCGCAGGGCTTCATCTCATAGGCTCTTCCCTCCCTGCCTGCAGATTGAGATGCTGAGCCCCTTGGAGGCTGTGGCCAGCCGCTTTCGGGAAGAGTACAAGACATTCGCAATGGCCCTGGACACCACACGGCATGAGCTGCCCGTGAAATCAGTCCACCTGGATGGAGACAGGCAGCTCTTCTTAGGTGAGAGCTGGTCGGCTGCTGGGCAAGGGGCAGGACAAGCCACTGCTGCATGTTGGCATCTCCTGGGTCCTGGGTCCCTTTATCCCTCTGAGTCATGTCCCAGGCCTCCTCACAAGGAGATGGTGTGTCCCCCGTCAAATGGCAGAGGATGCGGGGGCCGGCGAGGCTGACGTTTGCTCAGGGTCGGGTCCTGAGTCAGAGCTGCGTTGGGATTTGACCCCAGGTTTGTAGGATGACCCTTCAGTGATCTCCTGCCCTGAAAGGCGTGCTGGGGGCCTGCCGTCTCTCAGGCTGGGGCAGATCTTGTGAGGTGCTTTGGCAGCTGGGAAACCACAGGGCCACCACCCCCTACCTCGTCCTGTCTTCTAAGCGGAGTGGAGGTGGTACCTCTCCCGTAGGGCGTTCCCATCTAATACTTCACTTGAAGAAGTTGGCAGGTGTGAAGAGCACCATCCAAGACCCTACGGTTCTCTTTAGAACAAGTCTCTTTCTCAAGCAAGTTTTCAGCTGCCCTAGAGTTTGCCTCCTTCCTTCCTTCCTTTCTCTCCCATTTTCTATCTCCCTTCCTTCCATCCTCATTTAAGTATAATTGAATTAGTGTTGTGTTAATTTCTGCTGTGCAGCAAAGTGATTCAGCCATGCGTGTGTGCTCAGTCGTGTCTGACTCTTTGTGACCCCATGGACTGTAAGCCCACCAGGCTCTTCTGTCCATGGGATTCTCCAGGCAAGAATACTGGAGTGGGTTGCCATTTCTTCCTCTAGGGGCTCTTCCCCATCCAGTGATCGAACCCAGGTCTCCTGATTTGGCAGAGAGGTTCTTTACTGCTGAGCCACCAGGGAAGCCCAATTCAACTCGACATCTATGTGTGTGTGTGTGTGTGTGTGTGTGTGTGTATATAAAAAATCATTTTTTATGTTCTCTTCCATTATGGTTATGGAGAAGGAAATGGCAGCCCACTCCAGTGTTCTTGCCTGGAGAATCCCAGGGACAGAGGGGCCTGGTGGGCTGCCGTCTATGGGGGCACAGAGTCAGACACGACTGACACGACTTAGCAGCCATTATGGTTACTCATAGGGTACTGCATCTACATCCCCAGTAGGGCCATATTGTTTTATCATTCTATATATACTTTGTGTGCATCTACTAATCCCAAACTTCTTACTCAGTGATCATTGCAAAGAAATAGAGGAAAACAATAGATTGGGAAAGACTAGAGATCTCTTCAAGAAAATTAGAGATACCAAGGGAACATTTCAGGTAAAGATGGGCACAATAAAGGACAGAAATGGTGTGGACTAACAGAAGTTATTAAGAAGAGGTGGAAAAATTACACAGAAGAACTATACAGAAAAGGTCTTCATGACTAAGATAACCATGATAGTGTGATCACTTACCTAGAGCCAGACATCCTGGAATGCGAAGTCAGGTGGGCCTTAGGAAGCATCATTATGAACAAAGCTAGTGATGGAATTCTAGTTGAGCTATTTCAAGTCCTTAAAGATGATGTAAAAGTGCTGCACTCCAATGCCAGCAAATTTGGAAAACTCAGCAGTGACCACAGGACTGGAAAAGGTCAGTTTTCATTCCAATCCCAAAGAAGAGCAATGCCAAAGAATGCTCAAACTACTGCACAATTGCACCCATCTCACACACTAGTAAAGTAATGCCCAAAATTCTCCAAGCCAGGCTGCAACAGTATGTAAACCGTGAATTTCCAGTTGTTCAAGCTGGATTTAGAAAAGATAGATGAGCCAGAGATCAAATTGCCAACATCCGTTTGATCATCAAAACAGCAAGAGAGTTCCAGAAAAACATCTACTTCTGCTTTATTGACTATGCCAGAGCCTTTGACTGTGTGGATCACAACAAATTGGAAAATTCTTCAAGAGATAGGAATACCAGACCACCTGACCTGCCTCCTGGGAAATCTATACGCAGGTCAAGAAGCAACAGTTAGAACCGGCCATGGAACAACAGACTGGTTCCAAGTTGGAAAAAGAGTACGTCAGGGCTTTGTTATGTCAAGGTATTGTCACCCTGCTTATTTAATTTCTCTGCAGAGTACATTATGCGAAATGCCGGGCTGGATGAAGTGAAAACTGTAATCAAGATTGCTGGGAGAAATATCAATTACCTCAGATACGCAGACAACACCACCCTTATAGAAGAAAGTGAAGAAGAACTAAAGAGCCTCTTGATGAAAGTGAAAGAGAAGAGTGGAAAAAGTTGGTTTGAAACTCAATATTCCTACCGTTATGGCATCCAGTCCCATCATTTCATGGCAAATAGATGGGGAAACAGTGGAAACAGTGACAGACTTTATTTTTGGGGGGCTCCAAAATACTACAGATGGTAACTGCGGCCATGAAATTAAAAGACCTTGGCTCCTTGGAAGAAAAGCTATGACCAACCTACACGGGATATTAAAAAGCCAGAGACATTACTTTGCTGACAAAGGTCCGTATAGTTAAAGCTATGGTTTTTTCAGTTGTCATGTATGGATGTGAGAGCTGGGCCATAAAGAAAGCTGAGCGCTGAAGAATTGATGCTTTTGAACTGTGGTGTTGCAGAAGACTGCTGAGAGTCCCTTGGACTGCAAGGAGATCAAAACAGTCCATCCTAAAGGAGATCAGTCCTGAATATTCATGGGAAGGACTGATGCTGAAGCTGAAACTCCAATACTTTGGCCACCTAATGAGAAGAACTGACTCATTGTAAAAGACCCTGACACTGGGAAAGACTGAAGGCAGGAGGAGGAGGGGACCACAGAGGATGAGATGGTTGGATGGCATCAGCAACTTGATGGATGTGAGTTTGAGCAAGCTCTGGGAGTTGGTGCTGGACAGGGAAGCCTGGCGTGCTGTAGTCCATGGGGTCGCAAAGAGTTGGACCCGACTGAGCAACTGAACTAAACTGAACTGAATCCCAGACTTCACTCCATCTCTCTCCCAACCCACTGCTGCTTGGTAACCACCAGTCTATTCTCATGTCTGTGAGCCTGTTTCTCTTTTGTAGATAAGTTCATTTGTACCCATTTTTTTTTTACATTCCACCATAATGGGTGACATATGACATTTGTCTTTGCCTGGCTCACTGCCCTGAGTGTGATGACCTCTGGGCCCGTCCATGCTGCTGCAGTGGCGTAGTTCACGCTTTTTCATGACTGAGTCGTATCCCACTGTGTGTATGTGCCCCGTCATCTTTATTCATTCATCTGTCGGTGGACATTTAGGTCGCTTCTGTGTCTTGGCTGTTGTGAATAGTGCTGCTATGAAGATAGGAGTGCATGTATCTTTTTGAATTAAAGTTTTGTCTAGATAAATGCCCGGGAGTGAGATTGCTGGTTAACATGGTGTAGTTTCATAATCTCTTAAGCTGAGCTCTCATGAGCCACTTGCATATGCTTTGTTTGAAGCTGATGTAAAATCAAGCCTTTTCCAATGTGAAATAGTATATGTATGGCACAGGACCTTGAAAAATGAGCCTTGTTGAACCATCATCCGTGTCCAGGTTTCTAATTTTATTTGTAACTCTCGGTCTCCATGTCTGATAAATTCCTTAGATAGTTGGGAGGAGTTGGGATTGGGGACTGTTAGAGTTTCCTAGGGCTTCTGTAACAAAATAGCACAAACAGAGTGGCTGAAAACAACAGATAAGTGTTCCCTCCCAGTTGAGGGGGCCACACTGGGGTTGGATGCTTCTGGGATCTCTGGTGGAGAATGCCTCTCTCCTGGCTTCAGTGTTGGGGCAGGTGTTCGCTGGTGGAGCATTTCTCCAAACTCTGCCCCTCTCTCTCTTTTTACCCCCAGCTGTTCCTTTTATTTGTTTTGTATTTAATGATTTATTTTCTTTTTGGCTGCACTGGGTCTTTGTGGTTTTCTCTAGTTGTTGGAAGCAGGGGGCTCCTCTCATTTCTGTGTGCGGGCTCCTTGTTTCTGACCACAGGCTGTAGGCGCACGGTCTTCAGGACTTGTGGCGGTCGGCTTAGTTGCCCTGAGGCAACTGAAGATCAGGGATCGAACCCGTGTCCCTTGCGTTGGCAGGCGGTTTCCTAACCTCCGGACCGCCAGGGAAATCCCTATTAAGTTTATTTTGGCTTTGTTTTTTTGTTTTTTATTACAGTGTTGCGGCACTGCCTCTGTCTTCACATGGCCTTGTTTCTGAGACTCCTTGTCTAAACTCCCCCCTTCTTACAAGAACACCAGTTACTGGGTTAGGCCCCTCTCTAATGACCTCTTTCTAATTCAGTTACATCTCTGGAGACCTCATTTCCAGCTAGGTCACGTTCACAGGTACCTGAGATTAAGACCTGAACATGGCTTTTGGGGAGGACACAGTTCAGTCTGTCGGCAAAGAAGATGTGTGTTGATAAGAACCCTTACAAGGGTCCCCAAGTGTTATAATGTACAGTTGTGACGTGTAGTGTTGGGACTTGTACCAGACTCAGAAATGCTGGTTTTGCTAGAGCAGGTGGGGGACCCAGTGCTCTTGCAGGTGGCTTTCTACATGGGGGTGATGTGGGGAGCGAGTGCAGAAGTGGTGGGACCGGGGAATGGAAACCATGGGTTTGTTCTTAAGTTACTTCTCGCCCAGATCTTCTCTGTCTTATGCATTCGTTTCTGTAGAGAGGACACCAGTATGCCATTTCAGGTATGTTTCCGTAACTTCCTGGATGGCAGACACACCTGACCCATCGTCTCAGAACCCTGTGATCTCGGGCAGAGGGGCACAGAGGTGGTGCCCATGCACGAATGTCTTCCTTCACTGCCCTTTCTTCCTTCAAGCCTTTCACAATTCTGGCATCACATGAGAGCATTCCAGCAAAAGGAGAAAAATCCAGTTGGCCACCCAGCTCGTGTGTCCATTGCTTGGGGCGCCTTGAAACTGTGGTTGACGACCCCTTTTTCCCTCCAGACGAGTTGCAGCGGGAATTGACGACCACACGCCATCTGCTGGGAGAACTTGGCATTGGCAGCTCAGAAGACAATGTGAAGGCATTTGACATGATGAGGGAACTCAGGGAGGTGATCCAGAAGAAGGACCTGGAGCTCCGAAGGTATTGCAGAAAATAGTTTAAGAAAAAGATAGCACCCCTCCCTGCCACCTCCCCTTCGGGCAGAGGGGGGCTGTTGGCAGCTGCCCTGTGGAGGGTTTGCTGTGCTCCGGAGGGTGGGCAGCTCTGATATTTCCAGGGGCCAAGGGTACAAAGATCCAGCGAGGCAGGGAGAGAGCAAGATTCTTGCAACCCAGGAAAACCCTGGTGTGTGTTCTTTTTCTAAGAAATTTTTTGTTGTTGGATGTGGACAGTTTTAAAGTCTTTATTGAGTTTGTTACAACATTGCTTCTGTTTGATGTTTTTTGGTATGGGAGACATGTGGAATCTTAGCGCCCCAACCAGGGGTTGAATCCACACCCCTTGCATTGGAAGGTGAAGTCTTAACCACTAGACCACCAGGGAAGTCCCCTGTGTGTGTTCTTGAGCAGCCAAAATAGAAAGGGGCAATCACTTCCCCAGGGTAACATAGCACATCAGGGACCTTTAGATTGGTCTTTATGTCTTTTTCAGAACAGGGGCTTTGAGAGATCTTGGAACCTCTTATTAATGTCTAAATACATAGCCACAGGTGGTCATGATGGCTTTCACGAACAGGCACCTTTGTGTAACCAGGGCCCAGGTCCATACAGCCCTTGGCCAATCCCACAAAGTTGCCTGCCTGCCCCCACCCACGGGACTTTTCTAATCATTGGGCTTTCCTGCACCTCTTCCAAAAGAGAATCTAGTTTTCTTCTCCTTTACAATGCCAAGTGTACTTCCCAAGGTGCCTGAAAAGTTTGAAAGGTCCTCATGATAAACACCACCTGCTATGACATCACCTCACTCTGTGTGCCTGGGGTGAAATCAGACACGCCAACAGGTTCTAGGTTACCAGGGTCATGGGTGAATGGGAAACACGCTCATTTGGGAATGGGAATGAGGGTCACAGGAGTGAATGGAAAACACACGAATGGGAAAGCGCGTTTTATGCCGGCTTCCCCACCGCTGTGTACTTCGTGGGATCCCTGGGATGGTGCCCCATTCACGGCTCTGCCTCCCGCCCTTAGGACGGTTCCTGGCACGGTGTTGGTACTCCTTAAATATTTGTCGAGCAAACGACTCTTTTCCTTCACACCTGGCCAGTCCTGTTCTAGAGGCTTTGCTGTTTGAGTTCTGCTCAGACAAATCTTACTCACCCACGCTTTCCCACGAGCCCAAGGAGGGTCACCCTGAACCTGTCTCCCCCATGTGGCAGCCTCATAGGCGCTCGGGCAGGCTGGTAGGGGTGGTGAAAAGATTCCATTGTCTTGTTGATGCAGGAGCTTCGACCAGGTTCTGGAACTTTCCGCCGAGGCAAGTAAAGAGGCAGCCTTAATCAACCAGGAGGTCTGGGAAGAGGCCCAGAGCCCCAAGGCCCTCAGCCGGTGGTATTTTAATCCCGAGGAGGCCACTGGCGGGGAAACTCAGGAAGAGGTTAGGAGCCCCTTGTGCCACGACGAGCCGTGAGTCACATGCAGAGTGTGTCCCCACCCCAGGCAAGGACGTCACTGCGCCCCATGGGGAGGAAGCATGGCCTGCGTCCCTCGTTAGGGCGGGGAGCCTGCCGTGGCCCGCCCAGGTTCTTGAGACTTGAGCACTTTATGTACTTAGCCTAGCCATGTAGTTATTTTTGTGTGATAATCTCATTTGATAATTTAACAAATAAAACTGTTTTGCAATGGAACTTTGGCTTTTCTGTAAGGGGCAGAAGAAGGCGCGTGTTGTCCCAGCTTTTTCTGAAAAGCTGGTCCTGAGCCTCAGAACCTCCCAGACGTTATGACCAGTTGACCCTTGAACAGTGTAGGTTTGAACTGCAGGTCATGGATCTTTTTCAGTAGTAAATACTACATGATGGTTTAGTTGCTAAGTCTTTTCTGACTCTTTTGTGACCCCATGGACTGTAGCCCACCAGGCTTCTCTGTCCATGGGATTTCCCAGGCAAGAATACTGGAGTGGGTTGCCGTTTCCTCCTTCAGGAGACCTTCTGAACCCAAGGACTGAACCCATGTCTCCTGCATTGCAGACGGATTCTTTACCACTGAGCCACCAGGGAACCTCAAATACTGTGTAGCATGATGCAGTCCTTGGTGGGGAGAATCCACGTTTCAGAACTTGTGGGTACGGAGGTGTAAATTCTGTGATTTTTTATTGTGGAGCCTCTAACCCAGTGCCGTTCAAGAGTCAGCTGTATCTCACTCTCAAGATGGCTTCGTGTCCTCAGTCACCGGGTGGTTCTGCTGAATGACCGACAGCGGGTTCGTAGTTGGCCCTCAAGTGGAGATTCTCCCTGCAGTCCAGAGCCCTGGTGGCCGTGCTGGGGCAGCCCTACAGGGTCTTGCAGGTGCCGCCTGCACCCCCCTCAGGACTGTGGCACAGGGACCGCGTCCAGCCCGGCCCTGGCTCCCGTGCTCCCCAGGTGGGCCCGGGCAGTCTCCCTGGTCCCCGCGTGCCGCACTTCCTGTCTACACGCCTCCTGTGCTGGGACACCAGGGCGGGGAGCGCTGCCCAGCGAGACGTAGGATCCATCCCCGTGGCACTTACTTTTTGTTTACATTATTCTTAAGTTTTTATCATTGAAAAAATATTTTTATCACTTTTAAAATTTACTATTTAACTTTTGGCTGTGTGGGCTCTCTCGTTGTGGGACACAGGTTCAGTAGTTGCAGTACGTGGCCTTAGGGGCCCCTTGGCACGTGGGATCTTAGTTCCCTGACCAGAGGTCTAACCCGGGCCCCTGCATTGGGAGCTCCAAGTCTTAGCCACTGGACCACCAGGGAGGTCCCCCCATGATGCTTTTAGATTAAAGAAATGTGGCCTTTTTAACCCACAGCCTGTGTACACAGCCTCTCTTTTGTCCCCCTTTCACCTTAGCCCTGCCAACACTTCCCCTCCTCACGGGGGCCTCTGGGGCCTCCATCAGCGGGGTGTGGATTTACAGCTCTAGGTCGTGGTACAGGCGTCCCCACTCAGGCCAAGGAGCCATTCCCACAAAACCCACAACCTTTTCCCAGCAAGCTGGTTTAAACCTCCCGATTTGCATCCACACTCCCAACCCTTCCATTCTTATATCTCCAAATCCATTGAAGCCCTCTGGAGTTTCCCGTGGAGCTCCTATATCAGAGTCCCAGAAACGTCTCCACATCCTGACCCATTTTCTTCCACCATTTGTGTGGGCTTAGAAATTATAGTTCAGGTTTGGCTGCTCCGTGGCACATGGGGCACCTCGTTTCCTGACCAAGGATCGAACTTGCGTCCCTTGCATTGAAAGGCGGGTTCTTAACCACTGGACCGCAGTGAAGGCTCTTGAATGGTACACTTGACCGTAGTAAGCATGTTCATATATACAACCCTCCTGCAGCCTTCCCCGCCTCCACCAATGACAGTCCAAGCTTCTAGCCCTTAGGCCAAGCCCTCCTGTGGCCCTGTATTCAGGATATAAGTGTCTAATATCCTGCTACATGCTTTCATTTCCCTCTGCTCTTCCTCCTTTCTCTAGCAGCTTTTAGACTATTCATCTTCCCTGTAGTTCCCTTCATCTTTTAGCCTCTGTTAAACAATTGTGAAATTATGCCACCCACTGTCTACAATGGGCAGTGGTGTCCCACATGCCTCAATTTAGCAAGGGCTATGAAGCAACTTAGCACACATGCACCCCAGAGAGCTGCAGAACGAACAGATGGTATGTAAAGTATGTTCTGTCGTGTTAAGAACTAAACTGAAAACTCTTCAAAGAACAGCTATTCATTGTGAAAAGAAATCACATGGACTGGTTCCCATGAATTTTTAAATGAAAATAAATCAAAATAACGTGTAGGGTGTGGAATGATTAATGTTAAAATTTCTAAAAGCCTGAAAAGATAAACAAAAATGTGTTGAGAGAGAAGCTGTCTCTAGGGTGGAGTCACTGGGAACCTTGAGGTTGGAGGAATGCTTGCTTGTGATTCTTGTTGCATCTTTGTGTTCCTTTAACATTTAGGTCAAATACTTTCTCATCTGCATGTATCACATTTCCACAATAAAGTCATACAATGGAGCTCAAGCAAACACTCTTTTTAAAAATATTTATTTTTATTTATTTCTTTGGCTGTGCTGGCTCTCAGTTGCAGTACATGGTATCTTTGATCTTTGTTGCAGTATGTGGGAATCTTTAGGTAAAACAGTGTTAGTTGTTCAGTGGTGTCCAATTCTTTGCAACTCCACAGACTGTAGCCCGCCAGGCTCCTCTGTCCATAGGATTCTCCAGGCAAGAATACTGGAGTGGTTGCCATTTCCTTCTCCCGGGGGATTTTCCCAACCCAAGGATTGAATCCGGGTTTCCTACATTGCATCATGTTGAGATCTAGTTGCCTGACCAGGGATTGAACTTGGACTCCCTGCACTGGGAACATGGAGTCTTAGTCACTGGACCACCAGGAAAGTCCCCAGACAGGCTTTCTAAATTCTCATGCTTGTGTTTAAGTTATGGTGTCTCAATCTCAGCATTGTTGATGTTTGGAGCCAGATCATTTTTTGCAGTGGAGGCCATCCTGCACACGGAGGGATGTTGAGTAGCATCCCTGCCCTTCATTCGCCGAGTCCAGTAGCGTTCTTCCAACCAAAGATGTGTCTGGACATTGCCCAGTGACCCCAAGAGTTGGAACCACTCTGTGTGATAACCCCTATGATGGGAGGGGGTGCAGGCGCATTCCTTGTGCCCACCCCACCGGCACACCGTCTTTCTCTGCTTCATTCATTAACGTCATTCATTCATTGCGAAAGAAAAGACTGAAAGGCAGATGTGTGTGACTGCTCCTCTACCATGACTGTGCTGAGAATGAGCACAAATAACTGGAAAAAATCTAAACCAGGGTTGGCAAACTGCAGTGAAAGTGAAAGTGTTAGTTGCTCAGTGGTGTCCAACTCTTTGCTACCTGATGGACTGGAGCCCGCCAGGCTCCTCTGTCCATGGATTCCCCAGGCACGAATACTGGAGTGGGTTGCCATTTCCTCCTCCAGGGGAACTTCCCGACTCAGGGATCCAACCTGGGTCTCCTGCATCGTAGGCAGATTCTTTACCATCTGAGCCATCAGGCAAACTTACACAGACTCCAAGCCAAATCTGAACCTTCTCCCGTGACTGCATGTAAAGTTTTATTGAAATGCAGTCACACCCTTTCTGTACAAATGGTCTCTGTTTGCTTTCACTCTGACGGCAAAGTTGTCTATGTGATGAAGACCTTTAGGTCTGCAAAGCCTAAAGTACTTTGCATCTGATGTAGTAAAAGTTTGCTGACCCTGCTCAAAACAGTAAAGTAGGAAATTAACTTATTAAAGAACATAGTTTTTTTCCTACGGGACTCAAAGCTGTCACCATTTTTGAATGAAAGTTTATGGGCCAAGAAATAGATTTGCTTTTTGTGAATTGCTCCCATGCAAAAGAAGAGCTTCCCACTAGTGCTGGAGAGGCAGGCATGCAAGAGGTTGGACAAAGTGCTGTGCTGGGGAGGGCCTTCCCAGATTTCTTAGAGAATGAGCACACTGACGAGAATTGAACATCAAATATGCCAACGCTGATGGTCTGAGTGACAGGTCGTGAGAAAGCTTCTGCCCTCTTGGTCTACGTTTTCTTCCTTTTTTTTGTAATGAACACAGGTGTACAATCAGAAAAGCTATGGTTTCATATCAGTTTGTTGACAACTTACAGAAGGAGGGGTTAGGGTAAATTGTCATAGCAAATTGGAGATAAGAAGACACAACCCAAGGTGGTGCTCAAATTCTCTCTGAAAATCCTGCAGTCAGAGTACTCACAAAACAAAGAACTAATGCAAATAAGCAGTGTCCGTATTCTTGCCTCGAAAAATTCCGTGGACAGAGAAACCTGGCCAGCTACGGTCCCGGGGAGTGGCCGAGAGTCAGACACGACTGAGTGACTCACACACACACATACCGTGGTGACACAGCTCTTCTCTAGGAGCACACAGGGAAGGAAGTGACCATCTCTGTGAAGGGGGTTACAACCACCCTTCACTCCTACCTCCTTCCTCCCCAGATCTTCCCGCACCTCTTAACACCTCCCCAATCTGTCATCACACCAAACTCCTTGCCAGCTCCTTCTGACTCTTCCAGTAAGGAGAGAGGGATTTTTAATTTCATACACCTGAAACCATGCTCATCACTACCTGGAAATCAGGGCTGTTTCATGCCCGCCTTCTCTATTAAAAACCTTTGCAATTCCCTTCCTAGTTACATACACCAAATAATTGGAAACAAGTTGTCTTAGACTGTCTGGGCTGCTATAACTGAATACCATAAACTGGGCAACTTACAAACAACAGAAAGTATATTTCTTGCAGTTCTAGGAATCCAAGACCAAGGCACCAGCAGATTCAATATCTGGTGAGGGCTGCTTCCTGGTTCATAGACGGCGTCTTCTTGCTGTGTCCTCACATGGTGGAAGGGGGTCTCCTTTATGAGGGCACTAATTCCATTCATGGGGGCTCCACCCTCATGACCTAATCACCCCAAAGGCCATGTTGGAAGCTATCTGTTAAACTGGACAAAGTCAGCATATGTTTCGGAACAGGAAGGATTAAAGGAAAGACTTTCAAACCTTCAGAGAAAGAAGAAAAAAATGAAAGTCCTGGTGTCTGAATTCTCAGTAGCAACATGGGCAGCTGGAAAGGAATGGAACTAGACCTTGTCTGGGTGATGCTCAGGTTTTTCAAAATGAAAAAATAACTGTATACAGGTAGTGGAGCTGACAAAAAGCAAGACAACAGTTGCCACACACAAATTCATGGTTACTTTCAAAAAGGAAGGTAAGGTCAGGGAGTAGCAACACTTTAACTTGGGGGTGAGAACATAAGAGTGAGTCTATTATTAACTTTTTTGACCTTCACCTAGAAGGTTTTTTTTGTTTTTTTTTTTTAACACGTTTATTGAGATGTAATCCACGCACCACATAATCCATCCATTTAAATTGTATAATTAGGGGAAAGGAGGGAGGCTCCAGAGGGAGGGGATATATGTATACATGGACAAGATTTGCATTGTTGTATAGCAGAAACTGACATAACATTGTAAAGCAATTATCCCCCAATAAAAAAATTTCAAAAATTAAAAAATGTGTGTGTGCTCAGTCATGTCCAACTCTTTGCAACCCCATGGACTGCAGCCCACCAGGCTCCTCTGTCCGTGGAATTTTCCTGGTAAGCCTACTGGAATGGGTTGCTATTTCCTCCTCTAGAGGATCTTCCTGACCCAGGGATGGAAACTGTGTATCCTAGCGGGCAGGATTCTGTACCACTGAGGCACCTGGAAAGCACCCCCTCCCCAAAATAAATAAAGTGTATTATTAAAGGGGGATATGGCTGAATGCTAAAGTATGATGATTCTTCGCAAGGTGATGAAAAAACTTTAAAATTGATTATGGTGATGGTTGCACAAATCTGTGGATATACTAAAATGGTATCTCATTGTGGGCTTGATTTGTATTTCCTTAATGATTTATGATGTTGCGAATCTTTTCAAATGCATACTGACCATTTGTATATCTTATTTGGAGACATGTTGTCTTAGTTTGTGCTGCTGTAATGAATCTACTGTAAACTGAGTGCTTAAACCAAGAGCTTATCCAGTAGTCATGTATGGACATGAGAGCTGGACCATAAAGAAAGCTGAGTGCCAAAGAGTTGATGCTTTTGAACTGTGGTGTTGCAGAAGACTCTTGAGAGTCCCTTGGACTGCAAGGAGATCAAACCAGTCAATCCTAAAGGAAATCAGTCCTGAATATTCATGGGAAGGACTGATGCTGAAGCTGAAACTCCAATACTTTGGACACCTGTGAAGAACTGACTCATTGGGAAAAGACCCTGATGCTGAGAAAGTCTGAAGGCGGGAGGAGAAGGTGATGACAGAGGATGAGATGGTTGTATGGCATCACTAACTCGATGGACATGAATTTGAGCCAGCTCTGGAAGTTGGTGATGGATAGGCAAGGCTGGTATGCTGCAGTGCATGGGGTTGCAAAGAGTCAGACACAACTGAGTGACTGAACTGAACTGAACTGAGTGCTTAAACAGCAAACTTATTTTTCACAGTGTTGGAGGCTGAGGAATTCTGAGATCATGGTTAGGTTCTTGGTGAAGACCTTCTTCCTGATTTACAGATGGCCATCTTTTCCCAGGTGGCACAGTGGTAAAGAATCCACCTTCCAAAGCAGGAGACTCAGGTTCAATCCCTGGATTGGGAGGATCCCCTGGAGAAGGAAATGGCAACCCACTCCAGTATTTTTGCCTGGAAAATCCTGTAGACTGAGGAGCCTGGCAGGTTGCAGTTCATTAGGTCGCAAAGAGCTGGACACAACCGAGCGCATGTGTGTGCACGCACGCACACATCTTTTAGCTGTATCCTTATGTGGCAGAAAGGAGAAAGAGAAGAGATCACCTACTCTCTGGTGTCTTTTCTTACAGTCTCATTCTTGGGGATTCCATCCTCATGACTTAATCACTTCCCAGCTTCTCAACCTCCTGATATCATCCCTTTGGACATTTTAATTTCAGACTGTGAATTTAGGGGGAACATGATATTCAGTCCATGGCAAATATCTGTTCAGATCCTTTGTCCATTTTTAAAAAGATTCCACCTCTACAAGAGATCATTTGGTACTTGCCTTTCCCTGATTTATTTCGTTTCATTATTGCCATCAAGGTCCACCCATATTGTCACAGATGGCAAGATTTCCTCCTTTTTTATAACAAAATAATATTCCATTGCATATATACATATCTTCCATTTTCTTTATCCATGGACATTTAGGTTGCTTCTGTGTTGGCTACTGTAAGTAATGCTGCAGTGAAAATGAGGGTGCAACTATCTTTTTTAAAAACTATTTTCTTAAAAAAATTTTTTATTGATTTATTTTTGGCTGTGCTGAGTCTTAGCTGCTACATGCAGACTTTCTCTAGTTGCAATGCTCTGGCTTCTCATTGCGGTGGTTTCTCTTGTGGAGTGAGGGCTCAGTAATTGTGGAATATGGGCTTGGTGGCTCCATGGCATGTGAGATCTTCCCAGACCAGGGATCAAACCCATGTCCTCCACATTGGCAGGCGGATTCTGAACCACTGGACCACCAGGGAAGTCCGCAGATATCTTTTGGAATTAGTAATTTTGTTTCCTTCAGATGAATACTCAGAAGTGGAATTGCTGAACCATATGTTGTAACCTCTAGTCTGCACAGAATGGGCTGAGGTGGACAGAGGAGATGAGACCAGAAGGAAGAGGACCCAGAGATGCAGTCCTGAGGTCACCTGTGCCTCCAGTTATCTTTCAGGTACCCACTCTGGACCAGGCACCTCACTGGAGGTGAGCTGGAGCATCCTGTCCCTACAGTGTCCTCAGCTGGGTAGCAGTGCTATTGAGGGATGGCACTCAGGTCAGTTGGGAAGTTGGCAGGGGACCCAAAGTGGACAGCGCCCCTGCCCGTGACTGGAGGTGGGGGAGAAAAGCACCCCGAAGGACCACTGCCAGGCCAGATGTTCAAGGAGGAAATGAGAAAGGGGGCTTGCAGGAGTCAGAGGACATGCTGACACAGCCTCTCTGCCTGACTTCCGTGCCCTTCCATCTTCCCTTTTCTGGTCCTGGTGCTGAAGTTCTCCCGTTGGACTCTAGGGGGCAGCAAGACCCCAGCTCGAAAGCGTCCACTTT
This sequence comes from Cervus elaphus, assembly GCF_910594005.1. Lineage (NCBI taxonomy): Eukaryota > Metazoa > Chordata > Mammalia > Artiodactyla > Cervidae > Cervus > Cervus elaphus. Next base: position 9,924,515 of record NC_057823.1, read on the forward strand.
TTCAGTCCCGCGCCCAATTGTGTCCTGCTGCGGCCATCAGCAATTCAGATGAAATTGTTCATGTCTTTTCACACTTTAAAAAAAGAAAGTCTTGATGCTCACATTGTATTCGTGTTTTAGTATTTCTTACATCTCAGACTTCTTTTGACAGTTTCATTGTAGAAAATTGAGATCATCGAAAGGAGAGTTGCAAATCATCAAAAACTGTCACCAGCAGCAGAGACAAGCACAATTCATATTCTGGAGCATATGATTCCATTCAAATTTCAGACAAAAATGAAGTGGAAATGCACCCTGGTGATATGCCATCTGCAATTGCATGGGCATCTTTATGTGTCAAATGTCATCTCTTCCTGGCTTTGTTTCACGTTTTCCTGTTGCACCGGAATTGTAGGGGTGGGTTGTCAGCCCCAACTCTCTCCTGGAAACTCTCAGCTCTGCACCCTGGATGGTCACCAGGCCTTGTGTGGTCTGTCTGACTATCTCATGTGGAACATTCAAGTGATGATGAACTGTGGTGGAGTTTTGTTTGTTTGTTGTTTGGCTCTGCCGAGTAGCATGAGGGATTTCAGTTCCCTGACCAGGGGTGAAACCTGTGCCCACTGTGGTAGAAGCATGGTGTCCTAACCAGCGAAGTCCCATGATGGAGGTTTCAATTCTGGGGTTGTTGGTCTTCAAAGAGAATTCCGCATCCTGAGAAGGTTGAGTCTGTTTGGGGTACTACCTGGAAGAGACATTAAAAGAACAAGATTTGCCCAGAGGACCAATGAGACTCAGGCAGACACCTGGTCCTCATGGAGAATGTGATTGAGTGCCATAGTAGGGTGAAATTTGCACCCCCACCCCAAGTTACCTCTGAATCCTGACCCCTGGAACCTGTGACTGTGAATTTATTTGGAAAACAGTCTTTGCAGATGTAATAAAGTGAGGAATCTCGAGATCTGGGTGAGCCCTAAAGCTGATGACAAGTGTCCTTACAAAAGAAAGACAGAGGGGAGATTTGAGACAGAGAGAGAAATTTGTGAAGACGGAGGTGGAAACTGGAGTGATACGGCCACAAGCCAAGGAATGCTGAGAGCTCCCAGAAGCTTGAAGAAGCAAGAAGACACCTCTCCTATAGACATTGGAGGGTACATGGCCCTGCTGACATCTTTCTTGTTTCTTTTTTCCTTTTTTAAATGAGAAAAGAAATGTATAGGACTTCGCTGGTGGCCCAGTGGTTAAGAATCTGCCTGCCAAAGCAGGGGATATGGGTTTGATCCCGGGTCTGGGAAGATCGCACATGCCGTGGGGCAACTAAGCCTGCGTGCTGCGGGGCCCGAGTCTGTGCTCTAGAGCCTGTGTTCTGCCACAAGAGGCGCCATCGCAATGGGAGAATGGAAACAAATAGTAGCCCCCACTTAGCATAACTAGAGAAAGCCCGTGCACAAAAACGAAGACCCAGTGTAGCCAAAAATAAACAAGCAGTTTAAATATGTATAGTTTATTTCCAATGTTGTGTTAGTTTCTAATGTATGGCAAAGTGATTCAGATAGAAATGTACATATATTGTATATATATGTATAATGTATTCCTTTTCAATATTATTTCCCATTAGTTGGTTATTACAAGATACTGAATATATTTCCCTATGCTATACAGTAAGTCCTTGTTGTTTATCTATTGTAGGTATAGTAGCTTCATCTGCTAGTCCCAGTCTCCTCATTTATCCCTCCCCACCCCCTTCCCCTTCGGTAACCATGAGTTGCTGACACCTTGATTTCAGACTTCTGACCTCCAAAACTGCAAGAGAATAAGTTTCTGTTGTTTGAAGCCACCAAGTGTGTAGCTTTTTGTGGCAACAGCCCTAGGAGACTAATACAGGGTCCAATCAGACACATGGGGAGAAGAGGGTGTCAGGGACCATTTCTGCCTCCTGAGCTGACCTTGATCTCAGGGGGCCTGCAGCAGCTTGAAGAAAAGCTTCGGTTCCCAGCCAGAGATTGAGGTCAGGTCATGGCAGTGAGACCACTGAATCCTAGCCTCTGGACCAGGGGTCAGTGACAAGGGCCCTGGCTTCTCGGCTTTGCAGAAAAGAATTTCCACGAAGATAGAAAGTAGTGAGACAAAGTAAAGTATTTTTTAGGAGGGAAAAATGAGTACAGTGCGTGTGGACAGACACACAGTCGGGCTCAGGAGAGTCATTGAGTCACACGCTTGTGATAGTTTGATTTACTGTTATGGGGCATTTCTTTGAGGTTCCCTTTGGCCAATCATTTTGATTTGCCTGGCCCTGAGTCTGTATTTGGTATATCTCAGGATCCTTCCATATATGCGCATGCATCTCTTAGCCAAGATGAATTCTAGTGAAGAGGCTTATAGGTAGTTGACATCACTTAGTGTGAGGTGATGTCCCATCCCTTTTTGACCTCCAGGGTCTTCTGTGCATGTGTATGGGAGAGGTCTCCTTAACTTTAAGAATGAGGAACATGTGGTCTTTTATCTCTTATCTGGGCAGGGCCCAGACTCCTCCATCATCCTGCTATTATGGAGTTTCTGTCCACAGGGGAGAAACAGTTCAGCCTATTGTTGCTATTCAGCCCTGTCTGACACTTTGTGACCCCATGGGCTGCAGCACACCAGGCTTCCCTGTCCTTCACTAACTCCCTGAGTTTGCTCAGACTCATGTCCATCAGGTCGGTGACGCCATCCAACCATCTCATTCTCTGTCGTCCCCTTCTCCTCCCTCCTTTAATCTTTCCCAGCATCGTGGTCTTTTCCAGTGAGTCAGGTCTTTGCATCAGGTGGCCAAAGTATTGGAGCTTCAGCTTCAACATCAGTCCTTCCAATGAGTATTCAGCGTTGATTTCCTTTAGTATTGACTGGTTTGATCTCCTTGCTGTCCAAGGGACTCTCAAGAGTCTTCTCCAGCACCCCAGTTCGGAAGTGTCAATTCTTCATCGCTCAGCCTTCTTTATGGTTCAACTCTTGCGTCCATACATGGCTACTGGAAAAATCATAGCTTTGACTGTACGGACCTTTGTTTGGCCTGGGGCCACAGCTATCTCCTGCTTCACCCTCACTGCTCAGGTTGGGGGTGGGGGTCCTCTGGCCTGAGGTTGTTTAGTGAGTCTGGACAAGATGCAGCTTTCAAACTTCTCCCTTGGCTACCTCGATTCAAGGCAGGAGCTGTGGCTGCCAAGTGTAGCTGCTGGAGTGAACCAGACAAGGTGGGGAGAAGTACACCCAGGCGCGTGAGAATGGCTGGTGAGAGCTCCATGGGCCGTTATCAGAACAAGGCCAGATAATCTGAACCTGGACCGTCTCACCTGCCACAACTCAAGTTCACACACTCCTTTCCTAGGACCTGCCACAGCCAGGGGCTGGGACGGGTTTCCACAGGTGAATCACAGACTCCACTCGACCCCAAGGAATGACAGTGAACTTGGATGTCGACAAACCCCTGTGTCCTTTTCTTTTGAAGTGAAATGCTGACTGGAGAGTGAATGATTGGGAGATGCGAAGACGTAAAAACAAAGAATAGCTGTTGGGCTGGAGAGCTGTTAACAGTTTAGACTATAATTCTGTCACATAACAGAATCACAGAACTCCCAGTTCCCTGAAAGATATAAAGTGAAAGTGAAGTCCCTCAGTCGTGTCCAACTCTTTGCAACCCCACGGACTGTAGTCCACCAGGATCCTACGTCCATGGGATTTTCCAAGCAAGAATACTAGAGTGGGTTGCCATTTCCTTCTCCAGGGGATCTTCCAGACCCACGGATCAAAGCCGGGTCTCCTGCGTTGTAGGCAGACGCTTTACCATCTGAGCCACCAGGGAAGTCCTCGAAAGATATAAAGGACTGACGAACATCCCTAACTTGTTTTTACAGGAAGCAGACCCCCACCAGGTCAAAACTGCAGACCACAAAAACATAGACCCTGTTGTTGTTTTGGTTTAGTCGCTAAGTTGTGTCCTCTTTTGCGGCCCCGTGGACTGTAGCCTGCCAGACTCCTCTGTCCATGGGATTTCCCAGGCAAGAATACTGGAGTGAGTTGCCATTGCCTTCTCCAGGGGATCTTCCCGAACCAGTGATCTAACCCGCATCTCTTGTGTCTCCTGCATTGGCTACCTAGGAGGCTCAAGATAGACCCTATACTGGTTGAAACCAGAAGGTTGATGATGCCTAAAACTTCACCTTGATGCCAACCAGTCACAGAATTGTCCCGGGGCTGCTCACACCCTGCTCCTTGAACACTATATAACTGTGTACTCCTCCCTCACGGTGGGTCCCACAGTCTTGAGGGCATCAGCTCCCTGTAGCCCCCTTTGCCTGGCAAAGCCTTAAAAGCTACCCTTTCTACTTCACCCAAAACTCTGTCTCCGTGTTTCTATTTGGCACCTATGAACAGAGGCCAAGTTTTGGCAAGAGATGGACAGCTTGGTTTCCCTGGGCCACGCATCTCTTCTCTGCTAACAGGGACTGTGATGGCCCCTTTCAAGGACTCTGGCTTCTGTGCAGAAAGCATCCAGTTTGTTTGTTTGTTTTCTTTGCCTTGAATGAACTCAGTGTGATAGACTCTACACATAACAAAACAGCGATCATTTTTGACATTTGGAAGGGGCATTAAATGCATTCATCATGTTATATAGGGCTTCCCTGGTGGCTCAGATGGTAAAGAATCTGCCTACCACACAGGAGACCCAGGTTCAATCCCTGGGTTGGGAAGATCCCCTGGAGAAGGTATAATCATCACCAAGAGTTTTTCATCAACCCCAATATAAACTCTCTGCTCACCAAAAACTGACTCCCCATGCCCCCACCCTCCCCTGCAAGCCCCAGGACCCTGTGAATCTTGATTCTACTTTCCATCAGTATGGATCTGCCTATTTCAGGGACCTCATACAAGTGGAATCAAGGCAGTATCTGTCCTTCTGTCTAGCTTACTGAAATGTGGTTTTTAAATGATCAAATTAACTCTAAAGGGTGGTGTTGCTTGATCCTGTGGCCTGGCAGCCCCATCGAACAGGGAGACCCCACTGACCATGAGACCTGGGTTCCTTCCCTTCCTCCTCTGGTTGTGGCCAGCACCCGCGCCTGTTTCCATGAGGCAGCCCGTGGACCAGGCCTGCTCTCCTGCCGAGAAGCCCTTTCACCCTGCTCCATCCACAGCCCACATTCCTGCCTTTTCTGGTTAATTGGAACTGATTGGGTTCCAGGGAGTTCCGGAAGCCCCCCTCAGCGATCGCTGAGAACTCATGTCCTGAGGATTAGTTCAGTGAACCGTCGACCCTGAGAAATTAGGAGTTTTCCTGGCACAGTGAGCATCGCCGTGGTGGATGCAGAACTCAGGTCAGGATGCCCTCACTGCGGACCCAGGTGGGGTTTGGCTGGTGCTTGGGCAAATCGTGTGTGTGTGCATGCTAAGTCACTTCAGTGGTGTCCGGATCTTTGTGACCCCATGGACTGTAGCCTGCCAGGCTCCTCTGTCCATGGGATTCTCCAGGCAAGAACACTGGAGTGGGTTGCCATACCTCCTCCAGGGCATCTTTCCAACCCACGGATCAAACCTGTGTCTTCTGTGACTCCTGAATTGCAGGCGAATTCTTCACTGCTGAGCCACTGGGGAAGCCCAGGCAGATACTAGCATATCACTAATCCCCAACACAGGGGATCCATAGCTCTCAACTTTCCTCTTCCTTTGTGATTCTCTTTCCTTCTCCTGAAGGAGATCCAACCAGTCGATACTAAAGGAAATCAGTCCTAAATATTCATTGGAAGGACTGATGCTGAAGCTCCAATACTTTGACTACCTGATGCAAAGAATTGACTCATTGGAAAAGACCCTGATGCTGGGAAAGGTTTAAGGCAGAAGGAGAAGGGGATGACAGAGGATGAGATGGTTGGATGGCATCACCAATGTGATGGGCATGAGTTTAAGTAAGCTCCAGGAGTTGGTGATGGACAGGGAAGTCTGGCGTGCTGCAGTCCATGGGGTCAAAAAGAGTCTGACACGACTGAGCAACTGAACTGAACTGTGCTGAGTCAGAATGTTCTGGTTCATACGTGGGAAGGATTCATTTTCCTCTCCTTTTGTGGGGGGAGGGGGTGCCCTCCCTTGTTGAAAAAGGCTAGCGGGATCTTAGTTCCCCAATCAGGGTTTGAACCCAGGCCCTGGCAGTGAAAGCGCCAAGTCCTAACCACTGGACCCCCCAGGGAATTCCCTTCTCTCACTTTTAACATATTAGCAAAATAAGACTCTTGGAGACTGCTGTTTTCTCCCTCCAGTAATCACCCTAGAGCCATCACAGATGCCCTTCTGATAAGCATGATATCACACAAATGTGATGGGCATGATACTTTCGCAAACAATTTATTAACAGTGGAAGCCTGTTCTGTCTCCTGACTGCAGTGGGTTAGTTCACATGATCAGAGGCTACTAGGAGGTAGAGAAGAGGTTAGTGTAGCTCCAGCATCTGAGACTGCAGGAAGAGATTCCATGTGGCAGGCCCAGCACACACAGCCCTCAGCCTTCCCCAAGAGACGGACAGACACATATTATCTCTTGCTGCCTTGTGAGAAAGACACGACCTCTGTTCCCAGTTGAATTGTGTCCCCTAAAAAAAGATATGTTGGGGGCTTCCCTGGTGGTCCAGTGGTTAAGAATCCACCTGTCAATGCTGGAGACACTTGTTCGATCCCTGGTCCAGGAAGATTCCCGCATGCCACAGAGCAATTAAGCCCATGCACCACAGCTACTGGGGCCCGCGCTCTCGAGTCCAAGAGCCATAGCTACCGAGCCCGAGGGCTACAACTACTGCAGCCTGCTTACCCTATAGCCCGTGCTCTGCAACAAGAGAAGCCACTGCATGAGAAACCGCACACCCCAACTAGAGAGTAGCCCCTGCTCACTGCAGCAGCTGCCTGCGTGCCGCGACAAAGACTCAGCACAGCCAGGAAAAAGAAAAAAAAAAAAGTTGGAATCCTAACTCCCACCTCGTCACCACGTGGCCTTATTTGGAAACAGAGTCTTTGCAGATTTAAGTGGGTTAAGATGAGATCCTTAGGGAAGGTCTGGGTCTAAAATGACTGATGTCCATATAAGAAGGGGGAGTTGGGACACAAGAGACAAGCAGAGAGGGAAGCCAGCATGAAGATGTAGAAGGAGGAAGGTGTGTGAAGATAGAGGCAGAGATGGGGGTGATGCAGTCACGAGCCAAGGACACCCGGAGCCCCCAGAAGCTAGACACTGCCCTAGCACCTTCAGAGGGAGCATGGCCCTGCCTGCACATTTATTTCAGAGTTTCGGCCTCCAGAACTGTCAGAGAAGAAATTCCTGTTGTTTAACGCTACTTTGCTACACAGCCCCAGGATACTGACCTAGCAGGTAAAAGCTCCTGAGTGCTCCTGAAGAAGCGGATCTGTTAGGTGCCCCTGCGCACTGCTCTCCCGTTGGGAGGGTCAACCCCTGCTCTGGAGCGCACACCCCTGCCACAGACAAAGAAGTGGATTCCAAAGATGCCCTTTCCTCCCACTTGCCATGCTGAAATCTGCCCGTGTGATTCATCAGGGCATTTTTTAATGCAAGGCTTCATCACCACGTGAACTCTAACACCAAAAACAGATCACCAAGACGGTACAGGGAACTCTGCTCAGCGCTATGTGACAGACTGGACCGGGTGGAGTTTGGGGGAGAATGGATACATGTATATGTATGGCTGAGTCCCTTCGCTATTCACCTGAAAATATCAGAAAACATCACAACATTGTTAAACAGCTGTACCCCCAATACAAAATAAAATGTTCAAAAGGAAAAAAAAAAAGCTAAAAAAAAAAAGGATTACAAAGAGACCCTGGTTATTTTTTCCATTTTCACCTCAGAAATCCTGTTTTTATCCTCCCTAAAAGGTACGCCTAAATCCAGTGCTTTGCCGTTGTACATCTTCTATTGGTTCCAAGCTCTTATAAAAAAATGCTATGCCTTTGGGAAACATTCCTGCCTTTTCTCGTGTTTTAAAACAGAAAATATGCTTGTTGCAAAAAGTATGTGAGATGAGAAATGAGAATCTCTCCCTAGTTTCTCTCCAACAGTTTGGTGTGGCTCTTTCCTGATATGTGTTTATATCTCTATGCACACTCGTACACATGTGCATTCACACACACACACACAGAACTATCATTCATTCAATCAAGTGTGTAGAGAGTTGATCCGAAGATTCCTGCTCTAGTGGGGTTTATCCTCTAGTGAGGGGACATCACAAAGACATGATAAACACAATAAGTTATATAGGACATCAGAGGGGGAATAAGCGCAGGCATACCTTGGAGAAACTGTGAGTTTGGTTCCCAACCACTGCAATAAAGCAAATATCACAATAAAGCAAGTCACACGAAACTTTTTGGTTTCCCAGTACCCATGAAAGTCATGTAGACACTGCACAGTAGCCTGTTCATATCTTGGGCTTTGTGGTCACACGGTGTCTGTCATCATTACTCAATTCTGCTGTTGTAGCTCAGGCACTATGGAAACCAAGCTATTTACAAAAACAAGCAGCGGATCAGATTTGGCCTATAGGAAATAGACCCCTGGTTTAAATAATAGCCTGGACATGATTATAGTGTATTTTGAAACAGCAAAGCAATTTTTTTAAGCCCAAGTTTTCTGCATGTTGCCAGCCTTTAGTTAACTGAATATAAGAAGACATCAAAATAATTACCCTGGAGAAGAGAATGGCCGCCCACTCCAGTATCCTTGCCTGGGAAATCCCATGGACAGAGGAGCCTAGCAGACTCCAGTCCATGGGGTTGCAAAGAGTCAGACATGACTTACAGACTGAACAACTATATATATGTTAACTGAGTCACTTTACTGTACAGCAGAAATTAAAACAACATTGTAAATCAACTATTATTTCAATTAAAATAAACACTTGTTCCTCCTCTTCTCAAAAAACAAAATTACTCTTTTGGCCTAAAAAGAGGCTTTGTCAAAGTACCCATAGTATCTGGTCTGATAGTGAAAGTGAAAAGTGCAAGTGTTAGTTGCTCAGTCGTGTCTGACTCTTTGCAGGCTCATGGACTGTAGCCCACCAGGCTCCTCTGTCCATGGAATTCTTCAGGCAGGAATACTGGAGTAGGTAGCCATTACTTCTCCAGGAGATCTTCCTGACTCAGGGATCGAACCCAGTCTCCTGAGTTGCAGGCAGATTCTTTATCATCTGAGTCACCAGGGAAACCCTAATAGTAATTTGTAGCAATATTTGAAAATCTGCCAGTTTCCTTAATTAACAGAAGTAGATTTATATGTCTTATCTACATTTAAGTTGTTAAAATAGAAAACAAAATACTTGTTGTGTGCCTTCCATAAATGCATCCAGTAAACGGAAAAATAAACTGGGATAAAAGCTGTTTTGAGCTATATTTGGAAAGGAAAAAAGTTCCACTCATACACTTGTTACTCAACCTTGATTGTGTAAGTTTCAAAAATAAACCTTACATCACCTTCAAGTTATAAATTTCAGACAAACTTCAAAAATATGAATAAAAGCACTGAATGCCATTTATTTTAAAAATAAAGAGTACAGTGGCATGATGTCTAAAAAACAATGTATGTACCTTAACTTAAAAATACCTGATTGTTAAAAAAAGCTCACCATCATCTGAGCCTCCAGTGAGCTGTGGTGGTAACATCAAAGATCATTGATCACAGATCCCCATAAGCAAATATAACCATGATGAAAAAGTGTGAAATATTGCAAGAATTACCAAAATATAACATGAAGTGGTTATATCTCGGTGGGACTTCCAGGGCTTCTCTCATGACTCAACCAGTAAAGAATCCTCTTGCAATGTGGGAAACCTAGGTTCGATCCCTGGATTGGGAAGATCCCTGGAGGAGAGCGTGGCAGCCCACTCCAGTACTTTTGCCTGGAGAATCCCATGGACAGAGGATCCTGGTGGGCTACAGTCCATGGGGTCGCAAAGAGTTGGGCATGACTGAGCAACTCAGCACAGAACATGAAGTGAGCAAATGCTGTTGGAAAAATGGCTTCAGTAGACTTACTTGACGCGAAGTGGCCACAGACCTCCAATCTGTGAAAAATCTTGTGCAATATCTTCAAAGTACAATAAAATGAAATATTCCTGCACAGTTGTCCCTCAGTATCCAAGAGGGATTGGTTTTAGGACCACCACGGGTACCAAAATCTGCAGATGCTCAAGTCCCTTATATAAAATGGTGTAGTACAGTAAGCCCTTTTTATTGGTGGGTCCCACATCCTCAGATACGCAGAGCTGATCATATTGGGAAAAGGTAAAAACAACAATAACAACAACAAGGGTGAGGAGATCAAGGAATCAGAACAGCAATTGTATCTGTTACTGAGTAGGTGGTGAGTTTTGCCATGGGAGTATCCAGGTGAAGTATGTTCCAGGTAGAGGGAACAGCCAGTGCAAAGACCCTGGGCAAGAGTACTATGGCCAGACCAGGAGCCTTCAGGGGGTTTGGAGCAGAGGAGTGAGGACTATGCCATTTGCTTGCGCCGTCTGCTGTGATATCACCCAGAGATGGCAGACTAAAGCCCCCAGGGCCAAATCTAGCCTGCAGCCTGTTTTTATAAATAAAGTTTTATTGGCACACAACCACTCTCTTTCATTTATGTATTGTCTGTGGCCGATTTCATGCTCCAATTGCAGAGTCAAGCCATTGTGAATTTCCTGTATTAAAGCCCTTTCTGTTAAAAGACCTCAAGTGACTACTGTTTCCCGCCTCGATCCCTGAGTGATACCTTATGTTATGACGCATAATAAACTATGATACATCCATAGAACCAGAACACAATTTCCACCACCCTCAAGGCTGAATAACATTTTCCCTCATTGCAGAGATGTTTATGCCCTAATCCTCAGAACCTGTAAATATCAGGTTTATGATGAAATGGACTTTCCAGTGTGATTATGTTAAAGATTTTGCGATGATGGTGAGATAATTCTAGATTTGCAGGTATGTCCTAAAGGTAATCACAGGCAAGTATCCTTATCAGAGGGAAGCAGAGGGTAGTCTCCCACAGAAATAGAAGATGTGAGAAGCAAGAGTTGGAAGCGATCTGGGAAGGGTTCAAATGGCCAGAAACACAGGCAGCCTAAGAGGCTCAGAAAGTCAAGGACAAAGATTCTCCCCTTGAGTCTTTCTAAGGACTCAGCCCCTGCTCATACCTTGACTTAGCCTGAAGACACTGTTTTCAGATTTCCAGTCTCCAAGACTGTAAGAGAATAAGTGTGTGTGATTTTAGGCCGCCAGACTGGTGGTAATTTGTTACAGCAGGCATAGGAAACAAATACAGACTGTTTCGCAGGTTTTTCTTGCGTTGAACCCTATGTCACGTATCTTTCCATGTCAGCATACGTAGCTTTCCTTTGCTGTTTTTTATCAACTTGCTGATATCGCATTGTGTGGTGGGGACCTTAATTACTTAACCATCCTCCCTCCTGATGGCCCTTTAAGCTGTCTCTAAGGTTTCACTGTTGCCTGTCCAACTCCTGGAAGTTCTTCACAGCGTGGTACTCGAGTCTTCATTAACTGCATTTGGTCTCGTTTCCTCTTTTTGATTGATTAAAAATGACTCATGTGTGTTCCTGATGAAAAGGGCCCTGGAGATTATCTGCCCCCCCCCACCCACCACCCCCGCCCCACACTCTGCTCCCTCCATGACATTGGCCTGGGACCAGTTCCCAAACAGCTCACTCAGCAGATGTCTGATGATTTCAGAAAGGGAAAGGGTCGCAGGTCACGTCCGTCAACTCTCTGCTGAGCCCCCTTAGGATCACGCCTGTGGCGTTGCCCATCAAAGCCAAGTTCAGAGCCTTGACCACATCATGACCACATGGGTTTCCATCTTTATCATCCCTTCCACAGTGGGCCAGCTCAACTTACAAACCAAACAAACATTTTCCTGTCAGCACCACATTTGCCCCCGAAGAGCTAGAAGCTTCTGGCCTTTGGGTCCAGAGCTGACTTGGCCACGCGCCAGCAATTTGTGCAGTCACACGGCCGCCTCTGCATCTGCCTCCCAGAGCTGCCTTGAGAGGCCCGGGAACACGAGGCCGTGGGGATCAACGTGCGCAGATTTGGCGTTAGGGACGAACGGGGTGGGGGCGCAGATCTGTGGAGGTGCAAGGGGGGCCCCAGCAGTGCCTGAGCCAAAGCAATTTGCAATGATTCTGCAATTCCAAAGCAGAGCAGGACATGTCTTCAAGAATTCTGAAGATATTTTATGCAAAATGACTTGTCAAATTACATGATGACCTTTGAATCTGTTGTTGTTCAGTTGCTAAGTCGTGTCTGACTCTTTTCGACCCCGTGAACTATAGCACACCAGGCTTCCCTGTGCTTCATTATCTCCCAGAGTCTGCTCAAACTCATGTCCATTGAGTCAGTGATGCCATCCAACCAGCTCATCCTCTGTCGCCCTCTTGTCCTTCTGCCCTCAATCTTTCCCAGCATCAGGGTCGTTTATGTGCTGTCCTTTTTAACTGCCAGTGATCGAATCACCAGAGGGAAGTCACACAGGGGAAAAGTGATTTGGGTCACATCCTGATCTTTGTTCATGAGCACTTTCCTATGACGCTTTTCCACCTCCTGCCCCACGGCCCCGAGCAATGTCTCTGCTTCTCCTGTCTTCCTGCATCTCCTTTGACAGGGAGGCATCCAGGTGACACCTGAGACCAAAGACCCTATTTCCAAAGAAGACCATGTTCACGGATTCCAGGACAAGAATTAGGACTAGGATATAATTTTTGGCCGGGGGACACACTTCAACTCACTCACAGTGGCCAAGCTCTTTTTCCCTCTGATTTTCACGGCACTGACTATTTATTTATTTGACTGCATCAGGTCTTAGTTTAGGCATGCAGGGTCTTTGCTGTGTCACATGGGGGTTAAGTGCGGCATGTGGGATCTTAGTTCCCCCACCAGCGGCTGAACCCCTGTCCCGTGCATTGCAAGGCAGATTCTTAATCACTAGGCCACCAGAGAAGTCCCAGCACTTACTTTTTTTTTACTGATGAAATTTTCATAACAGTAAATTAATCTCAATATTATAAAACAGATCCTTTATGGTTTCACTGTAAAAAAGAGATTTTTCTCTTAGAAATTTGTGTCTTAATGGAAGCAGTATAGATTTAAGTTAGGAACTGACTATGCTATTATGGTATAGTGAATGATCAGCAGCTGACTTAAGCTACGACATGAGATGCAGAGTTTAGTCCACGCACTAACACCAGTCGAGGATTATAAAAGAAATTAAGAGGCTCACGGATTGGTACATCCCACTGAAAAATACCTCCTTCTTTATCTTTTTTTTCTGATAAGAACAAAAGAGTCAAATTCTTTGCCTTGTGCCCAGACTCAAGGTTGCCACCCCGGGGAATCCTTGCAAGTATTTGCCTAGTCGCTCAGTCTTTGCAACCCCATGGACTGTAGCTCTCGAGGCTCCTCTGTCCATGGGAGCTCCCAGGCAAGAATACTGGAGTGGGCTGCCATTTCCTTCTCCCTTGTGAGTACAGAGGGTTGCATGCCTCCACACTCCCAGGAAGAGATTGGCCATGAAAGGCTACTGCGAACAGCCTTCCAAGCTGAGCGTGTGAGCAGGCAGCTGAAGAGAGACATGTTGCTGAGGGGTGTGGGGGAAGGAGGGAGGCGGGTGGTGGGATCCTGGTTCTGACACTGGGCTGTCAGGGTCTCCCGGATATGGCCTCCTCATCTGAGGACTGGGGATAACTTGTCCTCACTCAAAGCGGTTATGAGAAGAAAGAAAAAGGACGTGATTCATAACCGGTATGTGAGGTTCAACCACAGTCACAAAGGCCTCCCATTGTTATTATTATTTAGGAAGGTTTTAGTATTTATTGATTGGCTGCAGCATACCGCAAACGGGATCTTAGTTCCCTGAGCAGGGATTGAACCCTGTGTGCCCTGCAGAGGGAGGGTGGTAGCTTAACCACTGGACTGCAAGGGAAGCTCCAACCATTATTATTATTAATGCTCTTATTGATGGTGATAGTCTTTTTTTTTTATGTCAGAGACTGTGGGGCCCCTTGGGGTCCTCAGCAGAACCACGGTTGGCTTACTCCACCAACTCAGATAAGCTGTGAAGGGTACCTCAGAAAGGAACCTTGATAATGTGATGCTGAGTGAGAGAAGCCAGATCCCAGAGCCCACGAGTTGCGTGATTCCATTTACAGGAAATACTCAGAGCAGGCAACTCTATAGAGACAGCAGATTAGTGGTTGCCAGGGGCTGTAGTGGAATTGGAGAATGAATGACAGGGACAGAGGTCTTCTTTTGAGATGATGGAGATGTCCTGAAAGTAGGTTAAGGCGATGACTGCATAACTCTGTAAAATACAAAAAAACCATTGAGTTGTACATTTGGAATGAGTGAGCTTCCTCTTTAAAAAAATTTTATTACAAGGACCTCCTCTATAGCACATGGAACTCTGCTCAATGTCATGTGGCAACCTGGATGGGAGGGGAGTTTGGGGGAGAATGGATGCATGTATATGTATGGCCGGGTCCCTTTGCCATCCGCCTGAAACTATCACATTGTTAATCAGCTGTACCCCAATACAAAATAAAAAGATTAAAAAATAAATAAAGTGGATAACCAACAAGGACCTACTGGATAGCACAAGGAGCTCTGCTCAATGTTATGTGGCAGCCTGGATGGGAGGAGATTTGGGGGAGAGTGGATAAATGTGTAGGGATGGATGAGTCCCTTGGCTGCCCACCTGAAACTATTGCAACATTGTTACTCGGCTATATGTGTGTGCTCAGTCATGTCCCACTCTTTGCGACCCCATGGACTATACAGTCCATGGAATTCCCCAGGCCAGAATACTGGAATGGGTAGCCGTTCCCTTCTCCAGGGGATCTTCCCAACCCAGGGATCGAATCCAGGTCTCCCGCGTTGCAGGCGTATTCTTTACCAGTTAAACCACAGGGGAAGCCCATTAATCGGATATACTCCAATACAAAATAAAAAGTTTAATTAAAAAGGTTTATTTTTGTTGAAGTGTAGCAGATTCACAATGTTGTGTTAGGTGTATAGCAGAGTGATTCAGTTTTACATACACATGTGCATCTTTTTCTTTTTTTTTTTTCAGGTTCTTTCCCTTTATAGATTATTACAAAATATTGAGTATACTTCCCTGTACCACACAGTATGTACTTGTTGGTTATCTATTTTATATACAGCAGTGTGTATATGTTAATCCCAAGCTCCCTCTTCCCTTTCCCCTTTAGTAACTATAGGTTTGCTTTCTATGTCTGTGAATCTACTGTATTTCTGTTTTGTACATCAGTTTATTTGTACCATTTTTAAAATTTTTGTTTATTGGTTTTTGGGTCTTCCTTGCTGCTGGCAGTCTTTCACTAGCTGTGACGAGAGTGGGCTGGTGCCCGGGCTCCTCACTGTGGGGCCTTCTCTGGCGTGGGACACGGGCTCTAGGCACTCGGCCTTCAGTTATTCTTGCTCTGGAGCACAGGCTCAGAAGTTCGTGGCATGAGGGCTTAGTTGCCCTGTGGCATGTGAAATCTTTCTGGACTGGGGATCAGATCCATGTCCCCTGCATTGGCAGGTGGGTTCTGCATCAATAGACCACCAGGGAAGTCCTGTATCATTTTTAAAAGATTCCACATGTAAGCAATATGCTATGATACTTGTCTTTGCCTGATGTCATTTAGTATGATAATCTCTAGATCCATCCATATTGTGGCAAGTGACATTATTTCACTCTTTTCTATGGTTGAGCAATACTCCGTTGCATAACTATACCATATCTTCTTTGCCCATTCATCAGTTGATGGACATTTCGGTTGCTTCCATGTCTTGGCTATTGGAAATACTGCTAATGTGAACATTGGAGTGCATGTATCTTTTGAAATTGTGGTTTTCTACAGACATGTGCCAAGGAATGGGATTGCTAGATCGTATGTAGCTCTACCTTTAGTTTTTTAAGGGGCCTCATACTGTTCTCCATAGGGGGTGCCGATTTACATTCCTACCAATAGAGTGGAGTGTTCCTTTTCTTCTCCAGCATCTCCAGCATTTATTATTGGTAGATTTTGTGAAGCTGTCCTTTCTGATCAGTGTGAGGTGATAACTCACTGTGGTTTTGATTTGTATTTCTATAATAAGTAGCCATGTCAAGCATCTTTTCATGTGCCTTTTGGCCATCTGTATGTCTTTTTTGGAGAAATGTCTATTTAGATCTTCTGCCCATTTTTTTTTTTTTTTTTTTGCCCAATTTTTGATTGGTTTGTATGAAAAGGGAAAAAGATATGACACTGAAAGATGAACTCCCCAGGTCAGTGGATACCCAATATGCTACTGGAGAAGAGCAGAGAAATAGTTCCAGAAAGAATGAAGAGGCTGAGTCAGAGTGAAAACAATACCCAGTTGTGGAAGTGACGGGTGATGGAAGTAAAGTCCAATGTTGTAAAGAACAATATTTTGTAGGACCCTGGAATATTAGGTCCATGAATCAAGGTAAATTGGAAGTGGTCACACAGGAGATGGCAAGAATGAACATCAGCATTTTAGGAATCAGTGAACTAAAATGGACCGGAATGGGCAAATTTAATTCAGATAACCATTATACCTACTACTGTGGGCAAGAATCCCTTAGAAGAAATGGTGTAGCCCTTATATTCAACAAAGGAGTCTGAAATGCAGTACTTGGGTGCAATCTCAAAAACGAGAGAATGATCTCTGTTCATTTCCAAGGCAAACCATTCAATATCACAGTAATCTAAGTCTATGCCCCAACCATTAATGTTGAAGAAGCTGAAGTTGAACGGTTCTATGAAGACCTACAAGACCTAGAACTAACATCAAAAAAGATGTCCTTTTCATCATAGGGGACTGGAATGCAAAAGTAGGAAGTCAAAGATCCCTGGATTAACAGGAAATTTGGCCTTGGAGTGCAAAATGAAGGAAGGCAAAGGCTAATAGAGCTTTGCCGAGAGAATGCACTGCTCATAGCAAACACCCTCTTCCAACAACACAAGACATGACTCTACACATGGAATCACCAGATGGTCAATACCAAAATCAGAATGATTATATTCTTTGCAGCCGAAGATGGAGAAGCTCTATATGTCAGCAAAAAAAAAAGACCAGGAGCTGACTGTGGCTCAGATCATGAACTCCTTATTGCCAAATTCAGACTTAAATTGAAGAAAGTAGGGAAAGCCACTAGACGATTCAGGTATGACCTAAATCAAATCCCTTACGAATATACAGTGGAAGTGACAAATAGATTCAAGGGATTAGATCTGAAAGACAGAGTGCCTGAAGAAAAATGGATGGATGTTCATGACATTGTACAGCAGGTGGTGATCAAAATCTTCCCCAAGAAAAAGAAATGCAAAAAGGCAAAATAGTTGTCTGAGGAGGCCTTACAAATAGCTGAGAAAAGAAGTGAAAGGCAAAGGAGAAAAGGAAAGATGTATCCATGTGAATGCAGAGTTTCAAAAAAAAGCAAGGATAGAAAAGAAAGCCTTCCTAAGTGGTCAATGCAAAGAAATAAGGGAAAAAAATAGAATGGGAAAGACTAGAGATCTCTTCAAGAAAGTTAAGAGTTAAGAAGGGAACATTTCATGCAAAGATGGGCACAATAAAGGACAGAAATGATATGGACCTAACAAAAGTGGAAGATATTAAGAAGAGGTGGCAAGAATACACAGAAGAACTATACAAAAAAGATCTTCATGACCCAGATAATGATGGTGTGATCATTCAACTAGAGCCAGACATCCTAGAGTGTGAAGTCAAGTGGGCCTTAGAAAGCATCACTATGAACAAAGCTAGTGGATGTGACAGAATTCCAGCTGAGCTATTTCAAATCCTAAAAGATGATGCTGTTAAAGTGCTGCACTCAGTATGCAAGCAAATTTGAAAAAACTCAGAAGTGGCCACAGGACTGGGAAAGGTCAGTTTTCATTCCAATCCCAAAGAAAGGCAATGCCAAAGAACACTCAAACTACTGCACAATTGCACTCATCTCACACTCTAGCAAAGTAATGCTCAAAATTCTCTAAGCCAGGCTTCAACAGTATATGAACTGAGCACTTCCAGATGTTCAAGCTGGCTTTAGAAAAGGCAGATAAGCCAGAGATCAAATTGCCAACATCCGCTGGATCATTGAAAAACCAAGAGAGTTCCAGAAAAACATTTACTTCTGCTTCACCAACTACACTAAAGCCTTTGATGGACAGGGAAACCTGGCATGCTGCAGTCCACGGGATCACAAAGAGTCAGAGATGACTGAGTGACTGAACTGAACTGATGAGCTGTTTGTGTGTTTTGCAGATCAATCCCTTGTTGGTCACATCATTTGCAAACATTTTTTCTCATTCTGTCGGTTGTCTTTTCATTTTGTTTATGGTTTCCTTTGTTGTGCAAAAGCTTTTAAGTTTAATTTGGTCCCGTTTGTTTATGTTTGTATTCATTTCCATTACTCTGGGAGACGGGCCCCAAAAGATCTTGCTGCAGTTGTGTGGATTTGACTGTGTGGATCACAACAAACTGTGGAAAATTCTTCAAGAGATGAATACAAGACCACCTTACCTGCCTCCTGAGAAATCTGTATGCAGGTCAAGAAGCAACTGTTAGAACCTGACGTGAAACAACAAACTGGTTCCAAATTGGGAAAGGAGTACATCAAGGCTGTATATCGTCACCCTGCTTATTTAACTCATATGCAGAGTACATCATGCAAAATGACAGGCTGGATGAAGCACAAGCTGGAATCAAGACTGCTGGGAGAAATATCAATAACCTCAGATATGCAGATGACACCACCCTTATGGAAGAAAGTAAAAAGGAACTAAAGAGCCTCTTGATGAAGGTGAAAGAAGAGAGTGAAAAAGCTGGCTTAAAACTCAACATTCAAAAAACAAAGATCATGGCATCTGGTCCCTTCACTTCATGGCAAATAGATGGGGATACAATGGAAACAGTGACAGATTTTATTTCTTGGGTTCCAAAATCACTGCAGATGGTGATTGAAGCCATGAAATTAAAAGACGCTTGCTCCTTGGAAGTAAAGCTATGAGAAACCTAGACAATGTATTAAAAAGCAGAAACATTGTTTTGCCAACAAAGGACCCTATATATAGTCAAAGCAATGGTTTTTCCAGCAGTCATGTATGGATGTGAGAGTTGGACCATAAAGAAAGCTGAGTGATGAAGCATTGATGCTTTTTACCTGTGGTTTTGGAGAAGACTCTTGAGAGTCCCTTGGACTGCAAGGAGACCAAACCAGTCAATTAAAGGAAATCAGTCCTGAATATTCACTGGAAGGAATGATGCTGAAGCTGAAGCCCCAATACTTTGGCCACCTGATGTAAAGAGCTGACTCATTATAAAAGACCCTGATGCTGGGAAAGACTGAAGGCAAGAGGAAAAAGGGATGACAGAGGATGAGATGGTGGGATGGCATCACCAACTCGATGGACATGAGTTTGAGCAAGCTCTGGGAGTTGGTGATGGACAGGGAGGCCTGGTGTGCTGCAGTCCATGGGGTTGCAAAGAGTCAGAGATGACTGAGCGACTGAACTGAACTGATGAGCTGTTTGTGTATTTTGAAGATCAGTCCTTTGTTGGTCACATCATTTGCAAATATTTTCTCTCATTCTGTCAGTTGTCTTTTCATTTTGTTTATGGATTCCTTTGTTGTGCAAAAGCTTTTAAGTTTAATTAGGTCCCCTTTGTTTATGTTTGTTTTCATTCCCATTACTCTAGGAGCCGGGCCCCAAAAGATCTTGCTGCAATCTATGTCAAACACTGTTGTGCCTATATTTTCCTCTAGGAGTTTTGTAGTATCTGGTCTTACATTTAGGTCTTTAATCCATTTTGAGTTTGTTTTTATGTTAGAGAATGTTCTAATTTCATTCTTTTAATGTAGCTCTCCTGTTGGGTGAACTTTCTAGGATGTGAATTATATTTCTATATAGAGGTAGCAGGGCCTTCCCAGGGGGCGCTAGTGGTAAAGAAGCCGCCTGCCAATGCAGGAGAAGTGAGTTCGACCCCCAGATTGGGACGATCCCCTGGTGGAGGGCATGGCAACCCATTCAAGTTTTCTTGCCTGGAGACTTTTGTGGACAGAGAAGCCTGGCAGGCTACAGTCCTTGGGGTCGCAAAGAGTCAGACACAACTGAAGCAACTTAGGAGGCAAGCGCACAGAGGCAGCCTCAGGGCAAGGCCTAACCCTGTAGCTGAAACCCCCTGGAGACGAGGCGGGAGCGGCGGGACCGGCTGCGGGAGGCGAGCATGAGCCATCTGGCTCTCGGGGCAGTGGGAGGCTGAGTGTGCAGGGTCGGGTGGGCCACGGGCTTCGGGAGCCAGGATGCTGAGGGAGCCTCAGAAGGTTTCCCCGAAAGAGCAATGAACTGTTTCCTGAAAAGCGGCCCACTGGGGAGCTGGTCCGTCCTGCTCCCAGGCTGCCTGTGTCAAACCTGGGAAGCCACCACCGCACCACAGGAAAGGGGTGTCCTCTTCAGACCACGGACTCCACGCTGGGCTTGGGCTGGCTTTATAGCTGGGTTTGGTCCCCACCGGTGCCCTGGGATGTGAGCTCCGCTCTCCGAGGTTCGGAACTCACCTGTCAAGACAGATCTTCCTAAATATTGTGAGCTGCTGAAAGCTGGATTAACCTGGTGCATCTTTGAACACTTGGCTCTCTGGCCTGGTAAGTGGGGTCCACAGTACTTGATGAGAGAAGGGAAGAATGCCTAGGGACTGTCTGCACATATTCACCACATCTGGGACGGTCTAACCTCACTTAGGGACTGTCTACCTCTGCCCATCTCACCTGGGGGCTGTCTACCCCTGTCCACCTCACCTGGGGGCTGTCTTCCCCTGTCCACCTCACCTGGGGACTGTCTACCCCGTCTACCTCATCTGGAAGCTGTCTGCACCTGCCCACTTCACCCAAATGGCCGTGTCTCTGTCCCCCCAACTGGCGATTGCATCAGAGGTGCTGTTGGCCCAGGGGCTATCTCAGGCTCTGCCCGCTACAGACTCAGTCTCCGGCACAGTGAGGTGAGTTCACCCACCGAGGAGTGGGTACTTGGAACTGCTGGTGGCCTGGTGACTCTTTAGTTCCTTCCTGGCCCAGGGTGTGTCCAGAACATTCCTGGCACTGAGCTGGCATCTTCCCCGGGACAGAAACAGTCTGACTGGCAGGGCCAGGGCATTCACAGTGGCACTTTTATTTCCAGCCTGTTTGCCCAGAAGAGGGAACCAGCCAGGATGCCCAGGTGGGGCTGAATAGTCTGGCCCTCAGTTTTCGCCTCCATCAAACTTCAGAGCAGGGATGCCATCTGAGGTGGGTTCCTGCTCTCACTTCTCAGGAGCTTCCAAGAATGAATGACTAAGCCCAGGTCGAAGTCCAGGGGACAGACAAAGGTGCCGACCACCTAGATGCCGGTGCCTAGAGGAGTCTGACCTTGGGCCATGCCGAGGGCTCTGGTGCTGGTAAGAAGGGCTGCAGGTGGTACCCTCAGCTCCTCGCAGGACAGATGCAGTGCCCCTGCATGGCGGTCTTCCTAAAGATGTATAGCCCTGGGTGATGTAAATGGGTGTAGACAGCCCCCAGGTCAGGTGGGCGGGTGAACACAGCCCATGTTACAGGGACTCATGTGGCGGCATGGTCACCCGGTTGGGGGTGTCCCCCAGGAGGGCCTTAGCAACTGTATTGCTGATCCTGTTCATGATGCCCATTGTCTTGATGGTCACACTATTCGCTGAAGCCAGGGTAGGCAAGGCACAAACTAAGAGACTGGAAGGGGACGTGAGGAGTGTAGGGACGGCAGATACGGCACGGCAGCCATAACACAGCCTCTCTCCTGGCTGACGCAGCAGCCGTAACATAACCATGGTTGTGGTGGCTTAGTCACTAAGTCGTGTCCGACTCTTGCAACCCCGTGGACTGTAGCCCACCAGGCTCCTCTGTCCACGGGATTCTCCAGGCAAGAATACTGGAGTGGGTTGCCATTTCCTTCTCCAGGGAATCTTCCCAACCTAGGAATCGAACCCGGGTCTCCTGCATTGCAGGCAGATTGTTTACCAACTGAGCTACAAGGGAAGCCCTAACATAACCATAATGTAGCTGTCACGTAGCCATAACATAACCTCATATAACACAACCATGATGTTGCAAGCCCAGTGCAGCAGCAGCCAGCGCTTTCATGGTGAAGTGCATACAGGCATACCACACAAAGTAGCTCGTGACCAAGCGAGTACCCTGTGCCACGCGTGTGCAGTGCTATAAGTGATCTCAGCCCCGGCATTATCGTGCAAAGTCATTGTTTACAAAACAGAGCGCGAGAGTGTGTGAGAATGTGGGGTGAGCAAGCCTGACTGGTACCATCTTGTTAATGAACCCACAACAATGCTAAAGCTTCTGCAGAGTACGTGAAAGGTGAGAAGGAGCCGCAGAGGTATAGACATTGCATCAGTATGGGCCCCCCCGACACAGGTGGCCTGCAGGGGGATGCCAGGGGTCTATCCCAGTGACAATGCGGCTGTGTTCAGGCCCCAAGGGAGATAGTCTAGCGTCTGATGATGATGAAGGGTGTGTCTTTTGCTCTGAAGATGAAAACCCG
Source organism: Cervus elaphus (assembly GCF_910594005.1). NCBI lineage: Eukaryota > Metazoa > Chordata > Mammalia > Artiodactyla > Cervidae > Cervus > Cervus elaphus. The sequence goes on from NC_057823.1 coordinate 9,947,161, forward strand.
GCAAACTGGGGTTTCCAGGAAGTGATTCTGGGGCCATCCAACCAGATGTTCCTGCTGTCAAGTCGGGAGCAGTGAGGCTGCAATGGGTGCTCAGAAGTGCAGGTGACATCCCTGCAGGCCCTCAAGGCCACATGGATTCTGCCACAGCTGACCTGAGAACTGATGGGCCAGATGTGGCCTGCCTGGGGACTGCCTGCCCGCCACCGCGCTCCCAGCTCTGGGAAGATGGGATGGACCCTGTTGGGCCAGGAGAGGAGCCTGGCTTTATCTCTGGGTCCCTCCACCCCAAGATGGCAACTGGACACGTCCCCTCACCATTTCCTCATGCTACTTGGAGTGGGCAGGAGCTCCTTCCTGTCGACAGGACCCTGTGTGACATTTCTGTGCTCAGAGGAGCATCTGGGACAGCTGGATTCTCCCAAACCCAAAGTGGACAGAGTACAAATGTACACTGCTGACCCCTTTGTCCTGCTAGCTCTGAGATGCTTCTGCTTCCTTGCAAAGTCTTGGCCCTGCATCCCATTCTCCTGCATCTCCATTTTTAATGTATTTTTAATTTTTATTTTTGACTGTGGCTGTGCAGCATGTGGGATCTTAGTTCCCTGGCCAGGAATCAAACCCACGCCACCTGTAGTAGAAGTGTGGTAGAAGTGTAGAGTCTTGACTACCGGCCCACCAGGGAAGTGTTCCCTGTTTTAAAAATGTAACAGAATATAGCTAACATTTTCTAATCACTAAACAGAGTATGACCTTTAAAAATTGTATGAGAATAATTTTAAAAACTTAAGCAGAAAATGAAACAGCAACAAATAAAATTATGTGCGTTCTAAACATCTGAAAAAGTATGTTTCTATTTTTATAAGCAGATTGTTTGAGGTATACCTGACATATGGCACGTATGTGAAGTATTTAGCTGTTGTTGTTTTTTTAATTAGCCATTTAAAATTTTAATTTTTTTTTTTTGCTGCACTGGATCTTTGTTGCTTCGAGGACTTTTCTCTAGCTGTCATGAGTGGGGTTTACTCTCTGGCTGTGGTGCACGGGCTTCTCACTGCAGTGGCTTCTCTAGGGCATGCGGGCTCACTGGCTGCGGCTCCCAGGCTCGAGAACACAGGCTCAGTAGTTGAGGTGCATGGGCTCAGTGGCCCCACAGTGAGTGGGATCTTCCTGGACCAAGTCATGATCAAATCGTGTCTCCTGCATTGGCAGGCGGATTCTTTACCGCTGGACAAACAGGGAAGCCCTTAACTAGCCAAGTGTTGATACATACACCGGCCCATGGAACTGTAACCACAGTCAAGATAGTGAACACAACCATCACCCCTCAAAGTCCCTGAGGACCTAAAAGAAAACTCCCGTTTTCTGTCCTCTATTCACACAGCACTTCTGACACCAAACATACGGGTTTTCCGCACTAACAATTCTTTTTCTTTTGCTGTTATTTTTAAAGAAGTAAGCTGTGTTTTTATTTATTGTATCTTTATTGAGGTAGAGTTGATTTACAATGTTGTGTTAACTACTACTGTACAGCTAAGTTGTTCAGTTAAACATATGTGTGTGCTCACTCAGTTGTGTCTGACTCTCTGTGACCCTCTGGGCTGTAGCCCACCAGGATCCTCTGTCCATGGGATTGTTCAGGCAAGAATACTGGAATGGATTGCCATTTCCTTCTCCAGGGGTTCTTCCCAGCAAACGGATCAAACCTGTGTTTCTGCAGGCAGATTCTTTACTGCTGAGCCTACAGGGAACATACACACATTTTAAAACATTCTTTTCCATTACGGTTTATCATAGGATATTGAACATAGTTCCCTGTGCTGTCGAGTAGGACTTTATTGTTTATCCATCTTATAAATGCAAGTTTACATCCAGGACCTCCCTGGTGATCCAGTGGCTAAGATATCATGCTTCCAATTCAGGGGGCCCAGATTCGATCTCTGATCGGGGAACTAGATCCCACATGATGCAACTGAAAAAAAAAAATAGAAGACCCTGCATGCCACAACTGAGATCTGGTGCAGCGAAATAAATAAATGCATATTTTTAAAAAAAGCTTTCATCTGCTAACTTCAGCCTCCTGTTCCACACCACCCCCCACCCCCTTCCCCTTGGCCACCACCAGCCTGTCCTCAGTATGATTCAACACTAATGCCCTGGAGTTAGTGTAAGCCCCACAGAAAAGCAGTCAGTCCCACAAGACTGTCCCCATTTTCCATGCCAGGGCCAAGGCCAGGCCTCTAGGACTTCTGAAAGACCAGTTATACATCATGGATTTCAAAGATCCCTTTCTTGGCTTCAGCAGTTTGCTAGAATGGCTCATAGAACTCAGGAAAGAATATTCCTTGTTGTTACTGTTTTTTCATTTGTTTGTTTGTTTCTAATAAAGTACAAGACTCAGGGACAGCCAGACAGAGGAGACGCACAGGGCCAGGTTTGCGGGAAGGTGCGTGGCGCTTCCATGCTCTCTCCAGACACGTCACCCTTCCAGCACCTCCACCTGTTCACCAACCCAGGAGCTCTCTGAGCCCTGCCCTTCTGGGTTTCTATGGAGGCTCCATGACATAGGCACGATTGACTATTCATTGGATTTTAGTGATTCAATGTCAATCTCCAGTCCTTCTGCTCTCCCTGGAGGTCAGAGCGGGTGGAACCGAAAGATCCAACCCTCTAATCACGTGGTTCATTTTCCAGGCAACCAGCCCTCATCCTCACGTGCTTTTCAGAGGTCATCTCAGTACCTGAAATTGAGGTGTGATTGAAAAGGGATTATTAGGATTTCCCTAGTGGTCCAGTGGATAAGGATCCACCTGCCAATGCAGGGGACACGGGTTCAATTCCTGGTCTGGGGAGATTCCACATGCCACAGAGCAATTAAGCCCATCTGCCACAACTACTGCGCACAGAACAACCAAGCCCAAGCACTACACTACTGAGCCGGTGCTCTAGAGCCGAGAGCCGTAACTACCGAAGCCTAGAGCCTGTGCTCCGCACCTAGAGAAGCCGTCGAAACGAGAAGCAAAGCTCCCCACCCCACAACTAGAGAAAGCCTGGTGCACAGCAACGAAGACTCGGCACAGCCAGAAATATACAAACAGAATTTTTAAAAATCTGACATTATTCTCTTTTAAAGAAAACAGTATAAACAATAAAAGACACTTCTCTATTTCAAAAAGGGGACTGAAACCAAATATTTTAACAGAATATGCTCCTGTTGCTTTTATCACTCAGGAAGTAACAGCGGTTTTAGGAGCTGTGTTCCTGAAACTGGGGGTGAAGAACAGGTATATATTTCTTGTTACATTATAATAACTAGAAAATAACAGAACACTTCCAAATCCCTCCTGCCTGTCCCTCCCCTTCTTTCTCAAGCAGCCACTTTGGTCACCGTAGTTTGCACTTTCTACAGTTTTCTATAAGCAGAACTTTATAATATGTACTCTTTATCTTCTTTCAATCAGCATTGTTATCCTGAGATTTGTCCATGTCATTCCATGTGTCAGTATGTCTTTCCTTTTCATTGCCTCAGGGATTGTGTTCCACAGGGTGAACATGATTCCTTTCTATCAAGTGCTTTCTGCATGCCAGACAAGGTCCCAGTGAGTTGAATCTGCAAATTGAGTTTTAATCCCCAAATTGGTCTGAAAGGAAGTGTTGTGATCTCCACTTGACAGCCGAGGTAATTAAAAGACTCAGCTTCTCCCAGGTTACACAGCTGGTAAATGCAAGAGTCAGAATTTGAACTTACGTCTGGCTCCAAAATTCACTTGTTCCACTGGACGTCTGCTCTGTGCATAATAAGAACAGGAAAGAGTTTTATTTGAGCCAGACTAAGGACTAGCCCAGAAGTCATCTTTCCAGATTACTCTGAGAAGCTGCTCGGGAGAAGCAGGGTTTTCAGCACAGTTTTTATATCTTGAGAGAACAAAAAACAATAAACAAAGACTTTTGGACTCTGTGGGAGAAGGCGAGGGTGGGATGTTTCGAGAGATCAGCATCGAAACATGTATATTATCTAGGGTGAAACAGATCATTAGCCCAGGTTGGATGCATGAGACAAGTGCTTGGGCCTGGTGCATTGGGAAGACCCAGAGGGATCAGGTAGAGAGGGAGGTGGGAGGTGGGATCGGGATGGGGAATACATGTAAATCCATGGCTGATTCATGTCAATGTATGGCAAAAACCACTACAATATTGTAAAGTAATTAGCCTCCAACTAATAGAAATAAATGGAAAAAAATAAAATAAAATCAATGTAACTTCCAATGGCAGTAACTATCTAGTTAATAAAAATGCTTTATTAACCATCAAAAAAAAATTAAACAAGTCAGGGTTACATTTCTTTAGTGGCTCAAAATAAAGAACAGACTAGCTCGTACACAGCGAGTCAGCAGGGCCTGGCGCCCAGGAAAGGAGTATTATCATCAAAGGAGGACTAGCATTGTCATTCCAGGAGAAGGGGCATTCAATCTTTATTTTCTATTGTGGACTTTCTTTACTTCTGGTCAACGTGGCCTTTCCTTAAATAAATAAAGCAGATGTACAATGTATTTGAGCTTCCCAGGAGACACTAGTGGTAAAGACTCTGCCTGCCAATGCGGGAGACGAAGGAGATGAGGGTTCAGTCCCTGGGTGGGGAAGGTCCCCTGGAGGAGGTAATGGCACTCCACTCCAGTATTCTTGTCTGGAGAATCGCACGGACAGAGGAGCCTGGCAGGCTACAGTCCACGGGGTCGCAAAGAGTCGGACACGACTGAGCACCTGAGCACACACACAATATATCTATGATAGGCCACAAACAGCCTAGTTTAGTTAGCATAAAATTCAAGTTAACTTATGCATAAGGCAGAATGACTTCACTGTATCTCAAAATGTGAATTTTTTATCTTTTAAAATCAAGACCCTCTAAAATCCTGGCCACGCTGAGTGTTCTGGGTTCCTCAGCAGCAAGATGCATTTTTTTTTTCTTTCTCTTCTTTTCTCTTTTTCTTTCTCTCTTCTCTTTCTTTCTCTTCTCTGCTTTTAAGAAAACATTGATTTGGCTGCATCGGGTCCTGTTTGCAGCATGCGACCTCTTCCTTGCATCACATAGGATTTTTCATTGTGCTACAGAGACCAGAGTGCATGGACTGTCGTTGTGTCAAGTGGGCTTAGCTGCTGCAAAGAATGTGAGCTCTTAGTTCCCCGACCAAGGTTTGAACCCTTATCCTCTGCATTGCAGGCCAGATTTTTTTTTTCTTCGATAGCTCGGTTGGTAAAGAATCCGCCTGCAATGCAGGAGACCCTGGTTCGATTCCTTGGGTCAGGAAGATCCGCTGGAGAAGGGATAGGCTACCCACTCCAGTATTCTTGGGCTTCCTTGGTGGTTCAGCTGGTAAAGACTCCGCCTGCAATTGGGAGGCCTGGGTTTGATCCTTGGGTTGGGAAGATCCCCTGGAGAAGGGAAAGGCTACCCACTCCAGTATTCTGGCCTGGAGAATTCCATGGACTAGTCCGCGGGGTTCCGAATTGCCAGGCACGACTGAGTGACTTTCACTTTTTTTTTTTCCAAAATGATTTCTAATCAGATACTTCTGTTTTGCCTGTACTCTAAAGATATATTTTTCCTGCTTTTCCTTCTTTATTAAAGGATACCCACAGGAAATAAAATCTCTGAACTGGCCTTCTCTGAATACTGTGTGGTGGATTCCTAACCACTGGAACACCAGGGAAGTCCCTTCTCTTTTCTTTTATGGAGATGAGATTCACACACACCATAAAGGTAACCGTTTTAAAGGGAACAATTCAGTTTCATTTAGTATATTCAAGATGTTGTACAACTCTCACCTCTGTCTGGTTCTAGAACATTTTTTCACTACCCCGCCCCTGTACCCACTAGCAGTAACTTCCCTTGAATCTTGAAAGCAGCCAGCAATCAAATTTCCAGCATGACCCCCTCCCCAGGGCATCTGTCCCTGTTGCCAAGGTCAAGGTGTGCTTGCCTACCTCACTCCCCCTCACCCCCGCCCTGGCAGGGTGCCCAGCGGTGTGGGTGGGAAAAGGTGCCCAGGCTCTGTGAGTGGAGGTCTCCCACCCCCTGCCTGACGCATGACCGGAGCTAGAGAGGAAATCCCTTCTCCTGCCCTGGGGTTTCCACTTCCTAAGGGTCTCCTGGGTCTGCGGAGCCCTGCTGGCTCAGAGCCAGCTCTCCTGCTCGGCACAGACCATCTCCTGTGGCCTGTCCAGGTTCCAGTGATGCTGAAATCTCAGCTTATTTCCCCGCTGAAGCAAGCACAGCCTGTCACTCTTGGAACAGCACGATGGAGAAAAACTGCAGTCTCCCGTGGCGGGGGCCAGGGGTGGGGGTGGTAGGGGTGGTGGACAGAAGCCATGCCCAGCACAGGGACGCAGAGCCAGGATAGACTTTTAGATCCAAATTTTCAAAGCAAATTCAGCAGCGCCGTCTGGGGCTTCAGGTTGCTGCCCAAGAGGCACATAGGGCCAGAGGGTGGCCACCAGCGCCAGACCCTGCCTGCCAGCCACACTCCGGCAGAAGATCATGTCTGGGGCTTATTTTTGTTTTTTTAAATTATGAAAGCATGATGACACATTTCCAGGAGTCTTGGAAGTACAGAACTAGGTTTCATATGGTGCAATTATTTTTTTAAGTAGATAACTGATGATTTTTAGTGGGAATTTCAATATCAAACTCTCAAACATTAATAGAATGAATATACAGAGAATTAGAAGGATATACGGAGCTTCATTTTCTTGAGTAACTGCTTTAGTGAGAGATTTCATACATTTCACCCATTTTTTAAAAAATGGAATTTTAAAAAATATTTATTTATGTATTTATTTATTTTGGCTGTGCCGGGTCTTAGCTGTGGCATGGGGGATCTTTGATCTTTGTTGTGGCATGTTGGGTTTTTTTTTTTTTTTAATTGTGTCAGGCAGATCTTTAGTTGTGGCTTGTGGGATCTAGTTCCCTGACCAGGGATGGAACTCCAGGTCCCTGCCTTGGGGGTGCAGAGTCTTAGGCACTGGACCACCAAGAAAGTCCACAATTCACCCATTTTAAAGGGTCCAGTTTAATGGTTTATAGTATATCCCCAGAGCTAGGCAATCCCCACCAGAGCCCATGTTAGGACATTTCTATCACCCCATAAAGGGCTTCCCTAGCGGCTCAGATGGTAAACTGTCTGCAATGCAGGAGACCTGGGTTCAATCCCTTGGTTGGGAAGATCCCCTGGAGGAGGACTTGGCAACCCACTCCAGTATTCTTGCCTGGAGAGTCCCCAAGGACAGAGGAGCCTGCCGGGCTACAGTCCCTGGGGTGGCCAAGAGTCGGACACGACTGAGCGACTAACACACACTTCACTCCAAAGAGACCCCTGCCCACGAGCAGTTACTTCTTGTCCCCTCCCACAGCAGCCTCACCCCCACCCCCACTCCAAGCCACTAATCTGCTTTCTGTCGTCTCAGGGGAATTTTTTTTTAATAAAATGTTTTCATTTTAATGTGACAGCAAAGAGAACAAAACTTTCCATAGTTCTCTTTTAACATCCAACAAATAGCTATCAAAAGTCATGAAAATATTAGATTTTATTGGTCATGCCAATAAAGCACCCCACAAAATGTGCTATAGAAGTTTGTTCATAAAATACATCTTTCCCCTCAACAAGCTAAGATTGTTTAGTTAAAGGGTGGCAGCAGATATGAGGACCCTAGTATAATGTATACTAGGACCCTAGTATCATGAAGTTGCTCAGTTGTGTCCGACTCTTTGCGACCCCATAGACTGTAGCCCATCAGGCTCCACGGTCCATGGAATTTTCCAGGCAAGAATACAGGAGTGGGCTGCCATTTCCTTCTCCAAATATAGGACCTAGGACCCTATATTATGATTAATTATCCATAACTAATAATATAAACAGTGTCTCTGTGGATTTGTCTGTTCTGGATATTTCACATAAATAGAATCACACACTGTCTGTCTGTTTGTGTCTGACTTCCTCCTCTCAGCATGATGTTTTTCAAGTTCATCCAGGGAGTAGCATGTGTCAGGGCATCATTCCTTTTTTATGGCTGAGTAATATTCCATTGTATGAATGGACCACATTTTGTTTATTCATTCATCATTTCATTATTCATTGATGGACATTTGGGCTGTTTCCACCTTTTGGCAATTGTGACTGGTGCTGTTGTGGTTGTGTTTGTACAATTATCTGAGTCCATATTATAAAATCTCTCAGGTATATATTTATATACACACATATATAGAGAGAGACACATACATATATATATATACATATATGTATGCATGCTAAATCTCTTCAGTCTTTGAGACCCTATGAACTATAGCCCCTCCAGGCTCCTCTGTCCATGGGGATTCTCCAGGCAAGAATAGTGGAGTGGGTTTCCATTCCCTCCTCCATGGGAACTTTCCCAACCCAGGGATCAAACCCTCATCTCTTGTCTCCTGCATTGGCAGGTGGGTTCTTTACCACTAGAGCTACGTGGGAAGCCCATATATGTGTATATACAAGTAGAATTGCTGAATCATATGCTAATTCTGTATTTATCTTATTGAGGAATTGCCAGACTATTTTTCACAGCTACCACACGATTTTAAATTCCCACCAGCAGTGCAGAGGTATTCCAGTTTCCCCATGTCCTCCTCGACACTTGTTAGTTTCTGCTGCTTTGGTAGTAGCCATCCTGACAGGTTGGAGAAGGCGTCTTGTTGTGGTTCTGATTTTCATTTATTTGATGACTAGAGATTTAGGGCGACTTGTCATGTGCTAATTGGTCATTTCTGTATCATCTTTGAAGAAATGTCTATTCAAGCCCTTCGCCTATTTTTCAGTTAGGTTGTTTGTCCTTTTAAGGCTGAGTTATAAGAGTTTTTTTTTAATATATATATATTCTGGTACTGATCCCTCATCAGCTATACTGTCTGCAACTATTTCATTCCGTTTCGTCTTGTCTTTTTACTTTCTTGATAGCTCACTCCCCACGCTGCACTACATGGTATGTGGGATCTTAGTTCCCCGACTAGGCATCAAACACGTGCCCCCTGCATTGCAAGTGGAGTCTTAACCACTGGACTGCCAGGGAAGTCCTTCTTGATAGTCTTTGATGCACGAAAGTTTTAACCTGTTTTCTTTTGCTGCTTGTGATTTTAGCATCATATCTAAAATAAAATGGATAGTGAGTCTGCCAAGCGGGGTCCTAGGCTGAGGGACCTCTGGGGACTGACGACTCAGGAAGGGGTGGGCCAGGGGTGCCTGTCCCAGATCGTATTCTGGAATGCAACACGACTGATGGGCAGTGTGACCAAGTCACACCACCCCCCTCTCCCCTCTGTTGTGGAGCTCGCCTTTTGACAGCGGGCAGGAGAGGATGATGGCTGGGGCGAAGGCAAGAAGGGGAAAGACCAGGAGACTGACCTAGATTTTCTTCCTTCCCCTTTTTCTTCCCTCTTTCCCTCTCTTTCTCTTTCTTTTTATGATTGAAAAAGAATAAACTAATCTTAGGATCATGCAATTGTGGCTATATGACATCATACATTTGTTAAAGCACATAGAATGGATTTCCCAGGTGGTGAAGTGGTAAAGAATCCACCTGCCAATGCAGGAGATGTAAGAAACTTGGGTTTGATCCCTGGGTTGGGAAGATTCTCTAGAGGAAGGGATGGCAACCTATTCCAGTAATCTTGCTTAGAAAATTCTATGGAAAGAGGAGCCTGGTAGGCTACAGTCCATGGGATGGCAAAGAGTAGGACATGACTGAGCGACTCAGCACACATTTTCTGAAAATAGAATGTACACCACCCTATTATAAACTGCAGACTTAAGTAATAATATATCAATATTCATATTCATCAGTTGTTAACAAATGTACCACCCCAGTGTAAGATGTTAATAATAGGGGAAATTGTTGCAAGGGGAACTGTGAACTTTCTAGTCTACTTTTCTGGAAACTTAAAGCTGATCCAAAAAAAAAAAATCTATAAATTAAAAAAAAAATGTAAACAAGAAATACTATATGGTAGTAATACAACTTGCAATGATTGCAAGTGTATGTGAAAAATGAAAGAGAGAAAAAGTAATATTAATATATTTGGTAAATACATGGTCAAATTTTTAAAAAATATTTTTACTAATTAAAGAAAAATAAAAATTTAAATGATTTGAAAATTTTTCAATAACATAAAGTAATTAAATAAAATTTAAATCTTTTTCATAATTTCTTTTGAAATAATTTCAGAATTACAGAAAAATGGCAAAGAACCAAAAAACCTTCTTTCAGATGGATTCCCTGAAGGTGGACATTTGATGATGTTTGCCCTCGGTCCCTTGCTTTCTAGATCTCCACTTATCATAGTGATTTATTTTCTGAATCATCCCTGAGCAGTTGACAAATATGCTACCCACTCACCTGACACTATCCCACACACAAGGACATTCTCCTACAAAACCCACTTGCCACTGCGTGAACCCACCATTACACTAGGGTGGTGCCACTCGGCACTCTCCAGGGGCCATTTGGACTCCAGCTGACCCTTTAGTTAGAACACTGAACACTTCTCAGTCTTTTTTCCTTCATGGTCCTGATGGTTTAAAAGAATAGAGTTAAAAAAATTTTTTTTTAATTTATTTTTTTGGCGCCCTGCGTCTTGGTTGCTGCATGTGGGCTCTCTCCAGTTACGGCAAGGGCGGGCTACTCTCTAATTGTGGTGTGTGGGCTTCTCGTTGTGGTGGCTTCTCTCGTGAAGCATCAGCTCCAGGCTTGCAGGCTTCACTAATCACAGCTTTCAGGCTCAGTAGCTGCATCTCAAGGGTTTAGTTGCTTTGCAGCATGTGGGATCTTCCCCCACCAGGGATCAAACTCATGTCCTCTGCATTGGCAGATGGATTCTTAACCACTAGACCTCCAAGGAAGTCCTAAAGAATAGAGTTTTAATAGAGACAGAAGACAGATGAGTGGTTGCTTAGGGTGGGAAGAGGATGGAGGGGTGGTATGATAGCTAGAGGCTATGGGATTTCTTTTTGAGCTCATGAAAATGTTCCGTAAATGCCTATGATGATACTTACACAAACACGTGTGCCTGCATGCTCAGTCACTAGTTGTGTCCAACTCTTCGCAACCCACTGGACTGTAGCCATCAGGCTCCCCTGTCCATGGAATCCTCCAGGCAAGAATACTTGAGTGGGTTGCCATGTCCTCCTCCAGGGGATCTTCCCAACCCAGGGACTGAACCCACATTTGCGTCTCCTGCATTGCAGGCATTTTTACTGCCGAGCCACTGGGGGAGTACATATATATATGTGTGTATACTATAGTATATATGTGTATATACTAAAAACACCACTGAATTGGACACTTTAAATGGTCAAATTGTATGGTGTGTGAATTATATCTCAATAAATTTGTTGGGAAAAAAAGAACACACACCTTTCGGTCTATAGATGACTCTCAACCTGGAGCTATCAGTAGACCCTATGTCCAGAGTCAGGCCCCCGTATTCTTGGCAGAACCACAGAATCAATGACGTATTCTTCCTAGGATACAACATCAGGAGGCTCCCCTGTCATCTGGTCCCTTCACTGGGTGTTATCTTGTGTGTAGTAAAGAATTGAACCGGATTCAAAAAGAGTCTGGACTTTGCTATTGGCTCTTGGGACATGCCCTCTAAACCTCTGGGATATCCTGCCTGAGAAGAGTGTGTTTGTTTACCTGGAAACTTGGGCCATACCAAATAATCTAATTTACGATGGGGATCTCAGGCTGTGTGATCTCAGGGTGACCCCCAGATGGCCTGGAGACTAAAGGTCAGGCACATTGGCAGTTGACCTTGGACCTCCAATGAAAACTCCGGTCATTGAGTTTTGAGCGAGCATCTCTGGTTGGCAGAACACCATGTGTGTTGTCGCACATTGCCAGGAACATAACTCTTTGCTGATTGCACTGGGTGGGGGAACTTCTGGAAGCCCGTGCCTGGATTTCTTCTAGACTCTTCTCTGCTCTTGGCTGATTTTAATCTATATCTTTTCACTGTTATATATAACAGCTTTCAGTGAGTTCTGTGAATCCTTCTAGAAAATGATTGAACCTGAGGGAGGTCTTCATTCAGTACAGTTGCTCAGTTGTATCCAACTCTTTGTGACCCCATGAACTGCAACACACCAGGCTTCCCTGTCCATCACCAACCCCTGTAACCTGCTCAAACTCACATCTGTCGAGTCAGTGATGACATTTGTGCTTGGTGTCAGAAGTGAGGGTGGTCTTATGCCTCCTAATTTCACACTTTGATACCAAGGGTCTCCACCACAAGGCCCTGTGTTCCTTTTTGTCACTGGCAGGTATTCTGTGGGCAAATCCTTTGTGTCTACACCAACACCTGTTCCTTCCATCCTCCTATCATCATCATTAGCATCTATTATGATCCTGCCTGAACTAGTTATCTCCATGGTGGGTGACAAAGGGCACTTCTCTGTTCCCATTACTTGTCTCAGTTTATTAGTAGATAGTCTATACCACTGATTCTCTTGGTGAGTGACAGCTGATAAAAATGAGCTTTGAATCATTCCTTGATAGAACTCATAGTATGATGGCATCTTTCCAAACATGGTTTTCTTGGGAAATGGGTATTTTGTGCATATACCAAGAATTTGGTTTGCAAAGTGAAAAACTTGGGATCTTCTAAACCAGTGATTCTCAGCTGGGGGTGGTTTTATTGGCATCTGCTGGGTTTGCTTGTGCTTGGTCACTCAATTGTGTCCAAATCTTTGTCATCCTATGGACTATAGCCTGCCAGGCTCCTCTGTCCATGGGGATTCTCCAGGAGAGAATACTGGAGTGGGTTGCCATGCCCTCCTCCAGGGTATCTTCTCAACCCAGAGATCGAACCCAGGTTTCCTGCATTACAGGTGGCTTCTTTACCGTCTGAGCTACCACGGAAGCCCAAGAATAGCATAGACAGCTCCCCTGCATGGCAAAGAATAATCTGGCCCCAAATGTCAGCAGTGCTGTGGCAGAGAAATCCTGGAATAAAGCCTTAGAGTTGCCCTCACTGGCTTTCTACAGTTAGACCCTCTCTTTCGTGAGTCTAAGTGGGAGCTCTGAAAGGTTTGTTGCCCAGCACTGAGATGCTGCACCTGGACCACTGTTCTTCTCAGGAACCAGCTCCCGATCTTTCACCGGCTTTGGAAAAGCAGGTGGCTCACAACCGAAGCCATTTTTTGACAATGGGATGCCCGTCCTGTTCTGGGCTGAGGGGCTACAGGAGATGTGAGTGGGAACAAAGGGGATGCACATGAGTGTACAACCAACTGTGGGCTGGACACGGTCACATTGTGTTGTCTGGTCAATCTCTTCAACAAGCCCTGTAGGGTCAGAATCTGCCCTCCAGGAGGGTCTATGAAATTACCCGGCTGGTGAGTGGCAGAAGTTCAGACTAGGCAGGCTTGTCCTTCTCTCTGCCTCCTGCATGTCCCACCAAATCCTAGCCAGAACTTGGGTACATTTGGTGAGATGCAAAATGTTGCAAAGCCCTATGTTGGTCTCTCTGCTCTCTCTCTTGAATCTCAAAAGTCCTTCCTCTTATCAGAGCCACCTCTCTCTCTCTTTTTTTGGTCACACCACGCAGCACGCAGGATCTCAGTTCCCTAACCAGTGTTTGAAATCGTGTCCCCTACAGTGGAAGCACAGAGTCTTAATCACTGGACCACCGGGGAAGTCCCCATTGGATTCTCTTAAAAACCACAGCTAGATGTTCATAGCTAGATGCTTGGCACTCTCCCTTTGCCTCCCCACTCTTTAGACAAAATCTGAGTTATCAGGGAAATGCAAATCAAAACCACAATGATATACCTCCTCACACCTACCAGGATGACCAGAATCAAAAAGTTTGACATTAATAAGTGTTGTCAGGGATGTGGAGAAATTGCAATCCTTGTGCACTGTTGGTGGGACTGCAAATTGGTGTGGCTGCTGTAGAAAACAGTTTGGTGGTCTCAGAAAATGAAACAGAATTATCCCACGATCCAGCTATTCCACTACTAGGTACAGGCTCAAAGGATTGAAAACAGGTGTAAAAAAAAAAAAAACCTTGCACATGAATGTTCATAGCCAAACTATGAATATTCACCATTGTCAAAAGGTGTAAACAACACAAATGTTCACTAATATGTGGATGGATAAACAAATCATGGCATATCCATATAGTGGAGTATTACTCAGCCATAAAAAAGAACAAAAACTTGATTCATGCTACAGCATGGATGAATCTTAAAGACATTATTCTAAGTGAAAGAAGCAACACATCAAAGGTCACATAGTCTGTGATTCCATTTATATGAAATATCCAGAACAGGCAAATCTGTTATAGGGAAGAATAAAACCTGACTTCAGGTTGGATCTGTTACTTTAACCTTTGCTTCCCATTGCTTTGTTCACTAAAAGGATACTGTCTACACATAATGTCCTGCCTGGAGAAACCTTCCTCTCTGTCTGAATGTTAAACTAAAGTGTCTTTGTTCAGGGAAACATTCTGATTCTGTTCATCTGTGAATGGCTGGAAGAAAGAAATGAACACATCCCCTCCCCAAGCCTGGCCAGTCCAGGAGATATTCGCAAGATTAATGCCTTCTTTTACTTTACTTCCTCACTGCTTCCCCCCTCTGTGTTCTGTGAAAGAAACTGGCATCCAGACCTCAGTAAGATGGTTATTTTGAGACATTAGTCTGCCATCTTCTCTGTCTGCTGGTTTTCTGAATAAAGTTGTTATTACTTGCCTCAACACCTTGTCTCCCGACTTACTGGCTTATGTGGCAAGCAGAGTGAGCTTGGACTAAGTAACAAATCTACAGAAATAGAAAAGCAGATTAGTGGTTGTCAAGGGCTGGGGGGTGGGGTGGGGCGGGGGTGGGGTATGACTGCTTAATGCACACAGGGTCTCTTTTCAGAGTGACAAGATGTTCTGGAACTAGACAGAGGTGATGCTTATGCAGTGTTGTGAATGTACTAAATGGCACTTTAAGAATGGTTAAAGTAGTGATTTTTATGTCTCTGGATATTGCAGATATCCACCTGGTAACAAGGCCTTAGGACAGAACAAGAGTAGAGGGTCCTTTCAGGTTGGGAGGTCCCCTTGGAAGAGATGATGTTTAAGCTGAGACTTAGAGTCTAGCCAGGAGGAGATGGCCATTCAGAGAGCTGGAGGAAGGGCCTGCAGTCTGTGGACATGGCCTGAGCAAAGGTTGGGCAGTGGGACCTGGCCTGGTGGAGGCTGGAGCAGCAGGAGATGACCTTGGTCTTGACCTTAGTCCTGAGGGGGAGGGAATCCTTGTTTTGTTAATGTGTGTGGGCAGAAAGAGGACAGAGAAGAGCCTAGCTAGACTTGCCATGGTGCCACAGGCATTCACAGTGCAGACAAAACCTACTCCCAATTTGGATGGACTCTAGAACCTTCTAGGGGAGCCCAGGGTGGCACAGGGAACTGGGAGAGGGCGAGCGGGAAGCCTTCTCAGGCCACAAGGTTCAATGGAACCCTCTTCTCTGCAGGAGTGCTCACTGAACCCCAGCACCCCTCTTGGGCTGCAGCTCATGACTGACCCACAATTCATGGCTGACCCAATATTTCAGCCGTCATCATTAGCCAGGATGAGATACTGCTGCTGGCATGAGGCCCGCATTCTCTGGATTCCAGGTTTTGGAGGGAGACCTAGGAAGTGGGTGCGCGGGGGAGAGGAGCCCAGAAACAGCTCTGGTTTCCTGGGTGCGGTCCCTGAACAAGGCCCAGAGCTGAGCTTTCTGCACACACCATCGTCTTGCTAAGTCCTAGCAGCATGTAGGAGGGTGGGGTTATGACTATGCCTGTGTGACGGACAAGGAAAACCAAGTCCAGATTGATCAGCACTGCCCCAGATGTGGAGCTGGGTTGGGACCCCTAGGTCTGAGTCCAAGTTCCCACCCAGACCCAGCCCTTCACTTGCTGTGATCTGGACTCAGGCTATCAGAATGACCCAGTGGGGCCAAACCTAACTTAGGCCAAGGAAGTGACGAACTGGACTTAGGCACAGATTTCAACTTATATAGCTATTATTCCCTTCCTAGGCAGTGCCTAAGAAATCACTTTAGATTATTTGCTGACAGGTCCCTGTATTAGGATGAATAGGATCCGCCTATAATTCATGTCCACCCAGAATCTCAGAATACGATCTTATTTGAGTCATAAATCCAAATGCATCTGGGTCTTTGCAAATGTGATTAATTACAATGAGGTCATACTGGATTAGGGTGGGCCCTCGATCCAATAAGACTGGTGCTCTTATAAAAAGAGGGAAATCTGGAGACTTCCTATTGGCTCCCCAGGTGGTGCAGTGGTAAAGAATCCGCCTGCCAGCGCAAGAGACTCAGGTTCAGTCCCTGGGTTGGGAAGATCCCCTGGAGGAGGAAATAGCAATCCACTCTCATATTCTTGCCTGGAAAATTCCATGGCCCGGAGTCCGGCAGGCTACAGTCCGTGGGGTCGCAAAGAGTCGGACATGACTAAAGCAAATTAGCACAGCCCAGCACATGCACAATAAGATAAAAAAGGCTACAAACCAATTGATTCTTCTGAGGTGCTGGGGCAAAAGCAGAGTACTGCACATGAGCCCTGCGCCTAGCACCAAGAAGGGGGTGGGCATCCACCTGAGCTACACCTCCTGCCCAACCTACTGATCTTCCCCCACCCTCATCCCATTTAAGGAACTATCTCAACTCCCATCTCAGAGAGTGAGCAAAAGCATCAGTTTCTTTCTTCTTAAAATTAAAAAAATACATATTTATTTATTTGTCTTCATCGGGTCTTAGTTGCTGCACTCAGGATCTTTCTTTGCAGTACATGAACTCTCTAGCGGAGGCACATGGGGAGGCATGTGGGAGCCTAGCTCCCCAACCAGGGATTGAACCTGCATTTCCTGCATTGCAAGGTGATTCTTAACCATTGGACAACCAAGGAAATTTCAGCACCTGTTTCCTGTTCTCACTTCCTTGTACTGCAGTCTTGCCTGAATTTCTGGCCTCTTAATTTCTATTGATCTAAGAATCCAAAGGGATTCCCAGATGGCACTGGGAAAGAACCCATCTGCCAATGCAGAAGACGTGAGAGATGCGGGTTTGGTCCCTAGGATGGAAGGTCCCCTGGAGGAGGGTATGGCAACCCATTCTAGTATTCTTGCCTGGAGAATCCCATTGACAGAGGAGCCTGGTGGGCTATAGTTCATAGGGTCACAAAGAGCTGAACACAACTGAAGTGGCTGAGCACACACACCAAACAGTCCAAGGACCCTAGGATGGAACAACTGGAGCAATATATCAACAAGCCCAGGTACTCCAAAGATTGCCAACAGCCACTAAAATTTGGGAGAGAGGCAAGGAATATATTCTCCCTCACAGTCTCCAGAAGGAACCAACTGTGCCAACATTTTATTTTCAGATTTCAGGCTGCCTGAACTGTGAGGGAATAAGTTCTTATTGTTTAAGCCACCTGGTCTGTGGCCTTATATTACAGCAGCTCCAGGACACTAATTAAGACCCCAGAAGTGGTTGTTGCAGCAAACAGCATTCACTTCTGCCATGGACTGGAACTGCAAATAACAACTGGAAAGCCCTCTGCTGACGTGCATCTGCCCTCACCACTGCTGTGAAATTGCTTGGACATTTTCACGATGCAAAAGAGCAGGACATGGCATGCACATAAGCAGCATCATGTGTAGCTGGCTTTGGGGAACCTGCATGGCAGAGATCCCGTCCTTAGCGTTTGCCTTGACCTCTGCTGAGCTCTGGACTGAGCATCTTAAGGTCAGATGCGTGAAATCCACCTTCTCGTTACTGATCTTTATTAATTCAACTGCAAAGTGGAATTGAGCTGTTTTGGGCTTCTGTGAGATGCTGAAAATACAGAGTCAGAGAGAGAGAGAGAAAAAGAAAGCCAAGAGCTGCCATTGTGGGCATTCCCAAAGCACATTGCTTGCTTTTTGGAAATATATACGCAAGCAAGTATATTTGCATATATTTCCATATGCCATCATTGCTCTATTGAGATATCATTGACACGCCATCAAATTTACCTGTTTTCAGCATACAGATCAATGATTCTTCATAAATTTACAGCTTTTACATCATGACAACCCACTTTTAGAATATCTTTTCATGCACTTGTCTGCCATTTGTATATCTTTTTTGGGATCCTTCCTCAAAGTCTGCCCTGGGAGAGGGCTCACACTAACCAGACGGAGAGGCCTCTGCTTCTCTGTCGACCCAGCACCCCTAGTCCTCACACGCTGGGGGCATAGAAGACACAGGGTGAATGACATCACACAGGTGCGGGAAGATCCCCGCAGTTACCTTTCCCTTTCCTCCAGGCTCCTGCTCCCCAGGCAGCGGGAGGTGAAAGTGCTTGGGTCCTGTTGAAATCGCCTTCCTGCATCCCTCTCCCCGGTTACTGTTCTCCCCTGGCCCCATACCGGATCTTCCCTGATATGTGGGAATCACCCATGACCCCTCCTTCCTTCATCGGTTTGTCCTTCATCCCCTGGATGGGCACACAGGCTGCTTCTCATCATCCACCGCCCCTGAATAATACAACTGTGAAAGCTCCTGGCCGGCTGACCTTGAAGCATCCATGTCCTTCCAGCAGGGTCAAGGGTCACATGCAGTTTCAGCTTCATTAACATCACTGGCCACACCACGGGTGATGACCTGGCTGTGTCCTCCTGGACGGCCAATGTCACCCACCACAGCCACTCCTGCCCTGTGCCCCCTCTGGCTTGGAGGGACTGGCCATTTGGTGCTGAGCCCCTATCTTCTGCCAGCGGTGAGCTCATCAGATGCCATGTCCTGACTGCTGGGTGCTCGGTGGGCCCAGGACCTGCTGGCTCTCTGGAAGAACAAAACATTTCTTACAGTTGGACCATCTACCTTGTCCTCCCACCCACACCCAGACCCAGACCGCCACGCCACTCATCACTGGTGCACTGGGACCTATTTAGCGATCTCTTCCAGTGGGGTAAACGCAGCCAGTTCTGCCCTGACACATGCTTGAAAATGACCACTTTCATCACACCAACCACAGGGCTCATGGGAAAAAGGAGGCAGGATGCCACCCTCAAAAACCGTATCAGCAACACATTGAAAAAAGACAGGCAGTTACTGATAGCCCCATTGTACACACATTACATGGCTGGGAAATGATGTGGATTAACTAACAGCGCATGTGGCACTTGACCTTGGAAAAGATCTGAGGTGTGTGTGTGGATGTGATGTGGGAAGGCTGCAGACTGTGGGTCACTGTGCAGTCCTAGTTTCTGCACAGGAGGTAGTTTCTGAGATGAAATGGGACGTTGTCATTCCAGACAGGGGTGGGCAGGCTGGCTCCTAACAGCTCAGGCAGTGTAGATGTTGAGGGTTTGTGTGTGTGTGTGTGGTTTGTATATTCCCATGTGGCTGTGGTCTCGCAGACCAAATCCTGCATTAGCAATACCGCATTCCATCAAATTATGTTCAAATCTTTCCCTTATGTATCCATTGTGTTGGAACAAATTTTTGTTTTCAAAACAAGCTTTAGGGCAGAAGTGACTGTACTCCCCCCAAGGCCAGCTTCAAGCTGCCAGCAGGAAGTCACTACGTGGGAAGAGACAAGTCATCACTAGAGAGTCTTTTCACCAACAGATTCTAAGGTCAGGGATACTCCCAAGAGCACAGAGAACAGTATGATGTAGCGAAATAATGAAGAACTGATAACTTTTGCACACTTGTCACTTTTATTTTTAATATGGATTTTTAATAGAAAGTTGGTATAACTTAATTTTTAGTAGCTGTTGTTCAGTCGCTCTGTTGTGTCCAACTCTTTGCAAACCATGGACTGCAGCACGCGTGGGTCTGTTACCCAGTGGCTCACACAAGTGCTGGAAATGTATCAGTGTGGGACTCTTCGCAGCACCCCACTGCAGCTCACGGGGGCAGGGAGGCTGTCACATGTGTGTACTGATGCCCATTCCGAACCAGGGGCCCAGCATCCCGCAGCGAATGGTGCTCAGGCCCCAGAGGAGACAGACAGGAAAGCAGGTTCACTGGGATAATAAGATCATGACTTCTGTACTGGGCACCACAGAGCGATGTTGAGGGCACGGTGGTCTGCTGTTCCCTTCCTGTTCACCCCATTAGTGAAGGAAGGATTGATGTTGTCGTTCAGTCGCCAAGTCGTGTCCAACTCTTTGTGACCCCACGGACTGCAGCACGCCAGGCTTCGCTGTCCTTCACCATCTCCCAGGGTTTGCTCAGACTCACGTCCATCGAGTCAGTGACGCCATCCAACCATCTCATCCTCTGCTGCCCTCTTCTCCTTTGGCCTTCAATCTTTCCCAGCATCAGGGTCTTTTCCAATAAATTGGTTCTTCTCACCAGGTGGCCAAAGTAGTGGAGCTTCAGCTTTGGCATCAGTCCTTCCAATGACTATTCAGGGTTGATTTCCTTTAGGATTGACTGGTTTGATGTCCAAGGGGCTCTCAAGAGTCTTCTCCAGCACCACAATTTGAAAGCATCAATTTGGCGCTCAGCCTTTTCTATGGTCCAACTCTCACAACTGTACACGACTAATGGAAAAACCTCAGCTTTGACTATATGGACCTTTGTCGGCAAAGTTATGTCTCTGCCGACAGAGGATGCCTCACGCTAAATAGTACAGACAACCAAACACGAAACACCCAACTCTGAACAGGTGAGATGGAGAGCAGTCTGTTAGTTACGTATACTCACAGCTCTGGGCGGGGTGGGGAAGGCACAGCCGGTTATGTAGGACCACAGGGGGGTTACACTTGGAGCTGAGTGGACCTCCAGAGGCTGTGGGAGGCAGGCTTTGTAGTAACAAGAGGGCGGGATGCCTCTGCTTCCCTCTGGAGGGCATGATCAGCTTATCTGAATAATAAGAAAGTGAGGGGATTCCCTGGCTTTCCAGTGGTTAGGACTCTGCACTTTCACTGTTGTGGGCATATTCCCTGATCAGGAAACTAAGATCCTAAAAGTCAGGTGGTGTGGCCCAAAAAAGAGAGAAAAAACCAAGAAAGAGAAATCTGTTAGCTAAGATTGGGTGGCGGTGGAGAGGGGGAGCTGGTTTGACTGCCACAGAAGGTAGCCAGGTGGGGTATAGCATCTCTTGCCAAGTGGGGGGCAGATGCGGTGAGATCAGTGAACTCAACTAGGCTTTGGGGGACCTGTATAGGCAGTACCTGAAATCTGAGGCCTTATGAGACAGGCAGGCTGGGAACGGGGGCAGATAGAGGTATCCCTGAAGGTGGAAGGAGGACAGGCAGCTATGGGATGACAGGAGGAAGAACATCCCAGGAAGAAGGGACAGCTGGCACCCAGGCTGGGTGTGGGGTGGTGGTGGTAGTGAGTTTGGGGTCCATGGAACCATGGAGGCATGTGTGACCAGAGCCCAATGGAGGAGGGGGCAAACAGAGGGCAGGAGGCTGGCCTCGAGACTGGGGAGTGGAGCCTGGTTTATGGAGGAGAAAGGGAAGGTGCGGGCTTCCCTGGATGGCTCAGTGCTAAAGAATCCGCCCGCAATGCGGGAGTCGCAGGAGACTCTGGTTCAGTCTCTGGGTCAGCAAGATCCCCCGGAGGAGGGCATGACTACCCTGGTCCAGTATTCTTGCCTGGGAAATCCCAGGGACAGAAGAGCCTTGCAGGCTACAGTCCATAGGGTGGCAAAGAGTCGGACACGACTGAAGTGACTTAGCATGCACGCAAGGGGAGGTGTGGAGGGGTGGGCAGACGTGAATTAAAAGGATTCCAATAGATGGCCCTGCTTGGTGCTAGCGTGGCTGGGTCAGGAGGCGGGGAACTCCTCCTGGTCTCTCCGCATTGCTGCGGCCCTTGTTGCCCTCCAGTCCATCCTGGCCCCTGCACAGCCCCTTCCACCGTCTGCGGCAGCAGGTCCTATCTCTCCTGAAGCCCCCGCTGCCTTCCCCCCTTGGTGCTCACTGGGTGACCAGGGCTTGTGGAATGGATTGGTGGGAGAGACTGCCTGGAGGACCCACTATGCCTGGGGGACAGGGAGGGTGCAAGGGAAGTTTCTGGAAGCAGCGGGAGTCAGGCAGGCAAAGGAGGAGACAAAGGGAAAGAGTTAAATAAAGGCAAGCAGCAAGGGTCAGCACAGGCTGGCACAGGGCATCCAGGAACTAGGGTGAGCTGGGAGCCACCAGGGCAACCCCCAGTTTGGACTTCCAGAGAGCCTAGAGGATTTGGGACAGGAGGGTCACGTGGTCAGTTCTAGAGTGCTAGAAGTAAGGTCGATAGCTGCAGGAGTCGCCCTTAGAGAGACCACCCGAAAAGTTTGCCGGGTGAAGCGAGACAGGGGTACCGATCTTGGGTATGGTATAAAAGGGAAGTGCCCCCAGGGAGAGGGAACTGCAACAGTGAGGGCACCCTGCTCTCAGAGAGGGAGGGGGTCCCCGCTCACCCCTGCTGTTTGCCAGAGGGGAAGGTGAGGTTCAGAGAGGGAGAGGCCTGGCCTAGGGGATCTGTGGATGGAAGAAGGAGGTGGGAAGAGGACAGAAGTGAGGACCAATAGTCTGATGTCTGGAGGCAGCTGCGGGTCTGGAAGTTTCGTCCCTTGGCCCGCCTCAGTTTCCCCAAAGAGCTCAGCCCCTCCTGTGTGCGCACTGCACAGGTTGCCCGGTCAAGGCTGGGGCAGGTGGGGGGCCCTGCAGGGTGTGGGGTGTAAGCGGCGGCGCGGAGACACAGCGGCCCCCGGGTGGGGCGGGGCGGGGCTGGTCCCTGGGGTGGGGGGATGCGGGGAGGCAGGAGAAACGGAGAGATCCAGGGAGTGGGCGCGTCCGGAGAGAGTACGGGGCTGAGTTGGGGGGTGCGAAGAGCAGGACAGGTCAGGTCCGATGAGGGGGACGGATTGGGCCAGGTCTTGGGGTGCATCCGGGCAGAGGGCGGGGCGGGTCCCAGGAGAGATTGGGGGAGAGTCAGTGGGTGGGCGGATGGGTCCGGAGAGGGGGCGGGGCCGGAGACCGGGAGGGGGTGAGCGGGGCGGGTCCGGGCAGGGGCGGGCCTGGGGACGAGGCGGGTCCGGGGAGGGGGCTGGTCGCCGGCTGCCCCAGCCTGGCCGGGCGCTGAGTGGGGGCGCATGGCGCCAGGCGCACGGCGCGGGGGCTGCGAACAAAGGGCCCCCGGCGGCGAAGCGGGGACGGCGGCACTCGGACCCCGGCCCTGGCCTGGTCCCGGCCAGGCCCCCTCCCCCGGCGCGGCGCCCCCGCGGAGCCGGAAAATGTGGGGCGCCCAGCTCGGGCCGCTGCTCCGGCTCTTGCTGCTGCTGCTGTCGCCGCGGGACGGCGTGCGCGCTGAGCAGCCCCAGACCTCGTGAGTAGTCCCGGGGCGAGAGAAAGCTGGCTGCCTTCTCGGGGTGGGGGACGCGGGGTCTGGCTCAGAGAGGTTCAGCGACCTGCCCAAGGCCACACAGCCTCCGAGCTGGGCGGGACCTGAGTCTTGACCCCCCCAGCCCCACGAGTAGGACTGGAAAAGGGGCAGCCTGAGACTTAAGAAGCGGCCCCCGGGAAGGTCCTGGGACTCCCCAGAGCTAAGGCAGAGAGGCCACCCCTATCTCACCTCGCCCCCTTGGTGTGACCAGGGCTGGCTTCTTGGATGGCGATTTCAAGTTATCCGTGGCTTGAAGGTAAGAGGTGCGTGTCTTAGCTGAGAAATGGAAGGAGAGACCTACCGTTCGTTTTCCTTGGGAGGGCGTGGCGCTGGGGGAGGAAGTGTTTGTTTTCCTTCCACATTTTTCTTGAAGTTTGCTTACAGAGCTTCTGGTGAGCTGACACAGTGAGGAGGGGAATTCACTAGCTGCTCAGGAGAATTTCCCATGAGTTGGCTTCACAGGGAATAGTCCCAGACCTGCCAAGTTTGGGTGAGCCCTGAGGGGGGTGTGGGCTCAGGGGGCCTGCCTCCAGCTGCCCGGGCTCAGCCTTTAGTCCAGCCCTGCCTTTATGAGCCTTGTTCAAACAGTCCTTGTATAGGAGTTCCCAGAAAACAGGTCAACAGTGAGCCGAGGTGGGCGGGGGCACCTCCAGTGCTCCTCCTCTGATTCAAGGCTTTGAAAAGTAAGACACCGAACTGCAATTCGAGACTTGGGATTACCTCCCCTTGGCCCTGTGAAATTGGAACCCAGCAAACTTTTGACCTGATGCTTTCAAAGCTTGCTCCCTTAGGATAGCCGTTTCCAGCTGAGGGGCGATTTTTGTCCCCCTGGGGTCATTCAGCAATGTCCAGGGGGTATTTTGGGTTGTCACATCAAGAGGGAGGGCTTCCTTAGTACCTGCCTGAGTCGGTAAAGAATCAGCCTGAAACGCAGAAGTGTGCGTGTGTGCTAAGTCGCTTCAGTCCTATTCGACTCTTGGCAGCCCCATGAACTGCTGCCCACCAGCCTCCTCTGTCCAGGGGGATTCTCCAGGCGAGAATACTGGAGTGGGTTGCCATGCCCTCCTCCAGGGAATCTTCCCAGCCCAGACATGGAACCCGCATCTCTTACGTCTCCTGCATTAGGCAAGCAGGTTCTTTACCGCTAGCGCCACCTGGGAGACCCAGGTTCAATCCCTGGGTGAGGAAGATCCCCTGGAGAAGGAAATGGCTACCCACTCCAGTATTCTTGCCTGGGAAATCGCATGGACAGGGGAGCCTGGCTGGCCACAGTCCATGGGGTTGCAAGAGTCGGATGCGACTTACAGACCAAACCACCACCACCACCATTTAGAGGGAGGGATGCTGTTGGGATCTACTGGGTTGAAGGCCGGGATGTTACCATGCACAGGACAGCCCTCCACCCCAAAGCATGACCCTGCCCTCCACGAGAGGCTCCGCCTTCTAAGGACCAAGTTCAGAGTCCCTGAGATGCAGCGTTTTAAACCATTCTCAGGAATGTTCGCCTCCGACTAAAGTTTCCCTGGGTGGGGGGCGGGGTGCGGGTCTTACCTACTGTGAGAGGAATGGAACCCCGTGGGAGACATGCAATGACCAACCTGGGGTTCCAGATTAATTCTGGCTATAAGCCAGAGATGTGACCCACCAGCCAGAAGGATCCCATTTTAGGAATAGCCCCAGATATCTGCTTCTCTGATCCATGTGATTTTTGTGTCAGGAATGCCTGGTGCCAGAAAGCTCTGTGGGTTTGCACACTGTTGTAAGACCCGTACTGTCTACACTTTGCCAAATACCAGCTTTCTCAGGATGGGACCTTCCAAGAGCAATGGATGAGAAGTCAGGATCAGCCCAGCTGTCAGAGCATATTAGGGAGATAGGGATCGACTGGCAAACACTTCATCAGTTGCAACTCCTGAGGTGCAGGGAAAGTTAATCTAGTTCCATCAGGTTCTCTGCACCTTTGGGTGAAGATGCTAACTCAGATCTGGATAAGGGCTTTAGAAGTGTGCAAGGAGGGACTTCCCTGGTGGTCCAGTGGCTAAGAGTCCATGCTCCCAATGCAAGGGGGCCTGGGTTTGATCCCTGGTCATGGAACTAGATCCTGAGTGCCATAATTAAGATCCAACCCAAATAAATAGATAATAACTCAGGACCATCGCGTGCTCTTGTGCACTGCTAAGGCCAGACCCTGCACAAGGGGCTCCAGGGTCATTGCACCCACTGGTCAATGCTGGAACCAGACGCTGCACATCACATATGAAGCCAGGGTCTTCCCAGGCTCGCTCGAGACAGTCCCTGTCCGTCCCAGTATCACCGCATGCTCTGTGCGGTGCTGGAGTCAGATAGGACATATGGGATGTGGGGTCAGTAGACATGACTGTCAGTGCTGGATCTGGACAAAACATGCATGAAACCCAGGGGCACTGCATGCTCCAGTTGGTGCAGTTCCATCCACAGGAGCAGGGCATGCTCTGTGCATGGCTGAGGCCAAACATTGCACACAAGAACCCAGTCATTGCAGGTACTTCTTGGTGCTGAGGTCAAACAGATCATGGGACCCCAGGGTCATTACTAGGTCCATCCACTGCTGAGGCAGTGCACCCATGAAACTAGGGTCTTTGCACACACGTATCAGGGCTGGAGTCCTATAGTACATGGTGTGTCTCCACGGACCTCTTAGCGTGTGGTATGTGAAAGAGTTTGCCCAGTCGTGTCCAGCTCTTTGCAACCCTATGGCCTGTAGCCCGCCAGGCTCCTCTGTTCATGGAATTCTTCAGACAAGAATACTGGAGCGGGTTGCCATGCCCTCCTCCAGGGGATCTTCCCCACCCAGGGATCGATCCCAGGTCTCTTGCATTGCAGGCAGATTCCATACTGTCTGAGCTACCAGGGAAGCCCATGTGGTGTGTGGTAAGAGTCTAAATGCCTCTTTCTGTGTGTGGACCTGAGGTTTTTTCCCAAAAAGGATTTTGAGAAGTGAAAAATCTCTCCTGATCTCAATGTTTGACCCACTGTTTTTCCCTTTTTTCCTGTTTCCTTCTGGTACCTGTAGGGTTTTTTATTTTTGTTTTTTAATTTATATTGGAGTATAGCTGCTTAGCAGCAGGCAGGAGCTTCGTTGCAACACGCAGGTTTTTCTAGATGTGGCAAATGGCAGGTTTCTCTAATTAGTTGCCCCAGGACATGTGGGATCTTAGTTCCCCAGCCAGGGATCGAATCCACGTTCCCTGCATTGGACGGCAGATTGTTAATCATTGGATCACCAGGTGAGTTCCTGCTGTCTATAGTTCTGCACCATTGGAATTGTGCTGCCAGGCTCTCAGCATTTGCCATTGCATCATGAGCGGATCATGTGGTTTTGGATGAGTCTTTGTAATTTTCCAGCAAATGCTGCAAAATAACAAGGAGGTGGGGAGGACCTAGGCCTCCAGGTCAGGTGCCCTAAGAGAGCCCGCCTGGCTGTGCGATCTGGTGGGTGTTCCTTCTCCTTCTGCAATGTTAGCTTTCCCATCTGGAAAACAGGATAAGGACGCCTTTCTTCCAGAAAAGTCCTCAGTCAAATTTGAGGAGTTTTCAGAAAGAGAGAACTGTTTTGATTTCACTGTTCACAGTGCTTTTCCTGTTTTAGGCCATTTAGTTTGTGTTTAGGGTCTTATTCTTAAAATTAGTGTTGCAAGTGGCTCCTCGCTTCCTTCCACTACGTTCTAGAGCTGCCTGGTTTTGTATCCTAATCTCTCACTGACTCAGGCACGTGATTTGGCTTCTCTGGTGCTTAATTTCTGACTCTGTACATGGGAGATGTTACCACTTCTCATGGGGTGGTTTTGACCCTGTGGGATCCTGCCAGTTACTGAGCCTCCGGGGGAGAGTATTTTAGTTTGTGGGTGCGGCATGCACAAAGGTCCTGTGGCAGAAGAAGCTGAGAAAAAAAGTCCAGAGGCTAAAATGTCGAGATCAAAGAGGGAGTATGGGGCTAGGTAGATCCAGAGAAACTGGATTCTTACCTACTGGGGGAGACTTCAGAGGTGAACAAGCCTTCAGGGGTTCACAGGTTGGTAGGGGACACAGTCATAAAGTGACTGTGCCATCAGGGTGTGGTCAGGCTTAGGCGGGAGTCCACCCAGGTTATACCCTGATTCAGCCAGGTGACCCTGAGGCTAGGAATGGGTCAGAAGCCTTTGGCCTTCACTGATGTTCTCCTCTTCTGCAGGGGCTATTTGATCGCCGCACCCTCCGTCTTCCGTTCCGGAGTGGAGGAAGCCATCAGTGTGACCATCTTTAACTCCCCCAGGGAAGTCATGGTCCAGGCTCAGCTGGTGGCCCTGGGCAAGGCGGTGGCGCAGAGCCAGGGAGCCATCCAGGGTAGGTCCCTGGGGTGCCTGACCGGGCCTTCTCCCTCTGCAGAGTGGTCTTAATAAGGGATCAGGCAGTGTCGGCTTCTTCCAACTCCGCACCTGGAACGCCGTCGGGGGAGGAGGGCAGGTTGTCTTCTCCCCACTTTACAAATGGAGAGAGTAAGGCCCAGGAGGGGCAGTCCCCTGTTCAGTCTGAAAATCAGGGTGCTTGTTCCTCAGTAGCTGTTTCAGTGGGTGCCCATCTGGGTAGAGTTGGGCACCTTTTCAAGTGAGTTTTGGCTGGAGGTGGAGAGGGGGCCCAGAGGGAACCTTGTGACCTTTTCAGACCTTTTGTTGAGCTTCTAGCACCCCTGAGGTGTTAGATTCAGATCTGGGCTCACAGCCAGCCTGCCACTGAGTTGAGTTTAGGCCCCTCAGTCAGTTGCTCCTCCACTTTCCTCCATAAACTGCAGATAACAGTGGTGCTGGCCTCCTAGACAGAGGTGTGGAGAGCAGGTCCCAGCCTCAGGGCCTAAATTCTAGCTGAGCAGGTAACTCATTCATCGCACAGAATGAGGTGCAGCCACAGGAAATACCGAGAGAGGATGTCAGGTCTCCAAGGCCAATAAGGCAGCCCCTGTCCCTCAGGGGAGGGGGGAAGGAGTGCAGGCCATCCTGACTCCATGGGCCAGTCCTGAAACCCAAATCAGGTTGGCTTCAGCAACAGAGTGTCTGACTCTTTGCAACCCCATGGACTGTAGCCCAGCAGGCTCTTCCGTCCA
The DNA here is from genome assembly GCF_910594005.1 of Cervus elaphus. NCBI lineage: Eukaryota > Metazoa > Chordata > Mammalia > Artiodactyla > Cervidae > Cervus > Cervus elaphus. The sequence goes on from NC_057823.1 coordinate 9,975,731, forward strand.
TGGAAGTCTCCAGGCAAGAATACTGGAGTGGGTTGCCATTCCCTTTTCCAGGGGATCTTCCTGACCCAGGGATCCAGCCTGAGTCTCCTGCATTGCAGGCAGATTTTTTTACCGTGGTAGCAACCAGAGGAGCCTGGTGGGTTACAGTCTATGGGATTGCAAAGAGTCAGACACAACTGAGTGACTAATACTTTTTCAGCAACAGAGAGTTTATGGGCTCTTCACTGGAAAAGTCCTGTGGCATCAGAGGTCCAGCCTCCCAGCTCCATCTCTGGATGTACCTGTGTCTCCCCAAAGCTCCGGGGACTAGCAGTTCCGAATCTTGGGGCAAAGTCCCAGGATTCCCTCTAATTGGCCCATGTTGGGTCATGTGCTCAACTCAGGCCCAATCCCTGTGACCAGGTGGACCATGCCGATCAGCCCATTTTAGGCCATATGCTCAACCCTAAACAAATCACTATGACTAAGAGGAAATCTTGTGTAGATTTGCACAGAGCCTCAGGAGAGATGAGCAGAGCCCCACTAGGAGCTGGACAGTTGGCTCCTCCAAGAAAGCAGAGAATGGACACTGGAAGGCAAAACCAGTAGATTCCTGCTAATCCTAGAGGCCAAAGAGCCCAGGCAAGTGTCAGACAACAAATGAATCATTTGGGTAGAAGAGAGAGGTTGATGGGAGACTAGTTAGATGCATTGGAGTAAGGTCCACTGGGGACCTCAGACTCCTCTCTCTCCACCCTTCTCCTTGGTCCTCTCCCATGGAGTTTTCTCTTTGCTCACTTCACAGCTTACCTTGGGCAAGGGCCAGGGGTGAAATGAATTAAGTATGCAGGCTGGCCAACCTTCCCCTGAATAGCTCGGCTTTGTCCATCTCCCCTGGTCTTCAGTACTCGCCAGCTTGGAGGAAACCTCTCATTTCTGCCAATCCCAACCCAGCCCAGGCCAGACCAGCATGACCCAGGGTGTGTGTTTGTCCACAGAAAATCCCTCTGGGTTGATAAAACCCTTGTTTATAAGGCTGCATCTCAAGAAGGCAGAAAAACACAGCTCCTGATGTAACTGTTTTCATTTTATTTTCATATTTTAGATAAAGGAACCATCAAACTCAAGGTAAGCCTGTGAAATTTTAAAATTGGAAGCCCTACCTCGGGAATAAAGAATTGAGTTGGAATGGAACAAGAGAAGTTGCATGTGTTGTGAGAAAAATCATTAATGGTGATGTTAAAAATAAATAACAAAGGGAAAGAAAGATTAGAAAAGGAGAAAACTCACCCATAATCTCATGCCTCCTACTTTTCACTTTTTTATGTTTCCCATAAATCTTTGTCCACATAAAGACATTTTCTTTCATAGTTGCAATTAAAGGGTCTCTTGTGGTCTTTCCTGCTATTTTCTCTCAACACGTTGCATAAACATACTTCTGTGTTTCCACATCTCTATAATTATAATTTGCCTCCTATTGTAAACAGCATCCCACTGCATCTCTTTTATATCCTAATTTACTAACACCCCCCACCCTCACACACACAGTTGTACATGGTTAGATTTTTTCTTGTTTTCAGGATTTTGATAATGTAATCCAAAAGTTGAGAGCGTATTTGTGCATGAAGCTATATTAACCTTCTGGATGCCTGCCTTAGGCTGAACACCCTGAAAGAAGAACTATCAGATCAGGATCCAAGACGCTTGCTGGGTCCTGTTTTGTCTTAGAAGACTCAGCAGTGCCTGGGCGCGGCATCACCGGCTATACATTAGAGATCAGATTTCCTGCAGCCTTGTTGACACTGACTATTATTATTTTAAAATTACTTGACATATCAAACTGCATGTAGGTCATTCTCTGACATGGACTTTTTAACTCGAGTCCTTGGATTTCAAGGCGATCGTAAGCCTTGAAATTGTCGGCATTTTCTGGGTTAGCTCATCCTTAACGCTTACCAGATGCTGCAAGGAGTCCCTGAAAGGATGGGCTAAATAGAGACTTGTTCTAAATTATAATGTCCCCTCCCCTGTGCCCTTCCCCAGTTGTTATAACGAAGTCCTGGGCGATTCCTCTTCCGAGGTATGGGATGCATCGTTAGTGTCTCATTGCCATGGAGCAGTGGTCTTCCTGTCCTATTGTCAGTGTTAGAATAGAATTCTTTCTCTCGAGTTCCCTCCAGGTGTAGGGGGTGATGCTTGCATTGTCGTAAGACAATTTTGGTTTTCACAACTTGGGGAGCAGGAATGGGGGTTGCTACTGGCTTCTAATGGGTAGAAACCAGGGATGCTGCTCAACATTCTAAAATGCACAGAATGGCCCCTCCACTGAGAATGAACCAGCCAGATGTCAGCATTTGGAAAACTGAGGATAAATAGGCTAGAGCCACCCTTGCTGGCTTCCTGTGAGCAGATCTGCTTCTTTTGAATCAGCAAGTGGGGCTGTCATATCCACTGAGACAGACTACTTAGGAAAAAAAGAAAGGCTTGTATATTTTATTTAGAGAAGTACTTTTAATAAAGCATGTGTGTGTGCTAAGTTGATTCAGTCGTGTCCAACTCTTTGTGATGCTATGGACCATATCCCACCAGGCTCCTCCGTCCATGAGAGTCTCCAGGCAAGAATACTGGAGTGGGTTGCCATACCCTCCTCCAGGGAATCTTCCCAACCCAGGGACTGAACCCGAGTCTGTCACAACTGCTGCATTGGCAGGCGGGTTCTTTACCGCTAGCGCCACCTGGGAAGCCCCTTAGTAAAGCATATTACTCATCAGAAAAAGAGAAAGAAAGCAAGGCTGTCCCGACAGGGTTAAGATTATATGCTGTCCCTGACTGCCCAACAAATGGCACATAAGAAGGCACTCTTCACAGGCTAGATCCTGGGTGGAGGCCAGAGGTGCTGCTCAACACCTTAGAGAGACAGGACGCTCCCATCCCCACCCCTGCAGAGGATGACTCAGTCCTAAACAGCAGTAGTCCTGAGGTTGAGAAAGTCTGCTCTGTGGAAACACTGTGTGGGCATCAGACATGAGAGAAGCTGCTCTTGTGGGTGTTGGACCCGCCCGCTCCACCCACTGCCCCACCCACTCCCCAGCCCTGCCTGCCTTGGGGACCTGAGTGCTTCCAGATACAGGTTTTAGAAAGCAGTGCTGTGGGACCCAGTGTCACCGCTGGCTGCCAAGGGCAGGCCCTGCCCAGTCTGTGCCTCATCTTCTCACCTGTGCAGTGAGGATGGCGATAAGAGCTCTTTAATGGGACTTTCCGGCAAACATGCCTAAAACCTCATGATGTTTTATTCCAGTTTTTCAGACTTACCCATGCATCTATGTAACCAAGACCCATTAAATCCCAAGCACGAAGTTGGACACATTCCTTGCTCTTAGCCTCTGGCCTCACTGGTGGTGGGTGAAGGGGTGGGTCAGACAGTAAGCCCCCAATTACATAAATGTGATCACTTCAGAGACTAGCAAGTGTCCTGTTTTATTTTAAAATATGTCAGGGAAAGAGGATGCTGAGGAGTCAGGGTAGAATCTAGAATCACATTTTGTATGGCGGGAGGGCTCCTATGAGCTGAAACTGGCAGGAAGTAACATGCAGGGAAGGGCATTCTAGGTGGAGGGAACAGCCAGTGCAAAGGTCCTGGGACAGGAAGGAGGCAAAGTAAGGCAGCCAGTGGCCTGGAGTGGAGCCAGCTAGGAGCCCCAATCAATAGTGGGAGTTGGATCTCCAGTCTGTGGAATCGGCCACGACCCGGATTCCTCTGCATTGGGAGGTTTCCATCTCAGAGCGGAACCCTGTCACCTGTCACCACCGTCCATGAGTGTCGTGTGTCATGTCCTTATAGTCATGATCACCCATCTGCACTATGATGTGTCGGAAACTCAGAGGGTCCAGAGCGTCTGGTGGCTTCTCTCCCAGGATGATTTTTGGATGCCCACGGAATCCGGGAGTCTGGGACCCACACCCAGAGCCCCAGTGGCCTCCCTGGCCTGGAGGGGCGGGGTCCTGGGCGTTAATCTGGGTGGTGGACAGGCCTGTGGTAGAACTGGCTCCTCCACACAGCCCTCCTCACTCAGGCTGTGGATAGCCAGTCTCAGGGAGCCTCTTGCTTTAGCCGGACCCCAGGTCCCCCCACCTTCACCCTCAGCTGGAGGCACAGCACCAGCTTTCCCCTGCTTGGATCTCAGCCCCAAGTCCTTGGCTGTCACTGATGCTGAAGGAGTGAATGTGAATGATGGAGGTCAGGGGTGGGGAAGGGGATCAACTCAGTTTAGAACATTCTAGAAAGACCTCTGGTGGTTGGCAGGTGAAGGACCCGGTAGCGAAAGTGTTAGTCGCTCAGTCGTGTCCGACTCTCTGTGACCCCATAAACTGGCTCCTCTGTCCATGGAATTCTCCAGGCAAGTAGAGTGGGTTGCCATTCCCTTCTCCAAGGGATCTTCCCGACCTGGAGATTGAACCTGGGTCTCCTGCATTGCAGGCAGATTCTTTATTGTCTGAGCCACCAGGGACGCCTGCCACTTAAAGCTGAGATTTTAATTGGAAATGGCGGCTCTGTGGCTTTTGAGGCCTGGGGCAGGTTCACTGCATGTCCCCAAGGGTCACATTTGACCCTTTCTGTTCTCAGGGGCAGCTTCTTGGTCCCCGGACCCCCAAACCACCTGTTGGCACACAGCCCCCCGACCTCCCCCACCAGCTCCCTCCTACCTGTCCATGCCCACTCCCCTGGGTGGCCTGAGAATTTTCCCTCATTGCATGAGGGTCTTTGGCCGATGCTGAGAGGTTTCCAGAAACAGAAGCAGGTAAGGATTTGGGGGTGAGAGCAAGAGGATTATCTTCAGGTTGGTCCTGAAGATCCACTGCAGTTAGGAGGGACCCCACAGTCCTGAGGTGCACCCTCCTGAGGGTGGCAGGTGGTCGGGCCGGGAAGGTCTCTCAGATGATGTTCGCAGCAGAGAAGAGGAGCAGCCTGAGAAAGGCTCTGGAGGAACGCAGAAGGCCCTGCCACACCCCGCCTGCATCCACCAGATGGGCACACTGGCCTGAGGATGGTCCGATAATTCAGCAGTACCCAGGGGGGTTCCCAGCGATGGTGACAAGGGCCTTTTCACCCTTTAAGGGACCACACAGGGGGCTGCTGACAACCGCAAGAGGAACACCCCACGTTTGGATGGTCTTAGGAACTGGTGGTTCATGTGGCTCACAGTGTGGACTGCTGACCGCTGACTGTCTGCCCAGCGGGCGCCCAGGGATGGTCATAGCATCACAGACAAGATGCTTGGTCACACCCGGGGAGCTGTGACTTTTGTTTGCCTTAATCACAAAAGGAGCTTCTATAGGTTACATGCATGGGTGTTCTGCTCATCACTTAAAAAAAAAAGGCACTATATAGGGCGGCTTCCATCCCTAGAACGTTGGAAATTTTGCCCAAGAAAATGTGAACTCCTGGGCAAATCCTTAAGACTGCAGTGGGGCTTTGTTATTATTGTTGTTTTATCTGTCTGGGTGGCAAAAAAAGAATTTTTTAAACCACTTTAACTAGTTATTATTTTTAAAAGTTTATTTTGGGGCATGCTGTGGGACTTGTGGGATCTTAGTTTCTGGACCAGAGATTGGACCCGGGCCCTTGGCAGTGCCAACACCAAGTTCTAACCCCCGGACCATCCAGGAATCCCCCCCACTTTAACCATCTTAACGTGGACAGTTCAGTGGCATTTAGCACAGCACAGTGTTCTGCGAGCCCCACCCCTATCTAGTTCCAGAGTAGGGAACTATTTTGTCTCCCTAAAAGGAAACCCCATCCCCATTAGCTGTCGCCACTTCCCAGCTCCCTCCAGCCCCTGGTACCCACTGATCTGCTTTCTGTCTCTATGGATTGGCCTGTCCTGGACATTTCATATACATGGGATTGGATGATGTGTGTGCAGTGCTTACAGTGAGACAAAGCAGAGGCCATACATCATATATATTTATATATATGACACATAAAAATATATGTGCATGTACCACGTATTTATACACATGAAGCTTCCCAGGTGGCTCAGTGGTAAAGAATCTGCCTGCCAATGCAGGTGACATGGGTTTGATCCCTAGGTCGGGAAGATCCCCTGCAGAAGGAAATGGCAACCTATTTCCAGGAGCCTGGCAGGTTACAGTCCATGGGGTCGCAAAGAGTCAGTATACATGTATATGAAGGGGCTGGGGTCTCCATCGCCACCTCTTCCCAACTCACCAGCGAGGGCCGTATTTGGGTAAGATGTTCTACATTAGCCCTTGGAGTTCTACAGGGCTGAGAATATTTTTGCAAGCTTGCAGTGCCAGGAGAGAAGGTCTGCCGTGTCAGGGTAGACCAGCATTTCTCACTCTTGGCACTGCTGACATTTGGGGCCTGATCATTCCTTGCTGTGGGGCCGTCTTCTGCATCTCAGGGTCTTGAACAGCATCTCTGACCTCCACCCACCAGACTCCAGTAGCACCTGCTCCCTGCAACTATGACACCCAAATATGTCTCCAGAAACTGCCACATGTTCCTTGGGGGGAACAGTCACCCCGGGTGACTTAGAGTCACCCCTGACTTAGACTTCCACGCTGCTTTCTCAATACCTGGATCCCTTCCAGGGCGACACTCCCTGCCCAAAGCTCCATGCTCTACCTGCAGGTGCCCACGGGCCTCCGGGGCCAGGCCCTCCTGAAGGTGTGGGGCCATGACTGGCGGGTGGAGGAGGGCCCCCTCTTCCACAACCAAACTTCAGTGACCGTGGACAGCCGGGGAGCCTCCGTATTCATTCAGACCGACAAGCCGGTGTACAGACCCAAGCACCGAGGTGGGCGGCCAGCGCGGGCCGGGGTGGGAGGGCTGGCCGTGGATGGGAGCTGCCACACACCTCTCTTCTTTCTTCCAGTGCTCATCAGTATCTTCACCGTCACCCCAGACCTGAGGCCCACCAGCGAAAAGGTGAGATCTTCTTCTAAAACTATGTGCCTGGAACTCACCCATGAGGGTCCAGCCTGGCCAGGGCCATCATCCAAAATTTGCCTTTCCTCCTGCCTCTTCCAATTTCTACCTGAATTCTTGGTTTCTTCCCGGGGCTCCACATCTGCTGGGGGAGCCAGGAGGGAGGTCTGTGTGACAGAGAGAAGCAAGGGCATTAGTGGAAGTGCTTCCTCCAGAGGTCCCCGCAGAGGCCAGTGGTCCTCTGTACGGGCAGCTGCCTGTGTTCTGCTGGAGGCTGGTTGAGGGCCTGAAATGGGTGGAGTCCAAGAAGGATAAATCACAGGACATTGAATTCAAACTGCAAAGCTTCCCAGTGCCTCTGGATTCAGTATGGACACCCCTGAGCTGACGGGGCTGTATCCACATGCACAGGGTCAGCCACGCGTGGGACCCGGCAGAACATGTCATTGGGTTCAGGAGGCACAGGTGTGCAAGCAGTTGTCCTTCGCTGGAGTCAGTGTGGACTGTTCAGTTTGGCACTGATGGGCACCAGCTGGAAGCCAGGCTCCAGGCTGGTGCTGGAGGGTCAGAGATAAAAAGCGTGGATCCCAGGCCTTCAAGGAACCTGGCATGAGTCACTAGAAACAAGCCAGTTGCCACCTGTGAGGGCTGCTTGGAGGAGTCGTCCTCCTTGGGGTGTGAGGAGGAGTCTGCGAGGGACGGCAGGGCTGTGATCGGGAGCAAGGAACACGGAGACCATGAAATGGGGCTCAGCCACCCTCATTGCCATTGGCAACTGCGTGAGCTTGCTGGGTGACTTAAAGGGCGGAAATGCATTCTTTCCCAGTTCTGGAGGCTAGAAGTCTAAGATCGGGGTGTGAGTAGAATTGATTCCTTCCAAGAACCATGTGATGGGAGAACTGGACGTAAAGAAGGCTGAGCGCAGAACTGACGCTTTCGAATTGTGCTAGAGAAGACTCTGGAGAGGCTCTTGGACTGCAAGATCAAACCAGTCCATCCTAAAGGAAATCAACCCTGAATATTCATTGGAAGGACTGATGCTGCAGCTAAAGCTCTGATACTTTGGTCTCCTGATACAAAGAGCCAGCTCATTGGAAAAGACCCTGATGCTGGGAAAGATTGAAGGCAGGAGAAGAGGGCGGCAGAGGATGAGATGGTTGGATGGCATCACTGACCCAACGGACATGAATTGGAGCAAACTCTGGGAGGTGGTGAAGGACAGGGAAGCCTGGTTGCTGCAGTCCAGGGCGCTGAAGAGAGTGAGACATGACTGAGTGGCGGAGCAACAAGAACAAGGACCATGAGCGAAGAACCTGTTGCAGGCCTCCCTCCTAGGCTTGTCACTGGACGTCTTCTCTCTTCCTCTTTATTTTGTCTTCCCTTCATTCCCATCTGTTTCCAGATCCTCCTTTCTTATGACACAGGTCCTATCAGATTGGGACCTATGCTTTGTTGTTTAGTCACTCAGTTGTGTCCTACCCTTTGTGACCCCATGGACTGTAGCCCGACAGGCTCCTCTGTCCGTGGGATTTTCCAGGCAAGAATCCTGGAGTGGGTTGCTATTTCCTTCCCTATCCAGGGATTGAACCTACATCTCCTGCATTGGCATGCAGATTCTTTACCACTGAGCCACCAGGAGAGCCCAGGACCTATGCTAGGGACCTTGAAATTACCACCATAAAGACCCATCTCCAAATATAGACACGTTCTGAGAATTGAGGCTGAGGACATCACATATGAATCTGGGGAGGAGTGGGGGGCACCATTCAAGCCATTACAGCACCTGAGCCTGTCCCAAGGGATGAACACTCAGCATGCACAGAGAGCTGAGGTCTTTCAGGAGGGTTTGCTTACAGCCTCTGTCTGTCTCATTTGCAGCTGGAAGCTTATGTCCTGGTGAGTGTCCTGCCCCTCTGCAGCTCTGGCTTGGGGACAGCCTGCTGTCTGCAAGACCTGGTCTGTCTGTGTGTACTACCCCGCCTCCGGGTTGATCCCTGCCTGCCCCGGTGCCCCACAGGCTGAGACCGGGTCCAGCCCTGTCCCTGACTCACCCCTGGGGTAAACTGAGTGTGTGTCTGCCCATGTCTTTGTTGATTTTCAAGCACCTCCCTAAATGGGGAGTCAGGATGACCTCTTCTGCCCTGTTGTCTTCAGACATGTCCCTTCTATGCCCCGAGCTTCCGTTTGCTCATCATAAATAGCTAATCTTGGGCCTGCCTTGATGCCTGTCTTATCCTAGAGAGGGGGCTTGGAAGGTCCTCGTGCATGCCGGGCACACGTGGGCTGTCCTGAGCTTATGGTGTGTGTCATCTTGCAGGATCCCCGAGGCTCGCGGATGATGGAATGGAGACACTTGGAGCCCTTGTGTTGTGGTAAGTCTCTCTTCTCATTCCTTCCGTGGTTTGGGGGCTGCACCTTTGGGTGGCAGATGTGATAAAGCTTCCAGGAAAATAGGATGTGCTCTGCCTCGACACCTGCCACTCCTTTCCTGGAGCACGGGACCCTCTGCCCACCTTTCTGTCTCCGGAATCCCAACTGAGGCTCCTCCCATAAATTGAGACCTTTCTGGAATATCAGGCCCTTGTTTGTTGGCACCCCGCCTTCTTCCCACTACAGAGCTCTTGTCTTCACTCTCCACCCAACACAAGACATTGCTTTTCCAGCTAGGAGTCAGAAGGCTTTGCTTTGGCTGAGGAACTGGCATTTTTCTTCCTTCTCTATGACAGTGATCCCCTGGAGAAGGAAATGGCAACCCACCCCAGTATTCTTGCCGGGGAAATCCTATGGTCAGAGGAGCCTGGTGGGCTTCAGTCCATGGGGTCGCGAAAGAGTTAGACACGATTGAGTGCCAAGCAGGCACCCACGCATGGGACCATGAGGGCCGTGTAACTGACATCTCCTTTTGTGCTTTGGCCCTAACGAAAGTGGAGTCCCATGACAGGAGAGCTGTAGCAGGGATCTGGGGAGACTGTGGACAGTTGTGCCCCTCGACCTGGGAGATGCATAAACACGGCAGACCCCCGAGTCCTCTGAGTCAAACGCAGAGTATGGGCCTTCAGCCGACATGGTGGGTCCTGGTGGTTGGTGCAGCATCACGCATGCCTCCAGGTCCCCTGGCCTGGCCTTGACCCCTCTCCATGGCCCTCTTCTTGATTCTGAGATGCCTGGGGAAGGCTGCCGAGTAGGGACAGGGCTTGTGTGATTCTCTGTCCCGGAGGGAATGACTCGGGTGGGGAGCAGAATGGAGGAACTGGGAGACCTGTTTCCTGGCTCACTTGGCTCACAGCCTGCACTTGGCTTTGGCCTCAGGGCTCCCCCAGGAACCCTAAGTGTGGCCTCTCCCTGTTTCCCCAACTTAGTCTATGGAGGAGGTGCTGGCTCTGCCAAACCCTTGCCAGCCTCAGGGTGGCCTTGAGCTTCCCTGAGGGGCCGTGCGGGGAGGGGGAGAGGCCAGGTCCCCAGGGCACCTCACCACCGGATGCTGGGCTCTCTGCCCACGCAATTGCCCCAGGATGAGGGGGAGTCTCTCTTCACACAGGCATCACCAACATGACCTTCCCCTTGTCTGACCAGCCGGTACTCGGAGAATGGTTCGTTTTTGTCGAAATGCAAGGCCACGTGTACAACAGGTCCTTTGAAGTTCAGAAGTATGGTAAGTTGGAGAATCTTAGGCTCTTAAGATTTCAGACCTGGGGGAACCACAGTCCCAGTGGCGACACAGATAATAAGGAAGAAGGTGGCAGAGGCCTCATTTACTGGGGGCTCAGGAGGGCCAGGCATGAAGTGGAAGGCTGGGTCTTTGTCGTGTCTTTTTTATCTATTATTTATTTGTGGCTGTGCTGGGTCTTCGTTGCTGCTTGCCGGCTTTTCTCTGGTTGAGCTGCGCAGGGGCTACTCTCTAGCTGCAATGCGTGGGCTTCTTATTGTGGTGGCTTTGCTTGCTGCCAAACATGGGCTCTAGGGCACATGGGCTTCAGGAGTTGCAGGACGTGAGCTCAGTAGTTGTGGCTCCCAGACTCTAGAGCACAGGCTCAGTAGTTGTAGCACGTGAGCTTAGCTGCTCCGCGGCATGTGGCATCTTCGCGGATCAGAGATCGAACCCGTGTCCCCTGCACTGGCAGGCGGATTCTTTACCACTGAGCCACCAGGGAAGCCCCTCTCATGTCCTCCTTATAACTTTTTTCGGCCACGCCACATGGCATGTGGGATCTTTGTTCACCAACCAGGGATTGAAACCTCACCTCCAGCCTTTGAAGCACAGTCTTAACCACTGGACCCCCAGAGAAGTCCCTGTCATGTCCTTTCAAAATAAATCATGGTAAAATATATGACCTCATATAAGTAGAATGATAATATTTGTCCTTTTGTGAGTGACTTATTTCATGGAGCATAATGCCTCAAGGTCCATCCATGTTGCAGCATGTGTCAGAATGGCTTTCCTTTTTAAGCCTGTCATTTCCTTTTCTTTTTTCATCCTCATCCTGAACCTATGAGGTATCTCCATTTTACAGATGGAGTGACTGAGGCTGAGAGAGTCATTAAGGAAGATGCTCAAGGAACAAGAGCTGGGGAGTGGACCTGGATCAGAGTCACATACTCTGCTTCTGTGCTAAAAGTCTCCCTTATGGGGTCAGGGGTTTCTCTTCCTTTCGGGAAGAAGGTCTTGAAAGGAAAAGCCATAGGGGAGAGGGTTATAAGTTGCAAGCAACAGAAGCCTGGTACAGACTGAGTGAGCAAAACAAAAGGGATTTACAGGCTCGTGTAACAAGCTCTAAGGACCAGAGTCCTCATGTTTCCTCTGTTCTGCCCCCTGGTGTCCGTGTCTCTGTGGGTTGTGCAAGGTGATGAGATGGGTGGGTGTGCCCAGGGCAGCAAAGAGGGACTGTCTCCAGCCACAGCACCCCTAGGATGCCCATAACTGGTCCAGAAGCCTGGCTACTTCTGCAGCCCTGGGATGGGCTGGAATTGGCTACACTCAATGCAGATGGCCTAAAATTGATGAGGTATGGTCCCCTGAGAAAAACAGCCCTCAAAGATGGAAAATAGATGTGGCCCACAAAATCCTCAGAGAGCTGCCGGTGCTCAACAAGGCGTAGTGTGGATGCCCTTGGTGTCAGCAGTGAGGCCCTGGGGTTCAGTTTGCCGTCTTCCCTCCCACACCTCCAGCACCCTTCTGGAGCCACCCGGGTGGTGGAAGCCACCCTGCCTCCTTCCTCTCTGCTCTCTCCCTTCAGTGCTGCCGAAGTTTGAGCTCCTTATTGACCCACCCGCTTATATCCGGGACCTGGACACGTGTGAAACCGGCACGGTGCAAGCCAGGTGAGCAAGAGGCGGCCACGGTCTGCGAGGCCTTCCTACCGTGGGCCCGTCCCTCCCGAGGGCCCGCCCCTCCCGAGGGCCCGCCCCACCCCAGGGCACGCCCTGCCCCTCCCAGGGCCCGCCCCTCCCCCAGGGCCCGCCCCGCCCAAGACACCCCGGCCCCGCCTCCGGGGCACGCTTCCCCCGGTACTTGCCCCTCCCCTAGAAGAGTCCCCTCCGTAGGGCAGCCCCGCCCCCAGGACACGCCCCTCCCCTAGGACACGCCCATCTCCAGGGCACACCCCTTCAGCAACGCCGCTTTGCTACGCGGACAGTATCCATGGCTAGTGCGCTGTCCCCAGAGGGATATTTTTTGAGCGCTTGTTGTTCAGTCGCTCAGTCGTGTCCGACTCTTTGAGACCCGAATGACCAGGCTGTTGACAGAGCTCGACGTGAGGGTCAACCAGAGGGTGTCAAGAGGCGCTATTCCTTTCTGTCCCCTGGGAGGGCTCTACGAGGCCCGTGTTCCCGCCCCAGCTCTGCCACCTGCCGGAGGTTGTGGCTGAAACGTCTCCCTTGCGCTTCTTCCCCGAAAAAATCCAAGGGCGCGCTGGATACACTCCCATTTTATAGTCCAGAAAATGCCATAAAAATTCTGGGCAGTTTCTTTTTTTTTTTCAGTTTTGCTCCCATCTTTCTCCTGTGTCCCAGTAAGCAATTGTCTCCACTGCATCAGGCATGACATACATACATTTAAGTCTTTCACCTACATTCCTGAGAAGATGGTTTATTCTCATTCTCCCAGTGAGGAAACCGAAGCTCAAAGAAATCAGATCCCTGGCTCAAAGTTGAACTCCTTGGGCACTTAAGCCTAGCCAGGCCTTCCTGTTGCCCACGGTTGCTCAATCCTCTGTTCTGCCTTACTCCAACGTGTGCCCCACCTCAACAGTTGTCTCACATACCCTGCTTCTTTGGGTCCAGAGTTCCTCTCTGACCCTTGGTCTCTTTTTCTGTCCAACATGAGGCTTGGTGTAGAGGATCTCAGGGCCTTTTTGAGACTGACCCCTCCCCACTATCCTCTGGGCACCTGCTTGTGAAACTTACTACTCTTTGTCCTTTTGTTCCAGGTATACCTTTGGGAAACCTGTCTCAGGGACTTTAACCGTCAACATGACTGTGAATGGTGTGGGGTACTACAGCCAGGAGGTGGGGCGCCCCATCCTTAGGACCACCAAGGTGAGGAGCAGGAACCTTGAGCTGTCACCAAGTGGGTCCCTTCCCACAGCACCTGCTCTTGGCTTCAGCTCTGTGATCACCCATTTTATTTTACTTTCCAGAACAGTTTGTATGGTGGGAATTTTCCTGATGATAAAATTCTTACAGGCTGAACATAGAGGCTAGAACATATAAAAAAGAATAAAGTTGACTTGTCCTCTGATAGGCAGACATAGCCACTATTGCTATTTTGATGTCTTTCTTCTTAGGATGTTCTTGGAGGTAAAGGTACAGGAAAAGTTTTATTTAGACATAATTCACATACCATGCAATTCAGATATCCATATAGAAGGCAGTATTCACACCCCTGGAGTGGACGCAGAGTCTTAACCACTGGACCACCAGGGAAGTCCCACAAGTTATTGCTGCTTCTTGACTTTTAATGGATAATGCTGGGAACATTCATGTATATTTTTGTGTGATATATCTCTTGGATGTGGAATTCCTGATTTCTATGGTTTGAATTAAATATGATCACCTGAATAAGAACAAACAAAGGCTATTTATTCATAGCTTGCAGCAAGGGAGTCAGCCACCATCACTTGTGTTTGGCAGAGACTCAAAAGGCAGGTGGAGAAGTGGGAAAGCTTTATAGTGAAAAAGGGAAAAGGCTTCTGGTGTGCCATGATGGGAGGCTATTGGCATGTGGAAGTCATGGGTGGGTAACTAGAAGCAGGCATCCAATATAATTGGTGAGGGGTGCATATTTGACTTTTTCCAATTGTTGCTTGGACTGCAGGGAGATCAAATCAGTCAATCTTAAAGGAAGTCAACCCTGAATATTCATTGGAAAGGCTGATGCTGAAGCTGAAGCTCCAATACTTTGGCCACTTGATGTGAAGAGCCGACTCATTAGAAAAGACCCTGATGCTGGGAAAGATTGAAGGCAGGAGGAGAAGGGGATGACAGAAGGCGAGATGGTTGGATGGCTCACCGACTCAATGGACATGAGTTTGAGCAAACTCTGGGAGATGGTGAAGGACAGGGAAGCCCGGTGTGCTGCAGTCCATGGGGTCACGAAGAGTCAGACACGACTTAGTGACTGAACAACAGCAATTGTTTCTAAAATGGAAGTGGGGGCAAAAATCAGGGAAATAGTCAGTTATTAGGTCCTGGCCATTTGGGGCTGATTGTCATAGGGGTTATTGTTGGGTTGCTATAGAGATAGATGTCTGATTTCTTACAAGTCTGACTTATAGATACAGCTGGGCTCTCCTATGTCTGCGGATTCTGCATCCCAGGATTCAACCAGCCTCAGACAGAAACTCTTCGAAGTTTTGGTTGAATCCGTGGGTGTGGAACTTGTGGGTATGGAGAGCTGACTGTAATGGGTTGGCTTCCTACACTGGTGCCTGCAGACCTTGAGTCAGAGGTCTTTTTTTCTATACTTGTTCAGTCGCTAAGTCATGTCCAACTCTTTGCAACCCCGTAGACTGTAGCACTCCAGGTTTTCTCTGTCCTTTACTGTCTCCCAGAGTTTGCTCAAACTCATGTCCATTGAGTTGGTGATGCTCTCCAACCGTCTCATCCTCTGTTGCTCCCTTCTCCTCCTGCGCTCAATCTTTCGCAGGATCAGGGTCTTTTCCAATTAGTCTCCATCTGTATGTTCAGTCTCTGAGTGGTGACTACGTTTAGTTGTTTGGGGAACTCCCAGATTTTTTTTTTCCAAAGTGGCTACATGATTTCACATCCTCTTGCATGTAAAATTTCATAATCTGGTTTTTATTTTTCTTCTTCAACTTAAAATTCCACTGTGTGCATGCTGCTACGCAACATATACAAGCAGGCCTGGAGATTGTGGGGCTCTGAGTCAAGTCATCCCCACCTCCTCTCTACCTCCACCCAAACCAACTTTCCCGTCTCTTTGCCCCCCGGGATGTGTCCTCTCTCTCTGTCCCAATGGTTCCTCTTCTGTGGAGTGGACACTCTGGCCTCTCACCTCCTCTGTGCCTGGTCCTCATGCCCTTGTTATCCTAGCCATTCTCCCTAGAAGCTGACCCAGTAGCTCTTGTCTTAACGTTCTCTTTACTGAGTAATTCGCTCCACAGCTCTTTATGGACGTGGATTATTTGCCCCTGGGAGCAGTCCTGAGAGAGGAGTTGATTGAGGGGGTTCTGTACCCTGGCGCGAGAGGGGAGCCAGTCCTCCAGTGTGTGGCTGACCAGGTTCAAGTCCCCACCTTGCAGTCTGGCCTGAGGGGTTAGCTTCTGCCTGAAGAGCCGACCTCTCTCCTCCTAAAAAACAATGCATATCCAGCCAGAGATTCACCCTCCATGCAGTGATGCACAGCATAGAATGGATGGATCATCGAGTGTCCCCCTGGTCCTCCAAGCGGCCAGAGGGGCACCTACTTGAGCTGTGTGTTTGTGAGTCATCTCTCAAAGCCACTCAGCTCTGGCTGAGCACGACCTGTGTGTCTCCTACCTCCAGATCCATGGCTCCCAGGACTTCAGCATCTGTGTGAAGGACATGATTCCGGCCGACGTCCCTGAGCACTTCCGGGGCACCATCAGCATCTGGGCCATGGTGACCGCTGCGGATGGGAGCCATCAGGTGGCCTTTGATGACTCCACTCCAGTCCAGAGGCAGCTGGTGGACATCCGGTACTCCAAGGACACAAGGAAACAGTTTAAGCCAGGGCTGTCCTACGTGGGGAAGGTAAGCCCCAGGCATGGTGCCCAGCAGGGCCTGTCAAGGTCACAGGCTCTGTGCTGCCTCCCACCCCAACTCCTGCCTGAGGACCACTGTGTAACCCCTGCAGTGCATTCCATGGGCCCTGCAGCCGTGATGTGGTTGAAAACCAACAACTTTTGCCCTCTTGGGATTAAGGGGCTGCTTTGCTGAGCATAGTTAGATAATTCGGAACCTCGAGTGCTAAACCAGATGCTATGCATCCGCTTATTAAATCAGTTCCACGATGGTATTGCCTTCCTTAACTGGGTTGACTTTATGTCTGGATGACTTAACTACTAGGTCCATAAAAGGCAGATCCCTGTCTCTGAGACAGTCTGATTCAGCTTTCTTGTGGGGAGTGGCATTTAGAACAAGCCCTTGCCTCCTTCCCACCCACTACACCATTTTTCTACATAGCAAAATTTGAGATGACTAGAGATTCGAGATGCTTATCCTAATTGCTGAACTGGGGCGTCTGGTTTCAGTTGGAATTTGGGGGGGAAGGGAGGGCAAGACCAGTGGAGTCTTGTGTCACCCCAGGGTGACCCTTGCCTTTCCCCAGCCCCCACACCCGTCTTCCATTTTCCATCCTGTGGGTCACCCACAGGATCCTAGAGGTCTGTCTTCATGCTGTTCCTACTCCTCCTGCTCGGCTCTGGGGCCTCCCTTCTCTCCTCCATGATGAGATCTCAGCCCCCACCCCCAGATCTCTGTCCCACATATAGAGACATGGCTTGTGTGCCCCTGGATTTGAGGGTCCCAGCTAAGGCACCATACAGAATATGTATGAATGGACTTGGGGCTGTCCCTTCAGTGAAAGGGGAGCATTTCCCCTACACCCAAGAAATTATCCACTCTCTGCATTAGGGGCTTCCCAGGTGGCAGAGTGGTAAAGAACCCACCTGCCAATGCAGGAGACCTAAGACACATGGATTCAATCCCTGGGTTGGGAAGATCCCCTGGAGGAGGGCATGGCAACCCACTCCAGTATTCTCACCTGGAGAATCCCCATGGACAGAGGAGCCTGGCGGGCTACAATCCATAGGGTCGCAAAGAGTTGGACACAACTGAAGTGACTTGGCACTCATTTCATATTTACATTAAAGAATGGAGCTGGGAATACCCTGGCAGTCCAGTGGTTAAAACTTCGCCTTCAAATGCAGGGGGTGAGGATTCAATCCCTGGTTGGGGAGCTAAGATTTCACATGCCTTGTGGCCAAAACCAAAACAGGAAACAGAAACAATACTGTAACAAATTCCGTAAAGACTAAAAATGATCTACATTAAAAAAGAAGAAAAACAAGATTAGAACTGGTCACCCCATCACCAAATACCTAAACAGTTGAGAAGTGCTCCAGGATCTTTCAGGAACCACTGATCATATTTCTTCACAACATCCATGTCTTTTGAACCTCTCACTCTGACTGCCTTTTCTACCTGCCTGAATGAGTGAGGTCTAAGAGTCACATGGAACTGTTTCCACCACATTGCTTGCCCTATTCCTTCCTGGCTGTGGCACCAGGTAAATGGCTGGTGATTTGTGCCTTGTGACTTCTTTGCCAAGTCCAAGGTCATAAAAGCTTTCCCCTGTGTTATCTTCTAAGTATTTTGTAGATCTAACCATTATATTTAGGTCTCTGATTCATTTTGAGTTAATTTTGGCATATGGTGTGAGGTAGGGATTCAGCTTCATTCTTTTGCATCTGGAGACCCAATTGTCCCAAAACCATTTGTTGAAGGAATTGTCGTTTTCCCATTGAATGGTCTTGGCACCCTTGTCAACAATCAATTGACTGTAATCCTTTTCTTTTGCAGTGCCATGTGCCATGCGGAATTTTAGTTCCCTGACCAGGAATCGAACACATGCCCCCTGCAGTGAGAGGGAGGAGTCCTAACCACTGAACATGCCAGGGAATTCCCCTTCACCATATTTTGATCTTTTTTTTTATCTTTAATCAATTGACTATAGATGGGTGGGCTTATTTCTGGGCTGTCAGTTCTAATTCATTAGTTTTCATACCTGTCCTCATACGAGTTCCAAGTGCAGTGTCTTCACTACTGCACCTTTATAGTAAGTTTTGAAATTGGATGTACGAGTTCTTGATTCATTAACAGGATTGCTTTGGCTATTTGGGGCCCCTTACAATTTCCTGTGAATTTTAGCATCAAATTGTCGATTGCCACAAGGGAGCTGGCCAGGATTCTGCCGGGGGATTGGGTCGAGTCTGTAGATCAGTTTGGGGAGTGTCACAAGCCTAACCATATTGACCCCTTGGTGACCCATTCCAGGTGGAGCTGTCCTACCCAGATGGTAGCCCGGCGGAGGGAGTGACCGTCCAGATCAGGGCAGAACTGACGCCGAAGGACAACATCTACACCATGGAGTCTGTGTCACAGGGTGGGCTGGTGGAGTTTGAAATCCCCTCCATCCCTATGTCAGCCCAGCATGTGTGGCTGGAGGTGGGTGAGTCACCTAGACCCTTGTCGTTCAGCCAGCAGACATGGTTTAGGTCCCTCCTCCAGGCCATGCTCAGGCACTGGGTCAGTGGTCCTAGGTCCTGCCCCTGTCCTGAGTGAGTTCACAGTCTGATGGGAAAGCCAGCCAGGGGGTCAGATTAAACCAAACACCCCAGAGTGAGGCAGGATGCTGAGACGGGGTCAGGGTGTCTGGCTGCCCCCAAAGGATCTTCCCAGGTGGACTCCTGACCAGGGGGAGGTTCAGCCAGGCTGCTTCCCGGAAGGTGGAACAACATATGCAGAGGCCCAGAGAACTGCAATCATAGTATAATTGGGTTCTGCAATGCCCAGCTGGCCGAGCCATTGCAGGACGATACGGAGGAGGGAGCTGGTGGGGCTTCCCCTTTCCTCAAGGGATGTTGCTTAGGGTTCACCCAGAAGGCAGTTCAGTGTCAGGTGGAATAATGGTCTGATTTTTATAACCTCTCGAGACTCCAGAGGTCTTCCCAAATTGGGCAGTGGTAAAGAATCTGCCTGCCTATGCAGGAGACACAAGGGTTCAGTCCCTGGGTCAGGAAGATCCCCTGGAGGAGGGAATGGCAACTCACTCCAGTATGCTTGCCTGGGAAATCTACGGACAGAGGAGTGTGGCTGGCTACAGTCCTTGGGGCTGCAAAGAGTTGGACATGACTGAACACACACAGACACACACACACACACCCCCTACTCCAGTTTCCATAGTGGCGGGGAGCGTGTCTGGGTGAGGTCACAGGTGGACAGGTGGGAGGCAGTGATGGAGCTGTGGAGGTAGAATTGGCAGGACCTGATGTCCCCTTGTCAGGGGCGGGAGGAGCAGGAGTAATAGAGAGGATGCTCCAGCCTTATCTCTAAGGCTGATGGTGGGCATGATGGCCTCACGGACACTGGGGTGGTGGAGACAGGGGCAGCTGAGAATAAATGTGTAGGTGGGAGCCGAGAACACTTGTGATCACTGTGTCCCCTGTGGGCAACGTGTCCTTAAAGATTTTTTAACAGCCAGATGTCTCCAGGCCACCAACAGTTTTAACCAACTGGCTACAAATTTGGGGGTTCCAGCTACCCCAGGACCAAACAAATACAGATTTTTTAATGATTGAAAGACACCCCTTAATTTCCGTTAGTCTTTTAAGAATTAGGTAGCAGCAAAGCCCCCAAATGACTTCAAATACTAGAATTAGCTGAATAATTTCGTCTCTCATAAGATACATAACCAAAAATCAGCATCTCCCCAAAATGTCACTTTTATGGAAAGACAGCCTATTTCTGTGACCAAATACTTCCTAAGAAAAGGTCTTTAATTATTTTCTTAAAAAGAATGATGAATTTTAAACTTTACTTTTAGTTGACATATATATGTCTCTCTCTATATATATATAATTGACATATAGTCATTGCAGGCATTCAATGTAATGATTCAATGTATGTATGTACTAGGAAATGACGCCACAGTGTGTCCAATTGCCATACATAGTTACACTTTTGTTTTCACTTGTGATGAGAACCTATAAGATCTGTGATAGTGCTAGTGGTAAAGAACCTGGCTGCCAATGCAGGAGACACAAGAGATGCAGGTTCAATCCCTGGGTGGGGAAGGCACCCTGGAGGAGGAAATGGCAACACACTCCAGTATTCTTGCCTGGAGAATCCCATGGACAGAGGAGTCTGGCGGGCTACAGTCCATGGGGCCACAGAGAGTCAGACACAACTGTGGGGCTGGGCACACAAGATCTGTTTTCTTAGCAACTTTCTCTATGTGCAGATATATTTTTTATATAGCAAAATGATACAAATTAGGACCAACCAAAGAGAGATACACACATGTATAGGACGAGAGCTGGAGGGTCCCAAATTTATAGCTTTTTGTGCTGTCCCTGTGAAGCTGGGACACCTCACCCTCCTGACAACACACAGAGAAAGTGTCAATCTGGATGCTCACTCACCTTCAGGGTCCACAGCTTTTATTGGGATCTCATTACATAGTCTTGATTGATTTATCATTGGCCCCGTGACTGAACTCGGTCTCTAGCCACCTCTCCTCTCTTGAGGCCAACTTGATACCACATCACGTGGTTCAAAGTGCCTACCCTCTAATCCCATGATCGGTCTTTCTGGCTTGGCTGTCCCCGCCCTGAATCGCTCCTTAGCACACTTTATCAGGACCCGGCCTGAATAACAAAGACACTCCCATCTCTTGGGGAACCCCAGGGGTTTAGAGGCTATCTCCCACTAACTGGGATGAAGTCAGGCCAGCTTCTTTATTCTGTATCACACAGAGGTCTTAAAGCCCCCCTGCCCCATACCCTGCGTCTGGCATCTTCTTGTGTTAACCGCATTCTTCCAGCAGCAAGTGAAGGCAGCAGGTTTAAATTCCCAAAGGAGCAAAAGAAGTACAACTGCCTGTCCCTGGGGTGTTCAGAGAGGGGTCTGAGAGCGCCAGGTAGAGCTGCATCCAGAGCCCCAGGGATGCAGTCCAGCTGGCTGCCCCCTCTCCTGACCGCCATCTCCTCTATGCTCACTTCCGAAGCAGGCTGTACCCTCCGAGAAGCCCCTGGGGCTGCCGGCAAGCCCAGGACATGGGGGTCCTTAATATGCCCGTGATGGAGCTGCCTCTCGGTGGCCACGTGGGCCACCCACCCCTGACTGAGCCAGCCCCCAACACCCTGTGACCAGTCTTTGACACTTGCTTCCTATGGAGGTGGGAAAGAACAAGCTCGCCACACAGGACCCCATTCTCTGAGAATTGGGGAGGGGGTTCTCCAGAAGGAAACGGGAACATGAGAGGGTCTTGCTGCAGAGCAGGGCAGGTCAAAGCATCCCCAGGACCCCCTTCCTACACCAAGCCTCCAGGCCTTGACCGAGTACCCTGTCTTCTTCAGACCAAGGTGACAGCCCTCAGTGGGAAGCCCGTGGGGGCCCAGTACCTGCCCAGCTACCTCTCGCTCAGCAGCTGGTACTCCCCCAGCCAGTGCTACCTGCAGCTGCAGCCGCCCTCCCATCCCCTGCAGGTAAGGCTTTCAGGTGCGCCCTTCCCCAGGCAGGAGGGGGCCCAGGAAGCAAGCAGCACGCATGTGCCTCCAGGGGACCTGCGCGCGCTTCTCCTCCCTTCTCTCTCCACACTGGTAACCACTAGTTTTTTTCTCTCTTTATATGAGTGTGTTTGTTTTGTCATGTTCGTCCATTTGTTTTCGCTTTTAGAGTCCATGTATAATAGAAGTGATAGGGTTTCCCTGATGGCTCAGACCGTAGAGAATCTGCCTGCAGTGCAGGAGACCTGGCTTAGATCTCTGGCTCGGGACAATCTCCCAGAGAAGAAAATGGCAACCCACTCCAGTATTCTTGCCTGGAGAATCCCATGGACCGAGGAGCCTGGTGGGCTACAGTCCATGGGGTCACAAAGAGTTGGACACGACTTAAACAACTTAGCATGCACACACGCCTGCACGCATGTTTTATAAAGCACACTGTTAACGCTCCTAATTGAGAGCACCGAGGGCTGAGCCCGGCTGCCGTGGGTGGTGACAGGCTCTCCAGTACTGTCTGTTGTGGAAGCCACTTGATGATGGGGCTCCCAGACCCTACCAGCCCCGTAAACCTCTGACACTCCCACCCTAGGGGTGCTGCCGAGACCTAAGTCTTCAAGGGGTCCCTGGGATGCAGCTTTGAGGAACTGAGGAGTTGGGGGTGCCTGTGCGTCAGGGCTGGGTGGTCCTCTGTGGGGATTATGAGAATAAGAAACTCCACTGAGATTGTGCCCAACTTGGCTGAACACGCTGTTCCGGTTTTAATGCCGTTCAACCAGCCGTGCAGCGTGGGGAGGCTGGCGTTGGCTGCCTTCCCGTGTGGGCGGGAAGGAGTCCTGTGTCCCAGCTGCCGGGACCCATGTTCCCAGTAGGCAAGGACTTGGCAGGGCTGCTCAGACAGCCCCCTGGGAGGGACACCTCTGTCTTGCCTGAGTCAGATCAGCAGGCGCCCACTCCCCCTGTCCCAGACGGTCAAGGAGGGGCCCTGAGTGTGAACTTGAGGCGCGAGTGGCTGCGCCTGGTTCAATCCAGGCTGTGTCGGGTCCTCTTCCTTTCCTCCAGCCCCGAGGGGTGTGCAGCAAGGAGTGGCTCTGCAAACGGGTTCTGTCACCCCAGTTTTTCAGGGCGACTCTGACGCCGTGGGGTTAGTTCATGAGAAGAAGAAAAAAGTTTGTGCTCTTTCCTTGTTTTTTCCCCAACGTCTCAAACTGGAGCGGACTTTTGTTTGGGTGTCATTATAAGGAAGATATTTACAAATTTAGAGAGAAATAGAAAAAAATAGTGTAATAACCATGTGCCCTCCACCTAGATTTATGAATTGATATTTTGCTCCATCCATCTACCCACCCATCCACTCACCCACCTATCCATCCATCCACCTGCTCACCCATCTATCCATCTGTCCACCCATCCACCCATCCTCTCATCTTCTCACCCACCCATCCTTTCATCTTCCCACCCACCCATCCATCCATCCACCCATCTTCTACCTACCCATCCATCTACCCATCCGTTCACTCACCCATTCATCCATTTCTCTCTACTTTTTTTGGCTGCAGCATTTGAAAGTAAGTTGCAGATATCTTGATACTTCCCTCTTAAATTCTTGAGTCTTAAAGACATTCTTTTTCAGTCATTCTATCTAAGAAAATTGTATTAACTCAATCATGTTATTTAATTCATCGGCAATCGTCAGATTTTCAAAGGTGTCCTCAAGATATAGTTTGTCTATAGTGTGGATTCACACCCATGCTTGTCTGCATAGTCCTGTGCATCCGTGTGTGAGTGTGCATGTGTATACATGCTTGTGTGTATTCACCTGTGTGTGTGTGCACGTATTTTATTCAGGATCAATTTATATGTTGCATTTGCTTTTCTGTGTCTGTAATCACTCCTGAGCTGGAACCTTTTCATCACTGTGACTTTTGTAAAGAATCCAAGCCTGTGGTCTTGTAGATTATCCCACACTCTGAATGAGATTCGGGTTGAAGCATTGTTTTGGTAATATTACTATGTACATGCTACTTTTGTTGTATCAGAAGGCAGAGTTTTGGGCAGCCCCACCCTTGCTGAAGCTGATCTTATCCTTGGTTCCAGTCTAGTTCCTACCAGCTCTTTCCTTCTGCAGACGAGGCTAATAAATAATCTGGGTGACACTCTGAGGCCCCTGCCACAGTGTTCTGACCCTCAGCAACATTTTGCCCAATGCTTTTTTCATCTTTTTTTGGAGTGGGGTGTGTCTTATGGCATGCAGGATCTTAGTTCCCCTTCCAGGGATCAAATCCATGCCTCCTGCAGTGGAAGCACACAGTCTTAACTATTGGACTGCCAAGGAAGTCCCGCCTTTAACATCTTTGATGATTCTTGCTGTAATCAGTTATCACTTTGGGGCTTCATATAAAGATTCTGATTTATGCATTTATTATGATTCTTGCATCCTTTTTGCACTTACTAGGTGGCATTCCTCTGTAAAAAACTTTCTCCACCAGTATTTTAGTTGTGTGATTGTTTTTAGAGTGCCTATCGTCTTCAGTTCAGTTGCTCAGTTGTGTCCGACTATTTGTTACCCCATGAACCGTAGCACGCCAGGCCTCCCTGTCCATCACCAACTCCCGGAGTTTACCCAAACCATGTCCATTGAGTCAGTGATGCCATCCAACCCTCTAATCCTCTGTCGTCCCCTTCTCCTGCCCTCAATCTTTCCCAGCATCAGGGTCTTTTCCAATGAGTCAGCTCTTCGCATCAGGTGGCCGAAGTATTGGAATTTCAGCTTCCACATCAGTCCTTCCAATGAACACCCAGGACTTCCAGTGAACACCTTTAGAATGGACTGATTGGATCTTCTTGCAGGCCAAGGGACTCTCAAGAGTCTTCTCCAACACCACAGTTCAAAAGCATCAATTCTTCTGCGCTCAGCTTTCTTATAGTCCAACTCTCACATCCATACATGACCACTGGAAAAACCATAGCCTTGACTAGACGGACCTTTGTTGACAAAGTAATGTCTCTGCTTTTTAATATGCTGTCTAGGTAGGTCATAACTTTTCTTCCAAGGAGCAAGCGTCTTTTAATTTCATGGCTGCAATCACCATCTGCAGTGACTTTGGAGCCCCCCAAAATAAAGGCTGTCACTATTTTCATTGTTTCCCCATCTATTTGCCATGAAGTGATGGGACCGGATGCCATGATCTTAGTTTTCTGAATGTTGGGCTTTAAGCCAACTTTTTCACTCTCCCCTTTTACTTTCATCAAGAGGCTCTTTAGTTCTTCTTCACTTTCTGCCATAAGGGTGGTGTCATCTGCATATCTGAGCTTATTGATATTTCTCCCATCAATCTTGATTCCAGCTTGTAGTTCTTCCAGCCCAGCGTTTCTCATGATGTACTCTGCATATAAGTTAAATAAGCAGGGTGACAATATACAGCCTTGACGTACTCCTTTTCCTATTTGGAACCAGTCTGTTGTTCTATGTCCAGTTCTAACTGTTGTTTCCTGACCTGCATGCAGGTTTCTCAAGAGGCAGATCAGTTGGTCTGGTATTCCCATCTCTTTCAGAATTTTCCACAGTTTAGTGTGATCCACACAGTCAAAAGCTTTGGAGCAATCAATAAAGCAGAAATAGATGTTTTTCTGGAACTCTCTTGCTTTTTCAATGATCCAGCAGATGTTGGCAGTTTGATTTCTGGTTCCTCTGCCTTTTCTAAAACCAGCTTGAACATCTGGAAGTTCATGGTTCACTTAGTGGCTTGGAGAATTTTGAGCATTACTTTGCTAGCATGTGAGATGAATGCAATTGTGCAGTAGTTTGAGCATTCTTTGGCATTGCCTTTCTTTGGGATTGGAATGAAAACTGACCTTTTCCAGTCCTGTGGCCCCTGCTGAGTTCTCCAAATTTGATGACATATTGAGTGCAGCACTTTCACAGCATCATCTTTTAGGATTTGAAATAGCTCAACTAGAATTCCATCGCCTCCACTAGCTTTGTTCATAGTGATGCTTCCTAAGGCCCACTTGACTTCACATTCCAGGATATCTGGCTCTAGGTGAGTGATCACACCATCGTGAATATCTGGGTTGTGAAGATCTTTTTTTGTACAGTTCTTCTGTGTATTCTTGCCACCTCTTCTTAATATCTTCTGCTTCTGTCAGGTCCATACCATTTTTGTCCTTTATTGAGCCCATCTTTTGCATGAAAAGTTTCCTTGGTATCTCTAATTTTCTTGAAGAGATCTCTAGTCTTTCCCATTCTATTGTTTTCCTCTATTTCTTTGCATTGATCACTGAGGAAGGCTTTCTTTTTTTTTTTTTTTCCATTTATTTGTATTAGTTGGAGGCTAATTACTTTACAATATTGTAGTGGTTTTTGTCATACACTGACATGAATCAGCCATGGATTTACATGTATTCCCCATCCCGATCCCCCCTCCCACCTCCCTCCCTACCCGATCCCTCTGGGTCTTCCCAGTGCACCAGGCCCGAGCACTTGTGAGGAAGGCTTTCTTATCTCTCCTTGCTATTCTTTGGAACTCTGCATTCAAATGGGAATATCTTTCCTTTTCTCCTTTGCTTTTCACTTCTCTTCTCACAGCTATTTGTAAGGCCTCCTCAGACAGCCATTTTGCTTTTTTGCACTTCTTTTTCGTGGGGATGGTCTTGCTCCCTGTCTCCTGTACAAGGTCACAAACTTCCATCCATGGTTCATCAGGCACTCTGTCTATCAGATCTAGTCCCTTAAATCTATTTCTCACTTCCACTGTCTTATATACTTCTTATATACTTCTAAAAAAGTATCCACTATGTTATAATCAGTTACCATCATATTCCTTTTTTTCTTTTTCAAATTTTTAAATAATTTTAGACTTACAGAAGAGTTACTCATAGAGTGCAGAGAGTCCCTCTATATCCTCCCTCTAGCTTCCCCTAGTGTTTTAAATTTTTTAAGTGTTGTTTGCTTTTTGTTTTTGTGAGAGTAATTTATATATTTTGGATATCCACCCTTATCAGATATATGACATGAAAGTATTTTCTCCCATTCCGTGTGTTGTCTTTTCACTTTCCTGATAGTGTCCTTTGATGCAACAAAGATTTTTAACTTTTGGTGAAATCCAATTTATTTGTTATTTTTCTTTTGTGTGTTGGTGTTTGCCTATCTCAAAGACACCATTACCAAATCCAAGGTCATGAAAGTTTACCTCTATGCTTTCTTCTAAGAGTTTTATAGTTTTAGCTCTTACATTTAAGTCTTTGAACCATTTGAGTTAATTTTTTTATATGGTGTGAGGGTAGGGTTCAACTTCATTTTTTGCATTTGGAGATCTAGTTGTTCCAGAATCATCTGTGGGAAAGACTGTTCTTTCCTCATCAAGTGATCTTGGCACCCTTGTTGAGAATCAGTTTGCCATAGAAGATTATTTCTGGACTCTCAGTTCTATCCTATTGATCTGTATGTCTGTCATTATGCCAGGACCACAGTGCCTTGAAGATGATTTTTGAAATTGGCAAGTGTGAGTTTTACAACTTTGTTCTTTTTACAAGATTGTTTTGGTTAATGCTGGATCCTTTGCATTTCCATATGAATTTTAGAATCAGCCTTTGCATTTTGGCAAAAAAGGCCACTCACACTTCCTTCTAATGTTATCATCTCATGTACAAACCATGGTACAATTGTTGAAACTAAGAAATGAGCACTAGAGATGGCTATTAGCTAAACTCTGGACTTTACTTTGATTTCCCTAGTTTTTCCAGGGATTCCTTTTTTTTTTTTTTTTGGTTCAGGATCCCATGCAGGATCTTGCATTGCACTTCCTCTCCTCCAGTCTGATGGTTTCTCAATCTTTCCTTTTCTTTCATGAACCTGACATTCTTGAAAGGTTCACTTTTCTTTCTGCTGTTCCAATTCCCCAAATTTGGCTGTGGGAGCACCTCTGGGCCAGCTCCTTAAACAGGTAAGTTCTTTTCTCCAGTGGGAGGTAGAATGACATTTATTAACCACTCACAGTGAACAGGTTCTGTTGAGAATAATATATTCA
Organism: Cervus elaphus; assembly: GCF_910594005.1. Classification (NCBI taxonomy): domain Eukaryota; kingdom Metazoa; phylum Chordata; class Mammalia; order Artiodactyla; family Cervidae; genus Cervus; species Cervus elaphus. The sequence goes on from NC_057823.1 coordinate 10,003,453, forward strand.
TTAATGCATTTATCATCTCATTGGATCCTCAGGACCTTCTCTCCAGGAGATATAACCTTATGTTACAGATGGGGAAACTGAGGATCAGAGAGGTGAAATGACTTACTTAAGGACCCACAGCAAGAATGATACTCACCACTCACCACCCCTCCTCTGAGCATTCAGGGTGGCCCAGATGTTTGGGGAGAGTCATGAATTGTAAATCATAGAGCATATGAGGGAACCTCTGGGGCAAAGACCCAGAGGAAGACTTCTCATGCAGCTTGTTGCCTCAGTGTTGGATATGGTCATACTCTAAGCCCTTGGGGAGGTCACAGGACTTGGGAGACTTTGGCTGTAACACAAAGAATGAGGGCAGCTTGGAGGTTAAGCATGGGGCACTGGCTTCTGCCCTTTGGGGTTTGAATCCTCTTCCTATAACTCACTAATGTTGAAAATGGACCAAGCTTCAGTTTCCCCCCTCTGGAAACTTGGGGATTATGATAGAACCCGGCTCATCAGTGTATAGTTTCAGTGAGAAGTATTCAGTATCAGTGAGAAGTTTCAGCCCACTGCCAGCACTTGCACCTGTGAAGTTAGGGAATAGTCCCCACGACCATCCCCCTACCTGATACCCGTTGCTGAATTTGAGGGTCCTCAAATCACCTTCAGTTTCTTTAGTCTCTAGAGGGATTCACAGAATCTCTGAAAGCTGTCATACTCACAGTTACAGTTTAATACAGTGAATGATACAGACTAAAATCAGGCAAGGCAAGAGGATCCTAAGGCAGGGGCCAGATGAGTTCTGAATGTGAACTTCCAGTTGTCCTCTCCCCACAGAGTCGAGGACAGTGTTACTTTGCCAGTAATGATGTGTGCCTACACACATGGTGTACTGCCCACCAAGGGTGCTCACCTGAGCCTCAGTGTCCAGGGTTTTTGTTGGGGGTCAGTCATATAGACATGGTTGACTACCTGCCTGGCTGGTCCCAGTCTTAATCCTTCTGTAGGTCAAACTTGTATAGTGTGCCCCAAGGTCCCCACCATAAATTATGTTGTTAGCATCTGGTGTGGTCCCAGACCCTAGATAAACAAAGACTCATCAGGCAGAACATTTCAAGGCCTTCGAGATCAGCCCCAGGAGCAGTGGCCAAAGGCCAGACCTCTTTGGAGGCTAGGTTCAGCTACTTACTACACTGTCCTCCCTGAGAGCTTCCATGCCCTTATGACATTTCACCCACACCACAGTTCCATTTTCAGAGCGTCAGCTGGGGTGGCTGTGATGATGTAGTCACAGCCAGGGACAGATACTGAGCGTTCTGCTCTGAGGCCAGTGCTCCTCTGCAGCACTGGCCTCCTTGTGGCCCCAGAGTGGGCTTCTCCCTCGGGTGAGCTGTGACGTTGGTGCTGTTCTGTGGGTGCCAGGCAGGGGCCCCCCATGCTTGCATGTCTCCCACAGGTTGGGGAGGATGCCTATTTCCCTGTGAAGTCCACGTGTCCCTGCAATTTCACCCTGTACTACGAGGTGGCTGCGAGGGGCAACATCGTGCTCTCAGGCCAGCAGCCTGCCCACATCACCCAGCAGAGAAGCAAGCGGGCAGCCCTGGAGAAACCCATTCGCCTAATGCACCTTTCTGAGACAGGTGAGCTCATCCCCAGGCTGGAGGTTCCTGTTCTTCCTTCTGAACCATTGAGACTGGGATGGGCATCCCAGCAAGGCATGGTAAGCAGAATGCATCCAGGAGGGGAGCCTGCTTCAGGGCGAAGGGCACACACCCCAGGCAAGGCTGGACTGGGACCAGGAGGGTGGGCAGTGACCAGCTGCTGGAGGCAACTTCTCTTGAGGCCGCCATGGGCTGGGCCCCTGAGCAGGTCCACACTATGCCATGCTGCCTTCTGTCAACCCCCTTCTGCTTTTGCCCAGACTGACTCCCCATTAAGGAGTCCTTCTCCCTGCTTTCCTTGATGCCACATGCTCCTCACAAGACCCATCTTCTCCCCTGGGTCTTCCCATCCCTCTCCTCTTTACAGCCTCTCTGCCCAAAGCAGGATCCCCAAACTAAGGACCATGGACACTTGCAGGGTATTCTTTGTGGTGGGGGCCGTGCTGTGCACTCTAGGGTGCTAAGCAACATCCCTGATCTCCACCCGTTAGATGCCAGTGGCAATCCACCTACACTCAGTATGACAACCTGAAATGTCTCCTGATATTGCCAGTGTTTCTGGGGGGAAAGTGACTCCTGGGTAAGAATCACTGAGATAGATGATGATAGATTCATAGATAGAACCATCAATAGATCAATTGATAGATGAATGATAGAGTTATGGATGGATGAAAAAGTGAAAGTAAAAGTCAAAGTTGCTCTTTCTGACCCCATGGATGGATAAGTAGATAAATAGATGCATGTATAGAATCATCAATAGATAAATTGATAGATAGATGGATGATAGCGTCATGGATGGATGAAAAAGTGAAAGTAAAAGTGAAAGTTGCTCTTTCTGACCCCATGGATGGATAAGTAGGTAAGTAGATAAATAGGTTCATGTATAGAATCATCAATAGATAAATTGATAGGTGAATGGATAGTCATGGATGGGTGAGTAGTTTCATGGATAGATAAATAGAATCATCAATAGGTAAATTGATAGGTGAATGGATAGTCAAGGATGGGTGAGTAGTTTCATGGATAGATAAATAGAATCATCAATAGATAAATTTATGGATGGATAGTCATGGATGAATAGTTTCATGGATAGATAAATAGAAGCATCAATAAATAAATGGATAGATGGATGGATAGATAAAGTCACAGATGGGTGAATGGACGGTTGGGTGGATAGACAGATGATCGATAGGGAGACAGGCAAACAGAGTCTCTCTGATTCTAAGCCACTTTCTTACCCTCAGACCTACTATGTTTGGGGCCAGGTTATTCTCTGTGGAGCTGTTCTATGCATTTTAGGGTGTTGAATAGCATCCCTGGCTCCTGCCCACTAGATGCCAGTAAAATCCCCAAGCTGTGACAACAAAAATGATCAAATGTCCTCTGGCAATCAGCATTGCCCTGGCTGAGAACCACTGGCCTGATCAGGGCATTTGACATTGTGCACCCGCATCCTCCTGGGTTTATCATCCTTTCTGGGTGAAATAACAGGGAACGTGAGTTTCCATGGAGTACTTGCCCTGGGCCTGGCCTGGGCTGGCACCTCCTCATGCTACACCCCATGGTAACCCCCGTGGTAAAGCCGGGCAACTGGGACATTGCTGATCCTACTGTGAGATGCTGCATTTTCATGTCTCTCCTCGCTTATCTTAGAGCCTCCTCCAGCCCCAGCAACAGAGGTCAGCGTGTGCATGACCTCTCTCCAGCTGGCCGTGACCCCCAGCATGGTCCCCCTTGGCCGCCTGCTGGTCTTCTACGTCAGAGAGAATGGAGAAGGGGTGGCCGACAGCCTCCAGTTTACTGTGGAGACCTTCTTTGAAAACCAGGTAGAGTACTGGGAACCAAACTGGGGGAGGGAGAGGAGGACAGGTAAGTGTCATCGGGGGTGGAGGCTCCAGGGTGTCAAGGCTGGGGCGGACTGTGGACAGTCACCAGTCAGACTCCAGGTGATGTGACAGGCAGGACTTGTAAGGACTGTCCTACCTTCAGGAATAAAGGAAATCTAAGTTGCATCTTGACTGGGAGATCCTCCAGAAGTCACCCAGATGGGATTGCATTCATACACACAGGACAAGTGGGCAGCTGTTCTCTGTCCCTGCTGGGCTCCAGACCTAAGGGACACCACTTAGGTCCCCCAAACCTGGTTCAGCCTCCTGTGCCCTGACCATGTACCTTCCAAAACTGGCTGCAACATGTCCTCTGCCGCCACACATCTCCCCACCCCTCCCCACTCCCATCTTCTGCACGGAATGTGCCAGTTGTACCAGCCTAGTTCTTGTCACCCAGCCCTCTACCCTTGTCCTCACCGGGGTGGCAAAGCCAGGGTCCTGACTCTCCTCGGAGGGTGGAAAGGGTGGGTGGGTCTGGAGAGTTTGGCCAAGTTCCTGATTCTTCTGCTGTGTTTGGGTCCAGGTTTCACTGACATATTCAGCAAATGAGACCCAACCCGGGGAAGTCATCGACCTGCGGCTCAAGGCTGCAAGGGGCAGCTGTGTGTGTGTTGCTGCAGTTGACAAGAGCGTTTACCTGCTCAGGTCTGGGTTTCGGCTGACTCCTGCCCAGGTGAACTGGGGCCCTCAGATGATACATTCTGGCACCTGCATGGAGGTCTCTTCCTTTTCATTAACTGAACACAATCCATATAAACCCAAATACTCTCTCTCCGCTGGGTTCATTCTCAGCAAACCCCACCCCTCTTGTTGCTTGGGTATAGTTGAAAGATCTTGGAGTCAAATCCAATGGGACATTGTCCGGGTCCCACCTCTTCAGCCCCAGTTTGCCCATCTTTAAAATGGGTTAATGCCCGAACTCCTGTCTCCTCTAAGATTGACTCCCAGTGATCCATGTGAGAGGAGATTGAGATGGGAGTGTGCCAGAACAGTTGGGGTTGAAAAGAAACCCTCATTTGACCAGTCCCTGTCGCCCTTTGCCTGTAGGTTTTCCGGGAATTGGAAGATTATGATGTTTCCGATATCTTTGGAGTGTCCAGGGAGGATGGACCCTTCTGGTGGACTGGGCTCATGGCCCGACGACGTCGGCGCTCCTCTGTCTTCCTGTGGCCCGGGGGCGTCACCAAGGACTCCGGGTTTGCCTTCGCTGTAAGGAGAGGTGGTCTTGAACCCCATCGTCCCCTTCTGAGCTCTTCTTCCTCTGAAACAAAGAGTCTCGGGGTACAGAGCTGGGTCAGGGTGGAAGTTTCCAAACTCTGAGTGCTGCAGAATCTTTTTGATTCTCCCCAGTGGAAGCTTGGAGGCAGACCTTCCCAATTTGCAAAACAGATGAGAGCAGAATGAGTGTTCATTGATAACTTCAACTTTGTTCTGGAGCAAACTAGAACATCGTTCTGGAGCCATGACCTTGAAAGTGCTTTGGTGGAAGGAAAACCTTCACAAGGGCTTCCCAGGTGGCGCGAGTGGTAAAGAACCCGCCTGCCAGTGCAGGACACATGGAGATGTGGGTTTGATCCCTGGATCGGGAAGATCTCCAGGAGGAGGAAATGGCAACCAAGTCCAGTTTTCTTCCCTGGGAAATCCATGGACAGAGGAGCCTAGCAGGCCACAGTCCACAGGGTTGCAGAGTCGGACACGACAGAAGCAGACTTAGCATGCATGCAAACCTTCACGATGTGTGTGGGTGCTGGGTTGTCATGTGGCAGCCTTACCCTTGCTGACATTTATAGCTCACATCCATCCCCTTCCTTCCTGGCTCCAGGGACCGGGGAGCTGCTAGGGGTGCAGTATACCCAAGCATCATTTCAGCCCACATGAGCATTCTGGTGGTCTCCACTTGAATGCATGAGGGCACTTTTCATCCCCATTTTTAAATAATTTAAAAGGCATCTTTGAGAATTCCTTGGTGGTCCAGTGGTTAGGACTCCAAACTTTCACTGCTGAGGGCCCAGGTTTAATTCCTGGTTGGGGAACTAAGATCCTGCAAACTGCATGGCACAGCCAAAACAGAAAAAAAGGCATCCTTTTCCTCCCATTTTTATTATGGAAATTTTTCAAAAATATAAAAAGTTGAGTAAGTTAGTAAACACCTGTAGATCCACCACCTTGGTGCCACAGTAAACATTTTGCTATGTCAAATGTGTGCATGCATGTTTGCTCAGTTGTTGCAGTTGTGTCTGACTCTTTGCAACCCTATAGACTGTAGGTCACCAGGCTCCTCTGTCCATGGAATTCTCCAGGAAAGAACACTGGAGTGGGTTGCCATGCCCTCCTCCAGGGGATCTTCCCAACCCAGAGATCAAATGGCATCTCCTGCATTGCTGGTGGATTCTTTACTGCTGAGCTACCTGGGAAGCCCATTAAATACATATGTATATTACAATAGTAATAACTGAAACTCACAGTCATTGGTTCTGGGTCTGGTTAGGCACTGTACCAATTGATTTGTTATAAATTGAAGTGAAATTTACATAGCAGACATTTAACCCATTTAAAAAAATTTATTCTTTCTTTATTTTTTGGCTGTGCTGGACATCACATAGGATCTTAGTTCCCTGACCAGGGTTCAGACCTGTGCCACACTGCATTGGAAGCACAGAGTCTTAACCACTGGACTGCCAGGGAAGCCACAATTAACCCATCTTAAAGTGAACAATTCAGCGGCATTTAGTACACTCACAGTGTTGTGCAAGCCAGCACCTCTATCTAGCTCCAGAACATCTTCATCACCCCGAAAGAAGATCCCGTCCCCATCAACAGTCACACCCCATCCACCCTCCCCCAGCCCTTGGCAACCACTGATCTGCCCATGGTTTTAGACAGTTCATATAAATAGAATCCTAAGAGATGTGGCCTTCTGAGCCTAGACCACAGACATTCTGACCCCAACTCTGGTGTGCCCTGGATGGTCACCCGGTCTCAGGTCCCTCTTAGTCCATGTCACCAAGCCTAGAGAGAGGACTGACTCCCCCAGGGCCACGCAGCAGTGGTGTTGGGCCAGTGGCTTCTGGAGCCACCATATCCACTTCCCCACTGTGGGTCTGGGCGTTGTCTGTTGCCTAGGAAACAGGACTGGTGGTGATGACAGATCTTGTGAGCCTAAACCACCGGCAGGATGGCGGCTTGTACACTGATGAGGCTGTCCCCGCCTTCCAGCCCCACACAGGGAGCCTGATGGCAGCAGTGTCCTCCAGACAGCCCCCCAGGTAATTGCCATCACTTTGAGCAGGGTTGTCTAAACTCATGTTGACATTTGAGGCTGGGTCATTTTCTGTGGTGGGACCATCCTGTGTACCATAGAGTACGGAGCAGCATCCTTGATCTCCACCAACCAGATGCCAATAACAGCCCCCTTCTTCTGGGTGTGACAACCCAAACCATCTTCAGACATTGTCCAGTGTCCCCAGGGAGCCAGAATCTCTACTGGCCCAGCAGGTTGGAGCACTAAGCACTTTGACTCTTCTCCCCCACAGTTCTCACCCCCAGCCACGTGCTTGAGGTTGGGGGTGTGGGGGTGTAGAAGAGAGAAGAAGGTGTAACAGGGGGGTAGCTCTGCCTGGGGACAGAATTGGGGCAGGGTGGGTAGTTGGAGTTTGGTCCTCTCATTCCGAGACTCTGCTTAGAAACTTCTTTCTACTCCCCTTTCTCCCTCCCACCATTCCCTCCTTCCTTTGCTTCCTCTCTCTTCCCCTTTCCCCTCTGACTCTTTATCTTTTGAAGTTAGACACCCAAGTAATTAGTTTTTCAGCCTTTTTTATTTTAACTCAAGCATTTAAGCCTTTTGAAGGTTATGAATTTTCCTCAGAGTATTGCTTTGGCTGCATCTAAATTGTGCTAGGAAGTGTTTCCATTATTGTTTGGTTCCAAATAGGTTGTAACTTGTGGAACAGTTACCTTTTTGAGTTGTGACTTGCCCAGGTATGTTTTCAATTTTCAAGTAATTAAAAAAATTACTACCTTTATGTATTTCATAAATGTGGGTCAGATGGGCAGTGTGGCCAATGAACATTGTCTGTATGATATCCCTTGTGGCCCACAAACGTGGTCTGTATGATATCCATTGCCTGGTTTTTGTTTTAGAGACTGGCTATATGGTCAGTTTTTGTAAATGCTCACATCTACTTGAAAAGAATATCCAAACCCCTGTCATTGGGTATAGGAGTCTCTATGTGCACTTTTGACAGTGGTACCCAAATCCTCCATATCCTTGCTCATGTTTGTTTCCTTGTCTGTTTGCTAACTTATCAATTACTGAGAGAAAAGAGTTCCCATCTGCCTCTGGGACTTGTGGCTTTGTCTGTTGTCTCGTGGAAAGCTTTGTTTCTTGGGAGGTGATATTTCCTCTTCTCTCACGTCTCTCCCTTTGTACCCCTCTTTTGTTCCTCCATCACTCACTGTCTTCTTTCCCACCTTCTTTGTTCTCTCTGCCTCTCCCACTAGCTCCTCAGCTCCAGGTCGCAGCCAGCCAACTAGGGAAGGGAGAGGGTGTTTTGCAGACCTTGCCCCCTCTCTCCCCCTCTGGATGTAAGGGTGCAGAAGCTGGGAAAGGCGAGGCAGGCCTTGGATGCACCCTCTCTTGCCAGCTTATCCAATGAGAGGCCCAGAACCAAGTGGGCCAGGGATGGGGTCTGGTGGTCATCAGTGCCTCAGTAACTGGGTCTCTTTGGAGACCTTGAGGGTGGCCCGCAGACTCCTCAGTCCTTGCTCTGAGCCAGAAGTGACCGAGAGGATCTGCCCTGGGGAGGGCGGTTGGCTATCCATGATAGTCTTTTTCCTTCAAACCCTTTCTGCCCCAATCCCAAATCCTTGGGAAGGATTGAGCCTTCCCAATCCCCTAGCCTCCTCTGCAGTGGTTCCTGGGTACCTGCACCCTCCAGCTTCTTCCTGCCCGAGTCACACAGTTAGCAGGAGTCTGATAACCCCACGAGGGTCCTAGTTTTCCAACTCCACATCATGGCATGGACAGATCAGGCTCCCCCTACGGAATGCTGGAGCCACGCAAAGGCATTTCCAAGATGTGGTTGAGTGAGGGAGGTGGAATATTGGCTCCTGGGCATCCCTCAGCCAGACACTTCTCTGGCAACTGGAGCCTCCCATGTGCATGCCTCCTGAGAACTTGGCCTGGAGTGGGTCTGCCAGCAGCCTCTAAACCCCAAACCACAGAGGCAATTGTAAATTCCAGTGCAGAAAGGCATAATAAAGGCCTTAAAAAGCAAGTGTCTATGCCTTTTTGTAAGGATAATGCATCCTTCCTGGAGAAGGGAATGGCAGCCCACTCTAGTATTCTTGCCTGGAGAATCCTATGGACAGAGGAGCCTGGCCGGGCATAGTCCATGGGGTCGCAAAGAGTCAGACATGACTGAGTGACTAACACACACAATGCATCCTTATTCTGAAGACAAGGTATTTTTCTTATGCATGTGGTTAAACTTTTTTCAATGAGCATGAAAGGGTGTATCCTTTCATATATACAAAGGGTGTATTCCTTTTTCAAAGAGTATGAAAGGGTATATCCTCCTTTCCCTTCTAAGAGGCAAAAATGGTTACTAATTCCTTAACTATCCTTCTAGAAATTTTCTGTGCAAATTTGTTGTTCAGTCGCTAAATCGTGTCTGACTCTCTGCAACCCCACGGACTGCAGCACACCAGCCTTCCCTGTCCTCCACTATCTCCTGGAGTTTGCTCAAGTTCCTGTCCATTGAGTCAGTGATGCTATCCAACCGTTTTATGCTCTGCTGCCCTCTTCTCCTTTTGCTTCCAGTCTTTCCCAGCATCAGGGTCTTTTCCAAAGTGTATACACAGGACTTTAAAAAAAAACCACACACAATGGGAGGATACTATAATACTGTTCTCTACCTTCCTTTTTTAGGTCAACAATAAACCTTAGAGACCGTTCCATATCGGTACATACGTGCCTACCTCACCCCTTTTCACTGACATGTAATATTCTGTTGTGTACTATCATTTGGTTAACCAAATGCCCTATTGATGAAGATTCTGGCTGTTAGTTAATTCTCACAGTGCTGCAGTTAACCACACTGTCTTTGCACATGGGTCTGTGGTTAATTTCAGTGTTCATCTCTCAGAGAGGCAAGTTGAAAGGGATTATGAGCATTTTTAATCTCGAGAAGATTTGCCAAATGTCAGGTAGGGCTTATTAATATTATTTTTTAAAGAATAGGACAGTCCCTGAGGAATATGGGCTCTGAGGCTTCTGAGGATAAACCAAGAATGAAAGCATGTGAAAAAGAATACACACACACACATGTATAATTGAATCACTTGATGTACACCAGAATCTAAATGTACACAGCATCAAGTATCCTTTAATTAAAAAAAAGAAACTGAAAAATGAAAGCACAGAGGAAGTGAGGGAGAGGGAAAAGTTCCATGTAGTGATGCAGAAAAACGTGGCAAACCCAGGGAGGGATATTAACAAAGGAGAGGATGCGGGGTGGTCCCTGTGGCCCTTCTTACCTTCCAAGTTCAGTGTGTGAGGCGCCACTGTCATTTTAGCAAGACTCTGCCAAGCCTTCGATGCCTCACTTTTCTAACTGTAATCAAGTAGAATGTTGACTAAAATTCTGCAAGGTGAAAGAATTAACAACACATCATGTCCTTGTAAAGTAGAATGCTAACCTTTCCAGGTAAGAGAATTAAATAAACCGTGTAGCATATTGACGTGTTGGGTGAGAGAATGAACATATTATAGCCTAATCAAGTAGAATGTTAACTTACCAAGTAACAGAATTAAAGTTATGGAACTTTAATCATTTCTTTTTAAAAAAATTTTCGTAGAGCAGAGAAGAGGAAAAGAACCTTCTTCCCTGAAACATGGGTTTGGCACTGTCTCAACATCAGGTACAGTAAGATTTCTTTCCTTCACTGCCTTTGTGGGCTGACTCAAGGCACTCATGAAAGATTGTTCCCAGTGGGTTTGCCTGGAGATTGGACACCAACATCTGAGTAAGCCATTGGGCATCCTTTTCTAACACATAAAACTCAAAGCTATGAAGTCAGCCCCAAATCCCAGTGCAGCCTCGGACATCTGCCCATGAAATATGAAATGCGAGGGCTTCATGCCTCTTACAACTCCCTCTTGGGGTAACTCTATCCACTGTGTTTATATAACGAGCTCATTAAAATGATTACAGTTCCCTGAAACATGAACTCAGTTCCACCCACCTACCCTCCCCCTCCTCACTCCTCAGGGGACTTGGGCTCCTGCCCGCCAAACAGGCTGCTTTTCTCAGCACATTTCCTTTCTACATTGTTTTCTCTTTCCACTTGCCTTGAAGCAGCAGCGCTCTGCCAAATTCTTGCCAGTTGCAATTGGTTTTTTTCTTTCAGTGTTTAGTGTCAGAACACCAGTGACACTAAGCATTTTCTTTCGATGCTTAGAGTCAGAAGGTAGTGGTGACCTGCTCTGGGAAACCAGTTAGGCATGAAAGTTCAGACCTCAGGGGCCAGTGGGTGGACCTACTGCTGAGCTGGGGTCCCCTTCTCAGCATGAGATGCCAAGGCACATGCTTAGCACAGGACCAAGCGCACATCGGGGGTTTCTCAGGCAGCCCTCACTGATGTGTGTGTCCCCATTATGGGCAGTCTTCCCTGCTGGTCAGGACAGATGCTGATTTTTAAAAAAAGTTTTATTATTATTATTTATTTTTGGCTGGGTCTCTGTTGCTGCAAGAGGGTTACTCTCTAGTCGCAGTGCAGGCTTCTCGTTGTGACCGCTTCTCTTGTTGCACAACGCAGGGTCCAGGTGCTTGGGCTCAGTAGTTGTGATACACGAGCTTAGTTGCCCCATGGCCTGTGGGATCTTCCCAAACTAGGGATCTTCCCGACGTAGGGCTCGAACCTATGTTCCCTGAAATTGGCAGGTGGATCCTTACCCATTGGACCACCAGGGAAGCCCAGGTTGCTGGTTATTGCATTTTGTAATGGGAGTCCATATTGAAGATGTGCCGTCTGTCCATCATCAGAGATGTACACAAAGTAGAAACGTATCTACTTTCTGTGTTTAGGGTGCTGTGTTAGGCAGTGAGTAGTGTTTTGGTGCCAAGAATGGCACCTGAACAAGGCAGAGAGAGTCCCCTCACTCATAGAATTTATGTTTTATGCCCTTAAAGCCTTCATGCTTCAGGAGGGCCAGGGTTCTCATGGAGAGCTGGGACCGGGGCTTGGGAGGAAGTGCAGGGACCCTTCAGGGAAGCTGGAGAGACTCCCAGGGCAGGTGGAGCCCAAGCTGAATCCCACAGGATAAACAAGAAAGGCGTAAAGGAGTCCAGGAGGTGGGCCCCATGTGGGCAAGAGTTGGGGCTTCGGAGAGGCAGAAGGGGCTAAGAGGATGAGGCAGGGAGTGTGAAGGCCGAGTGGGCTGTGATGGTAGGTGTGGAGAGCCCCAGAGAGTTGCTGGGAGGCATTTGGCATTGGAGGGGCTCTCTCTCCCTTTGTTGGCTTGAGCAAGGGTGAGTCGGAGAGTGTGGATCTGAGACTAAGGAGGAGGTTCTTGCTGGGCCCAGGCAAGGATTAGTTAGCTCTTTTTTTTTCTAATTTTTAAAATTTGTAAAATAACATTAACATAAAATTTACCATCTTAATTGTTTTTAGGTGTGCAGCCCAGTGGCGTTAAGAGCATTTATATCATTGTGCTACCATTACCACCACCCATCCCCAAAACGCTTCTCATCGCACAAAGCTGAAACGATGTGCCCATTAAATACTAATTCCCACCCCTCCCTCCTTCCAGGCCCTGGCATCCACTCTTCTTTTTGTCCCTGTGACTCTTACTGCTCTAGGGGCCTCATATACTTGGAATCATACAACATTTGTTGTTTTGTGTCTGGCTCATTTCACTTAGCATGATGTTCTCAAAGTGCATCCACACTGTGGCATGTATCAGAATTTCCTTTCTTCTTAAGGCTGAATAACATTCTACTGTATGGATGGACCCCTTTAAAAAAAAAATTTTTTTTTAATGGTCTCACTGTGCACCTTGTGGGATCTTAGTTCTCCAACTGGGTATGGAACCCAGGCTACCCACAATGGAAGCTCAGAATCTTGACCGCTGGACCATCAAGGAAGTCGCTGGACGGACCACATTTTGTGTATCCATTCAGCCTTTGGTTGACATGTAGGTTGCTTCCACCTTTTGGTTATTATGAATAATCCTTCTTTGAATATTGGTGTGCAAATATTTCTTTGAGACCCTGTTTTCAATTCTTTGGGGTATACACCCGGAAGTGGAGTTGCTGGATCTTATGGTAATTCTGTATTTAATATTTTGAGAAATCACCATATGGTTTTCCACTGTGGTTGCACCATTTGACATTCCCACCAGCAGTGCACAAGAGTTCTTTAAACGTTGAATAGAATTTACCAGTGAAGCCATCACATCCAGTGCTTCCCTTTTTGGGGAGACTTTGATTACTGATTTGCTCTCCTTAATCCCAGGTGAAGCTTTTATAATGGCCTCAGCAGGCTTGAAAAGTCACACAGACCGGGAGCAGGGCTCCACAGGAGTGGATGGGACAGGGAGGCCAGGCCAGGGAGCATGGATGTTCCCCAGGGTGGGTGGCTGGTTGGCTGGCTGGCATTCGGCTTACACAGAACAGTTGGCTAAGACCATCCGGAGCTGATGAAAATTTTTCCAGATGGAAGACGCTGAGCTTGAATTGTTGCCATGGTGACAACCTGTGACCTTCACAGAGGCAAGGATGGATGCCCAGATCCTGCAGGGCAGTGTCCCATCACCCAGTGAGGCCACCTGGGTCCAGCTTCTGGGAAGGGGATGGAGAGTTCAGGTAGAGGAGAGAGGAACAGCCAGGCATCTCCCTGAAACCCAAGGCCATGTTGCTAGATTCCTCAGATCCTGCTGGGCTGCTGCCTCACAGCTCCGGATAACAGCTCATGGCTGCCCTTTTTTCCACAGTGATCCGTCTGGCGAGGAGACACTCAGCGTGCAGGTCCCCGACTCCATCACCAGCTGGGTGGGCGAGGCAGTGGGTCTGTCCCCCGGGAGGGGCCTGGGCATTGCTGAGCCCACTCTGCTGAAGACCTTCAAGCCTTTCTTCGTAGACTTCACGCTGCCCCCCTATGTGGTCCGTGGGGAACAGGCCAAGATCCCACTCAGCATCTACAACTACATGGACACCTGTTCTGAGGTACCAGACCCGTCCTCTGTAAACAGCCTTTCCCATTATCAGCTGGCGGGGGAGGCGGGAAGGGGGCGGCATCCTTGATGTCAGGAGGCAGGGAGAGTTGTGGAGGGGGATGGGTATGAGGGGCACAGTACCTGTGATGTTGGGTAGGCAGGGGGAGGTGCAGTCATCTAGGGGGGCTGTGGGGTTAGCATCTGTAATATTAGCAAAGCAGGGGCTGGATGGATCAAGTACTGCTTCACCCGCCATCTAAACCTGGGCAGGTTGTGGGTGGGAGTGCATGGTGGGGCTGGAGGTTGACAGATGAGATGGAGCCACTGTCCTTGACTCCAGGCCCCTTGGGGCTTTGGGTGGATGAGTGTCATATGTAATGACATGGAGTCAGGGGTCAGCAAACCTTCTCTGTAAAGGGCTAGATAGTAAATATTTCAATCTTTGCCAGCCAGAGGGTCCGTGTTGCAGTTGCTACACTTGGCCGTTGTGCGGGAAGGCAGTCACAGATAACACGCCCATGAATGGGCCTGGCCGTGTTCCCATAAATCTTTATTTCTGGATACTTGAAATTTGAGTTTCATTTAACTTTCATGCATCACAGAATGTAATTCTTTTTAATTTATTTATTTGGCTATGTTGGGTCTTAGTTGCCATATGCAGAGTCTTCATTGCATTATGTGGGATCTTTCACTGCAGCTGATGGACTCTATAGTTGTGGGCTTAGCTACTCCTCAGCCCATGGGATCTTAGGTCCCTGACCAGGGGTAGAACCCGTGTCCCCTGCATTGCAACATGCATGTATGTATGTGTGCTCACTTATGGCTGACTCTGTGGCCCCATGGACTGTAGCTCGCCAGGCTTCTCTGTCCATGGAATTTTCCAGGCAAGAACACTGGAATGGGTTGCCATTTCCTACTCCAGGGGATCTTCCCCACCCAGGGACTGAACCTATGTCTCTGGCATCTCCTGCATTGGCAGGAGGATTCTTTCCCACCAGTGCCACCTGGACATCTGGTGGATTCTTAAACACTGGACCATGAGGGAGGTCCCAATATCATTATTATTATTTTTTTTAAAGCTTCCCTTCTTCATCCTAATCATTAAAAAAAAAAACAACAACGTAAAAACCATTCTTAGCTCCCTGGCCTCACAGAAACAGGTGATGGATTGGATTTAGGTCAGGTTGTGGGCCTCCCAGGTGGGGCCAGTGGTAACGAACCCATCTGCCAGTGCAGGAGATATAACAGACATGGGATCAATCCCTGGGTTGGGAAGATCCCTGGAGGAGGGCATGGCAACCCGCTCCAGTTTTCTTGCCTGGAGAAGCCGCACGGACAGAGGAGCCTGTAGGGGGCAGTATATAGGGTCACAAAGAGTTGGACTTGACTGAAGCGACGTAGCATGCACACATGTGCCGACCCCAGCACAGAAGTGAGGAATCCTGGTGGGCCCAGAGCAGGCACTCTGAATCTCAATTTCTACTGAAAAAAACTGATTGACCTTGTCCACGTTATTCCACCTGTTGGTATGTCAGTTTCTACAAATGTCAAGCAGATAGGAGTCTTAACGGTGGTTAAAGGGGTAAGTGGGTTGGTCCATATAGCTGCTAAGAATGGTGATTGTGGATGTCCCATGGACCTTGTTGGTGCTATTCCAACTCTCCCAGTCCTAGGGCCTGCAGGGTGCATACAGTGGGAGGGGAGGTGACTCCTTCTCAGAGGAGGTGGAAAGGCTACTATATCAGTTTCTTGTGGCCACTGTAACAAAGTAGCAGAAACTGGGCGCTTAAAACAAGGGAAATGTATTCTTTCACAGTTCTGGAGGCTGGAGTCCAAGGTCAAAGTATGAACAGGGCTGGCTTCCTCCAGAAGGAGGCTCTGAGGGATGGTCTGTCCCCGACCTCTCTCCTGGCTTCTGGGAGCTGCCCACAATCCGTGGCATTCTCTTAGCTTGTGGTGGCCTTGTTCAAGTCTCTGCCTCAGTCTTCCCATGGGCTTCTTGCTGTGTGTCTTTACATCATCCTCCTTCTCTGCACAGACTCTGTGTCCAAATTTCCTCCAAAAAGAGCCCCTGTCTTGTTGGATTAGAAAAAGTGAAAGTGTTAGTCACCCAGTTGTATCCAACTCTCTTTAATCCCCTGGCCTGTAGCCTGCCAGGTTCCTCTGTCCATGGAATTCTTCAGGCAACAATATTGGAGTGGGTTGCCATTCCCTTCTCCAGGGGATCGTCCCAATCCAGGGATCGAACCTTGGTCTCCCGCATTGCTGGCTTGATGCCATGACCTCCTTGGAACTTGATGACATCTGCTGAGACCATAGTTCCTAGTGAGGTCACATTTACAGGTACCGAGGTTAGTACTTCAACATACTTTTTAAAAAAATTTATTTACTTGGCTGTGCCAGGCCTTAGTTGCAACGTGAGGGATCTTTCTGTTGTGGCGTTTGGGTTCTTTGGGCTTCCCTGGTGGCTCAGTGATAAAGAATCTGCCTGCCAATGCAGGAGACATCAGAGACTCGGGTTCTATCCCTGGGGTGGGAAGATCCCCTGGAGGAGGAAATGTCAACCCACTCCAGAATTCTTGCCTGAAGAATCCCGTGGACAGGGGAGCCTGGAGGGCTATAGTCCATGGGGTTGCAAAGAATTAGATGTGACTGAGCGCACACACATGTGGATTCTTTAGTTTTGGCATGCAGGATCTCTTAGTGCAGCATGTGGAAATCTAATTCCCTGACCAGGGATCGAACCCAGGCCCCCTGCATTGGGAGCAGAGTCTTAGCCACTTGACCACCAGGGAAGTGCCTGGACTTCAACATATCTTACTGGAGGGATACAATTCAACCCATAACCACTACCCCAAGGAGGTGGGCTTGGTGGTTTCAGACCCTGATGATGAGGAGAGATGGCAGACAGTGTGGAGGGAGTCTTGAGGACCAGGATCAGGTGGAGGCGGGATAGGGAAGGAGCGTTTGGGGGCTGAGCCTCAGTGTGGCTACAAGAGGGCAGGGGCGTCCTCCTCCACCTCTGTAATCCTTCGTTAACCATCTCAGCCTGGACATCGGCTGGTGAGTGGGAGGAAGAGAGGGGAGGGGGGCTCCTAGGGTTAGGGGCAACCCACAGGGATGGGGATTGGGAGCTGAAGCTACAGTTGGATGGACGAGTGAGTTGGGGGCAGGGCCCGGGGTCCAGCTGGGGAGCAAGCCTGCTCTCTGCAGGTCAGCATGGAGGTGGGGCTGTAGGTCTCAGCCTCACCCTAGCCAGCCCAGGGAGGCAGCTGACCTCATGCTGGCCCTACCCATGTGAATGGGGCCTCCCAAGGCTGCTGACACATTCCCCACCAAGAGCAGAGATGTGAGTTGCAGCCCCAGGCCAAGGTCACCAGAAACCAAGAGATTTTATCCAACCACTACCCACTTTTCCTGAAAAACAAGGCTTTCTGGAGTGATTGGAATTTGCTACCTGAAAGGTGTCAAGACTGCTGGGGATGGAAGTCCTGAGTGGGAGGCTGGCAGAACTCCCATACCTCAGCTACAGTTTCAGCACATCCTTGCCTCACTGTCTCCAGAAGACCCTCTGGACTTCAGCTTGGTGTTTCCATTCACTAGGCTGCTTTGTCTCTGTTTCCTTATCTGGCTGTGAGAGATCTACCTGCCTGCTCCCCACCCCCAATGCCCGCAGAGGCTGCTCTGGGGCACGGGGAGGGAGCAGGTTTCAGACTCCTTTGTGAGTCTGATCATAGATGCTGTGTCAGAGCCATTTCCTAGCCTGGTCCAGAGTGGGGACTACATTGTTCTGAGTCTGAGTCTTGGCTCAAAGGGTGACCTTGAACTTACATGAAATCCTTTGTTCCTTTTTTCCTTTGTAAATGTTATACCTCCACTGAATAGTTAAATCAACCCAAGAACTTACTGCATGGAATGCCTTATAATAGCCTCGAGGCCAGTTAAGGACCCCTCCCATGCCCTCCGCCTGGCATGGCCCAGTTTTGAGCCTGGTATTTGCATTTGGCTTTCTGATGCTTATTTGACTCTATGGAACAACCACACATCATGTACTGTCACATAGAAATGTCTCCTCTCTTGGGTCTTTAATGGAAAGAAAATTCCAAGTAGGAAAAAAAATGGTCTGCACAGGTCTAGAATAGAAATGGAACACCCAGAGGCTACCAGAAAGGAATTCCCAGGTGTAAAATGTTAGTGATTCTAATTCATTCACTCAAAAGCAATCACCCAGGTCTCCGAGGTTTGTCAGGCTTTGTACAGGAATCTGAAGACCCGAATGCCAGGACATGAGGTCTGCCTGAGCTCAGCCTGGACTTCTGACACTGCTGACTCGGTTTTCTTGGGCACACATCTCTGTGTCCGGCGCTGGGTGGATGGTTTTACCTGTATTGTTATCCAGTGCACAAATGGGCTGAGAAAGGAGGAACCGTGATGGAACTGAAATGGTTTGATGTCATTGTGGGGACTCTGAGGAGCTCCAGTAGCATAGCCCTTTATGTCTCAGTGCAGAAAGAATTCAGTGAGAGGTGAAGTGATAGATAAGAAGTGACTTACTAGAATAGGATGCTTGTGAGGCTTACAAGCAGGCAGAGAAGAGAGTGCCATGCCTCAAGGACTTACTGGGTTCCAGTTTCATAATCAAAGGAAAGTGGGGAGGGGGCGAAGAAGTCTTTGTCGTCTTTAAGTAAACGTCATGCTTCCATCATCAGCTCCTCCTTCAGGCTGGGCAGGGGAGTTTTCTTGTCCCTAAATGGTCGAGCTGGGTCCACAAATTGTTGTTTTTTCATGTGTGCGGAGAGCATGTCCTGACTTAGTGAGCTCGCTGGGCAGGATGTGGGTTTCACGCCACATGTTTTATTGTTTGGGGGCGTGTCTTGTGCTTCTGTTGCCTGCTTTTGCGGCTAAGCAAGTCTGCTTGGTTTTGTGGTTAAGCAACCCTACTTTCATGAGTAATTGTTAACTTACGGGGTCTCCTGTATTTTTTCTGCTTACAGTCCCCTAGTGGGATTAACTATTTAATCACTTACTTTGTCCCTACTGGTATCATTCCCGTCTGGGAAGCTCAGAGAAGCATTATGTTCAAGGTCCCCCAGGGACTGAGGGGCAGATCTGTGTTAGCATTAAGTGTCGGGAATTGCCCAGTGGTCCAGTGGTTAGGACTCTATGCTTCCACTGCAGGGGGCACAGGTTTGATCCCTGGTCCAGGAACTGAGATCTCTCAAGCCTATGCTGTGTGGTATAGCCAAAAAAAAAAAATTATATGCCTACAGGGAATCAAGAAAACCCTGGGAAGGGTTGGCTTCTCTGAATGCAGAGAAGTCTTCGGGCGATGTTTAAGCTGAGCACTGGGCCTGGAAGGGCATCCCTGCAGAGGGGACAGTATACACAAGTGACAGGGGCAGAAGGCAGGTTGGTCTGTCCCAAGAGCTGCCTGTGACACAGTCCGGCTGGATTTTAGGCTCTGGTTGGGAAAGCAGGAAAGAAGGAGGAGGCTTGTGCGTTAGTCTGAGGGAGAACCACTGCAGCAGCAACCACGGCAGTGGCTGTGGGTGGCCCGGAGGGGGCCAAGGAAGACAGGTGAAGGGCTCAGGGCAATAAGCTGGGAGCAGGGCCCCCAGACCCAGACCTTTGTCATTCATCCATTTTTTTTTTTTTGGCTGTGCCGAATCTTCATTGTTGTGTGCAGGCTTTTTCTCGTCATGGCCAGTGGGAACTACTCTCTAGATGCAATGTGAAGGCTTCTCCCTGTGGTGGCCACTCCTGTTGCAAAGCATAGGGTCTAGGTGAGTGGGTTCAGTAGTGTGGTACAGAGGCTAAATGCCCAGCAGCGTGTGGGATCTTCCTGGACCAGGGATGGACCTGGTGTCCTTTGCGTTGCAAGGCAGATTCTTAACCACTGGACCACCCGGGAAGCCTTCATTCATCCTTCTTATGTAGTTTATCATTGGGAGGGAACTTCGCACTGCTCAACGGTAAAGAATCTGCCTGCTAAGGCAGGAGATGAGATGCAGGAGAAGCAGTTCAACCCCTGTGTTGGGAAGAAGGACATGGCAACCCACTCCAGTATTCTTGCCTGGAGACTCCCATGGACAGAGGAGCCTGGCGGGCTACAGTCCATGGGGTCCCAAAGATAGAGAGCTGGACATGACTGAGTGGCTGAGCACATGTGGTTGGGAGGAGCAGGATTCCAGTTTCAAAAAGCTGGAGTAAGTGTAGGCTGGTTCCTAATCACAGGATGGCCCCTGATGGAAGCTCTCTCCTGGACTGCAGGCAGGCCCCCAGGTACCCATTTCAGCTCTGATCATGCCCTGGTGGCTGGCTTGTTGGCTGGAAGAAGGCATCCTTGCTGGGCAACAGGTGTGTCCACGTGTTCAATTTTAGGAACAGGAGAGCCCCATGGACAGAGGACCCTGGTGGGTTACAGTCCATGGAGTCACAAAGAGTCGGACACGCCTGAGCGACTAACACACACACTTCCCATGTGCTGGTCTGGAGGTTCCAGGAAAGCAGGCCGATCCCACCCCTCAGCCTGGACCGTTGGTTCCTCCCAGGACCCAGAAAATGGATCACATCAATACTTGATGCTTGAATTTCTTCTTTCCTCCCTGGAAGAACTTTCTGGAGAATGATGTCTTGAGGAGGATGGGGGAGCCCCCGAATGGACCAACCATTCTCACTCAGGTCGGCTGGGCCTGCCCGTAGGCAGTATTCAAACACTGTCACACTTGCTGCTGTAAATCTTCCTTGTACACATTTGACTGTGTGTGTGACTTAGGTGCAGTGAGCCTCTAAGGCTCAGGCCTCACTCACGTGTCTTGCTCAGACCTGTCTCTTGAGTTCCTAGGAGGGTGCCTGAACCCACTGTTGGACAATTAGATGGGGAGCAAAGAGCATGTTGTAGATCGAGGGGTATGAACACATGTACACACAACATGCACATAGATACGTGGTGTGCACACATGCGTGTAGATAGTTATGCTTGCACACATATGCAGAGACATGCGCCTTCACACAAGTGCACTCGTGTCTCGAAGTGCCATGCCTACTCCACAGGTAGATGTGCACACAGAGATGCATGCATGCACGGCACACACATATACACACGCACGTGTGTACACGTGTACACCAAGCTCTGTTATGATGCAGTGGACCTCCATGGTTGGAGAGAGGGTCAGAGGAAGTGCTTTGCGAGGCCTGCATGTGGAGTGGCTTCTCTTATCCCTTGGCTGGGGAGGATTTGAGGTAGATAAGCAGCCCTTGAATCGACCTTGGTCCCCAAGGGGCGCTGGACCAGGGAGGGTGTGGGGGATTGAGGGAAGCAGGGGGCTCTCAGCAGGACAATGTTGAGGAGTTGGTTCTTTTTTTTTTAACATTTATTTATTTTTGGTTGTGCTGGGTCTTCATTGCTGCATGTGAGCTTTCTCTAGTTGGGAAGAGCAGGGGCTACTCTCTAGTTGCAGGATGCGGGCTTCTCATGGCGGTGGCCTCTCATTGCAGAGTATAGGCTCTAGAGCACGAAGGCATCAGTAGTTGCTGGAGGTGGGCCCACTAACTGCAGCACGCGGGCTTAATTGCTCCACGTCATGTGGGATCTTCCCAGACCAGGAATCCAACTGGTGTCCCTTGCATTGTGAGGCAGATTCTTAACCACTGGACCACCACGGAAGCCCGAGTAGTTGGTTCTGATAAGAAATGCAAAGGGGGTTTCTCATGGGGAGTGTGGTTTGGGGAGAAGGCTTGGGGAGAAGGGTGGACGGAGTACAGTGGACAGTGAGGCGTGCTGGGAGGGTGTGCAGATTCTGGGTACCATGGATGCTTGCCACCCTCCCCAGGTCTACATGAAGATATCAGTTCCCAAGGGCATCCAGTTTGTCGGACATCCTGGCAAACGCCAACTGACCAAGAAGACGTGTGTGGCCTCCGGGGAGACGGAGCCCACCTGGGTGGTTCTGTCCTTTGGCGACCTGGGTCTCAGCAACATCACAGGTGAGGTTCACGTGCTTATTGGGACATCTCCCCTCTCCAGGACACCAAGGGGTCCAGGTGCTGAATCCAGGCATGGGGAAAAGGTCAGTAGGGCAGAACATGAGGTCGAGGGACAAGGGAGCTACCGGGGGAACTGCTGGGATCAGTCCAGAGGGAGTGATCAAAAGGTAGGGGGCCACATCTGGGGGCAGCCAGGCTCTTAGAATGCCCCACCAATGTAGCATACACATGCACTTAACACTTGCACACATGTGCGCTCATGCATATATATGCACTCACATATATGCAGCATGCATCATGTGCACTCATATGCATGCATGCATACCTGGGAAGCCTGGGACAAGAGTGGGGGACAGAAGAACATCGGATGGGGTCCTGTTTTGAGAACCAGCACCAAGTACTCAAATCTCCGCAGCCAAAGCTCTGGCTTACAGAGAAACGAGCTGCTGCCGGGATGGGAAGTCGGTCAGACCCCCAGAGGAGAATTACGCTGACAGAAGGGTCCCCATCGGAAGGGACCACGTCCGGCGCAGTGTGATGGTCGAGGTAAGCCCATGTCCTTGCTCGAAGCACTTGGCCAGGGCCTGATTCGCTCCCCAGTGAGGTGGGGGCTGGGCTGTGTGGGCCTTCCCCGAGCCAGGGCCAGGGCAGCGCCCACCAGTCCTGCTCTGGGGCCTGGGGCTGAAGGACCATGTCAGCCATCCCCTCTCCAAGTGGCAGAAGAGGCTTTGGTGCAGGGATGTGGGGCTCGCAAAGGCTGCAGGGAAGTGTCCTGACCCCCGGGGTCGATCGCCGTGGAGGGTGGCGTGCCTCTGTCTCCTGGCTGCCCGTTTGTCATAAACAATTGTAGAGACTGCGACCCAGCATTTGGACGGCTGTCCTTGGAATGCCCGTTTGGGAAGGACACAGCCTCCAGCCAAGGCGCCCAGACCGCCGCCACCCCCGCCCCCCGACCCCGCCTCGCCTCCCCTCTCAGCTGTGCATCTGGGATCTGCCATTTGTGCTTGGGGCTCATTGAATGCCTTCTGATTCCCAGTCTGCTCTGTAGGATTGGGTGCTCACACTCACCCCACAGCATAGGGGAGGTTGGAGAATGCACACAGCATCTCACAATGCTGGGCTTGTGGGAACAACGATGCCCCATCTTTTCTGGGGCTGCTCGGATGCTTTAGAGCCCAGAGCTCTGGTCAGACTCCTGTTTACTGCTGCTTGGAGAGCACGCGGCAGCCCCGCTGAAGTGCTGAAGCCCCGAGTGTTTGCCCCTCCCCAGCGGCCCAGCTGCAAACAGCTGCCCTCCCTCCCAGCTGCAGTCCTGGTGGAGCTGAGCGCGAATGGTTTCCATCAGCACCAGGAGTCACACGCGAGCTGGGCGGAACTCCCGGAGGCGGACGGGTCATTGCTGCAGCTTTGTTGACATGACGTGATGGAGTCCTCAGGGACCAGTGTGTCATCGGATGAGGCATACAGTCTCCACGAACCAGCAGGAGTGGGATGGCCTCGACAGGAAATGCAGAAATCCTTGGTGACCCGCTGCAAAGCCCTGTGCACACTCCTGAGCCACAGCCTGCCCTCCCTCCATCCGAGGAGGCAGCGAGCCGCCCCCAGAGCAGCCAGCCCGACCTGGAGGCCTGGAGCTCTTGTCCCTTTCCTCTGCAAGAGGAATTTCTAAGATGCACAGAGAAGGATTCTCCTGTTCCTCCCACTCGCACTGCTCAGCTGTTTCCAGTGTCTGCAGCATCCCCTGGTCCAGCTATGTACACTCAGCTCTAGGAGACGGGAGGTATGATGTAGGCATCAGAAGACCTGAAATGTCAGTGCAAAGACTGAAGCGTGAGCTAGAGAAATAGACTGATGAAGCAGGAAGTGCTGGGTGCGCGGCTTCTCCCATCTCGTCCCACCGTGGAACTCCGGGTGCATGGTTCACTCGCTCTGTTACGCGATGGACCCTGACCAGACGTCACGTGCCACCGACCCGGCTGGAGGCCGAATACAACAGAAAGGCCATTCCCGAGAGGCACGTGGTCGGGAGGAAGTGATGGCTGCTCCATCACGAGCGCTGTGTCGAGTGGAAGAGGGGCCACTGCCATCCCGCCCGGCTCCCCAGTGGCTCAGGGGATTATGACCTTCCGAACTTTTGCCGGAGAGCCTTCGATCACCCCACTGTGTCTCAGTGGAGTTCACAGAATCGAAAAGAAGGCCGACATAATTCAGAGCCACGAGGAGAGCCTCGCGGGCGTCACAGGAGTGAAAGGGGGTCTACCCTTTTGGCCAGAGTTGGGCTCTGGAGAGACTGCTTTGAGTTCAAATGGGAACTGCTGGGCAGTTAAATGAGAGTGTGTGTGGAAGGCATCTCTTGGGTTCCTGGCCTGAGTGCTACAGAAATGGGAGCCGCTGTCATCCAGGCATTTATAATGGTCAACTGGGGGATCCTGGACACAAGCCGGGGATGCCTTTTCCATTTTAGGAAATGTCCGTCAGCTGATGAATGAATAAACATGGTGCAAGGGGATACAGGTTCCCAATATCATGGAATATTACTCAGTCATGAAAAGGAATGAAGCACTGATTTGTGCTCCAGTGTAGATGAACCTTGAAAACATTATGCTGACTGAAAGAAGCCAGACACAAAAGACTGCATAGTGTAAGATCCCATACATATGAAATGTCCAGAATAGATAAATCCCTAGAACAGATAAGAATGAAGCACCGTTATGTGCTATAAGGTTGCAGAAAAGTCCTGCCAGAGATAATAATAGTGACATTTCTCAGGGACTTTGTTTTGGAACCTGACTGGCAGCTGGCTCGAGCACAGAGGCAATGGAGATTGGAACCCAGGATCAACTAAAAGCCAGGGCAGCGTGAAGGCAAGAGGCTGGCACCAGAGTCCCCTCTGAGTTGAGCTGGAAGAAGACATAGGGCTGAGTGGCCAGGCCAGCCCCCCTGGCTATTTCAAAGGCTATGCTGGGGTGGGGGTGTGTCCAGGAGACCCTGGATGGTCAGAGGCCATGCTCAGCACCAGAGGAAGGGCTGTCTCGGGATCTGCGTGTTCTGAACATTGAGTGTAAATGGAATCATACACTCTGAGGGCTTTCCTCTCTGGCTTCTTTCACTTAGCATGATGTTTTTGAGGTCTGCTTACATTGCAGTGGTAGTTTAGTCACTCAGTCGTGTCTGACTCTTGCAACCCCACAGACTGTAGCCCGCCAGGCTCCTCTGTCCCATGGGATTTCCCAGGCGAGCACCCTGGAGTGGGTTGCCACTTCCTCCTCTGGGGGATCTTCCCACGTCTCCTGTGTTGCAGGTGGATACTGCTCCGCCACCAGGGAAGCCCCATCTATAGTCTGCTGTTTTTCATATTCGTATTAGCCCTACTGACTACGCTCTTTCCCCACATATAAGTCCTATATTGTAGCGTGTATCAGTGCCTCGTCCCTTTTCATGGCTGTGTAATGTTCCACTGTATCTGTTCACCCATCGATAGACATCTGAGTTACGAATCATTTTTATGACTGTATAGCCATCATAGGTTTACAATGGCCAGGCCCTGTCCAGTGACAGCCTCTTTTCCAGCAAGAGACCGAGCTGATAGACTGGTAAGGGGGTTGCTGAGGCCCAAGCAGACCCTTGGGGGCTCCCCTTGGAGCCTTGGCTGAGCAGGTAGCCTGCAGACTCCACGTCAGGTGTGCTGGGCGTGAGATGACAGTCCTGCTGGTGACGGCTCAGTGTCATCCACAAGGGTGTGCTTGGCCTCTTGGTGCCAACCATGGGCTGTTTCGCTGAAGGTTTGTCACCTAGTTGCTCGGCGGGGACCTCTGGTTGTGGCCTGTGTGGGTGAAGTGGGTTGATAGCGGGAAGCGGACGTGATCCAGACAGGCGCCTCCTGGACTCATGAGTACAGACCCTGGATGGATGATGGCCGTCTCTGCAGCATCTGCAGAGGCCTGGGGGCAGGGGGTGGAGGGAGGGCAATGAGAAGACCTAACAAGAACCGACTGTTCAGTAGCACCGAGAAGACGCCAGCCCTGTCTGAAGTACACCTAACCCTCACATCGGGGTCAATGCCGTCATCACCTCCATCTTCAGTTCAGCTCTGTTCAGTCGCTCAGTCCTGTCTGACTCTTTGCGACCCCATGAATCGCAGCATGCCAGGCCTCCCTGTCCATCACCAACTCCCAGAGTTTACTCAAACTCATGTCCATCGAGTCGGTGATGCCATCCAACCATTTCATCCTCTGTTGTCCCCTTCTCCTCCCGACCTCAATTTTTCCTAGCATCAGGGTCTTTTCCAATGAGTAAGTTCTTCACATCTGGTGGCCAAAAGTATTGGAGTTTCAGCTTCAGCATCAATCCTTCCAATGCTGGCAAGTAGAGGCCCAGAGAGGTTAAGTGAGTGGCCCTGGGTCACCCAGCAAGCAGTGGGTGTATTAGGGTTCTCTGGAGAAACAGAGCCAATCGGACATAAATCTCTCTCTAGAAAGAGATTTATTATAAGCAACGGGCTTACACGGTCATGTGTGCTAAGTTGCTTCAGTTGTGTCCTACTCTTTGCGACCCCATGGACTGCAGCCCACCAGACTTCTCTGTCCATGGGATTCTCCAGGCAAGAATACTGGAGTGGGTTGCCATGACCTCCTCCAGGGGATCTTCCCGAGCCAGGGATCGAACCCGTGTCTCTTACATCCTGTGCATTGGCAGGCGGGTTCTTTACCACTAGCACCACCTGCAAAGCTTACACGGTCATGGAGGCTGAGAAATCAATCATGGAGGCTGAGAAATCCACAGTCTGCAGTTTTGAAGGCCTGCAAACCAGGAGCGTCAAGGGCAGAGAAGATCAATGCCCCAACTCAAAAACTGTCTGGCAGAGAGAGAATTCATCCCTCTTCTGCCTTTTGTTGTATTTGGGCCCTCAGTGGAGTGTTTGGGGGTTACCCACACTGGGGAGGGCCATTTGCATCACAGTCCATCCATTCAAATGCTGGCTCCTTCAAGAGATGCCCTCACAGGCATGCCCAGAAGTAATATAGATCAGATGTCTGGAGTTGACCCATCACGGAGAAATCGGGACCCCAGGAGGCTGGCTGGCGGCAGTGGTCAAAGTTTAACACTTTAAGATCTGACCTCAAGTGGCTCCAGGTCACCAATTTGCTGACACTGCTAAAGGAGACCTGGAAAAGTTAGAATCCCACGGGTCAGGTGAAACCCCACAAGGTGTATCCCATTAAACTTCGAGTGCTCCCCTTTTTAAAAAAAAATTATTTATTGTTGGCTGGGCTGGGTCTTTGTTGCTGCGCGCGGGCTTTCTCTAGTTGCAGTGGTCGGGCTTCTCATTCGGTAGCTTCTCTTGTCGCCATGTATGGGCTCCAGAGTGCTGGCTCAGGAGTTATGTTGCGTGGTTTAGCCTGTGTAATCTTCCCAGATCAGAGATCGAACCTGTGTCTCCTGCATTGGCAGGCGGATTCTCAACCACTGGACCACGAGGGAGGTTCTCGGGTGCTCCCTGTGAAGAGAACAAGCAACTGCCTACTGGGTGGCGTCGTGGAGGGGGTGGGAGCAGGACCGTGAGGGATGGGAGGCAGAGGGGGCACTGGATGGTGGGACAGAGACCCCCGCCCTTGGCAGACCTGGGTGCCCCGTTCTCAATGCTCTTGGAGGTCAGATGGGGCCGTGGATCCTGGCAGCCTTTGAGTCATTGTGTTCTTTACCCAGAGGGAGAAGCCGGGCTGGGATCTGGGTGGAAGGAGTGGTCAGGAGGGTGGGTAGGGGTGTGAGAAGCCTGCCAACTCTAGGCGTGGTTGGTGAGTTTGACTAGAACCCAGGGAAAGGGAAGTGAGCCTCAGTTTCCCCATCTGGACACGGGAGGTAGAAGGCCGGGTCCATCTCCGTACACTTGTGGCATCGTCCTGCGGGGTCCAGACTCAGCAGCTCCGAGTCTGCGGCCGTGGGACAGCGGCCCGTGCAGCGACTGCCTCCACTAGTGTTCAGTTTTCCACGTTTCTCTGTTTCAGCCTGAAGGAGCCCCCCGATCGTACACCTACAGCGCTTTCTTCTGTCCCAATGGTGAGTCCCCCATGCCCACCCTGCCGAAGACTTACACCTACACTGTTGCAACTTCTTTGCTGCCGAGTGGACACCTGTCCTGCCTCGGGGCTGGGGACACCACAGCAAAGCCACTGAAATGTCCCAGCTAGGGACAGATGTAAGCCAGGGTGAGGACTGGTCTTCTGCCAGGCAGGAAGTAAGCACGTCATGATGGTTGAGTGCAGGTGCCAACAAGAAAAGAGATTGCCGTCAGGGGATGGGGCTGTGGAACTTGGAGTCCCGAGTGAGGAACTGACTGTCTGGGGAAGGGAGGTCTAGAGTCACATCATGGGAAAGCTGGGAGGGTGACCCAGAACCCAGGGGTAGCAGAGGAGGGTGGGGGAAATTAAGATAGGTTCCAGGAAGTGTGAGATCTGGGGTCCACCCTGATCCCCTGAAATTGACATTAAGCCTGCCCATGATCTGGAAGTGGGTACGGAATGCCCAGGGAGTGGAGTGGCCAGAGAAAGAAGCTTCCACACCTCTGCCTTGGTGGGGTCATGTCAGTGCTGGGAGGAACGTGAGCCTGAGCTGCCTATGGGAGGGTCTGACCCCACCCCATCCAACCCCTCCTCAGAGAGCCCTCCAGTTTGGAGCTTGGGCTGGGCCTGGCACTGGATGCTCATCTGGCAGGTTTTGCCGAGAGGCAGGGCAGAGGATGTGAGATGGAATCCCCAGGTGACGCCAACCCCTAGGCGAACCACCTCCCTGCTGCCACACTCTGGACCCGGGCTTCCTTCTGACATCCCCCCTCCCCTTTTTGCAGCAAATAGCAAGACATCACATGTATACTCAAATGATTTTGTAAATAATTGTATGTCTTTATTTTGGGGGACGTCCTTGTGGCTCAGCTGGTAAAGAATCCACCTGCAATGTGGAAGACCTGGGTTCAATCCCTGGGTTGGGAAGATCACCCCGGAGAAGGGAAAGGCTACCCACTCCAGTATTCTGACCTGGAGAATTCCACAGACTCTACAGTCCATGGGGTTGCAAAGAGTTGGACACGACTGAGTGACTTTCAATTTATTTTTAGTTGTGCTGAGTCTCCATTGCTGAGTGGGCTTTTCTCTGGTTGTGGCGAGCAGGGGCTACTCTCTAGATGTGATGTGCGGGCTTTTCATGGTGGGGGCCTCTCCTGTTGCGGAGCACAGGCTCTCGAGTATGGGATCTTTAGTAGCTGCGGCTCACGGGCTCTAGAGCAGGGCTCAGTAGCTGTGGTGAAAGGTTGCTGCTATGAGCCGTGAGCGACGCCGGGATCCTTGGCCTTCCGAGGGAGAGGAATTTGATTCAGGGCCAGTGTCGAGGGTTGACTGCTCAGAGCTTTTGTGTAATAAAGTTTTATTAAAGTGTAAAAGAGATAGAGAAAGCTCCTGACACAGACATCAGAAGGGGGCAGAAAGAGTGCCCCCTTGCTAGCTTATAGCAAGAAGTTATATACCTATTCCGAAAGCTGCTAATTAAAGAAAGGAAATGTCTCAAAACTCAGTTGCACTCGACCCCTCACCCACAACATGAATTTTGAGATAACATTCGCACCAGGTGAATCATCCCGGGCCATAAGA
Source organism: Cervus elaphus (assembly GCF_910594005.1). Taxonomy (NCBI): domain Eukaryota; kingdom Metazoa; phylum Chordata; class Mammalia; order Artiodactyla; family Cervidae; genus Cervus; species Cervus elaphus. Next base: position 10,032,827 of record NC_057823.1, read on the forward strand.
CAGTTGACATGAATCTTGAAGAAAGGCAGGTTTCCAAGCACATACATAGTTTCATTAACATAGCTTAAGAGAACATTTCCATGAGTAAAACATACTGGTTTGTTGAGCCGTTATTGGTTCTGAGTCTTAGGCAGAACCAACTTGAAGAAAGGCAGAGTCTAAGGTAAGTACATAGTTCATTAATGCAACTTAAGAAAAACACATTGGTTAGCTCAAGGTTTGAGAAAAGTTAAGTTCAGGTGGATCCAAGTGTCATCCTGGCAACACAGACTTTTAAAAGAAACCTCCTTTTAATTTTGTATAGAGAAGGAAAAAAAGTCTGACACTTGTAGTTTGTTTCTTCCTGCCACTTAAGAGGGAGAGAAAAAAAAACATCTGACACTTGCAACCTATTTCCTCCTCTTGGGTACCCCAGCCTTCCTGCCTGTTACCCTCTCAGTGACGCACAGGCTTAGTTGCTCCACGGCATGTGGGATCTCCCTGGATCAGGGATCGAACCCATGTCTCCTGCATTGGCAGGTGACCCACTCATTACCACTGAGCCACCAGGGAAGCCCTTAGCACATTGAAAGGCAATAAGTTATCAGGGCACACCTATCAGAATGAGTAAAATAAAAAGTAGTGACAACATGAGAAGGTGGCCAGGATGTGGACAAGTTGGATCTTTCATACACTGCTGGTGGGAATGTAAAGTGGTACAGCCACTGTGGTTTCTTAGGACAGTTTGATGACTTAAAAAAACAACATGCTGTCAGCATACCCACTAGCAATTATACTCTTAGGCATTTCTTCAAAGAAACGAAGACTTGCATTCATACAAAAACCTGTATACAAATGTTCGTATCAGTTGGTAGCTCAGACGGTAAAGATTCCACCTGCAGTGCAGCAGACCTGGCTTTGATCCCTGGGTTGGGAAGAACCCCTGGAGGAGGGTATGGCAACCCACTCCAGTATTCTTACCTGGAGAATCCCGTGGGCAGAGGAGCCTGGTGGGCTACAGCCCATGGGGTCACACAGTCAGATACGCCTGAGCGACTAAACACAAACACAGCACAAACTGAAGACAGCCTAGATGTCCTTCCGTGGGTGAACGGTTAAGCAAATTGTGGTCTGTCCATATGTCAGAATATGAACCAGAGATAAAAAGGAAAAAACTATTGATAATATGCAGCAACTAAAATGAAGGGGATTGAGTAAAAAAAAAAAAAAAAAAAAGAATCAATCCTAAAAGAATACATAAAAGATTCTTTCTATAACATTTTCCAAATGACAAAATTTTAGAGATGGTGGTCATATTAGTCATTGTTGGGGTGGGGATAAAGGGTGTGAATATGGTGATAAAAGCGCAACAAGAGGGATCCCACACAAATAGAACTGGAGAAATCTGAATGAGATCACGGGATTCTAAGAGTACCAGTATCCTGGTAATGGTAGTATACTAGAATTTTGCGAGATGTTACCTTTGGGGAAACTGGGTCAAAGGTTTCTCTTTGTTATTTCTTAGAGCCACATATGGGCTTTCAGGGTGGTGCTAGGGGTAAAGAACCTACCTGCCAATGCAGAAGTCATAAGGTTTGATTCCTGGGTCTGGAAGATCCTCTGGAGGAGGGCATGGCAACCCACTCCGGTATTCTTGCCTGGAGAATCCCATGAACAGAGAAACCTGGAGGGCTACAGTTGCAAAGAGGTTGCAAAGAGTTGGACATGACTGAAGCAGCTTAGCAGGCAGACACGCAGAGTCATGTATGAATCTGTAATTATCTCAGTAAATTTTAAATTAAAAGCATTTTTAAAAGCCAGTGCATGAGGACTTCCCTGGCAGTCCAGTGATTAGGACAGACCTCGCCTTCCAATGCAGGCGGTGCAGGTTCAATCCCTGGTCAGAGAGCTAAGGTCCCACATGCCTTGCAGACAAGAAACCAGAACTTATAATGGTAGCAATACTGTAACAAATTCAATAAAGACTTTTAAAAATGGTCCCATAATAAATCTTAAAAAATGCATGTGCACAAATACTGTATGATTCCACTTATATGATCCCCCTAGAGTAGTCAAGATCCTAGAGACAGAAAGTAGGGTAGTGGTTTTCAGGAGCTGGGGGAGAGGAAAATAGAGATTTATTGTTTTTTTGTTGGTGGTGGTGTTTTTAAAATTTATTGTTTAATGGATACAGAGCTTTAGTTTTACAAGATGAAAAGAGTTCTTGGGGTGGATGCTGGTGATGTTTAAACAATGTGAATGCATTTAATGCCACTGACCTGTACACTTAAAAATGGTTTAAGATGGCAAATTTTGCATTATGTGTGTTTTATCACAATTTTTAAAATTGGGAAAGGAAAAAGCAATACCTATGTACTAGAGAAAATTTATAAAAATAGAAATACAAAAACTGTCTCCTCTAGTTCACATACAAAGACATTTTGTTGTATTCACTTTCCTAGGATTGATTATTGCTTGTTTTAGCATAGTTGTGACTCATGAGTCATACAGTTTTATGTCTTGGCTTTTTCACTTAATATATCCTCAGCACTTTTCCTTGTTATTGTATTGTTTATAAACTCTTTATAAAGCACTTCAAAACAGCTTCATTATGGTCCATTAAATGACTGCCCCATAATTTGATCATTATGGAACATTTTGAAACATTACTGGACATTTGCATATTGTTTGTATTTTTTATATTATAATCCACACTAAGCTGAATATATTTGTATTCAAAGTAAGGTCAGTAACATTTTTAACATGTTTATTGAGGTATAATTGACATACAATGAATTAGACATATTTTAAGTGTAGTTTGATCAATGTTGAGAAACATCTGTGAAGCCATCACCACAATTAAGATAATGAAGATTTTTATTAACTCTAAAGTCATGCCCCTTTGAAATTCCTCATTCCTCTCCACTCTTGTCTCTAGAGAACCACTGGTCTGCTTTCTGTCTCTATAGATTACTTTGTACTTTTTAGAATTTTATGTAAGTGGAATCATACAGGATGCTCTCCTTTTTGTCTGGCTTCTTTTACTCAACAAAAGAATTTTGAGATTTGACCATGTTGTGTGTATCAGTAATTCAATCATTTTAAGTCTCAGCAGGATTCCATTGGATGTTTGTATAACACATTGTTTATCTACTCACCTGTTGAAGGATATTTGAGTTATTTCCAGTTTGGGACTATTTCACATGAGCTACTATGAAAATTTGTGCCCAAGTCTTTGTATGGGTAATGTGTTTTCCTTACTCTTGAATCGATACCTAGGAGTGGAATAGCTAATGCATATAGTAGGTATGTTTTTAACTTTTTAAGAAGCTGTCAAACTATTTCCCAAAATGATAGTACTATTTTGCGTTCCCACAGGCACTGGATAAGCCAGTTCTGCCCCATTCTAACCAACACTTAGTATCATCTGTTTAATTTTAGTCATTCTAATAGGTGTCTAGTGGTATCTCACTATGGTTTTAATTTGCCTTTCCATCATGACTCATGATATTAAGCACCTTTTCATATGCTTATTTGCTGTCAGTATTTTTTGCGGGGGTGAAGTGTCTGATCAGATCTTTTAGCTTTTTAAAAGTTGAATTGTTTATTTGTATTTGGTTTTTGAGAGTATTTAAAAATGTATTCTGGCTCCAAGTCCTTTATCAGATGAATGCTTTGCAAAAATATTTCTGCCAGTCTATACCTTGTCTTTTCATTATCTTAATAGTGTCTTTTAAAGAGCAGAAGTTTTTCATTTTAATGATGCTTATCACTTTTTCCTTTTATGGATTATTTTTGCTTGTTGTATCTAAGAAATCTTTGCTCAATCCTACATTTTCTTCCCAAAGTTTTATAGTTTTAGGCTTTACATTTGTAAAATAATCCATTTCAAGTTAACTCTTGGAGCCCATGCAAGGTATGGATCAGAGTTCCTTTTTCTTCACCTGGAGACTTCATTGTTCTAACATCATTTGTTGAGGACTTTTGCTGTTGAATTGCTTTTGCACCTTTGTTGAAAATCAGTTGTGTATACATGTATGGGTCCATTTCCGGACTCCCTCTTCTGTTCCACTGAGCATTTGTCAGTATTGACACCGATGCTACACTCTTGTGATTGCCATAGCTTTGGAGTAAGTCTCATTGTCAGATGGTGTGAGTCCTTCTTGTTTATCAAAGTTATTTTTACTTTTCTGGATCCTTTGAGTTTCCACATAAATTCTGAAATCAGCTTTGCAATGTCTTCAAAAGACCCTGCTGGGATTTTGATTGGGATTGCATCGAATCTATAGATCAGTTTGGGGGGCTAATTAGCATCTTCACAATGTTATCTTCTGACCCACGAACACAGTCTAGCTCTCCACTGATTTGCATCTTTAGTTTCAGCAGCATTTTGCAGTTCCCAGCGTACGGGTCTTGCCCACCTTTTGTAGGATTTATCTCTGTGAGTGTTTCATCTTTTGTGTTCTATTGACAAAGAGGTCATCAAACCAGCTCCATCCCACTGTGCTTCCTGCAGCTTCGTGGGGAGCCACACTGAGACGGGTCCCCTGAGGTCCCGATGCTCCTGGGCATGGGCAGGGGGAGGACGGAAGGATGCTTCTGGTGCCCCCTGAACACCTCATCTCCTTCCCTCTATCCAGAGAGAGTCCACATCTCCACGCCCAACAAATACGAGTTCCAGTATGTGCAGCGGCCACTGCGCCTCACCCGTTTTGACGTGGCCGTGCGAGCCCACAACGATGCCCGCGTGGCCTTGTCCCCAGGGCCCCAGGACACCGCAGGCATGATCGAGATTGTTCTGGGAGGGCACCAGAACACCAGATCCTGGATCTCCACCAGCAAGATGGGTGAGCCGGTGGCCAGCACACCCACGGCCAAGATCCTCTCCTGGGATGAATTCAGAACATTCTGGATCAGCTGGCACAGCGGGCTCATCCAGGCATGACTGGGTTTGCCTGGGGCGGGCATGGGAGCCATCTGGTCCTCTGACACTTGTTCCTTCCTGATCCATGGGATGTGATGGGAGGAGGAAACACAAGGCAGCCCTCAAGTTGCTTACAGTCTGCCTGGCGTTGCTTCCCTAAAACTAGTGAGAACTGTGGCCGAGGAGGTACCTAGGAATCTGGGAGGCCAGGGAGAAAGGATGTGGGTATGAGCAGGTAAGATGAGGACTGTGGACACTTTCTGGGCCAAGCAAAGGAGAGAAAAGAAGTATGTGTTAACAGCTTCCTGGAGGAGGGGTATAGCCAGGTGGTGTTTTGAAGTATGCATAGGAGTTCGCCAGGCAAACTGAAGCAGAGGATGTTTCAAGCAGAGGGAACGAAATATGCAAAGGTTCCAGGGAGCCCAATGACTTTGGAACCTGCAGATGCCCCACTTGTGTCTCTGTTGGGTGTTTAATGAACAGTGTGGTTTCTAGTTTCTCTCACTGCTGATGCCGTGAGAATCCCACCCCACCCCGTGAATGTGGCCAAGGCCTCTGACCATGCCTGAACCCAGCTTCATGCTTCCTGCCAGCACCCAGCAGCCTTGGCCTCTTTTTCCAGGTTGGCCATGGTCCAGAGCCATCCAATGAATCTGTCATCATGGCCTGGACCCTCCCCAAGCCACCAGAGGTCCAGTTCATCGGTTTCTCCACTGGCTGGGGTTCTGTGGGCGAGTTCCGCATCTGGAGGAAGGTGGAAGCAGATGAGAGCTACAGCGAAGCCTTCACCCTGGGGGTCCCGCACAGCGCCATCCCCGGGTCTGAGCGCGCAGCCGCCTCCATCATAGGTGTGTCTGCCCTGCAGCCTGGCTTGGGGAGGATGGGGGCAAGTGTCACTTCAGGTTCATTCTCATTCGGGTTTGGCTGGGGGCATGCGCCTTTGGGGCCTTTAGCCACATACCCACTCACCTGACCGGCAAGCAACTTCCAGTGCCTTCTCTGTGCTGGGTGCTGGGGCCAGACTCAGAGAGGCCCCCAAGCCTGCCCTCTGGGGGCTCAAGGCTGACTGAGGAGGCAGGTCCTAGCCCTCTGTGGGGTGACCCTGAGGGGTGGGTAGTGAACTTCGTGAGGGCAGTGTGTCTGAGGTGATATACAAGCAGGCTGAAAGGCCAGGTGAAGTTAGCCAGGTATGGGGTGGAGGGTAGGGGCTCTGGGGGTCCAGGTGAGAGGGGCAGGACCATTTCAAATGCTTAGAGAGCTTACTGAGCCAGGGTAAGAGGCTGTGGCCAGGGACTTCTTGAGCACTGGATTGTCTCCTGTAGCCCAGGCATAGGAGTAGAAAGTGGGGACTATGTGATCCATCTTGTGCTGGAAATTGGAAGGGTGGGGAAGGCATGAAAGGCCAGGAAGAGGCAGACAGACATGAAGGAGGGGGCTTGGGTCTCTGACATCAGAGGATGGAAGCCCTGGGGCCTGGGGCAGGTTGGTGGTTGTCACCGGATCAGAGGATGCTGGAGTTTCTGATTTCTGAAGCATGAAATCAGTTCGGATGTGGCCTTGGGGATGAGTGGCCCAGCTTGAGGTGGTGGGTGTAGGGGAGAAGACAGACGGGGAGGGATGGAGAGGAGATGAAGGCAGGTAACTCTGTGTCAGTCAGTGCCTTCAGCACAGCGGGATGGAAGTGTAGAGAAGAAGCTGGAAAACCCAGAGAAAGGGGATGAGAAAGTAGCCAGGTGGGCCCCGCCATAGGAGGAGGCTGCAGGAGCAGTGGCAGCCTCAGTGGGGCAGAAGGGAAGGTCAAGGAAGGGAGGTGCAATCAGCGGGGAATCCAGAAAGTGTATCAGCAATATTTGGGGGCATCAAGGCCAGAGAGAGGAAGACAGAGTACTGAAGAGATGAGAGTACGGGAAGTCAGAAATAACAGGAAAAAGAACCTTTGAAAACACACCAACAATACTGCACATGTAAGAAAACTTTATTAAAAACCCAAATATTCATGGTTAAAGAGAAAACCACATTTCATATTGGAAGTTAGAAACAATATGTAGAATGGAGTCAAATGACTGGATTGACATCTTAACGTTTGTGGGATGCAGCCAAAGTTGTACTAAGAGGAAAATGTATAGTCTTAATTGCACTTATTTAAAAATCTAGAAAGGAAAAAGCATTTACTAATAATAACATGATGAAAAGGTAGAACACCTGAGTTACAACTAAAGAACATGGAGGGAAGCATGTAAGATAAGGGCCAGCAAGTGTCCACCAAGGCCAAGAGATCAAGCAGGCTGGATGGGCAAGGATGCGTCCCAGTCCCAAAGGGCAGTACTGGCAATCAGATAATGGGAGGCTAGTGTTAAGCCATGGGTGGGCTCCCTCGGAGGAAAGTTGTCCCTAGGACAATGCCAGGGCGTTGAATGAGGCCAGTCCTCAGCCCATTCTTCCTCTTCCTTCTCACCAGGAGACGTCATGGGGCCAACTCTGAACCATCTCAGCAACCTCCTCCGGCTTCCCTTTGGCTGCGGAGAGCAGAATATGATTCATTTTGCACCTAATGTCTTTGTCTTGAAGTACCTCCAGAAAACCCGACAGCTCAGCCCTGAGGTGGAGAGGGAGACCACTGACTACCTGGTACAAGGTACTGGGGGCGGCTGCCTGGGTGGAGAGTACTGGGATGCAGGGAGCCCCGCCGTACCGGGCGCAGCCCACACGCCATGTGCAGAGGATGGGAAGAAGGGAAAGAGGTTGAAAGAGGCCAGTCTGGGTGGCCTGATCTGGCCCCTGTCAGTAGGAGCCTGGCATCTGCACCTGTTAGGAAAGTGATCTGATTGCTGGCAGTCAGCCATGGGGAGAGGAACAGCATCTTCTAAAAATGTAAATTTTTCTGAACAACCAGAGCAATATAATAGCATTATGAAAACATTTGGGAAAAAAGTAAATCCCTATAAGCTTCCCTTCATGCTGGCTCTGTGTTGACTCCTCTGCCCTCCAGGAGCACAGGTTAGCTTTGCCATTCTTGGTGTCTCATAACGCAGCATCCTATGGCATGCCTCCCCTCAACCCTGTCCTGTGTGCATAAAATTCATCCACTGGGCTTTGGGGAGCTGTCGTCCATTCACCTCCATTGCTATGTGGAGACAGCAGTCAGCATGTCTGCTGATGGGCTTTGGAGCAATTTGCAATTCAGGGCTTTTAGAATGGTGCTGTCATTAACTGTCCTCTTTGCCTACTTGGTGAAAACTCATCCGAATTTCTGTGGGGTGAAACCGTTGAGTCTTAGGATAGATTCAGTTTGTAATCACTTTGGAGGCTACATTGTTTTTTTGTCACATGCATTAATGGAACACAACATACTGAACTCTCCTCTTGGGCATTCTGAGTTTATTTCCAGTTTTTTTCTCCATAAATAATGCAGCACTGAACATCTTCAGAAGTAAACCACCAGTACTAAACTTCAGAAATAAACAAAGCACCATTGTACTTCTTTAGAAATAAATAACACAGTACTTATCGTCTTCACAGATAAATAACACTGAACATCTTCATAAATAAACACAACACTGGACATCTTCCATTGCCATGAATCAAGTCCTTAGGGCAAGGAACAGTCCTGTTTGGGGGTGGGGTACAGGGCTTCTGAGGGCCCTGATTTACTCTCTTTGCACATCTAGACCCCACCGGGAGGGGGAAGAGGGAAGGCTGGAGATGGGATCTCAGCTCTGTCAGAGATTCCCATTCTGTGTCCCTGGGTAGGACCTGCTTTTCTCAGTGTCTTTGTTTCCTTCCCATGTAACAAGGGAGTTAAGTCAGTAGATATCAAAATTCCGAGGCCTCCTGGGCTCGCTTCTAGCCTCACACTGGAGCCAAAGTGAAAGGAGAGCCTGGGGGAGGCTGAACCCAGCTCTGAAGCTGGCATCTGCCTCGTGCCAGGCGTGTGCAGCTCCATCCTTGCTGCCCTGAGGTTCCCTCTTTGCAGCTGGTCCCCCCATGCTAATGGTCCTCATTTCCCAGATGAGCCAAGTGAGCCTCCTGGGAATGAAGAGGCACCCAAGACCTCACAGGGGCAAGTTGTGGGGGCTTCTCAGACCCAAGGCTCCTCTGGACTGGGGCACAAGGGGCAGGCAGGGCACTAGACCAAGCCAGGGAGAGAGGAGGAACCACCGTCACAATCACGGAAATTTACCGAAGAGGATTCGAGAACGCCTGGCTCAGACGATGCTGGCCCCATGAGATGGGGAAACAGACGCATGTGAAAAATCTCAATTCCTAAGACAAATCTGGAGTCTCTGTCTCCTGGCCTGTTGTGGTTCCCAGTTATTATGTTCCAAAGGCAGTCCTGATGATCTAAACCATCTGTCCTCATGGATGAGAAAGGAAAAACTTATGATGAAGAATGTATAGCTCTCTGAGGGACGCCCCTGGTGGTCCAGTAGTCAACACTGGACATGGGGCATGTCCATTCTGCTGCAGGGGCATGGGTTCAATCCCTGGTTGGGGAACTAAAATCCCACATGCTGCATGGGGCACAGCCAAAAAAATAAAATAAACGTGCAACTCTCAGATGGAAAGAGAAGTCAGAGGTTGCCATGGGCTGAAGGTCTGGCTTTGTGAAGGCTGACCACAGACTACCCGGAAACTTAAGTCTGCTTGGTCCATGGTGGAGGGAGAGGGGCAGGGCTCAAGTTGGCGGGCTGTGAAAGTCTAGGATGTGGGTGAGCCCTGGCCTCCCCGAGGCCAGGCGCACCTCAGTGAACCCATCCGGACTCAGATCCTTGACTGCCATCCAGAGTGTGATGACCAATAGGGGCGAGCGGCAGCCTGGACCTCCCCTCTACCCAGACAGCCAGATCTGGTGCCCAACAGCCCAGTTGCCTTTTCAGACTCAACAAGCCCCAAATCAACCCCCACCCCCTGGTTTTCCGCCAAATCTCTGGTGTTAGTTTCCTGGGGCTGCCATAACAAAGTACCACAACCTGAGTGGGGTAGATCCATAGGACTTTATTCTGTCCACTTGAAAAATATTCACAACCTTTAAGTTGAGAGTTATGTTTTACTTGGTGGGAATTTTTAGGACTCCAGGCCCGGGAGACAGCATCTCAAGTAATCCTGAGAGAACTGCTCCAAGGAGGCGAAGGGAGGCGCCAGGTTATATAGAAGTTTTACAACAAAGGGCGGGTAGTCTGAACATCAAAAATTATTGTTAAAGTAAACCAGATATTCCAAGTTAAGGAATTCAGCGCTTTTCTCTGTATGGGAAAATGCAAGAGTTTGGGCTGCTGAAATCATCCCTTTGATGTGCACCTCAACTCTTTGGGGCCAATATCCAGTTTTCCCATCCTGAGCTCCCTTGGGGCTCACTGCAGGGAGCAGTGGCAGGCTGATGGTAGACTCGATCCAGATGGCAGATATTCTTCTCCTTCCTGAGTGCTCCTAGTGCTCACCAGCTCACACTGGAGGTCTGCAGCGGCTGATGACTGCAACATCCTCGTTACTGATACGGCAGGAAATATCCCACTTCTCAGCTCCTTCATGATTCAGGAGGCTGGAGGACTGAAATCAAGGTGTCAGCAATGCTGACTCTGTCAGGAGGCCCTGAGGGAGCAGCTATCCCAGGACTCTATCCTGGCGGGATTCTCTTCATCTGCTCACACATCGCCACACCTCTGCCTCCATCTTCACAAGCCTTTCCGAGTCTGTATCATTTCCCTCTCTTTTCTCTGAGGACACCTGTCATTGGGTTTAGGGCCCAGCCTGATTCAGAAATGTAATTCCACCTGTAAAGAACCTCATTCCCCGTAAGGTCACATTTTGAGGTTCCAGGTGGATGTGAATTGGTGGGGGGCGGGGATTACTGTCCACCCAGGTCTGAACTCCTGCTCCCCCTTCCCCTGGCTCCATGGACATGGATCAGTGCATCCTCTGGTCAGGCCACTGCATTTAGTGCCCTCTGCATCTTTCTTTCTTTTCTTCACATCTTGTTCAGTTAAGGTCACTCTGGCTCTACTGCAGAACCCCTCCCTGCCTGTCACCACCACCCGGTCCAAGCCCACGATCATGGTCACCTCGACTGTCCCCACCTTCCCAGTGTCTGCTTCCTCTCCAGACCCGACCATCCACCCACTACATCTGCCCCCTCACTCCCCTCCCCTCCTCCCCTCACCCCCTCCTCTCATGCCCCTTGCTGCCCTCACAGTAAGACCAACTGCCTGGCCCTGTTCTGGAGGCCCCAGCACCCCCTGACTTCCCTCCTTCTTGTCCTCCTCAAACCCCTGCTGATCTGAGCGAACCAAGGTCTGGCTCCAGTGTATAGAGCAACAACCTCTTCAGGCCCTGGGGCGGGTGAGGGTGTGTGGCAAAGGGCCCTGCCTGGAGATAATGCATTTCACTCTCCCACCCCACCAGGCATGACTGAAGGCCAGTGTGTGACCAGGAGTCATAAAGGGGTGATATCAAGAAACAAAAGAGAAATAAAGTGGAGGTTTCAATCCCCCCCTCACTGTGAATGTGGGATAGTTTCAAGGACCCCAGCTGTAGGTGTGGGGCAGTTTCAAGAACCCCAGCTGTGTGGTGAAACAGTTTCAAGGACCTCAGATGTGGGCATGGGGTAGTTTCAGGAACCCCCCCCCATGTGGGTGTGGTATTGTTTTTGGGGTCCTGGGGTAAAATGTTGGCCAGCCAGCCATTCACCAGAGTGCTGTCCCCTCTTGCCCCACAGGCTACCAGAGACAGTTGACCTACAAGCACCAGGACGGCTCCTATAGTGCCTTTGGAGAGCGGGATGAGTCGGGGAGTATGTGGTGAGTCCTCATCCCCCAGGCACGGCTACTGAGGTTCCCCCACGTGAAGCCACAGCCTCACGTCCAGCACAGCATAGCCAGGACCCCTGGGGCTTGATCCTGTCGACTGACAAAGTACATGCAACCTAAAGGTTGAGAGTCATGTTTTACTTGGCAGCAACTTTTAGGACTTCAGGCCCGGGAGACGCCTCAAGTAACCCTGAGAGAACTGCTCCATGGAGGCGAGGGGAGGAGCCAGGTTAAATAGAAGTTTTGTAACAAAGGGCAGGTGTCTGAACATCAAAAGATTATTATTAATGAAAGAGAACCAAATAACCCAAGTTAAGGAGTTTAGTGCTTTCCTGTGGGTGGGAAGATACAAGAATCTGGGCTCACCGAAACAGTTTCTTTCACATGCGCCTCAGTGCCAGTATCCTGTTTCCACATCCTGAGTTTTCTTTCCTCGGGGCTCGCCATAAGGAGTGGCTACAGTCTGATGGCTGCTTGGTGGCTGGTATTCTTCTCCTTCCTGACTTCCCTTAGGGCTCACCAGCTCACGTTGGGAGGGCTGCAGACGCTGATGACTGTGACATCTTTGTTTACCAATATGGCAGGAAATATTCTATTTCTCAATCCTTAGGGTGATGGGCTTCCCTTGTGGCTCAGCTGGTAAAGAATCTGCCTGGGTTTGATCCCTGGGTTGGGAAGATCCCCTGCAGAAGGGAAAGGCTACCTACTCCAAGTATTCTGGCCTGGAGAATTCCATGGACTGTATAGTCCATGGGGTCGTAAAGAGTCGGACACGGCTAAGTGACTTTCACTTCACTTTCATTTCGGGGTGATGAGGAGCCTATGTGTAAAATGGAGACAGCCATGGTCCTAGCCCCTGGGGGTTAGAGGTTTGGTTTGGATGGTGGGGGGTTCTGCCTGGCCTGCATGTGGTGAGCTGGAAACAGTGGCTGTTACCGTTACTCCTTCTGCTCTTGTTGCCACAGTGCCCAGGAACCGAACCCCTGCTCTCTGGCCCCTTGTGGATGAGTCCTGGGTTCTCTGAGCCTCCTCAGAGGCCACTGGACCCAGGAATGGGGTGACCCTGAGCAGGAGAGGTCAGACCACTGCCTTGAGGGTGGGTTGGAGTGTTCAGGAGGAGCATTTGGGGTCTGATTGCCCTTGTGAGTGGCTTCCTTGGGCTTTCAGGGTCAGCCAGGGCAGGGAGGACCTGCGTCCGCCTATGTCTTATTCCCTAGGAGTGCTTGGCATCATCAGGGTCTTGCCTCCTCCACTTTGGGGCTTGCTGAAGAAGTAGGGTACCCCCAACTTTCTGTGTCTAGTGGGGCCTCCTTCTCAGTGCCACGCCTGGATGGCACCTGCAGCACCTGTGGGCATGGAAAGCGTCTGGTCCTTAAATCGACAGCGTCCACCGCACGGCAGCGGTGCCCAGGGCCAGCGCCACAGGGACACAGCTGGCTGAGCCCACATGCAGTGCAGAGTCACTCCCTCGGCTCCCGAGGGGCCCAGCCTTGGTGACCTGCTCAGCCCCCCAGTCCCCAGAAGTCTGTCCCATTTCTGTCCCAGGGCCCTGCCTTGCTGACAGGCCTTGAGGCACGGCCACAGTCATGCCCTAGCAAGCAGAGGCCCCCACCCACTCTCGGGGACGGCTAAAGTCATTGAGTCACTCTCTGAAAGTTGGCCAAGTCCTGACAGTTCCAAGAGGCCTCCACCGGTCAGAAATAGTGAGCTGTGATCTGTGTATGCCTTCCCACAGCTCTCACACACACTGAACAAGAGAAGATGAATTCTGCTGTGGTCATGGAAACGTGATACCCAGCAGTTTGCCTCTCCTCCTTGGCCTTGTGAAACCTCCTCATAGATCAAAGTTGCAGGATGCACAGGACATTGGCAACAGTGATACGCGGGTCACCCACCCTGGAGCCGAGCAAACCCAGTCTCAGTCTTGTGTGAACTGTGTGACCTTAGACCAGATGCTCAGCTTTTCTGAACCACAAGACCGGATCTAGGAGGCAGTGGGATAAGGGTGTAGGCATGCTCATTATGGTGCAGGTACCCATTGGGTTGGATGCCTTGTTAACGCCACTGCCTAAATACTTAGGGCTTCCCTCATAGCTCAGTCAGTAAAGCATCTGCCTGCAATTCAGGAGACCTGGGTTTGATTCCCGGGTTGGGAAGATCCTCTGGAGAAGGAAATGGCAACGCACTCCAGTATTCTTGCCTGGAGAATCTCATGGATAGAGGATCCTGGCAGGCTACAGTCCATGGGGTCGCAAGACTTGGACATGACTTAGCAACTAAACCACCACCACCTAAATACTTGGGTGGGAAGTCCATGATCCAGTCCAACTTCCTTTAAACTCACAATCTGTTACAAATAGGTTCCTGTGCATCCAATGTACATTCATTCATTTATTCGTTTGTTCATTCAAGTGTTTAATATTTGCCAGGCTATTGTTCTAGTTCCAAGGGAACAAGAAAGGCATGGTCCCTGCCTCCAAGAGAGAAAGAGAGACCCTTCATGAGATGTAATAGTTAGCTACTGCTGTGTAACAAGTTACCTCCAAAACATAGCCATTTAAAACAACAAATATTTATTGTCTCAGTTTTGTGGGTCAGGAATTCAGGAATATGTTGGCTCATAATCCCTCCCATGGTTGCAGTCATGGTATTGGCTGGGGCTGTCATCATCAAAAGGCTTGACTAGGGCTGGAGCATTTGTTTCCAAGTTGGTTCTCTCCCATGGCTGTTGACAGGGGGCCTGAGTGTTCCATAGGGCTGCTTGCATGTCCTTATAACATGGCAGCTGACTTCCCCTGGAATAAAAATCACAGAGAGAAAGTAAGGAGGGTGCCACATGACTTTTATCATCTGGTTCCCCGGGTCTTCCTGTCAGCCCCACCACATTCTGTTCTTTAGAATCCAGTCACTAGGTGCAGCCTATACCATCCCACTGCTTGAAAGGAGAAGAAGCAAGGCATCTGTGGATATATTTTAAAGCTACTACGTCAGGTATATAATTTCTCATATCTATAAAGCAAATATAACTTGTTGAGGGGACAGGGTATGATGAGGTACACAATTGTATGGGGTGGTCAGGAAAGGTTTTTCCGAAGGAGATGAGGGACAGCTGTGTGAAAATCCAAGGGGAGAGGATTCCAGGCAGTGTGAACAGCCTGTGCAAAGGCCCTGAGGCAGCCCTGACAAGTTTGAGCCAGAGAAGGAGACCAGTGTGGCTGGCAGCACAGGCAAGGAGGAAAGCGGCCTGCCACAAGCGAGGGAGAGGGTGGCAGGGCCAAGCTGAGCAGGAGAGGAGTTTGGGTTTTCTTCCAGAGGGAGCAAGAGGCCTTGGCGCAAAGCGTGGCTGTAACCTGAGTCATGCTGGGCTGTGTGCATATTGAATGAATAAACTTAATTTGTTAGAACAGTTCTAGACTCAGAGAAAAATTTTAGTAGATAGAATGAGTTCCCATACTTTCCATCTTCCCTAGATGCAGTTTCCCCCAGTATTAACACCTTGCATTAATGACGTACATTTGTTATCACTGATGGACCAGTGTTGCTACATTATTGTTAACTGAGGTCTATTGTTTACATTAGGGTTCAGCCTTTGTGTCGCATAGCTTATGGCTTTGGACAAATGTACACTGTCACCTACCCACCATTAAGGTGTCATACAGAATAATTTTCTGCCCTAAAAATCCCATGGGCTCTGCATAGTCATCCCTCCCTACTCCCAGCCCCTGGCCACTACTGATCCTTTTACTAGTTCTGTAGTTTTGCCTTTTCCAGAATGTCACAGAGTTGGAATGCTGCCTTTTTCAGATTGCTTCTTTCCCTTAGGAATATGCACTTACATTTTCTCTGTGTCTTATCCTGGCTTGATAGCTCCTTTCTTTTTATTACTGAATAATATTCAATTGTCTGCATGTACCACAGTTTTTTTTTTTTTTTATCCCTGTTTGTGATTTAAGATGGAAAAGTAAAGAGAACAGTGTAGCAGAATGTGGGAATTTCACAATTTCCAGCGCAGGCGCAATTAAGTTCCATCTGGATCCTGCAGTGTTTGAAATTTCCCTCTGGCTGCTCTGTACAGAGCATGTGATGGGACAAGATCGGGCTGGTGGGGGTGGCGGGAGCCACGAGGTGCCAGGCTGACACAGGGGCCGTGGGAGTGTAAGGAAGAGGATGGATTTGGGGTATCTGGGAAAGAGAGTGACCAGGACAAGCGGATTCGTAGGTCTGGAGTACATTTTTCGGTTAATATTTCAGATTTTGACAATTTGCAGAGGCAGAGCCTAGAGTCACTTGATTTTCTTTCTTTTTTTTTTATTGTGTTAAAATATACATAACATAAAATTTGCCATTTTAACCATTTTAAGTGTGCAGTTCAGTGGCATTAAACACATTCATATTGTTGTGCAGCTATCACCACCATCCATCCTCATAACTCATTTCATCTTGTAAATCTGAAACTCTGTACCTGTTAAAACTCAGCATTCGAAAAACTAAGATCATGGCTTCCAGTCCCATCACTTCATGACAAATAGATGGGGATACAGTGGAAACAGTGACAGACTTTATTTTCTTGGGCTCCAAAATCATCGCAGATGGTGACCGCATCCATGAAATTAAAAGACACTTGCTCCTTGAAAGAAAAGCTATGACCAACCTACACAGCATATTAAAAAACAGAGACATTACTTTGCCGACAAAGGTCTGTCTAGTCAAAGCTATGGTTTTCCAGTAGTCATGTATGGATGTGAGGGTTGGACCATAAAGAAAGCTGAGCACCAAAGAATTGATGCTTTTGAACTGTGATGTTGGAGAAGACTCTTGAGAGTCCCTTGGACTGCAAGGAGATCCAACCAGTCAATCCTAAAGGAGATCAGTCCTGAATATTCATTGGAATGACTGATGCTGAAGCTGAAGCTCCAATACTTTGGCCACCTGATGCGAAGAACTGACTCACTGGAAAAGACCCTGATGCTGGGAAAGATTGAAGGCAGGAGGAGAAGGGGATGACAGAGGATGAGATGGTTGGATGGCATCACCGACTTGATGGACATGAGTTTTAAGCAAGCTCCGGGAGTTGATGATGGACAGGGAGGCCTGGCATGCTGTCGTCCATGGGGTCGCAAAGAGTCAGACACAACTGAGTAACTGACTGATACCTATTAAATGCTAACCCCCCGTTCTCCCCTCCCCCCGGACCCTGGAATCCACCATCCTACTTTCTGTCTCTGTGATCTGGCTACTCTAAGTGCCTCATAATAAGTGAAATTGTATAGTACCTGCCTTTTTGTGATTGGCTTATCCCACTCAGCATAATGTCCTCAATGTTCATCCATATTTTAACATTTTTCAGAATTTCTTTCCTTTTCAAGGCTGAATAATGTTCTATTGTATGGATATACTGATGTTGGCAGGTGAGAGGACCTCAGTCCTCATCTTCTTTGGAGAAAGAATTCCACAATGAGAGTTTGTAAAGCAGGCATAGTTTATTGGAACCACAGTATGTGCAAAGAGAACAAAGAAGCAGTTTATTTAGAGCAGAACCAAAGTAGAAATACACACCCAGAGAAGGATGCGGGCATCCTCCTTGATGGAAAGTGTGCCAGAGAAGTGATTTAAGTCACTTACATGCCAGAGAAGTGATTTAAGTCACTTACATGGGAGTCGTTTTTCCAGGTGTTTGTTTTCCTCTGGCTGGTCTTGCTTCATTTCCCACATCTGTCCTGACCCAGGGCCCTTCCCAATATGCACATGAATCTTTTAACCAAAATGGATTCCAGTGACTTGACAACAACAACATGATAATTCTATGTTCAATTTTATTTTAGGAATCACCATATTGTTTTCCACAGTGGCTGTACTATTTTCCATTCCCACCAGCAGTGCACAAGGGTTCCAATTTCCCTGCATCTTCACCAATACTTGCTGTTTTCCGTTGTTTTGTTTTTGTTTTATAGTAGCCATCCTGATGAGTGTGAAGTAGGGGAACCACTTGATTTTGAAGAGGATGGATTACTCTTTCATCTTGAGTTGGGGCATTTCCCTTGCTGACAGTTCTGCTGTTTGTCCCTCTTGGCTCCCTGGTTTCCATCCGGTGGTTCTTCTGAGTTCATTTTTTCTTTCATTCATCCCCCAGCCCCATCATCTCCCATTCAGGGTGCACTAGCAGCAGTTGGGCTGGGGGATGGGGCGAACAAGCGACAGGCTGCAGGGATATGGGTAGACAGAGGGAGGGCCTGGGAGTCTAGAAGCAGCCAGCTCACCCAAGAGTGGAGGGGCTAAGTGCTAGTGGAAGTGCTGGGAGGCTTCCTCTGAGAAGACACCCCTGGGTTGCACATTGAGAAGACTTCTCAGTGAACACTGAGAAGACAACAAGTAAGACTTCATCCTGTAAAGAAAGGAAGTAGGAGCACTCTGCATTCAGGACCTGGGTAACTGAGTGACTGAATGGATTTGTGGGATGTTTTCAACTGCAAACAACGTAAAAATGGCTGAAAAAGGAGTTCTGAACATCAGTTCACACCGCAGAGCTGAGGAGTCTCCAGGACTGGCCAGTCTGGCAGCCTGACAATGCACTTGGGCCCCTGGTTCTTTCCCTTGGTCCCTGTGGCTGCTCCTTGTGGTAGCAAAATGGCTGCAGCTGCTCCGGACATTGCCTCATGTGCCCATTCCAAAGCCATTTGCAGACCTGTGGACTGGAATACTCATGACTGTGGCTGACTAGGGCTACAGAGGAGCCCAAGTGTCCAGGGTACCTGGTTGCTGGTTTTCCCTGGGATCTCTCAGCAAAACTGGGGCTCTCTTGGGGAATGGTTATGGAGGAGCAATAAGGAAGGTCTTTCACACACAGTGGTGATGGGGGACTTGACCGGCTCAGAAAAAGGTGCTTCCCAGGTGGGAGGGAGTTAACAGGGAAGATAGGCTGGATCATCAGGCCCTGCTGGGTGCCCACACACTTCCATCAAGTGCTCACAACAGTGCAGACTGGGCCTTCGTGTCTTACAGAGGAGGAAGCAGAGTCTTGGGTGATGTGGGGAGTGTACCACAGTCCCTCAAGGGGCACATGGGAGGTGACTCTGTTTTGGGACAGCCCAGCCTGTGGCTCTCTCAGCCTGTACCCCATCCTGTTTCAGGCTCACGGCCTTTGTCCTGAAGTCCTTCGCCCAGGCTCGCAGCTTCATCTTCATTGACCCTCTGGAGCTGGAAGCCGCCAAGGACTGGATTGTCCAGCAGCAGCAGGCAGACGGCTCCTTCCCGGCAGTGGGCAGGATTCTGAACAAGGACATTCAGGTCAGCAGCCTCTCAGCCTCCTCCAGGAGCCCTGGCCTTGTGCTGCTTGATCCCTGGGTTTGTCTGCGGCCAGTGGGGTTGAGAGGCTGTCCCCTCCGGTTGGGGTGAGACCCACAAATCCTCTTACAGGGTGGGATCCACGGCACAGTCCCACTGACGGCCTACGTGGTGGCCGCGCTCTTGGAAGTGGACCCAGCCTCGGAGGTAAGTGCAGGGGGCCCGGGAGATGCTGGGCTGGAGGAGCGAGTGAGCAGTTCCCCCTTGCCAGGCAGGCTGGCCATCTTCAGCTTCTATTTCTTCCTTGCTGTCCTCCTTCTGTTCATTAATGGGACATTTTCATGCTTTCCAATGGTCACAGTTCTTGTGACCTGAGCACTTACTGTGACCTAAGCAGATGCATGAGAGATTCTGGCGGTAGTCATGAGGGACACGTGTGTGTCCCTGAGTTTGAGCCTTCCCAGGGCTGTCCATAGCCCCCAGCCCCCATTTGGAGGATCATTTGAGTCTCAATCATTATCCTGGACCTGTGGGCTGGCTTTAGGAAGCCTGGTACAAAATGTTGGATGGGACTTCCCTGACGGTCCTGTAGTTAAAGACTCTGTGCTCCCAATGCAAGGTCTTCGGTTTGATCTTTGGTTGGGAACTAAGATCCCACATGTCATTCAGTGCAGCCAAAAAATTTAAAAAAAAATTTTTTTTTTAACTTATGAATGCTTCGGGGGGGAAAGGTCTAGAACCTTTGGGGACAGTTAGTACTGGACCCAGCAGCGCTTAGATGTCCCAAGGAACTCAAGGGTTGTTGTCACTTCTGTGAGGCTGTCCCAAGTGGGAGTGGCATGTTCCCTGCAGAGGGAGCTCCCAGGATAGACAGATCTCAGCCGCCAGACTAGGGATTCCACCATCCCTCACATCTGTGCCAATTCTAAAACCTCTGATGATGAATTGTCCTTTGTGGCGCTTCTCAGATTTTTCCGCCTCACAATGCAGATCTGTAACTGCTGTGTCTAGAGTTTGCTGGGACCTAAGACCCTCCGTGTCCCACATGCTTTGCCCGGAGGGCCCCTCACTTGCCTTGTGTTAAGCGGTTGGATTGGGTTGCCCGAAACCCCAACCCCCTAAGTCGGCTCAGGTTGCTGTCACAAAATACCACAGACCAGGGGCTTAAACAACAGACCTTTATTTCTTTTTTTTTTATTTTTATTTTTTTTAATTTTTTAATTTTTTTTAATTTTTTTATTAGTTGGAGGCTAATTACTTCACAACATTTCAGTGGGTTTTGTCATACATTGATATGAATCAGCCATAGATTTACACTTATTCCCCATCCCGATCCCCCCTCCCACCTCCCTCTTCACCCGACTCCTCTGGGTCTTCCCAGTGCACCAGGCCCGAGCACTTGTCTCATGCATCCCACCTGGGCTGGTGATCTGTTTCACCATAGATAGTATACATGCTGTTCTTTTGAAACATCCCACCCTCACATTCTCCCACAGAGTTCAAAAGTCTGTTCTGTATTTCTGTGTCTCTTTTTCTGTTTTGCATATAGGGTTATCATTACCATCTTTCTAAATTCCATATATATGTGTTAGTATGCTGTAATGTTCTTTATCTTTCTGGCTTACTTCACTCTGTATAATGGGCTCCAGTTTCATCCATCTCATTAGGACTGATTCAAATGAATTCTTTTTGACAGCTGAGTAATATTCCATGGTGTATATGTACCACAGCTTCCTTATCCATTCATCTGCTGATGGGCATCTAGGTTGCTTCCATGTCCTGGCTATTATAAACAGTGCTGCAATGAACATTGGGGTGCACGTGTCTCTTTCAGATCTGGTTTCCTCAGTGTGTATGCCCAAAAGTGGGATTGCTGGGTCATATGGCAGTTCTATTTCCAGTTTTTTAAGGAATCTCCACACTGTTTTCCATAGTGGCTGTACTAGTTTGCATTCCCACCAACAGTGTAAGAGGGTTCCCTTTTCTCCACACCCTCTCCAGCATTTATTGCTTGTAGTCTTTTGGATAGCAGCCATCCTGACTGGCGTGTGAGACCTTTATTTCTTGTTTAAAAAATTGTTATTGGAGTGTAGTTGCTTTACAGTGCTGTGTTAGTTTCCACTGAACAGCAAAGCGAATCAGCTGTACACATACATATGCATGCATGCTAAGTTACTCAGTTGTGTCTGATTCTTTGCGACCCCATGGACTGTAGGTTCCTCTGTTCATGGGATTCTCCAGGCAAGAACACTGGAGTGGGTTGCCATGCCCTCCTCCAGGGGATCTTCATGACCCAGGGATCAAACCCACGTCTCCTGCATTGGCAAGTTGGTTCTTTACCACTAGCGCCAACAGGGAAACCCACATGTACATATATCCCCTCTTTTTTGAATTTCCTTCCCATTTAGGTCTTCCCTGGTGGCGCAGATGGTAAAGCATCTGCCTACAATGCAGGAGACCCGGGTTCGATCCCTGGGTCGGGAAGATCTCCTGGAGAAGGAAATGGCAACCCACTCCAGTACTCTTGCCTGGAAAATCCCATGGACAGAGAAGCATGGTAGGCTACAGTCCATGGGGTCGCAAAGAGTCGGACATGACTGAGCGACTTCACTTTCTAGGTCACCAGAGCATTGAGTGAAGTTCCCTGTGCTATACAGTAGGTTCTCGTTAGTTACCTATTTTATACATAATAGTGTATATATGTCAATCCCAACCTCCCAATTTATCCCCCCTTTCTCCCCCTTGGTGTCCATTCATTTGTTCTCTACACTGTGTTTGTTTCTGCTTTGCAAATAGGTTCATCTGCACCATTTTTCTAGATTCCACATATATGTGTTAACATACAGTATTTGCTTTTGTCTTTCTGACTTAACCCACTTTGTGTGACAGTCTCTAGGTAAATCCACATGTCTGCAAACGGCACACTTTTGTTCCTTTTTAAGGCTGAGTGATATTCCATTGTATATATGTACCACATCTCCTTTATCCATTCCTCTCTAAGTGGACATTTAGATTGCTTCTGTGTCCTAGGAGACATTTATTTCTGATGGTTCTAGAGACTGGAAACTCCAAGGTCAGTGTTCTGGTTGATTCAGTTCTTTTTTTTTTTTTTCAGCTCAGTTCTTAATGAGGGGTCTCTTCCTGACTTGTAGTCAGTCATCTTCTCTCTGTGTCTTCATGTGGCCTTTTCTCGGTGTATGACCATGAAGAGAGGTGGGATGGGGAGAGAAGGAGAGAGAGACCACTGTGGCCTCCCTTTAAGCAGTCTAATTGATTATTGGGGCTGCACCCTCTCGTGTGTGTGTTAGTCCATGGGACTCTCCAGGCAAGAATACTGGAGTGGGTATTCTTCCTGACCCAGGAATCGAACCAGGGTGGCCTGCATTGCAGGAGGACTCTTTACCGGCTGAGCCACCAGGGAAGCTCCACTCTCTTGATCTCATCTAAACCTAATAATCTCCCAAAGCACCGGCCCGCCCCCTCCACCCCTGCCGCAACCACTGGGGGTTAGGCTTCAAGATACAAACCTGTGAAGGGGAGATACAGATCCAGCCCCAAGACTCCAGAATGTGATTGTATTTGCAGACGAGGCCTTTATGGAGGTAGTCATGTTAAAACGCGGACTTTAGGGTGGGTACTGATCCAGTGTGACTGGCAGCCTGGGACAAGGAGGACATCAGGACGCAGAGACCCTCACAGAAGGAAGATGCTGTGAAGATACAGGGAGAAGACGGCCAGCTGCAAGCCAGGAGAGAGGCCTGGAGCAGATCCTCTCCTTGTGGCCCTCAGAAGGAACCGACCTTGCCAACACATTGACCTCAGACTTCTGGCCTCCAGATCCACAAGACAAGAAATGTCTACTTTAAAAAACAAACAAACAAACAGTATTTACTTATTTATTTGGCTGCACTGGGTCTTAGTTTGTGGCACACAGGATCCTCAATCCTCTTTGCAACATTTGGGATCTTTAATTGCTGCATGGAAACTCTTAGTTGCAGCATGTGGGACCTAGTTCCCTGACCAGGGATCAAACCCAGGCCCCCTGCATTGGGAATGTGGAGTCTTAGCCACTGGACCACCAGGGAAGTCCTTAAATTCATGAATGTTTTGAGTCACTCAGTTTTCCATTTAACCTATATGACTGGGCAGCCTCTCTGAACTAAGGCCATCACTGGACGATGGACTTGGTTTCTGTCCTCCAGCCGCTCACAGTGTGGGGTAGGAGCATGATCAGGGTTGGTGGGCTTCCCGGAGGAGGTGACAACTGAGGTGAGGCTTGGAGGATGAGGTGGGCCTGAGCTGGGAGGTCTTAGAAGCCAGCCTGATGATCGAGTGGTATGGGGCAGGGCAGCCAGGGCTCTCCCTGCTTCCTCCTGAGTGTCTCTGAGTTGAACGATGGTGCTCAAGCCTTCATTTGCAAAAAGCTGGCACCAACATATTAATGAAAGAAAGGGAATGGGGTTTGGAAAGCTGGGGCTGTAGGCAATCATGTATACAAAGTGAGGGGCTGCAAGCCATCCAGTGGTTTCCCCGGGCATGCCCCTGGGACTTTCGGGAGGGTGGTCTGCATGGTGAAGGCTGAGCAGCCTCCCGGGGCTCCGCGTCCCACCCCACCCCCACCCCACCCTGCAGGAGGAGAGGGGTGCCATTGCCAAAGCCAGACACTTCCTGGAGTCCAGCGCATCCCTGGTTACGGACCCCTACAGCAGCGCCCTGACTGCCTACGCGCTGACCCTGCTCCGCAGCCCTGCAGCCCCCGCTGCCCTGCGAAAACTCCGCAGCCTGGCCATCACCCAGGGTAGGTGCCCTTGCCCACCAGCCCAGCAGACAGCGTGGCGCCAGCCCAGCAGGCCCCAGGAAACAGCTCATGGACACGTGCTTGAAACTAAGGAGGCGTCCTTGGCTCACTCTGTTTTGTTTACTCATTTATTTGTTGTTGTTTAGTTGCTAAGTTTCGTGTCCAACTCTTTTGCTAACACTTGGGCTGTAGCCCACCAGGCTCCTCTGTCCAGGGGAGTTCCCAGGCAAGACTACTGGAGTGGCTTACCATTTCCTTCTCCGGGGGTCTTCCCCACACAGAGATAGAACCCGCGTCTCTGGCATTGGGAGGCAGATTCTTTACCACTGAGCCACCAGGGAAGTCCTTGGGTGTGTGTGAGTCGCTCAGTCGTGTCTGACTCTTTGCTACCGCATGGACTGTATCCCGCCAGGCTCCTCTGTCCATGGGATTCTTCAGGCAAAAATGCTGGAGTGGGTTGCCTTTCTCTTCTCCAGGGGAGCTTCTTGACCCAGGGATCGAACCTGGGTCTCCTGCATTGCAGACTGATTCTTTACCGTCTGAACCACCAGGGAAGCCTTTACTCATTCATTACTCATTCATTATCGCCTCCATTAGTGACTTCATTTGACAAGTTGGCTTGAGCCTGAGCATCATTTTCTTCCCTAATGAAACAGAGGATGCTACCCCAGCCCCCACTGGGGAGAAGAGTGCTCAGGAATCCCTGGTAGAAGATCTCCCAGGCCTCCTAGAAACCATCCCCAGGCAGAGTGCTGGAGGCAGGGGAGGGCTGCAGCCGGACCCCACCCTGCCCCCCCATTGCTGGGTGAGCCTCAGAAAACCTCTTCCATCTGGTGGTGTCCATCTCCTCAACTACAAATGACTCCCCATTGTGTTTGGGGAGCCCCAGTCACCAAGCTGTGACTTCTTGGAATGTCTCCAAACTCAGTCCCCTCCCACTGCCCCGTGGCCTTCCCCAGTAGCTGCACTGGGCTCAAGCCTCCATTCACCTTCTCTGCTTAAGAAGAAGAAAAAAAAAAGAAAAATTACTTAAAAAGCAAAATTCTAAAACCACCCAATTGAATGATGGTGTCAATTTAGCACTAAATGCTCAAGATCTGAGGCCAGGAGGGCTGATTTCTCTGTGGTTTGAGGGCTTTTTATACTTCACATGAGCTTAGAATCCTTGGGGTCTTTGGAAATAGGGAGTGACTTCCTGGGGCCCAAGGGAGGATAACCCGGGCCTGCATCAGGGCCCCAGCCAGAAGGGAGACTTGATTAAGGATGTCTGCCAGGGATGCAGAAGAGTAGCCATTGATTAATGATGTCTGTTGGGAGTTCATAAAAGCAACCACGGATTGGTAATGTCTGCCAGGGCTTCCCTGGTGGGCTCAGTGGTAAAGTATCTGCCTGCAGTGCCAGAGACACAGATGTGGGTTCAATCCCTGGGTCAGGAAGATCCCCTGGAGGAGAGCATGGCAACCCACTCCAGTGTTCTTGCCTGGAGAATCCCATAGACAGAGGAGGATGGCGGGCCGCAGTCCATGGGGTCGCAAAGAGTCGGATGCAACTGTGGTGACTGAGCAACCAGGGGTGCAGGAGGGGCTGGATTTGACCCTGTAGTTGCAGATCTGAGATGTAGCCCCAAGGCCCTTACTGTCTCCGCCATCTTTCCCTGGTACCCTGTCCCACTGGGGTCCAGCCTCGATCTGTTCTGGCCTTGCAGATGGGGTGACCCACTGGAGCTTGACGGGTTCCCGGGATGTGGACAAGGATGCGTTCCTAAGCTTCAGTGACGGGGTCTATCAGACAGGTACTGGCCACCCCACCCCCAGTGCCTGCTTTGGGCACTGGGTCCTGGGTCCCAGCTGGCCTCTTCCGTTGCAGTGGTCTCGGCCGAGGTGGAAATGACAGCTTATGCCCTGCTGACCTACACCCTCCTGGGAGACGTGGCCACCGCCCTGCCTGTGGTGAAGTGGCTGTCCCAGCAGCGGAACGCCCTCGGGGGCTTCTCTTCTACTCAGGTGCGCCAGGCAGAGCCAAAGGGAGGGGCTGAGGTCTGGGTGGCCTAGGCTCGGGACTCAGAGCCCTCTAGGAAGTTACCCGGTGCATCTAGTCTTAGGACAGCTCCTTACCTGCATCTCTGTGAGCATGAAGTCCAAGAGAGGATGGAAGGATGGGGCTGAGGGATGGATGCGCCAGGCTCTGGGATAGGGACCAGCCCCTCCTTCAGTGGAGATGCCCCCCCAGCTGCCTGGGGTCCCCAGCTCTGTGGGTGTCTACACCGGATCTGCTTTCCATTCCAGTCACAGGAGTCCCTGGCCTTAGTGAGGGTTCATGGAACCCCCAGTTTGGGTCAGACTTCCGGCACAGGGTGGAGGCACTGTGGCTGACCCCCTTCTGGGGCTGACTTTGGTCTCCGGCTCTGTCCCCCAGGACACCTGCGTGGCTCTGCAGGCCCTGGCAGAGTACGCCATCTTGTCCTATGCGGGCGGCGTCAACCTCACCGTCTCCCTGGCCTCCACCAACTTGGACTACCAGGAGACCTTCGAGCTGCACAGGGGCAACCAGAAGCTTCTGCAGATGGCCGCGGTGCGTGTTCCCAGGACCGGGGTTGGGGGGCAGGGCAGCAAGAGTGGCCCCTCCTCGCTGCCTGTCTGTCCGGGTGTGTCTGCAGGTGGACGGAGGGGAATCGTAGCATCTTCTCTCCCCAGATCCCCAGCCTCCCCACGGGGCTGTTTGTGAGTGCCAAGGGTGAAGGCTGCTGTCTGATGCAGGTGAGGCTTCGGGGAATGGGGAGTGCTCCCAGGGGACCCTGGAGGGCTCAGTATCTGGCCAGGCTGAGTGGGGTGGCTGTGTGTGTAAGAACCACCCTGAGAC
The DNA here is from genome assembly GCF_910594005.1 of Cervus elaphus. Taxonomy (NCBI): domain Eukaryota; kingdom Metazoa; phylum Chordata; class Mammalia; order Artiodactyla; family Cervidae; genus Cervus; species Cervus elaphus. Next base: position 10,059,471 of record NC_057823.1, read on the forward strand.
AGCCTGTCAGCCCCCTGAAATGTCACCACTATGGAGAAGGAAATGACAGCCCACTCCAGTATTCTTGCCTGGAGAATCCCACGGACAGCAGAGCCTGGTGGGCTACAGTCCATGGGCGAGCAAAAGAGTCGGACATGACTTAGCGACTAAACCACACCACCACTGCCCCAGGCAGAACCCAAGGTAGATGGCAGTGTGTCCCCTTGGGTGAAACTGCATCTGGTTCTCCGTTTGGTGGTCTCTGACCCTGAGCAGAGCCCCCTGCTTCACCCTCCGCTGTGGGACTTGCCTGGTGGCTCAAGGTTACTCTCCCAGCCAAGGTCTGAATGCAGATGCCTGGCCTGGACTCAGCCTGGCCGTCCCTGAGGCCCCTTAGTCAGCAGGCTCAGGATTTTGTTGTGGGACAGACTGGCTTCCTGAGCTTTGGCCAGTGGTCAGAGGGCAAGTCAGCCAGGAGACCCTTGTAGCCTGACCTTCTCCATCTGAAAAATGGAGCCCAGACAACACAGTGGATAATAGGAGATCGGGAGCCCAGTATGTAGACAGACCTGGGCTTGAGACATGGAAGAATGGGATGATGGTTGTACCTATACCCTCAGGACTAAAGGGAATGATGACCATGCCCAGAACTGTCACCAGTATCACCAACCTCATCGTTCTAGCTGTCCCCCACCTTCTCCTGCCCCTGTCTTTCCCCTCTCCACCCCCACGGCCCCTAAGCCTCTGCCCTCCCCCACCCCCCAGATTGATGTCACCTACAATGTGCCTGACCCGGTGGCCAAGCCATCCTTCCAGCTGCTTGTGAACCTCCAGGAGCCTGAGGCTGAGCAGCAGCGGCCCCCCTCCCCTGCCTCCTCAGCTGATGATGATGACCCAGCAGCAGACCAGCATCACCAGGAGTACCAGGTGACCCTGGAGGTCTGCACCAGGTGAGGCTCCTGCCCCGCCGGCTGGCACCCCCACCTGGGTGATGTTTTGTAGAGTGATGCTCTCAGCTAGGAACCTCTGGGGGACTTACCTGGCCCCATAGATGTTTCCCCGACTAGAGCCAAAGTTGTGGCTGACCAGCCCCCGTGGTCCTTATTCTGATTACAAGACACACCTCAGCAGTACCCATTAAGAAACTAAGAAGGATGAGATTTCTTACTCACAGGTCCTGGACGGTACTCAACCCTCCTGGGGGTCACACGGTGAGGTCACCGGCAGAGAAAGAGAGAGAAGTCATGGACTTGTGGTTCTGCCTTTATTGAAATCTGAGGGGAGGGGTGTGCCTAGGGTTTTGTGGATTCACTCTTTATTGGTGAGTTCAAAATATAAGAACGCTAATTGAGGTGCAGGAAGGGGAAGGCAGGGTGACCCAAGTAGTCAGTTATTTAAATACCCAGGGCTATTTTATTTTGGCTGTCCCACATACTGACCAGGGATTGAACCTGTGCCCCCTGCAGTGGAAGCACAGAGTCTTAACCATTGGACCATCAGGGAAGTCTTTCATGGGTGGGGGCAGCCTGTTTCCTTACCGGTTGTTTTATTAGTTGCTGTCAGTATCTTTATTCAAGATGAATGTCTTTGAAATGAATCCCTTTGCAATCAAAAGCTTACACTACAGATGATTTCTGACATGAGTGAAATAAACGGAAGTGCTTCTGAATGGGTGCAGCAGACTGCAGTGGCAGATGGGGTTGGGAGGGACAGCTGTTTGTAGCCCTTACATGACCCACCCGCCCCAGGTGTGACCCTGGAACCAGTTCGAGGAGGGTCCTCGGGAGGAGGGGGTGCAAGCAGCTGCCACAAAGGATGCTCACTTCCATGGCAATGCTGGGGGGACCCAAAGGTGGTTGGTAGGTGGTTGGTAGGTGGTTGGCAGCCATGGAGCTGACTCCCGTCAGAGCTGCCCAGGTGCCGTCCTTAACCTTGACCCTTAACCCTCACGTGTCCAAGGCCACCCCCAACTTGGGAGGTTCTGAAGAACAAGCCCAACTGGGCCCAAGCCCTAGAGCAGCGGGCTCCCCAACCATTTCCGGTTGGCAGTGAGACTTGGGGTGGTACCACTCAGCAGGGCTGTGACCACCATCTAATTGGGTGGAGGAACACGAAGCAGCTGGGCTGGGCCTGGCACATCCGCTGGGGACACCTCTGCTCCTTCTCAGACCGGAAGAAAGTAACCGTGTGCCGGCCGGGCCGGCATCTCTTAGGCCCCGCCTCCATAGACGCCTCCTCTGCCCATCCCGGGGGCTCTGGGCACCCCGCCCCCTTGTGCCCGCGGTCTGCAGGCCCCTCACTGAGTATCAGCCTCCCTGTCACCAGTGCCCGGCACAGGGAGGGTCTGGCACGTAGCAGGCCCTAGAGGCAGTATTCACCCACTGCCTCCCCCATGTCACAGAAGGGGAAACAGGGCTGGCCCTGGGGAGCAGCTGGGCTCCCTCAGCCCCACAGAGCTTGTTTCCCACACCAGAGGTGGTTGTTGCTCAGTCGCTCAGTTGTGTCTGACTCTTTGTGACCCTGTGGTTTGTAGCCCACTAGGCTCCTCTGTCCATGGGATTCTCCAGGCAAGAATACTGGAGTGGGTTGACATTCCCTTCTCCAGGGGATTTTCCTGACCCAGGGATCAAACCTGTACTTCCTGCGTCTCCTGCATGGGCAGGCAGAATATTTACCACTGCGCCACCCAGTCGATACCCCTTCAGACTTTGCTCAAACTCATGTCCATTGAGTCGGTGATGCCATCCAACCATCTCAACCTCTGTCACCCCCTTCTCCTCTTGCCCTCAATCTTTCCCAGCATCAGGGTCTTTTCCAATGAGTTGGCTCTTTGCATCAGGTGGCCAAAGTATTGGAGCTTCAGCTTCAGCATCAGTCCTTCCAATGAATATTCAGAGTTGATTTCCTTTAGGGTGGACCTGGATCAGGCCAAGAACACTTGGCAAGGCCTTTCCCTTATGGTTTCAGTGTTTCAACTGTGAAATGGAATGACCAATGACCCCGCCAAGGGTGTCTGTGCAGATGGGCTGCCAGCCAGACCCAGAGCAGGCTGGAGAGCTGTGGGGACAGAGCGGACCATGAATTCCACTGAGGGGCTTGAGTTCAAGGGCCCCTCTTTCTCTCCTTTCATTGACAGGTGGCTGCATGCAGGGTCCTCCAACATGGCGGTCCTGGAGGTGCCCCTGCTCTCAGGGTTCCGGGCGGACGTCGAGAGCCTGGAGCAGGTGAGGGGGCGCTGGTGGGCAGGGGCTGGGCAGCGTCTGTGGACCTGCCCTGGTTGCAGATTCCTAGCCCTTCAGAAAGTGGGGTTGTGCTTTTGTTTTTGCCTTACTTTCTCCCGGCAAAGTTGGTGCTCCGAGACTGGCCATCTGCGGAGGGGCAGGTGGGGAGGGGTTGGGTCTCTCCCGGAAGGTGTCACTCATTGGGCCATCTGTGCTGTTACCCATGAGACCGAGGATGCTTGCACTTTGGGGATGACGTGGGGTGCCAGAGAGTGCTTCCAGAGACTTGCCAGCACCCTTTGCTTAAAGAGAGACTAGCCCCATTTTGCATGTGGGGGAGATGGTCACCAAGAAGGGGAGCAGCCTTGCCGAGGAGGTCAGCAGTGTGGGGAGGCTGGAGCGCCCTGCATGGGGGTGGGGGTGAATGGTGCAGGCGAACCAGGAGCAGGAGGCAGGGCTCAGTAGGTGCCTCGGGGACTTGGCCTGGGACTGAGACTTGATCGGGGGAGACTGTGGCAGGGAGGTGGAGGCGGGCACTCAGGACAGTGACACCCAGCCTTGAATGCCCTCTCAGGGGTGCTGGCTGCCACCCCCTGGCCCAGCCCATGGGGACTTGCTGGATGCCTGTAGGCGAACTCCTCAGCCTCTAGGGCCTCAGCTCCGCATGGGTCCAGCCCACCTTGGGCCCTTGGAGATTGGAGGACGAGAGTACTGGGCGCAGAGGGGCGGGCAGATCCTGACTCTGGCTTCCTTGCCAGCTGCTCCTTGACAAGCACGTGGCACTGAAGAGGTACGAGCTGGCTGGCCGCAGAGTGCTCTTCTACTTTGATGAGGTACTGTGGGCTGGGGCAGCGGTGGGCGGAGGCCTCCACAGCAGTCACATTGGCCAGGGCATAGCCTCCATGGCCTATTAATGGTTCTGGCAGTGCTCTCATACCAAGAAAAAGAAACTGGAAGAGTCAATTCATGCGGAGTTGGCACAGCTGCCTGCTCTGTGCCCCAGCCAGCTCGCTTTGGTGGAAAAAGTTAGGAGGGGTGTGGAATAGTATTCAGGCATCAAAATGAAGCACTGACTTTCTGAATCTCAAAAACACGTGGAGTTGAACAGACAGAAAGCAGATTGGTGGTTTCCAGGGTTGGGGGGATAAGCAGTGGGTGCAAGTGGGGATGCCGTTTTTTTATTCTCCTTTTATTCTTCTTTTCTGGAGGATAAATGTTCTGTTGGTTTCTGCTGTACAAGGAAGTAAATGAGCTGTATGTATACATATATCCCCTCCCTCATGGACCTCCCTCCCACCTTGCCCCCATCCCACCCCTCTAGGTCACTCCAGAGCACTGAGCTGAGCTTCCTGTGCTATATTCTACATCAGCTTCCCACTAGTATCTGCTATACACGTGTATTTATGTAGTGTATTTATGTCGATCCTGATCTCCCAATTCGTCCAACCCTCCTCTTCCCCCCGTGTCCACATGTCCATTCTCTACCTCTGCATCTCTATTCCTGCCCTGCAAACAGGTTCATCTGTACCATTTTTCTAGATGGAAAAGTTCTACAGACAGTGGTTGCACAAGATTGTGAATGTACACACACACACACACACACACACACACAGAGGACGTGCACCTGCCATGGTGAGTGTGGGAGATGAAAGACCAGCTGAGACACTCCCCACGTGGGTGGAAGGACCCACAAAATCGAAATAAGATCGGGTTTCTGTTTCACGCCTCCGGGGCACCCCGCAATCAACCAGTTCTGGGTTCACACTTTGGGGCATCATAGAGCACAGAGGCCAAAGCTCAAGTCTCCAGCCCTAGTGGGCCCAGCCAAGCCTGAGCCTGCTCGCTGCCCCCGCAGATCCCCAGCCGGTGTTTGACGTGCGTGCAGTTCCGGGCGCTCCGGGAGCACGTCGTGGGCAGGACGTCGGCGCTGCCCATCTTGGTGTACGACTATTATGAGCCTGGTAGGCCCGCGTCCGCCACCCGCAACCCCAGCTCGGTCCCTTACCCTGTCACCCGTCACCTGGTCACCCTTCTCCCTTGGTCCCGCAGCCTTCGAGGCCACGCGCTTCTACAATGTCAGCGCTCGCAGCCCGCTTGCCCGGGAGCTGTGCGCGGGGCCTGCGTGCAACGAAGTGGAGCGCGCTCTGGCCCAAGGCCCCGGTGAGTGCGCGAGGCCACTGCTCCTTCCGAGCACCCGCCACCCCAACACGACCCGTGGGCCTGGGGGAGGGCTGCCCATTTGGAGGGAGTCGTCAGGCAGAGGAGCGTACAGCGTGGTAAAAGGAGCAAGGCCCGGCTCGGTCAAGGACACGCCTTAGCCGACCGGGTTGGAGCGCGCAGGCAGGGTAGAGGAAGCAAGGATTAGAGGGGTGGGAGTGAGCAGCGGAAGGGGGCGGGGTCCTAGCTGGATGGGGGCGGGGCCTATGGTGAGGGGCGGGGTCTAGCGGGGTGGGAGGGGCGGGCGTAGAGGCCGGAGGCGCGGAGGGGAGCCCTTGCCTCCCCTCCCCCACAAGCCAGAGGGTGTCCGGATCCAGGGACCCAAGCTGTGAGCGCAGACTGGCGGCGGCGAAGGGCGGAGTGGAGTTCCTCGGAACCCTTTTCTTTATTTTCCAAACTTCTTGAAATGAATTTAGGTTGCATTTAGTTCAAAAGTTTTACTTTTAAATTTTGTTTTCGTAAATACTAGGCAAATACTTGCGTGAAATTCCACCAGGTCAGGGCTCAGGGCTTCCCGGGCATTATCTCCACTCTGTGGAGCGTGGTTCTGGCCCCTAGGGACTTCTCCATCCCAGGCCCAGGGAGAGGCGAGGGCCAAGTGGGGAGCTTGGAGTTCCCAGGGCCCTGACAACTTCGTCTCGCCCGCCAGGCTGGTCCCCGGAAGAGCGAGGTCCTGTGGCCGTTCCGGAGGAGGGGGTGACAGTCACCCGCTGTGGCTGCGCCCGCGCTTGCAGCATCAGCGGGGACCCGGTGTGCGGCTCCGATGGCGTAGTCTACGCCAGCGCCTGCCACCTGCAGGAGGCCGCCTGCCGCCGCCGCGTGAGATTGGAGCCCGCGCCCCCTGGCCGCTGCGCGCTTGGTGAGGACCCACCCCACGGCCGACCTCGGGGGCCCCATCTTCTCCATCATGCCACCTCCTCTCATCACCTCTTTGCGTCTGGGTCAGTTTGCACTGGGCTTCCTTGGTGGCTCAGCGGCAGAGTTTGCCTGCAATGCAGGAGACTCGTTTTTGATCCCTGGGTGGGGAAGATCCCCTGGAGGAGGAAATGGTAACCCACTCCAGTATTCTTGCCTGGAAAATCTCATGGCGGGCTACAGTCCATGGGGTTGCAAAAGAGTCTTAGCAACAAGAACCCTTTGCATCTCCTCCATCTTGGTCAGGCTCTCTCCAGCCCCATCCCGACCTGGTGCTTTTCTGAATCTCCCCATCTCTGATTTCTGTGTCCCCTTCCCCACCTTGAGAACTCACCTCCTGTCTGTTGCTCTGGGCCACACATCTTTCCTCGAGCCCTCTGGCCATTCAGATCCTCTCCCTCCAGTGCCTTCCCTACTGACTCAGTCCTTCCTTCCAGAGCAGCCGACACCAGCCTTGGCCTTGTACAGCTACGAGTATGACTTGGGTCCCCTGGACACCGGGCACCTGGCCGCTGGCCATGAGTTGGTGGACTTGGATAAGGAAGCAGAGGACAGGTGAGAGCTGGATCTGCCCCCAGTCTCCCTCCACCGTGGAATCTGGCAGGAAGTGGGAGCTACTGATGGAGGTTTTGGGGGATGAGGTGGATAACCTGTTCTCCCTTGCCCTGCATCCACTCAACGCACATCAGAGAGCAGCCTGTATGTGTAGGGTGAGCTTAAGAAGCCCTCCCAAGGACTGGACTTCAGACCTGTCCCTGAGACCCACTCTCCCTTTTGAATAAGTTATTCATGACGCAAGGAATGTTTTTTCAAGAGGGGGCGCTATGAAGTCTTGCTGTGGGGTTGAAATTGTACAGTGCAGGAGACCCGGGTTCAATCCTTGAGTTGGGAAGACCCCCTGGAGAAGGGAATGGCAGCCCACTCCAGTATTCTTGCCTGGAGAATCCCATGGACAGAGGAGCCTGGCGGGCTACAGTCCATGGGGTCAAGAAGAATTGGACTCGACTAAGCAAAGCAACTAAGCACACACACCTAAAAAAAAAAAAAAAATGGTGGGGGTGGAATTTATAGCCAAGGAGCCCTTCCCTGGTAGCCCAGCAGGTAAAGAATCTGTCTGCAATGCAGGAGACCCTGGTTCGATTCCTGGGTCGAGAAGATCCCCTGGAGAAGGGATAGGCTATGCACTCCAGTATTCTTGGGCTTCCTTGGTGGCTCCGCTGATGAAGAATCCGCCTGCAATGTGGGAGACCTAGGTTTGATCCCCGTGTTGGGAAGATCCCCTGAAGGAGGGCATGGCAGCCCACTCTAGTATTCTTGCCAGGAAAATCCCAGAGCAGTCTGGTAGGCTACAGTCCGTGGGGTCGCAAAGAGTCCGACGCTACTGAGCAACTAAGCATAGTAGCATAGCCAAGGAGTGGGGAAGGGAGTCAGTGGATGGAAAATTACTGAGAGGAAACAATAGGGAGTGGAGGGGGGATATTCTAGCTAAAGAGACTGAACCTTATTCTTGCTGATGACAGGCCAGGTAGATTGAGAGATCATGAGAGATGGGGAGGGGCGGGGGAGGATGAAGAACCCAATCAGATATCAAGAGGGATCAATATGGAGGATATGGGGTTCTGGCTAAATTGACGTATTAGCCAGATTCTTGCTCCAGCTGGACAGTGTCAAGATGAACACGGAAGCCTGCAATTTGAGACCAAGGTGAAAAAGAGCTCAGAGGAGCCCAACTGGGGTTTGGTCAGGGAGAGAATCTTGTCCCCCTGAGGGAAGGATGGAGGAAAGGTCAGGAGACCAGAGAGCTCTGTGCGGGGAGGCTGGGAAGGGGCTTCCTGGAGGAGGCAAATCTTTTGGTTTGAGCCAGCTCAACTCAAATGGTTTAAACAGCAGGTTGATCTATCAGCTTAGGTAAGTGCCAGGTCCTGGAGGCTGGCTGCACTGGCAAGCCTCAGAGCCCTGCCTTCCTGGGTGGTAAGGGTCTCTCCACCCCATGCTGGTGGCAAAGGCTGGTTTATATCCCCACTCAGCAAACCAGTAGGAAAACTTTTCTACCAGCCCTCACCAAAGTCCTGGAGACTTAAGGGGGTACCATCTTGCACTAGGCACCGGGTTTAGTTCACACGTATGTAATTACTGGTAGAGCTGGGTTTAGGGTTACTGCCGCAGTATTTTTGTTTCATTTTCCCTTCTGTGCCCTCTTTTCTTCCCCCCTCCTCTTCACACACCCTCTCTCTCTTTTCTCCTTCCTAATCAAATTTCTTAAAAAAAATTTTTTTATTCATTTATATGGGTAATTGGGTTTTAGTTACAGCATGGGGGCTGTAAAGGAAACTGACATCAGTACAGCCTACCCTTCTCGCTCATATTTCACCACATTTACGTGTATTCAGTGGCCGTTGAGTCTGCAGTTCCCGCACATGTGAAAGTGAAAGTTGCTCAGTCACGTCCGACTCTTTGCCATCCCATGGACAGTCCATGGAATTCTCCAGGCCATAATACTGGAGTGGGTAGCCTTTCCCTTCTCCAGGGGATCTTCCCAACCCAGGGATCGAACCCAGGTCTCCTGCATTGCAGACGGATTCTTTACCAGCTGAGCCACAAGGGAAGCCCAAGAACACTGGAGTGGGTAGCCTACTCCTTCTCTGGAGGATTTTCCCGACCCAGGAATCAAACCAGGGTCTCCTGCATTGCAGGCAGATTCTTTACCAACTGAGCTATGAGGGAAACCCCTTTCAGCACTTGTAGCTTTTTGTAATCATGACTACAGTCAAGCTACTGGACAGCCCATCACCTCAAGGATCCCCCTAGCTGCTGTTTTATAGCCACACCCACCTTGCTTTCCCCCGAGCCATTCATCTGTCCTCCCACCTTATAATTTTGTCACTTCAGGGCTGCTTTGTAAACAGAATCATGGGGTACTTAACCTTTCGAGATTGGCTTTTTCTCACCTGATAGAGTGAGTGAGAAAAGTGAGCTACTGACACAACCCTATCTGTGGTTGGTGTCGGATCAGTAGTTCCTTCCTTTTCATAGCTGACTGAGTTCCACAAATACGTTCTCGATTTGAACGGTGGTCACATGCAAGCTACGCTCATTCTTAGCAAAAGTGAGCACCCCGTCCTGCCACTGTGCGGGGCCTGGCTGGACCATGTACCCCCACCTGTATTCCGGGGGGTGCTCCTGTCTTGGTGGGTGGAAGCAGCCGTCCTGAGTGCACTTGGAGGCCAATGCACAGGAACGGTCCGCAGCCCCTCCCCCAAGGCCTGGCCGCCCACCGGCGTCTTTCCTTCTCTCCTATCAGCCAGAGTGGCTTCTCCTCCTAAAACTCCAAGCTGGAAGACATGATCAGGCTGTGATTTCTACCTGCCGGAAGAGGGCCGGGAGACTCGACCGTCTAGGGGTTGGTAGACCCCACCCTAGGTGACCCCTGCTTCCAATTGAACCCGATAAGTGGACTGGCAGAGACCTGCCCTGATGGATGGTGGGCCTCCCGGGGGCCCAGCCCCCACCTCAACAGGGAGGACGGTCAGTGGGGTGGCTGGAGGCCCCTTCCCGCTCCTCCCCAGCTGCAGCTGGAACCCCAGGCGCCCCGCTCCGTGGCCCACAGGCTGGGTAGCTGGAGGAGCTTCCACAGCTTGATGCACTCTGCTCCCCAGAGAAGCGATGTCTCTGGGAAGGACTCATGGCCAAAGGCCTGTTTCTGAGGGGACACGACTCTGGCCAAGTCTCGGACACAATGTCGGCAACTTGGAAACAAAACAGGCCCCTCTTCTCCAAAATGCAGAAGTCCCAGCCTCCCTTTTGGCCACCCAAGCTGCTGAGCCCCAGGACCCGAACCCCAGATTGCCCCAGATCTGTCATAGTCCCTGCAGCCCCATCTAGCCTCAGGGGCCCCCTGAATGTTTGGTCTGGTGGCACCAGGCTCTGTGGGGAAGTTCTGGGCTCTAAGAAGATGCACTTTCATCTTCCTGCTTCTGGACCTCACCGCCCCTTGAACCCCTGCTCTCCCGGGGCCCGACCTGGAGGATTGTCACCCCCACTAACCTGGGAGGGTGTCCCAGCTCCGGACCAACCGAAGCTGTGTGCGCAGACCTGCCTCCGAGCTGCTCCTCCCCTGTGTTGGCCTGTCTTCTCCCTCCACGGTGGTATTTATTTCAGCCCACACAGCTCATCTCGGGACAGCACAGAGACCCTGATGGGGCAGCCCAGCCTGTGGGGCCCCGTCATGCAGCGCTGATCCCTGACCCCCACCAGCCTACAAGGTTACAGTTCCCTTGGCCAAGGCCCTGTGGCCCACTTGCCATGGAGGCCACTGGTGTAATAAAAGCTTGTTTCCTTCAAGTCCCTGGCAGGCTTGACCCTCCTGTGGGCTGGGGAGGCTGAGGGGCAGCTCCAAGGGCTGAAGCCGGCTCTCATCTGGCCCTTTGCTTCCATTCCTTCATCCACAGCCCAGCCTTTCCAAGGAGGATGGGGACGAGGCTTTGGAACACCTGAACCCCAAGATAATCATAAATTCAGTGCATTTGTACAGAATCATTCCAATATGGGGGCTTGGAACCTGCCTGTCAATACAGGAGACGTGGGTTCTGTCCTTGGGTCAGGAAGATCCCCTGGAGAAGGAAATGGCAACCCACTCCAGTGTTCTTGCCTGGGAAATCCCATGAAAAGAGAATCCTGGCGGGCTACAGTCCACGGGATGGCAAAGAGTGGCACATGACTGGGCGACTAAACAACAACAGCATAGCAACAGAGAGAGGTCTCAGGTACCCAACTTCCCCCAATGGTAGCATCTTGGGATACTCCAGTACGTCATCACACCAGGTTAGTGACATTGGCCTTACTCACACGGCCCCAGGCTCCCTCTTATGTGGGCGATCGTGTGTGTGTGTCCTGGGGCGGGGCAGTCTTCCCCAGACCCCACATGAGCTCAGTGGGGAGCCCAGAAGTGGTGCCCATGCCCCCTGCCTCTGGGCATGGCTTACTTACCCCACAGCTGATGCCTCAGGGGCTCCCGACACCGTGCTCTGTGCTGCCCATCCAGGTGGGGAGCAGCAGGGTATGTGTGTGTGTGTGTGTGTGTGTCTGGGGCTATAGTCACCCCTCTGCACGTGGTGTCCCCCAACTCGATTCAAACCAGCCTTCAAGTGGTTGGGGGTGGGGTTTGCAAAGCTGCAGCCCCCTGAACCTGGGTGCACACCCTAAATCCCCCTGTTGCCCCACCCACCGCTCCACAGGGGAGCTGACGGAAGAGGGGTCAGACCACAGGTGAGGAGCAGGAGGTGGTGTCTGGTAACCAGGATCACGGAGACTGAGCCCCGTGGCTCCCAAAGATGGGTTGCACCAGGCTTTGGGGGGCTGAGGGGGGAGGCTCAGAGCCATAAAGCCCATCCCCAAGCCAGGGCCTGGCTTCTGGGAATGAGAAGGACCGCCAACAGGGCTCCCAGCCACCTTGGCCCCCGGGGGTGTCGGGGGCCCAAGCCTCCTCCTGGGTGGGGTCCTATAGCAGGCCTTAAGGCAGCATCAGCCTCACCTCATCCCTACCTTGGACTCGGTCACAGTGGAACTGGTCAGACCCAGGAACCTACATTGAATCCCCATCTTTCCCTGGGCCTTCCGTAACTCAGTACCACAAACCAGGTGACTTCAAACAACAGAAGTTTATTCTCCGGCAGTTCTGGAGGCTAGAAGTCCGAGATTGAGGTGTAGGCAGCACTGGCTCCCTCCAGGGGCTCCGAGGGAGACTATCCCAGGCTGCTCCCCTGGCTGCTTGTAGTCACTGCCAGCAGTCTGCAGCTTGTGGCCACATCACCCCACCTCTGCCTCCGCTGTCAAGTGGCCTTCTTCCCGTGTGTCTCTGCATCCTCCTCTTGTAAGGACACCAGTCACATCGGATTTAGGGCCCACCCTGTACTCCAGTGTGACCTCATTCTAGCTAATCACACCTGCCAAGGCCCTGTTTCCAAATAAGCTCACCTTGGGAGGTTCCCAACGGGTGTGAATCTGGAGGGGACTCTATTCAACCCAGAACGACTCCCTTCCTGTTCATCCAGCCTGTGACGGGCCTGTCACACGAGCGAGGAGGACCGGGTCCCCGTCGCCTGGCTGCCCCGCTCCCTGGAGGCCGTGGTGGTGCCAGGTGCCCGGCGGAGCAAGCCCTCCTGCACCTTGCTCCTGAACTCGGCAGACACGAAATAATAGATGAAGGGGTCCACACAGCTGTTGAGGGTGCTGAGCGCCAGGCTGGGCACGTAGGCGGCGTACAGGTCCCCCCAGGCGTCAGGGCCGGGGTTTGAGAAGTGCAGCAGCAGCAGCACGTTGCTGGGCGCGAAGAGGGCCACGGCGGAGGCCAGCACCAGCGCGGTCAGCCGCAGCGCGTGGCCGTAGCGCTGGCCCCCAGCCGCCAGCGTGCGTAGAGTGGCCCCGTAGCTCAGCACCATGGCCAGCAGCGGCAGGAAGCAGCCGAACCCCGCCAGGCAGATGAAGGCGGGCCGCCAGTAGGAGGCCTGGGCGCCGGTGGGCAGCACGTCGTGGCACAGCACGTGGTCAGAGCGTGCCAGCCGGAAGGTCTGCTGCTGCAGCGCCAGGGGCATCGCCAGGGCAGCTGCCGCCAGCCAGGCCGTGACGCAGAGCCCGCCGGCCAGGCGCTGGCCTCGCAGGGTGCGGGCCCGCAGTGGGTGCACTACGGCCAGGTAGCGGTCCAGGCTGACAGCGGCCAGCAGCAACAGGGAGCCATACAGGTGGCCGTAGAGCGCGGCTGTGTCCAGGCGGCAGGCGGCCTCGCCGAAGGGCCAGCGCTGGCCCCGCAGGTGGTAGGCGATCCGTGGCGGCAGCGCCAGTGCCAGCAGCAGGTCAGCGGCCGCCAGGTTCATCAGCATCATGGTGGAGGGCAGTCGGGGCACCTGCGTGGCCAGCACCCACAGCGCCAGGCTGTTGGCGGGCAGCCCCACTGCCAGGGCCAGCCCGTAGAGTGCAGGCACCAGCCTCGTGGGCACCCAGCCCAGCAGCAGGGCCCGAGAGTTGGCAGGGAGCTCCAGAGTGTTGCTGTCATTGGCACAGGGCTGGCCGGGGAAGCCGCGGGGGTGGGGCCTCGGTGTGCTGTCTGGGGGGAGAGAGATCCAGAGGGAAGGGGATAGAAGCATCACCACCCCCACACCCTACCCACCGACCCCTCATCTGGTTCCCCGACTGGATGGGGCTACCTCCTGAGAAACTAGAGGGGCCCCAGTTCTCAGGAGCCCCCAGGACAGAGCTGGACACGGACACCCCCAGACCCTGTGGACTCCAGGCTGGGCTGGAAGACCCCCCCCCAACCCCAGTTCGCTGTCTTTCCTTTGTTGGCTCTGGGCGACCTCCCTCTCAGCCCCAAGGCAGGGCCCAAGGTCACTCACCATCGCCTTCTGCTGCGCTCCCCACCTCCTCATAGCCGATGGGGGTCTGGGTGTCACCCAGGCTGAACCCTAGGGCCAGAGGCCACAGCAGCAAGAATACCCACATGTTGGCGAGGCTGGGTGCTTGCTGCTCTGGGCTGTGGCCGGCTGACCTCGGGCTTCCTGCCTGGCTGGACCCCCACCCCCAACTTCCTGCGTGCCCGCGGAGGAGTTAACAGGGCCGTGTGAGATAAGCCAGCCCCTGTCCTCACGAGTGGGTGGGTGGCCCCAGGCCTGGCCTAAGGAGATCGGGCAGCTGGGGTCACTGGGCTGTAGGGGAGGAGGAGGGGGTGTCAGGCGGCAGCCCCCACCTCCAGCCCCGGCCCAGCCTAGGAAGCCCCCGGGGGCCAAGTGGCCACTTCTTGCTGGCCGGTCACATCTTGGTTCCAGCCCTCTGGAACCACATCCCGCCCCCCTCTTGGAACCAGCCCTCTGCATCACATCCCCCCCACCCCCAGTCTTGGCCCCTCCCGAAGCCCTCTCCTCCCAAATCCCCACCCCCAGCTCTGGCAGGCAGGACACCAGGTCAGAGGTCAGAAGAGGGGAGCGAACCCCCCATAAATGCCCCTGGCCCTCTGTGGGGGCTGCCTGACTTCACGCTGCTTAACCCAGCACAGGCCCCCAGGCAGATGCAGAGGAAGATGCAGAGAGAAGGCATGGTGAGCCTGGGGTCTGCTGAGGGTAACTATGGAGGAGGTTTTGGTCTTCAGCCAGAGCCCCCAGTGCTGACCATGTACTGTCCTGGGGGTCTTAGGGGAGCCCAGCAGCAGCTTTGTCTGGGAGGGGCCTGCTTCCTCTTCTCAAAGCCCCTTCTTCTCCTGTCCTGGACCCACCCTCCACCTGGGGCTACAGCCGGGCCTGAGCTGGAGGAGGGGGCCAGCTAGCCCGGACAGCACCCCGAGCCCCCTTCCCTTCGGGCCTTCACCCCAGACACCTCTCCATGTCCCACCCAGAGGGCAGGGTACTCCTCTCTACTGAATAAGATCCCCCCTCCAGACCTCAGAAGGGGCTATGCCATCCTACCCTGGGGCCGACCCGCCCTCAGGGTTCTTGGTCTCCGTGTGGTCAGGGCTGGGCCACAGTGGTGGGGGCAAGGTCGGGGAGCAGGGGGATCCTGAGGGAACCGGGGGCCGAGGGAAGAAGAAATGAACTCGGGGTTGGAGCGGGGATTGGATGAGACGGTGTCCTGGGATGGCGAGCCCTAATCTAGCCACACAGCTGGGGACATGGGGACCAGCCAGGAAATGACCAAGCAGTCCATGATAGAGTCAGTGCAGCTGGAGGCTGAGATGCCGAGGTCCTTGCCCCCAGCCCCAGGGTTGGAGGGGCGGACACTGAGGCCTGGGGAGCTTCAGCAGGAGCAGGGGTCACAGCCAGGAGCCTCGCCCTCATTTCTGAGCAGTTTCCTCCAACGCCAGTGACACATTCAGCCCCATGCCTGCGTCTCACAGCACACATGATGGGGATACTCTCACGGCACAGGAAAATGGGGGCGGGGACCCCCTGCCGCCCCTCCAGGAGCGAGCAGGAAGCCTGCTCAGGGGAAGCTGGGGGAGGCCAGGGCGGCTCTTCCCCGCCCTGAGGAGGGTGGTTTGACTCAGGAGTTCCGTGTCTAGAAATTTATGGCAGATACACACGCTCAGGAAGACGTTTATACCAGGAAATTTCCGGCAGCGGGGGCGAGTGTAGGAGGTGCCCATAAATAACTGCCCCTCCACTCACTAGTCACCATGGAAACGGCCCTGGACCACAGAAGAGGGCCCCCAGACACAGCACGTGATGGTTCAGGGCGGCTGTCCCAGGGAGACGAGCCACATGGAGGCACCTCCTGGGGGGTGCTGGGGGGCAGCTGCCTTCAGAGAGAGAGACTTGGATGCCTACTTTTCTCCATGTGCTTTTTCGTGCTGCTGGAACTTTCTGCACTGTGCATCACTTTCCATAAAAGCTTAAATTTTTATGCTTAAAAATAGGCATAATAGTAGCTGTAAAAGGAAGGAAATTCTGACACAGGCTACAACATGGACTTCAGAGACACTGTGCTGAGTGAAGTAAGCCAGTCGCGAGAGGACAAATACTGTATGTTGTTCAGTCACTCAGTCATGTTTGACTCTCTGTGATCCCATGGACTGCAGGTCGCCAGGCTTCCCTGTCCTTCATTATCTCCCAGAGTTTGCTCAAACTCATGTTGAGTTGATGACGTCATCCAACCATCTCATCCTCTGTGGACCCCTTCTCCTGCCCTCAAATCTCTCCCAGCATCAGGGTCTATTCCAGTGAGTCGGCTCTTCACATCAGGCAGCCAAAGTATGCGTGCAAGTGCACCAAGTCACTTCAATCGTGTCTGATTCTTTGTGACCCCATGGACTGTAGCCCACCAGGCTCCCCTCCGTCCATGGGATTTCCCAGGCAAGAATACTAGAGTGAGTTACCAAGCCCTTCAGGGTGTGAGGATTCCCAGGCGCACGCCCTGTGGTCAGGTCAGCTCCCCTGGCAGCAAGAGGTCACCCCAAGATTTGCTCACAGGAAATGACTGACTGAACCTCACAGCTTTAGGTCAGTATTTAACTTTAATGTGCAAATAAATAGAAAAGGAAAACTACATTCAAAACAGCTGCAAAGGAAGTACAAGCCCCAGAACAGAAATTTCTTCAGAAACGGAAGAGATGCTCCGTAGAAGCATGCAGGGTGGGGGCTCGGTGGGGTCTGGCCTGCACCCCAGGCCTGGGCGCAGCCACAGGTGGGGGGCTGCGGGCTCCTGAGGAGGACGGCTGCTGGGAGGGTCTGGGTCAGGAATTCTGGTGGGTGTCCTTCTTATAAAACAAGGATGCGTACAAAGTGCGTGAATTACACTTGAGAAAACATGGGCGAGGAGACACCCGGGCGGGGTTGGTTGGCCTGGAAATTGCCCAGGCCTGGAGTCTAAGGCTTGGCAAACCTAGAGTCCCCAGGTAACTCCTAGAATTTCCGGAACCTTGGGTCTGGCACAGCTCAGCTGCAGGAAGGCGAGCACTGCGGCTGGAGGCGGCGGCTGCTCGGCGGTGCCACCGGGCTGGCGTGTCGGGGGAGCCCGCCTGTGTCTGATGGGGCCAGGGGCCTGGCCAGAGCGTCTCATGGTTCAAAGGGCTGCTCCCTGGCCCCAACTACTTGGCATTCTTGGCACAGAAACCCCTCCGCCCCTCACACTCGTGCCCACTCTGGGGTGGTGGCCGCAGGAACGGAGGCGCTGGGGTGGGTATGCGGAATTCCACAAGGAGGGCAGTCACCCCCAGAGAAGCTGTGGCACTTGGCCGTTGTAGAAGTTACAACACTATGAGCATAGAGGAATAAATAGGCGTGTGCATATATATACTTCTAGAATGTCCATCTTAGGTACACAACTGCACCCCGGGGCCCTCCCAGGGAGGGGGCACTCGAGTCAGCGGATGCGTCAGGAGGGCCCCCTCCCCTTAGGGCACAGAGTCCAGCTGTTGGACCAACACAGGGTTTGAGCCTCTTTTTCCCACAGCAGGGTCTTCTGGGCAGTCCTAGTGCCGCCCACCCAACTCCACATCTGGACATCCAAGTGGGACCCCAAGAGTTGGGCTGAGAGGGCTTGTCTCATTTTCAAAGTGGTGGAGGACCCCCAGCGCCGGCTGGGCCAAGCCAATGCCCAAACCGCCGGATGCAGGTGTCCAGCTTGGGGAATGTTTCTAGCAGCTCTCAGAGCCCCTCGGGAAGGACATGCTTTTCAAGCAAGTCCACCTAGGCCCGATTCCTCAGGAGCCCAGGGGTTCTCAAAGGCTGCTCCCTCCCAACGTGAGGCCTGGCGCGGCTCTTCGCTGACTCTCACCACGTGCAGGGGAGGCCTGCGGCCCCAGGCCTGGGGGTTTGGCACGCGTGGCAGCAGCGGCCCCGCAGACGTGTGAGTGTGCTCACTTGTGCCTGGGCCAGTGCACTCATCCTCCCCGCGCCCGCCCGCGGGGACCAAACCCCCAGAGTTTAAGTGCGAGGGGTGTCAGGTTTGGCACAGGACGGGCCCAAAGGGGAGTGGGGAAGCCAAGAGGGATGAAGCGTGGGGCTGAGAGCCGCCACCGCCCGCCCTCCTCCGGAGCTCAGCCCGTAGCAGCAAGGCCGGGGGACGCTCTGCGCCCCTCACGTTGTTGATGAAGACGCCCGAGGGACGCGCAGGCCGAGGAAGCACGCGCACCATGCCGTGCGCCGTGGAGGTGCCCGCGCGGGGGTGTCAGGGGGAGGCGGGGCGGCGGCTGTACTGCACGCGGTAGCGGTTCACGGGCAGGCCGTGCACATGCACCGTCTCGCAGAGCGTCTTGCAGGGCACCATGTCCTCGTCCTCCTCACCCATCAGCCAGTCCTGCACCAGGCTGGCCGCCTCCACCGTCACGTTGTCCTCCAGCCAGCGGCTGTGCCACTCCTCAAAGTGCTGATGGTGGCGCAGAAGGACCAGGGGCTGCACCTGCCGGGGCGGGGGGGGTAGTGGTGAGCACGGCCAGGCGCCCCAGAGCCGCGGCTGGACCCCAGGGCCCACACACCCCAGAAGGCCGCGGATCAGATCCCAGGGCCCACACACCCGAGCCACGGCTGGGTCCCAGGGCCCACACACCCCAGAAGGCCGCGGCTAGATCCCAGGGCCCACACGCCCCAGAGCCACGGCTGGACCCCAGGCCCACACCCCGCAGAGCCGCGGCTGGACCCCAGGGCCCACATGCCCCAGAGCCACGGCTGGATCCCAGGGCCCACACGCCCCAGAAGGCCGCGGCTGGATCCCAGGGCCCACACGCCCCAGAAGGCCGCGGCTGGATCCCAGGGCCCACACGCCCCAGAAGGCCGCGGCTGGATCCCAGGGCCCACACGCCCCAGAAGGCCGCGGCTGGATCCCAGGGCCCACACGCCCCAGGCGGCCGCGGCTGGATCCCAGGGCCCACACACCCCAGAGCCACGGCTGGATCCCAGGGCCCACACACCCCAGAGCCGCGGCTGGACCCCAGGGCCCACACCCCCCAGAAGGCCGCGGATCAGATCCCAGGGTCCCACACACCCCAGAAGGCCGTGGATCAGATCTCAGGGCCCACACACCCCAGAAGGCCATGGATCAGATCTCAGGGGCCCACATACCCCAGAGTGCCATGGAGTGCATCTTGGGGGCCCAGGCACCCCAAAAGGCCATGGGCTGGACCTCAGGGGCCCAGACACCCCCAAACAGCTGTGAGCTGGAGCCCAGGCTCCCAAGGCTCGGGCAGGGAAGGGCACCTGCTTGGCCCGGCACAGCGTCCCTCGGCGGTACATGTAGTCCTCGGAGTTCACGATGAACAGCATCTTGTGGGTGCTGAGCCTGAAGCGGCAGTCCACGTCGCAGGCGCTCTCCACCCCGACCAGCCGCCTCCAGGAACTCTTGGCCTCGCCGCGGAGCGCACGCACCTGCTCACACTGCCACCGGCGGAACTTCTTGAGGTTCCTGGGGGCGAAAGGCGGATCCGCAGGCTAGGAGGTCCCCACAGCCCAGACACTGGGAGGACGCCTGACCTCCCAGGGTTGGAGAAATGCAAACCGAGGCAACGGCAACCACCGCCCGACCCCTTGGATCCCGTGTTAACTCACACCCAGGCCCGCCGGGCGCTGGAGACAATGGGAGAGGCTCCCCGGGGCCCCGGGCCCTCTCACCTCTGCAGGAACACGGGCTTCAGGAGGAAGCCCTCGGTGGGTGAGCTGGAGGCGCCCTCAGCTCCCACATATTGCTCCACGTACCGAGCCAGGTGCTGGGGGGACAGAGGGAGAGACGGCCCATGGCATCAGCGGCTCCCGGGGCCTTCATCTGCATCCCTCCCGAAGCTCCAGGCGGACCTGGATGTGTGCTTGAGACCAGCAGATGGCAGCGCCCAGGGCTCAGCTGGGGTGGGACATGTACACCCAGGCCGCAATTCAGATGGCTCACGGAGCCTCACGCTTAAAAGTGGGTAAGTCCCTGCTGTGTTATGCTTCACTCTATCTGCCATGTGGTAAGTTCACATGGGGAATGGGAGGCCCCCGACAGAGAGTGAGTGGGGTCCGGGGGATGGGTGGACGGGAAGGGACACCCGGACACAAGCAGCAGGAAGGAAGCGGGAGAGACAGGGAGGAGTTGGGGGTGAGTAGAGGGCAGGGCTCACAGGGGCCACCAGGTCCAGAATGCGCATGGCCTGCAGCGTCCAAGGGACCCTTCATCTGCTCACCACCCTGTTAAAGCAGGAGGCTCTTCCAGACTCAAGCTTAACGCACGCACATTTGTCAGAAACTTCTGGAAGAGACAGAGTGTGCAGGCCCCCACCCTCACGTGTTATGGAAAGTGTGTCCTGTGAAGGACGCTGTGAGGGGCGCCCTGGTGGCTGTGGTGGGCGGCGTCCCCAGCTCTGTGAAGGCAGCTGGAGGCTTCCAGGCCCTGTTTCCTGGCTCAAGGGCACCAAGGGGAAGGTGCAGTCAGTGTGGGCCAGGAGAGTTTTCTCCTGTGATGTGGGACACCCAGAGCTCTGAACTTCGGGCACCAGGCGCGCAGCAGTCACATACCACGGGGCCTGAGTGACTGGCTGGCCACGGTACCACGGAGATGGGCTGGCACCAGCAGGAGGTGGGAGGAGCCAGGGTAGAGGCCAGACTGGCTCCCACGTGGCCGCCTGCCCTGGGACATAGCCCTGGTCTCTGAGGGAACACCCAGAGAGCCCACCTCCTCTTGGGGCTCCACGGCCAGTGTTCAGCCAGCACAGAGGCACCCTGGTGGATGTCCTGTGGCCTGTGCGTGGCCGGCAGGAGCCACACGGCGGATGCTGCCCGTGGCTGCCCCTGGTCCCCGAGGCGCGCGCGGCTCGGAGTGCAGGGCTGCGGTCCCCACCTGGACCTCCACGGGGTCCTCCGTCTGGGCTTCCTCGGTGTCCAGGAGCTCGATGGTCATGATCACTTGCCCTTTGCGCTGGAGGAACATCACCTGGGGGAGGGCAGGGGACAAACAGCCTGAAGCTGCGAGAACAGCCCAGGCTGGCACAGGATGAGGGCACAAGGTCATCAATGCCTCCCGCTCCCCTGCCTCCAAGCCTCATCCTTTCTTGAGGGACCACTGCTGGGTGCCCACCTCACCTGGGGTGGGCGCCCCCCCTCCCCTGGCCGGCCGCTCACCTTGAAGCAGTTCTCGTCGGCCATGCACCGCTCGGCCTTCCACTGGTAGCTGGTCTCCCGGGCGGCACGGACGCAGCGGGAGGACAGGTTCCCACCAGCGGCGCCCCGCTTCTTCTCGTTCAGGTAGAGCTCCACCACCTTCAGACAGACGTCGTCGCTCACGAGGTGGTGCAGCTGTGGGCACAAGGGCTGGTTGGTGCTGGGCGCGAGCCCCCCAGGAGCGGGGAGCCACAGCCCCTGCCTCACTCAGAGGGGTCGTGGCCAAGTCCACGTGGGAGGGGGCGAAGGTCAGCATCCAACAGGCTGTGCAGGGCAGCCTCCACGCCGGGTGCGCACCAGACCAAACCAGCCCAGACCACACAAACCAGCCCAGACTGGAGCAAACTAAGTCAAAGCAGACCAGACCACAGCAGACCAGCAAACTCTGCCCGGGTATGAGAAATGTACAGAAAAAACGTGCCCAAAGGGGCGTGGTAATCACTGAAAATCGCTGTGATGGCAAAAGATCATCCTTCCCCAACATTCAGTTACAGGGCTTCCCTGGTGGCTCAGTGCTAAAGAAGCTGTCTGCCAATGCAGGAGACGCAGGTTTGATCCCTGGGTTGGTAAGATCCCCTGGAGAAGGAAATGGCAACCCACTCCAGTATTCTTGTCTGGGAAATCCCATGGACAGAGGAGCCTGGTGGCTACAGTCCACGGGGTCACAAAGAGTCGGACACGACTTAGTGACTAAACAGCAACAATGTTCAGTTACAAGCGTAATTTAATTCCTTTAACACCTATAAACATACTTAAAACCTTGAGTTTATGATGAGACAAGTACTGGAAACAGCTGAGGATGCAGGGTCAAACGGAGCAGAGTTGTCTCTGTGCAGTAAGTTGCAGCCCAAACAGGCCGGAAAGATGTATTAATACATCTTTCGCTGCTCAAATGCTACTGACTAGAAAAGTTTCAGTATCACTTACATAGCAAATTGCCAGCCACAGGTGTTAGTTTCTGCAAAAATCCCCCTGTCAATAACGAGTTAAAAATGTTTCTACTGACTGCATCTGAGTGGCAGAGGAATGACATGATTCTTTCCTCACTTCTTTCCCACTTTACAATGAACAGCGTCACTTGACAACCAGGAAACCAAAGTCAAGTTAAACAACCTGAGTGTTCACCAAGCAGGACCCACAGTCCAGGACCACACTGGACTCGCCTGGGGCTCTGCTGTTTATTATGCGACCAATCTCCTCTTGCTGATGTTCAGCTGTGGGCGATGCTGAGGCACATCACGGCCAGTCCCCTCAGAAGTGAGCTAAGGCTCTTTACAAGTTGCTAAACTCCCCTCACGAAAGGTTTGTCAACAGGAGCGCTGACATCTCCTCGCACACACACATGTCCACAGCAGCACTGGTCATCACTGCCAAGAGGCAGACGCAACCCAAGCGTCCATCAATGGATGAGTGGAAGCATCCAACAGAATGCAGTCCATCCACACAATGTAATGCCATTTGGGCATAAAAAAGAGTAACGTTTTGGGACTTCCCTGGTGGTCCAGGGTTAACAATCTGCCTTGCAATGCAGGGGACGTGGGTTTGACCCCTTGCCGGGGAACTAAGATCACACATGCCTCAGAGCAGCTCAGCCCAGGCTCCACAACTAGAGAGTCCAGGAGACTCAGTGAAGAGCCTGTGTACCACAACTAAGACCCGATGCAGCCAAATTAATAAATATGCAAAAAAAGTACTGCCACATGCTACAATGTGTATGAACCTTGAAAACACAATGCTGAGTGAAAGAAGCTAGACGCCAAAGGCCACGATGTTGCACGAGTCCGTGTATACGAAATGTGCAAACAGGCATGTGCAGAGAGACAGAAAAGGGCTTGGAGAGGAAGGATGGGGAGTGACTGCCGGTGGTGACGGGGTTTCCTCGGGGGATGACGGGAATGTTCTAGAGCTAGGCAGATAACAACTGCACATTATAAATGTACTAAGTTCCATTGAAAGATTCAGTTAAGAATGGTGGATTCTACATTACACGAATTCCACCTTAACAGAGAATGAAGAAAAGTTGCCAACCATGGGGCCAACCGCAGCACAGGAGTGAAGGGCCCGGCGGGGCGGCCCGCCCGCTCACCTGCCGGGCGATGCTCTGTACCAGCTTGTCCATGGTGAAGCCCACGTAGGCGTGGATGGTGAACATCTCGCGCAGCGTGTCCTCGTACTGCGTGGGGTCGATGCTGCCCTCCAGCAGGCTCCGCACCATGTCCAGGAAGGCCGGGTAGTACTCCTCCAGCTCCACTTCACCTGCGGGCAGCACCCGGTCACTGCGGGTCTGGCTCACACACACTGCCCACCTCCCGGCCCAGGCTTCCTCAGGGCAGCCATCTCCCCTCCCGGCACCCAGCGGGCGGGCCCTGGGGCTCACTCGGCTGCTTCAGCCGCAGCTCCATGGCGGGGTCGTTGCCCTTCTCACGGCGGCCCTCGCATAGCAGCTTCTCCCGCTCCTTCTCCGTGCGGTACTCCAGAAGCTGCTTCTGCGCCTGGCGGTAGATTTTCAACAGCCTGGAGCACAGCGTCTGATGGAGGCGCAGGAAGAAGTACCAGTTGTTGTTGGCAAAGAAGAGGCTGTAGACGTCGTCCAGGGGCTTGTGCTGCGGCGGCTGCGGCTCTGGGGCCGGCACCTCGCCTGCGGCCCCCTTCTCCTCTGGGGGACTGCTCTGCGGCCCGGGCGCCGGCTTCTTTCGGTCGCCGCCAGGGTCTGCAGCCTGCCCCGGGGGGCTGGCCCGGCCCTCGTCGGCGGAGTCCTCGGATGCGCCCAGGTCCAGCTGCTGGGAGAAGAAGAGGCTGGGCACGAACTGGTGCACCAGTTGGTGGATGGTGCCCTGGTCCTCCTTCTGGATGGCTGGCTGCCGCTTCACGTAGTAGCTGATGAGGGCGGCTGCGTCCTCCAGGATCTGCCTGTCCTCGTACACGAAGATGAGGTGCGGCTCGCTGGAGGGGGCGCTGCGGCCCTCCGAGTGCTGCTCCTGGTGCTGGGGAGACAGAGCGGCCATTGGACAGGAAACCTGCGTGGAGACCCCCCAGTCGGGGGCCAAACAGAGGCTACATTCCCACCACATAGGCCTCCAACAGTGCCGAGACCAGGAGGATGAGGGCAGCACCATCTGATCATTCAGTTCCAGCTGCCCCAGGCTGCCCGGGGGATGAGGAAGCCTCAGCGCAGCACAGGCCTCTGCCGCCATCATTCACTCACACTCAGCCAGGCCCTGGAAGACCTGCGACTGCTCCCACTCCAGTTCCTGCCCCTCCAGCCTTGCCCGCCTGGCTGACACCACCCTCACGTCTCCCGCCGCTGTCCACTCCCCACCTGCCACGAGCCCTCCACGGGACTCCCATTACCAGGCGCCAGCACAGGCCACCCACCTGCTCGTTCCCGTCTACCAGCCCACTCTACAACCCCCACACCGAGTCTAGAGCCACACAGGAGCGCCATCAGCCCGAGCTGCCCCACTTTCTCTGCCCCAGGCCTTCGCACACGACTCAGGAGAGGACCCTGGCCCTGGCACACCACCCCACACTCCTCTGATGCTGTGGGGGCGCTCAGCTTGTCCTGCTGTGCACGAGACCTTCACACGCGCCTTGGCTCTTTCTCCCTGGAAAACCTCATCCTTGGGCTTATTCTTCCCTGCTACCTTTATCCAGTCAACAACTCTCCTTCCAGCAAACCCGAACACAATCTCAGTACTATGCAGCGGTGCATAAGCTGCCCCACATCGTACCCTCTTCCTGGTGACGCTGGTCCCCTGCATGAGACAACAGGGGCAGGCACACCAGGTTCTGGGAAGAAGCGAGCATGGACGCTGTCCCTGTGAGCGGGGTGCCAAGGGCAGGCCTGGCCCTCCGTGGTGCTCTCAACAGTGGCCCTGAGGGGTTACCCAGATGCCCTTGGAACGAGGGCCCGAAGGGAAATAGGGGCAGGGCCTCTTAGGCTGCCGCCTGGCCAGGGACTTCACTTTCTGGGACGGGCAACTCATGTGCTCCCATATCAACTGTGAAATCTGCAGCACCCAGAGACCTCCCGCCCTCCTCACTGGCGGGAAGGGTGGAGTCTGAGTGGGTCCCGGCAGGCAGAGGTGGGTACGGGCGCTGCAGCTCAGCCCTGCTCCCAGCTCTTCAGTGTGACCTTTATCCGGCTGCTTCCAAGGCCCCACCTTGATATGTCATAAATGCCCTTCAAAATCTTCTGGCCAAGTTCTGGAGCTCGTAACACAGACTGGCCTCTGCGAGCCATGTGACAGGAGAAGGGTCTTACTGCCCCAAGCACGAAGGAACCGCACACGCAGTGCTCTCCAGGCCCGGCCCTTCTCCCTCAGACCCCAGGGAAGGCCCCGCGGGACTCTGCTGATGGCAGCGGGGCGGGAGGGGCTGCGCCACCCGTTCTGGGGGGGAGGGTGGAGTCTCAGGCCTCAAGGATCTGCAGCCTGAAGTGCAGAGGCCAGGTCACAGGGTGGACCCTGGGGCTGGGCAGTGGGCGCCGAGCGCGGCAGGGAGGCAGGAGGGAAGGTAGTCTGGGGCCAGCACCCTCGGTGGGCTCCACGGCCGTGTGGAGGAACACGAGCTCTGGGCAGGATGAGCCTCCCAGCGGGGCCTTGAGAGCCTGGAGGTGAGACCCCCGCCGCTCGCTGCTCAGGATCATGTGCGGGAGAGAGGGGAGGAAGTGGCTTGGCCAGGGGCACTCGGTCAGGGACTCCGCTCCCTGACCTGGGCTCCGGCACCGAGCAGCGGCCCCTCCTTCCCCAACAGCCAACGCCCAGCGGGCCACCCCTGCCAGGATTCCTGCCTAGGGCTCCCGCTAGGAACTCTCCCCACAGGCACTGTTCAAAGCGCAGCTCCTTGAGCCCAGGGCCTGGCCGGCCTCACGCAGACCCCGTGAGCCGGACCACACCAAAGCTGGAGGGCAGTGCGCTGGCGGCACGTGGTGCCCTCGTCTGCTGCAGCTGGGCTGGGCCAGGGGCCAGCTCCTGCGCCTCAGTTTCCCCACTGCTAAAACTGGGACAGTAACAGTACTATACAGCAAGGCCTGCAAGTAAGAGTTAGATGGGACACTCCTCCCGAAGGCTCTAACAGTCCATGACCCACGGCAAGCAGCAGCAAAGGAAAGCTGCCGGCCCCAGTCACCTGAAAGAAGGTCCAGCGAGGGGGCGGGGAGCTGAGAAGCCTGCCCTCTGCTGACCGCAGGGCGCCTTCCTGGGTCAGCCTGAGGCGGGCAGGAACAGCCCTCCTATCCCCCCCCGCAGCCCTGAGAGGGCTGTGGAGGCCAGGAGAGCCAGGCCCCGGCTGAGGGGCCTCACCTCGTCATAGACGCTCTCGATCTCGTTGAGCAGGCTCTTGGAGCGAAGGGCCTTGGTGTCATTCTGCTTGAAGTTCACGGCCTGGTGGTCCAGGGACTTGAGGTACGCCTTCTCATACTGCTCCCGCCAGATCTTGTTGAAGCCCTGCTGGGCCTCCCGCCACTCCTCCTCCTTGGCCTTCAGCCTGTGGGGCGAGCAGGCTCAGCACGGGGACGGCCCAGCACACCCGTCTTCCACTGCAGACCCACTGACCCGTTCCACGCCCGGGACAGCCCGCTCCAGGCACGGGGGCTGGGCTCTGTGCTGGATGAAGGAGGCGGTGG
Organism: Cervus elaphus; assembly: GCF_910594005.1. Taxonomy (NCBI): domain Eukaryota; kingdom Metazoa; phylum Chordata; class Mammalia; order Artiodactyla; family Cervidae; genus Cervus; species Cervus elaphus. The sequence continues at coordinate 10,086,035 of NC_057823.1, forward strand.
GAACGGCTGCGGGGACCTCACTACGGCCGTTCTTACGGTTACTCAAACATCACTGTCCTGAAGCTCCTCGCTGTCCCGGCCTGCACTCTCTGCAGCTGCGGGCTCAGCCGCGGGGCTCCCTGCTAGACGGGACTGTGTTGGGCTCACTCACATCTGCGCCCCAGCACCCAGGGCAGCCACTTAACCAGTAACTGTTCACAGCACAGGGAGGGTCCCAAAATGCATGATTACATAAAGGGCAAGCCTATTGACATAGGATGATGCTGTTTCTGCTTTAAGATAATGATTGGATATGATCATGTGCAGAGTGGAATGTTTGAGAAGGACACGAATAATCGCTAACAGCTGTACTTGCCTCTTGGGGATGTAACAGGGAGAGAAAGGAAGACCACAACACAATCAACCAGCCTGAGTCCCCAAGGCCCCCCCTCACGATTACACCTGTGACAAACAGCAGTAACGAGCCCCTGGGCAGTGTGGTGAGAAGCGTGAGGGCACCTTTTTAGGACGACGGGGACGGCGGTGACCGGGTTCTTCTTGAGGCTCTCGATGATCTCTGGGGCCTTGTCACCGTAAATGCGGTGGATGGCACGGCGCTGGATCACTTCTGACGTGCCCCCCAGACAGTCGTCCAGCCGGAACTTCTCCTGGTCTTCCGGCGCCATGCGGGACAGCTTCTTCTGGACGCTCTCCAACACCCGGATCGTGGCCAGGTTGGTCTCCAGGACAACGTCTAACTATGGACAGGAAGGCAGAAAGAGGTCAGCGGGTCAGCTCATCCCCCAGGGATGAGCCCGGGCCAGTAGAAGGGATGCTGGGACAGGGCTGGGAAGGGGTGATGGATGCAGGCCCGGGGACTGGAGCAAGCATGGCTGGTTACAGATCCGGGCCTCTGTGCTACCTGGACCTCCCCGCCGCTGGACCCCTCTGAGGAGGGGGACGGGTCCTGGCCTGGCCCTCTTCACAGGCATTGAATGCACGTTACCCTCATCAGCGAGGAAGGGATGCATAGTATACACAGCCTGCAGGTGACTCCCCAAAATATGTGCTGGGGGAGGGGGAGTCAATCCCCAAAGTCACAGGCCACGTGAGTGCTTCCATTTGGGACAAAGTGAACAGGCAGAGGACTGGCTGGTGGCTGCTGAGACCTGGGAGGGGCTCTACAGGAACATGTGAGAGATGCTACTGGTGGGGGAACGGTTTGGTGCCTTGGCTGGTGCTGGGGACACGGACCTCCACAGGGGAGAGAATCCAGAGCTAGACACACACACATAAGACAAACACTTATGCACAAGATCCTCCCCGCTCCCCCCGACCCCACACACACACGGATACAAGTGCAACTAGGGAGACGTGAATAAGATCATGGGCTGGGTCAAGGTCCATAGCCCAGCTGTGACACTGCCTCAGATTTACAAGCCACTCCCACCGGGGCAAAGGTACCCGGAGCACTCTGTTATTTTTTAAGCTGCATATGAATCTACAATGCTCTCAGTAAAAAATTTTTGTTACAAAAATTAACTTAAGTGACCCTAACTGTAGCAAAGAGTTGGACACGACTGAGCGACTGAACTGAACTGTAGTTAATGAAATACACGCACACTTTAAAAAAAAAAGGCACCATCGCGGAGCCAGCCTGGAGGCCAGCAAGGCAGAGAAGGGAGGCTTTCGGGAGTGGCCCACTGCTGGAAGGCACTGGGATCGCCGACACCCTAGAGGAGACTGGCCGACCTCAGGGGGATCAGGGTGCGTCCCGTGGGGTGGAGGACACACAGAGGGGGCCGGAGGGAAGGCAGGGCCAAGGAGGGGGCCCCCGGGGGCCCGCGGGGCCGCACGCACCTCGAAGCGCTCATCCTCACAGCGGTGCAGCTGCTCCTCGTAGGGCGTCTTCTTAGAGCTGACGAAGGTGGAGTCCTCAGACCAGGAGGGGAAGGACACCCAGGTGTCATTCAGCACCTGCGCCAAGGGGAAACGCCGTGACTGGAGAGGCAGGGGCCCCGTGGCCAGAGGGCTCTATTGTGTGGTCTAGTGTAGAAGTGCCAAGGATAAGGAACAATCCTGATTCTGCAGGAAATACGTTCGATCCTTGGGTTGGGAAGATCCCCTGGAGAAGGGAAAGGCTGCCCACTCCAGTATCCTGGCCTGGAGAACATAGTCCATGGGGTCAAACAGAGCGTGACGCTACTGAGCGACCTTCACTTCACTTTGGTTCACTGATTTTGTTGCTGTTTTAGTTGCTAAGCCACGTCCGACTCTTCTGTGACCTCCTGGACTGTAGCCCACCAGGATCCTCTCTGTCCATGGGGTTTGCCAGGCAAGAATACTGGAGTGGATTTCCATCTCCTCCTCCAGGGGATCTTCCTGGCCCAGGGATCGAACTCGCGTCTCCTGCATTGGCAGGCGGATTCTTTACCACTGAGCCACCAGGGAAGAGCAAGTCATACTAACGGTAACATTGATTTAAAAGTGGTTTTAAGAGAAAATGTGACTTTGATCACATGAACAAATCTACTACTTCGGGGCTGGGAAACTTTCTCTATAAAGGGCTAGGTAGTAAATATTTTAGGTTGTGCAGGTCACTGTTGGGTCTACACGGAAATAGCCTTTTATTGTGATTCACAGATGTTACTTAAAAAAAAAAAAAAGTGAAGGTTTGCAGCAATCCTGCATCGAGTGAGTCCATCAGGGCCATTTTTCCAAAAGTATTTGCTCACTTTGGGTCTCTATGTCACATTCTGGTGATTCCCACGGTATTTCAAACTTTTTTCACTGTTACTGTATGTGTTATCAGTACCAGTGATCAGCAACTCACTGAAGGCTCGGATGGTTAGCGTGCTTTAGGGACATAAATATTTTAAATTAAGGTGTATACTGTTGCTGTTGTTTTCAATATAACACTATGCTTTTGAACTGTGGTGTTGGAGAAGACTCTTGAGAGTCCCTTGGACTGCAAGGAGATCCAACCAGTCCATCCAAAAGGAGATCGGTCCTAGGTATTCATTGGAAGGACTGATGTTGAAGCTGAAACTCCAATACTCTGGCCACCTGATGCGAAGAGCTGACTCATTTGAAAAGACCCTGATGCTGGGAAAGATTGAGGGCAGGAGGAGAAGGGGACGACAGAGGATGAGATGATTGGATGGCAGCGTCACCAACTCAATGGACACGAGTTTGGGCAAACTCCGGGAGTTGGTGATGGACAGGGAGGCCTGGCATGCTGAGGTTCAAAGAGTCTGAACTGAACTGATAGCACACTTAATGTTATAGACCACAGTAGAGCATAAACATAACTTCCATAAGCACTGGGAAACCAAAAATTTATGTGACTGTCTTTACTGTGGTATTTGCTTTATTGCAGTGGTCTGGAACCAAACCCACAGTATCTGCAAGGTAATGGGACTTCCCCAATGGCTCGGTGAAGCCACCTGCAATGCAGGAGATGTGCATTCAATCCTCGGGTCAGGAAGCTCCCTTGGAAAAGGAAATAGCAACCCACTGCAGTATTCTTGCCTGGAAAATCCCATGGATACAGGAGCCTGGCAGGCTAGAGTCCATAGGGTCGCAGTCGGGTACGACTGAGGGTCTGAGCATACGTGCCCACACCCACACAAGCCTGGACTCACCTCTGCCTTTGTTCCAGTAAAGCAGCTGCAGACAGTATGGAAACAAACGGGCCCATCTGTGTGCCAATAAAGCTTTACTTACAAACACAGGCTGTGAACCAGATTTGGTTCACGGGCCATGCTCTGCTGACTCTCAGACTACATATCCTGGAATCGAGCACGCACTCTTGAATTCTGGAAATGCAGTAAGACTGTCTACTAACTTCAAAAAGCGTCCAGTGGTCAAGCTAAAGAGAAACTCGCTGAGGGCAGTGAACCTGGAACGGAGCGGGCTCACGGCAGGTAAATCTCAGTCTGAATGATGGTGGATAAGCCAAAACCTGTGTGCTGGCAGCGTGTGCTCTGCGGCTTGCAGAGCCACATGCAGGGTGAGAAACCATCATCTCTGCCTGGGCACTTTGTTTTGCTACATCCCAGGACCATCTACCACTCAACACCCGAGGGGATCAACACCCTTCCATCCATCCAGAACAGGTGACGGGGGTTTTGTGGAGGGGCAGGACACAGGCACCACGCAAGCTGATGGAGCCCCCCGGGGACGCTACCTCTTTGCAGATGGCTGTCCTCCCGCTGCACTTGGGCTGCTGGTAGGTTTTGGGGAGCGCCCGGTAGCTGGATCCGATGCGTTTGCATGAGGCATAGTCGATCTCCCGGCTTATTCCGTCCCCGGATCTGTCATTCATGGGTGGGGCGAAGGACAGCTCTTTCACCCCCAGGAAGGACTTGAACTGTGCAAAGAGTTCTGGAAATTTCCTTCAGAAATAAAGACAAATGGGATGGGGGGAGGGAGGGATGAATCAGGATCTTGGGATTAGCAGATGCACACTACTATATATAACATGGATGAACAACAAGGTACTACTGTATAGCACAGGGAACCACATTCAGTAAACTGTAATAACCTGTAATAGAAAAGAATCTGAGAAAAATATATATATGGATAACTGAATCACCTTGCTATACACCAGAAACTAACACAAGATTGTAAATCAACTACACTTCAATTGAGAAAGAAGTCTTAAGGACTCTCCTGGTGGTCCAGCGGTTGGTAGCCCACCTGCCAAAGCAGGGCATGTGGTTTGATCCTTGCTCTGGGAAGATCCCACGCACTGCAGAGCAACCACTGAGCTCTTGAGCCCTAGATCCCATGCTCCGCAACAAGAGAAACCACCGCAGTGAGAATCCCAAGCACCACAACCAGGGAGGAGCCCCCACCTGCTGCAACTAGAGAAAGCCTGTGCTCAGCAGTGAAGATCCAGCACAGCCCCTAAAAAATTAATTTAAGAAAAAAAGACAAATGGTAAGTCAGCCTCCTGAGGGCCTTCTGAGGATGATCCAGAGATATCAGAATGGCTTCATGCTGATGCAGGTAGTTAACAACGGTCAGAATCAACTTCAGAAAGGAGGGGTGAGAGGTGGAACTAGCATCCAAGATGGTAAAGTCATCTTGTGTGTGTGTGACTGCCACCCCCCCACCATCCCTCTATCACCAACCAGGCTCCACCACTCGTGGCAGGTCCTTGAGACACCCCAGATAAGACTGACCCAGGCTGGCAGAAGCTGGAGTCAGCGATATTCCTTGACTGGAAGGGGCTGAGCACCAGGCCACAGGCTGGGAAACTAGTCAACCTGCCCAGGCCTATCTGCAGACAGTTTCACCGGTGGACGGTCACACCCATTTGCTTAGTATTTCCTTGTGCATATTTGCTTGTGGATGATAATGTCAGAAGCTGGGTGGTCATGACCCTTGGTCCTTGACAGAAAAAGTCTGCTTCCCTGCCCCAGAGCCCTCCTCCCTCATGAGAGAGATCCTCTCCCTGGACAAATTCTCAGGAATCGTAACAGAATGGTTGTGCATGTCGACGGGAAGATTTTAAGGCAACTGACCCCCAGTGTCATCTGGATTGTTTAAATGAAAATCAAATTCTACAGAAAGGGTACGGATATGTTGACAGCCGGTGTGGTGATTCTGCCTGGTGACTAAGTCAAGCAGTCTCCGCTCCTTAACTGTGTGCTCCCAGACGGCCGTCTGCTGTAGCCCACTTTTAAGGACCGCCTCCCCCACCCCCAGCTTGGCTCACAAGAAAAGCCCATAGGCCAACGGAAATGCAGCCAAGGAAGACGACAACATCAGAGCAAAGGGTGTCCAAGGTTACGGCGGGATAAACCACTCTGAAGGGGGGCGACCCCGCCCCTAACTCCAGCCACACTGTCACTAGGGAGCAGCTCTCTGGACCACTGCACTCGGCCGCCCACGATGTGCAAACCCAGAAAGCAGGTCACACATGCAGAGAGAGGCCTCCTGGGGCAGGGATGCCACACGAACAGTAACTCAGCTGGGCATCAGAGCAAGATGGGCGAGCAGGGGGCTTCCTTGGTGGCTCAGTGTGTAAAGAACCTGCCTGCCAATCAGGAGACGTGGCTGCAGTCCCCAAATCTGGGACGATCCCACATGCTGCTGAGCAACAAAGCCCACACACCGCAACTACTGCGCCCGCACGCCGTGGCCACTGCGCCCACACACAACTACTGCGCCCGCACGCCGCGACTACTGCGCTCATACACAACTACTGCGCCCGCATGCCGCTACTGAGCCCGCACGCCACGACTACTGCACTCATACACAACTACTGAGCCCACACACCACAACTACTGCACCCACACACAACTACTGCACCCGCATACAACTACTGCGCCCGCACACCGCGACTACTGCGCCCGCACGCCGCGACCACTGCACCCACACACAACTACTGCGCCCGCACGCTGCGACTACTGCGCTCATACACAACTACTGCGCCCGCATGCCGCTACTGAGCCCGCACGCCACGACTACTGCACTCATACACAACTACTGAGCCCACACACCACAACTACTGCACCCACACACAACTACTGCACCCGCATACAACTACTGCGCCCGCACACCGCGACTACTGCGCCCGCACGCCGTGGCTACTGCGCCCGCACACAACTACTGCGCCCGCACACTACTGCGCCCGCACGCTGCGACTACTGTGCTCATACACAACTACTGCGCCCGCATGCCGCAACTACTGAGCCCGCACGCCGCGACTACTGAAACCTGACCGCCCTAGAGCCTGTGCTCTGCAGGTGGAGAAGGCCCTGAAATGGAAAGCTTGCACACAACAGCTAGAGTGGTCCCTGCGCACTGCAACTGGAGAAAAGCCCACCCAGCTACAAAGACCCAGCACAGCCAAAAATAAACAAAACTGAAAAAAGAAAAGAAAAAAAGAACCAGCCACATCTTAGCTGAGCCTTGTGTGATGTTGCCATCCTGTTCTGGGCGGTTTTCCAGAGTGTTAACAGATCTTCAGCGGGCCCAGAAAGTTAATCTAACGGAAAGGCCAGCCTTATGTGTGCGCCCTCTCAGAACCACCAGAGAAGCACCTCCTGATGACTCGAACTAGACCTCTGAGTATCCCAGTCCAAGCGCGTGACCCCAGCACTGACCACAGGGAGAAACCGAGGCAAATGTCCATCAAAACAGACCCTGCTGAGAAACTCACGATACATACAAGTAACGGAACACTATGCAGTCACTAAAAATGATCGTGTGGGTCTAAGAATTGCTGAGTTTTAAAAAGGACAGAGAAGGCTGTAGCCCAGCCTGACAGTGTGGTGCCACTGACGTGAAACTCAGCAGCCACACTCAGGTCTAGAGAAGAGGGGGTGAGTGAAGGGCCGGCTTCCAGGTCTAGAGAAGAGGGGGTGAGTGAAGGGCCGGCTTCCAGGTCTAGAGAACAGAGAGTGATGAGTGAAGGGCCAGTCTATGGCCATACCACCCTGAACGCGCCCAATGTCGTCTGATCTCAGAAGCTAAGCAGGGTCAGGCCTGGTTAGTACGTGAATGGGAGTGAAGGGCCAGCTTCCAGGTCTGATCCCCCTGAGCTGGCCCACCACAACACAATGCCTCTTTTATGAAAGCTTGCCCTGGGGAAAGAGAGAGATATCCACTCAGGCCTCAGTTTCCTCAGCTGTAAAATGTATTGAGATATAGCGAATGCATTTACATTCTACATTCTTGAGTTCATAGAAGGCTAAAAAAAACTGGTCCCCTTTTCAGTTTCTAACTGGTCCTGATGAGAAAGGAAAGCAGACCCTGACACTGTAATAAATGCTGTTGAGATGCTCTCTTCTGCAACTTGCAGTGAGTGAATAAACAGAAGAATAAACCACAGAAAGAGGGGAGACCTTTGCCTCCTGACGGACAGAGGGATGTGGGGGCACCAAGAAGATGCATTTGGCAAAGTGCACCCACGCCACAGGGATGCCAATGCAGACATGGGAAAGAATAAACCTGGAGGGAGAACCTAGACGTGAAGAGAGACCTACAGACATGCTAGAAAACAAAGCCCAGACCAGTTCTGTGCTCGGAGCCTGAGCCTGAGCTGTGTGCCTGGTGGTGTCAGCCCGGGTTGGCTGCATCGTGATCAGTGCAGAGAGGTGGTCACTCTTAAGCCGAGGGAGGGAGCATGAGTGACATGGCACATGGATGGCTCCTGGAGGTTGGCGAAGGTCTATTTGTGACAAGGGTTATGGGTACAAGGGAATTTGCCTAAAAATGATTTTACCAAGCCATTCTTCAGTTATGTGGTTTCCTGGACCCGGGTTCTATTTTACGTGAAAAAGAAAAAGTTTAAATACCTTTTTAATTATTAGGAAGGCCCAGGTAGCTGCCCCCAGAGCCTGGCTGCCCCTGCAGCTGTCTTGGGGCCTAAACAGGCAGGCTCCCCTGGTGACTCAGACGGTAAAGAATCCGCCTGCAATGCAGGAGGTGACCTGGGTTCGATTCCTGGGTCGGGAAGATTCCCCTGGAGAAGGGAATGGCTACCCACTCCAATATGCTTGCCTGGAGCATTCCATGGAGGGAGGAACCTGGTGGCTACAGTCCATGGGGTCACAGAGAGTCGGACACGACTTAGTGACTAAAACATGTCATGTGTAGGGAGAACTCACCATGTGTGAGATGCTAGCAGTCTTCAGGCAAAGCTCACTTGGAGCTTTTTGAAACACTGTGTAGGTATACTTATAATCCCCTTTTGACAGCATGGAAACTGAGGCTCAGATGGGGCTCAGACCCAGGCTGGACGTGACCAAGATGGTGAGCAGGAAGCACACTGGCAGCCAGCACACGCCCCTTCCCACACACAGCACCTCCAGACCAGCTCCATCCCCTCGGAAGCTGCCGGCCGGGGCTGGCTCACACAGGGCAGCAGCATGTGATGGAAGTGGGTCACTGATCTGCTAACAGCACTTCTCTTGGGGCACCAGGGATGCTGACCAGTCATTTCATTCTTCCTGGTAATTTCTGATAGAATTTTAAAAAGCATAATGAATCTCCAGGGAATTATGCCAAGTGAAAAAAGCTGATCCTGAAAGGTTAAACAACATACAATGTATGACTCTACCTAATTCTCTTGCCATGTAAGCTTTAGAGAAGAAGCACAAGTTTGAGGGGTTGCCAGGGGCCTGGGGATAGGAGGGATGTGGATCTGAGTATCAAACGCCAACACCAGGATTCCTGTGGTTCCGAGGCTGCTCCGTACCTGCACAGTGGCAGGGGACACACCAGCCTTCACAAGTGATACAACTGTACACATACACACACATAAAATGGGAACATGAAAAGATGGGTGGGTCGTCTGAAAGTCAACATCCTGCTTATGACATTGACTACAGATGTTACCGTGGGGGGACGCTCCCCAGAAGTTCTGTGTTCTTTCTCACAACTGCTGGTGAATCTATTGTGATGTCTGTAACAATTCCAACTTAAAAGAAAAAAATCGGAAAAAAACGGATATACTGTTTTCCAAATACAACAGCCAAAAGATGGGTGAAAGGCATTTGCGGAACAAAATGCAAGAGGGGAGAAGTACCACTCACCCTAGGAACGGGCCAACCAGCTGGAGGAGCTCAGAGCCAGACACCAGCTCCTGGTTGAAGAGGGCGATGCAGCGGAGGAAGTTCTCATAGACCTCCTGGCTCTTCAGCACCCGTCGCACCTGCAGGGGGAGGCAGTCAGGGGCCTGAGGGCCACGCCCCGCCCGAGCCCACCTGGTCTACCTCGCCAGGTGCACACGGAGCCACAGATGGTGGCTGTGGTCTGCAGGGGACTGCTCTCCACTCAGACAGCACACGCCCAGAGCCATCTCACTGGCTCTGCCCACTGACTCTGGGCAGGAAGCCCCCGGACCACCCCTGCTTCAGAGAAGCCATACAGCTTCTGAGCGGCAGACGTGTGTCCCCAGATGTGGCACGGGCTCTGAGCTCAGCCTTTCCCATGTGTTTCGCCACCTCCTGCCCACTGTCCGCCACCGGCCACCTGCCGCCGCCTCCTCACTTGGGACTGCTCAGATCTGAGCTGGGAGAGGCCAGCCTGGACCAGGCAAGGCCCAGAGGTCACTGGTCTCGCCGCTCACCTTGTCGAAGAAAGAGAACTCCTGCAGAGTGCCGTACTTGCCCACGGTGGCGATGGACAGGTCTTTGGTGCCACGGAGTTTCATCTTCTTCTGCGGAGAGAGAGCCCACGCCATGGATGCTCTGTGCATCCCACAGGTGGCCTGTGTCCATCATTGTGAGTCACAACATCGCCAACACGGAGCGCTCCTGACAGGAACCATCATCAGGACCCCCATGGATGGACTTCTCAGGACCAGCCACCTCAGCCTCCAGGACCGAGTGCAGAGTGGAAGTCACACAGCCACCCTGCCCACAATCTGGGATCTAAATCTCAGCAATTTAGTGCTTTTGCTATCAGGCAGGGGCATCACAGGGTAAGAAGAGCAAGGGAGTCATGCCCTTAGATATAGTATCAGAGACCTCTTCTCCTGCCTGCTCCTCCCATGAGCTGTGACTGTGATTGGGGGGTATGGGGAGGGGGGGTGGCAATGAGAAGATCCTGGGGAAATTTGGGTTTTAAGTTGCTGTGAAGATTGTTCTCTCTAGGCTGGACTTGGACCTGAACTTGATCACACTCCTGAGACATCGAGGATACTACCAAACCATCTCCCAAATGCCTGAAGAATGATGGGCATGTGTCAAAAGGACACAAGAGCCAGCCTAAAGGGGCCCCACTGGCTAGATCTGAGGCAGTTTAGAGTCAAGACAGACAATGATAGTCACAGATTATACTGTGCTTCCACTTCAAGGGGCATGGGTTCGATGCCCGGCCTGGCAACTAGGATTCTGCACGCTGCAAGGTGCAGCACAGAAAAACAAAGCAAAACAAGACAAAAAACACAAAAGAACATGATAGTCACAGATTATAACCCGAGTCTGTAAAGACACACATTAAACAGACAGAGATGGAGAAAAAGCTCTCCCTTCCCGTAGAAAGCCAACTAGCAGATACACAAGGGATGATGGAATAAGAAAATCACCATCACAGGTGAGGAGCACAACAGGAGAGGAACCTCAGAGCCTCTCACCCCTTAGCAGGGCACCTTGTGCAGTGACCAACCTGCACAACTGTACATGGGCGTCCTGCCCATGAGAGAGTAGTGAAGGTGAAAAGCAGCAGGCTGAGCAGTGTATCCAGTTTACGCAGGAGGAGATGACACCACATCTCACACTCTTGTAAGCCAAGGGAAACAGGTGAGCAGCCACCTTAGAGGTGAGCTGTCTTCCCAAGCTCCCACAGACAGTGAATTTCAAGCTGGACTAGGGCCTGGACTCAGCCTCCTGCCCCAGCCTGTTGCTCAGGGCCTCCGCACGTTGCTCCCCAGGTCATCTACAGAGAAGGCCAGGCTGCTGAGTGTCGACACACACGTCTATGTGCACAGCTGACGGTTACCTTTGCTGGTGCAGACACGGGACGGAGGAGGGAGGGCCGGGAGCGCTTTTTGCTGTGCTCCAGATTCTTCTCATGCTCGCTCTTTTGAACACTGTTCATTTCGCATGGCCCATTTCCTGTGAACTAAGGACACAAACACAGGAGGTGGTCAGCACTGGTGAGACACAGCCGGACCCACCAGGGCTGGTTCTCACTGTATCTGAGCACGCGGAAACAGCTGAGACTCAGCTCATGACCCCAAAGACCGGGGCACTATCTGCCCCGGGCCAGGGGCCTGGTCCTAATGCGAACTAAGCCTGGCTCTCAAGATGCTCACGTTAACTGCAGGAAAGACCTGTGTACCCAGCTCACCACAGCTGCACTCCGTGAGGCCGGGAGAAGGCTCAAGGAAGGCCTCGATGGATGAGGGTCCTGACAAGTGAGGGAGGACTCAGCAGGGAGACACTGAAGTTGGGCCTTGGTGCGGGACTCACCCAGCAGACCACTGACAGGGTGTCTGCCTGTGTGTCTGGGTGCACCGCAGGAAGGAAAGCATTTCAGGTGAGACGACCAGTATATGCAAAGCCCTGGCAGCAAGAGGATGTGGCTGATGGCTGCCAGGTCACTTGGGGGCCTTCCAGCCAAGTCTGTGTTCTTTCCTATGAATGAAAAATGCATCCTGGAGGCAAAGTCATCATGGGTGGGGGCGGGGGTGGGGGTGGGGGGCTCTCATTGCTGGTTCTCTGCACCAAGCACTTATTAGCAGGTCAGGGTGCTGGCAATATTTATGAAGAATGGTTCTGGAGGAATCTAGCAGCATTTGTTATCATATGGAAGTCCAAGCAGGCAAGGGAGAAGGTGGACAGCTCGCAGCTCTTCTGCGGGGCTGGGCTGCAGAGGCACAGCGCCATCACCCCCACTGACCATGGGGCCTTTATGCAGAGACACCACATGAAGGGTGGGCTGGGAGGATAAATCATGGTGCCTCCAAACAAAACAGAGGCAAACGTCAGCTATGAATCAGCTCTGTGTTGATGCTAGGGACAGGCACATCTGATACACCGTTATTCCAAACAGGAAAAACCCCTAGGGGCATGCCCGAACAAACAGGATGCCATTTTTTTTTTTTAAAGGAGTCCATTTGTCTGCACTCAGAGGTTTCTGGAAAGATATATAAGACATTTCTAAGTTTAATTCTGAGGAGAATGACTGGGAAACTGAGGCAAGAAAGAGGGAAATTTACTTTTCATACTTGATGCTCTCACTGACACTTTTTTCCTATGAGCATGCACTATTTTTATATAAATAATTACAATGATAAAGATCTATTACTTAACTACAGATATAGTCAAAGCTATGGTTTTTCCAGTAGTCATGTACAGATGTGAGTTAGACCATTAAGAAGGCTGAGTGCCAAAGAATTGATGCTTTCGAACTGTGGTGCTGGAGAAGACTTTTGAGAGTCCCTTGGACAGCAAGGCAATCAAACCAGTCAATCCTAAAGGAAACCAACTCTGAATACTCACTGGAAGGACTAATGCTAAAGCTGAATCTCCAGTACTCTGGCCACCTGATGCAAAAAGCTGACTCATTGGAAAAGTCCCTGATGCTGGGAAAGACTGAAGGCAAAAGTAGAAGGGGGCAACAGAGGATGAGATGGTTGGAAGCATCACCGACTCAATGGACATGAATTTGAGCAAACTCTGGGATACAGCAGAGGACAGAGGAGCCTGGCGTGCTATATAGTCCATGGGGTCGCAAAGAATCAAATGCAACTTCTATATAGTCCATGGGGTCGCAAAGAATCAAATGCAACTTACCGACTGGACAACAACAACAAAGTCTGTCCCTGTCCGTTAGGGGATTAATTCTTTGGAGGAGTAGTTATCCAAAGATTCAAGACTACTTCAAGAATCTAAAGTAAAAAAATTCTCAACTGGTATCTGCCGTAGATTCCAGAACTGGTGCAAACATCGCTTCTCAGAGGGGAATGGGTAATAATAGGACTTGGTGGCAGGGGCGGGCGGAATGGGGGGTGAGGGGGACACCCACTGCGTGCCCAGTCAAGATCACCCAGTTGGAAAGCAAGCTCAGTTATCACCAACCTTCAACTAACAGTTCAGACAGTTCTTATGCTTCAGTTAAATGCCCCAATTTGCAAATGTCTGAGGTAGAAGGCCCCCAGAAACCATTTAGGTAGGGGCTGGCTCAATTTGTGCTTGTCAATAAAGTTTCACTGGCACATAGCCACACCCACTAACTGATGTAAGGCCTGTGGTTGCTTTCCCGCCTCCACCGCAGGGCTGCACCTTTGCCACACAGACTGTGCGGTCTGCAAAGCCTAAGATACTCACTGTTTGGCCCTTAACAGAAAAACTGCTGAGCCCTGATCTAGGCCAGATAGTCGAGTTTAATTAGGACAATATCCAATTTTACCTTTGGTTTCTTTCTCCTGCCGTTTTAGTAGAAACATAAATGCAAGATCATCTTATAAGATGAATTATATATACATACGAGCATTTTAATAATTTTTAAAAGTTGATGAAATCTTTTAAAAAGCACAAACAGCTCTAATCACCCAATGTACACTTAAAAAAACACTGCTGGACTGATAACAAATACCATCTAGAGAAACTGAGTAGGTGCTTTTCTGAGGGAGATGCTTTTCTTTCCAGGGTGGGCTTTGTCAGAGTCCAGCTTGGTAGATGCCACGCTGTGTCCGCCAGGGGGTGCTGCGACCACGGCCCTCAGAGAACGAGGCTCCACTCACCCCTCACAGAGAGGCAACAAGGGAACTCAGGAACCAGGGCCTGCAGAGTTCACGTGAGCTGCGTAGACGGCCAGTGTGCCCAGTTACCAAGCGTCCTCCGTGCACTGTCCCCACAACTCCAGCAGACGGGGCCCCCCACCCACCCGAGGCAGGTCTGATGGCTGTTCCACCAAGGCAGGACCCTGCTTTGCAACCCTGGCCTCACCAGGGCCAGACACTTTGCTTAAAAGCTTCCAACTGGTCTAGGGACAGACATTCTCATCACATTTCTTAGATGAGGGAGCTGAGGGATGAGGAGGTGACCTGCCAGGCTCCTGCAGAGAGGAGGGGACAAAGCGGACATGGACCAGGTGTGTCATTCAGAGCCCCTATTCTGGTGCTGCACCCACCACCTCCTGTCTAAGTGGGGGCTATACTCTCGAGCCTCCCTGAGCAGGGCATGTCCTCCAGAGCGGTGAAAGATGGCCAGGGACTCAGGAAGGCCTTTCCTTCCTGAAGCCACAAGGGTGGGCTGCACCTGGACCACATGGCACTGACAGCGATGGCTCTGGGAAGGCCACTGGAGGATGCCGCTGGACACACATCCCTGCAGGAATGGTTCAGGAAGAGAACTGCCAACACCAAGGTCAGAGCTGAGATTCCAGACCCAGATCCAAGAGGATGACACCCAAAGACTATCCACCAAGTGTACGAGGGAGCAACAAAGGCTTCAAAGCAGGGGACACGATGCAGCTCGAGTTCCCTGGACACATAGGCCCACGTGCCCGCAACCCTGGGCTGAGCCAACAGAAGGGCACGCAGTGGGAAGGAGCTGCTGAGATCCCTCTGCTCCTCGGCCGCGTGGCCCCGGGAGCCAGTGGGGAGGGTCGGTCACGAGCCAGTTAGGGAGGTCTCTGATGAACAGGAACACGCACAGAGAAGGAAGATGGCAATGAAGCTGCGGCTGCAAAGGGCATTATTTGGAAACACGGAGAGAAAAACAAGTCGGGATTCTGAAGTTCAGAGAGATACACGGGGCAGACAGTGGACTTAAAGAAGCAAGTCAGACTCGAGGGTAGGGCCATGAGGAGGCAGCTGGGCCGAGAGGCCCAGTGCAGATGTGAGTTCTCTGTCCCTGGGGGGTCCAGACAGGGGCTTTGTTTCCCCCACCTGCCCAGGCATTTCTCAAGAGCTTCCGGCAGGCCAGGCAGCAGACTGGTGCTGGAGATGGGACGACCAGCCTGGATTCTAGGCTGGATTTTCCAGCACAACCATAGCGGCTCATTCCAAAGCACTGAGTATAAGCTGGGCCCTGTGAGAAGCACTTGAAAGACAATACCTCAGTCCCAGCCTAAGCAGGAGGGGTGATCAGTTCCACATAAGAGAGAAGGCAATGAAGCCTGGGAGGTGACATGGCCAGCTCAAGGCCCCCTGCCGCACCCAGAGCACAAGGAGGCCCGGGCTGTGTGCTCACTGGGCTCAGTCCAGCCCCCCAGGACACCTGAGACTCCAAGAGGGTGGGCAGGACTGGTCACAGCTCCTGGACTTGACATCAGCCCCACAGACGGGCTGTGGCACAGAGCCAGCTTCTCTGGCTCAGTCAGGAAGTGTTTCTGTGTGGAAACTCTACTCAGGGATGGTGCTCTGTGTCCTGGAGACAGTAACATGGGGATGAGCCCCAGATCGCACACCGGAAGTCCACTTGCTCAACCAAGAGTCTTGAATGGCATCCAGACTCAGACTGCTGTTGCCCTGTGAGCCCCTTCCTTCGAGACCTGCTGTCCTGCAGCCCCGTGCCCCCACTGCACCCTCACTCAGGAAGCAGACCCGGGAGAGGCAGTGGTGACGCAGGAGGCTGGGAGGGGGACTCTGGTGTGCTCACAGCCCAAGCTGTCGTCAAGGGCAAAGAGAAAGAGCGAAGAGAGGAAATGGAACGCTCATCAACCTTCGAATAGAGGGGGCTTCCTCAGCCTGAGGCTGCTTACGAAAAGCCCCCAGCTCACATCACACTCGTGGTGAAAGACGGAAGCTTTTCCTCTAAGATCAGGAGCGAGACATGGACACCTGCTCTCACCACTTCTAGTCCACACAACACTGGAAGTTCTAACAGAGCAACTGGGCCAAAGAAGGAAACAAAAGCACACAAACTGGAAAAGCTATATAATTAGCAAATCCTAGGGAATCCACAAAAACCATCAAAGCAAATAAACGGGTTTAGCAAAGTTGCAGGATACAAAATCAACACAAAAAAGCAGTGCTGTTTCTGTATATGAGCAATGACTAATCCAGAAGTGAAATTAAGAGAACAACTGCAGGACTTCCCTGGTGGCTCAGTGGTAAAGAATTGTTTCCCGATGCGGGAAGATCCCACACGCCTCGGAGCAACTATGCCCGTCCGCCACAACTATCAAGCCTGTGCTCGAGAGCCAGGGAATCTAAACTACTGAGCCCACATGCCGTAACCACTGAAGCCCGTGTGCCTAGAGCCTGTGCTCCGAAGGAGAAGCCTCCACAAGGAGAAGCCCGCGCACAACTCGAGTGGCCCCCGCTCTCCACATCTGGGGAAAAGCCCGAGCAGCAAGAAGACCCAGCCGGACAAAAACAATCAATCAATCAAGTTATATGCAAAAAACTTCCATGACAACAAAAAGGATAAAGTATTTGGAAATAATCAAAGGGGTCAAGACTTATACAGTGGGAAAAAAAACTATGAAACACTGCTGAGAGAAATTAAACATTTAAATAAAGGAAGAAATGCTGCGTATTTGTTGGGTAGAGGACTTAATCTTGTTAGGAAGGCAATACTCCCCCAAACAGTTGGAAGATTCAATGCAATCACTTTCAAACTCCCAATAGCCTTTTTTGCTAGAATGGGAAATCCAATCTTTAAATTCATATAGAACTGCAAGGGGCCTGACTAGCCAGAACAATCCTGAAAAAGAACCAAATCGGGGGACTCATGCGTCCTGATTTGAAACTTACTACAAAGCAACAGTAATCAAGATGATGCGGTGCTGGCCAAAGGCAGACATGGAGATCAATGGATTAGAAGTGAGAGTCCAGAAATAAACCCATAATACTGGTCATCTGATTTCTGACAAGCGTGCCAAGACTATACAATGGGAAGAGAACAATTCCCTCAACAAACCAGACTGGACCCCTACCTCACACCATATACAAACATTAAGTCAAACTGGATCACTGCCCCAAACACTGGAGCTAAAACTAAACAAGTTATTAGAAAAAAACTTAGAGGCAAACCTTCATGACCTCAGAATTAGCAACAGATTCTTAGATTTGACAGTGAAAGCATGGGCGATGAAAGAAAAAAAAATAGGTAACTGGACTTGACCAAAGGACACTAACAAAAAAGTGCAGACAACCTACAGAATAGAGGAAAATATCTGATAAGGGATTAATGACAAGAGTATATAAAGAACTCTTAAAACCCAACAACCACACATGCACCCCAATGTTCATCGCAGCACTGTTTATAATAGCCAGGACATGGAAGCAACCTAGATGCCCATCAGCAGATGAATGGATAAGGAAGCTGTGGTACATATACACCATGGAATATTACTCAGCCATTAAAAAGAATTCATTTGAACTAGTTCTAATGAGATGGATGAAACTGGAGCCCCTTATACAGAGTGAAGTAAGCCAGAAAGATAAAGAACATTACAGCATACTAACACATATATATGGAATTTAGAAAGATGGTAACGACAACCCTATATGCAAAACAGAAAAAGAGACACAGAAGTACAGAACAGACTTTTGAACTCTGTGGGAGAAGGTGAGGGTGGGATGTTGCGAAAGAACAGCATGTATATTATCTATGGTGAAACAGATCACCAGCCCAGGTGGGATGCATGAGACAAGTGCTCAGGCCTGGTGCACTGGGAAGACCCAGAGGAATCGGGTGGAGAGGGAGGTGGGAGGGGGGATCGGGATGGGGAATACGTGTAAATCTATTGCTGATTCATGTCAATGTATGACAAACCCACTGAAAAAATAAATAAATTAATTAAAAAAAAAAAAAAACCCAACAACCAGGAGACAAACGGAAGACTGTGCAAAGTACTTGAATAGACAGTTCTCCAAAGGTAAACAGATGGCCAGTAAGCACATGAAATGCTCAGTATCATGAGTCAGCAGGGAAATGCAAATCACAATCATAACGAGATACCATTTCACGCCAACTCAAAGACTATCTTTTTAAAAAAATAAAGGAAATCTTGAGCATTGGTGATGATGTGGAAAACTGAAACCCAAGTATACTGCTAGTGAGAACGGAAAATGGTCCAGCCACTGTGGGAAACAGTCTGGCAGTTTCTCAAAAGTTAAACATACAGTTACCCTAAGACTCAGCAATTTCACTCCTAGGTACAGACAAAGAACCGAAAACATGTGTTCAAGCAAAACCTTGTACATGTTGCTCACAGTAGCACTAGCCAGTGACCAAAGGGCAACAATCCAAGTGTCCATCAATGGATGAACAGATGAACAGACTGTGATCCATCCACACAATGGAATTACTATTCGGCCATACAAGTGATGAAGTTCTGACACATCACGGATGAAGCTTCAAAACATGAGGCTGAGTGAAAACAGCCACGTGCCAATCAAAGGCCACATGTCATATGATTCCATCTATCAACACACGAAATGTCCAGGAACAGGCGAATCCACAGAGACAGAAAGCAGACTGGAGGCTGCCAGGTCTCAGGAGGAGAGCATGGGGAGTGACTGCTAACGGGGATGTTTCCTTTTGGGGTGCTGGGGATGTTCTGCAACTAGACAGAGGTGACGGTTGCACAACACCATGAGTACCCTGAACACCACTGAACTGTACATTTTAAAATGGTGAATGTTATGTTACGTGAGTCTTCCTTCAATTTTTTTCTGAAAGCTGTTAAGTTCGCAAGAAAAGAAAAAGAGGAGGAGGAAATGGAAAAGGCAGCTTGGCAGGCCTCAGGCCACAGCAGAGAGAGAAAGGCTGACAGTGCAGTCTGCGCTCCCAAACTCCCCACCCCAGGCCCCTCTGCCGCTCCCAGTTCTGTGCCCCCGCCCCAGTCACGGCTGAGCCTCAGCCCACGTCCACTCGGTCCCTCCACACAGGCAGGCAGTGAGCCTGAGCCCTCCTGCACCACAGGCCCCGGTCACGGGCAGGTCTCCATTGAAGACGCTCTGCCCCCCAAACCGGCCCTCAGCACCCGCCGCTCTCGATCCAGAGAAGCCCTGTGAAGGACCTGCTCCAGGTCAGTGAGGGCGTGGAGCCTGCACGCGGGGCCCATGGGTGGCTGCACTGGGTGTGGCTTCGGGGGAAAGCCAGTGTCTCTGGGGAGTGGATAAACCCGGCCTGGCCTGAAGGCTGCACTGAGGCGTGGGGCTCTGGCCGAGAACGTGGCCCCAGACGGGGGTGGGTGCTCCGTACTCACCAGGGAGCGCTTGGCTTCAGGCAGGAACTGTCCAAACTCGGAAAGCAGGTCCTCCTGGCCGCGGAAGAGGTTGGCCACCTCAGTGAACACCTCTTCTTCAGACATGCCTCGGAAGGGACGGCCCTTTGTGCTCAGCTGCTCCTTCTGTGAATTTTCAAGAAAAGGAAAAGGAGTCGTTAGCCAAGGAACCAGGAGACACCCTAGGCCGGGACATTCCAGCATCCCACTGTGGAGGAGAGAGGGACGATTCACGAAAGACAGGCTTGGCAGGCAGAGCCCCTGACTGCTGCCACCAGGGGAGAGGGCCCAGCCTGCTGCCTAGCTGACACCTGGGTTACCCCCCAACCACTTCCCTTCCACCGGCTCGGGAGAACGGCCCCGTGTGCTTGCATCTTGACCCTGCTGCGCAACTTGGCCTGGGCCCCAGCCATGGATGCAGTCAGAGCTGGGAGCGTGGAGGCAATGGGGGAGAGGCACGGTCACGGAAGGACCTTGTCCCAGCCCTCGAGCAGCACTGTTGTGCAGAGGCTGCGGAAGAGCAAGGTCAATGGCGAATCCACGCGGCTCCCAAGGGCAAGGGGACTCGTCCCACTGGGCAGGGGAAATGAGGAGCTAGCGCTGAGTCTGGAAGGGGCAGAGGGTGAAGAAGGACAGGAAGGAACCTGCAGGTTATGGGACTTGCTCTCCCAGGGTCACCAAGACCCCAGAAGGGAGATGGCTTGACCTGGAGCTTAAGACAACAAGATGAAGACCAGAAGGGTCGCAGGTTGGGAGGGCAGGAAGAGGTGAGGAGAACGCAAGTCGGCCGTCAGAAGTCAGTCCTTGGACTCCCCTGTTGGCACTGTGGTTAAGAATCCGCCTGCCAATGCAGGAGACTGGTTTGACCCCTGAGTGGGCAAGATCCTACATGAGGTCTGTGCACCACAACCGCTGAAGCTCGCGCGCCTGGAGACTGCTCCGCGACAAGAGGAGCCACCACGATGAGAAGCCAGCGCATGGCTTTTAGAGTAGCCTCCACTCGACACAACTAGAGAAAGCCTGTGCACAGCGTCGGGAGGTTCAAGAGGCAGGGGACATATATATACCCATGGCTGATTCGTGTTGATATTTGGCAGAAAACAACAAAATTCTGTAAAGCAATTATCCTTCAATTAAAATAAAAACTAAAAAAAAAAACCCAGTAGCCAAAAATAAAAGAAGAGTGAATTAAAAAAAAAGTTAGTCCCTATCAACTTTACACACGGAATATGAGTGAGCAAGCAGCACGACAAGGCTTCGACATCCTCCCCCCAGAGCTGCAGAGAGGAGAGACAAGGAACGGGAGCCCTCGGCTCACCTCCCCTCCAAGGCCTGCTTCAGCCAGCAAGGAAAGGTACTTTCCCAATCCTGGCACACGGAGCACCTCATTAGGAGGGAGAAAAAACTGCCTCCACCCTACCCTGCCCCAAGTTACCGGGACACTTGAAAGCCAAACGAAAAAACAGGCAAAGATCAATCAGCTCAGAGAACAAATACAAATCATTCCTATGCAGATAAAACATTGATCAGACTCAGTGATATTTGAATAAATACAATTTAAAACAGCATCACAAAAAAATAAATAAATAAATAAAACAGCATCACAGCAGGTGGCTCCATGGTAAAGAACCCGCCTGCCAATGCAGGAGACTCAAGAGGCTAGGGTTCAATACCTGGGTCAGGAAGATTCCCTGGAGGAGGAAATGGCAACCCAACTTCAGTCTTCTTGCCTGGAGAATTCTATGGACAGAGGAGCCTGGTGGGCTACAGTCCACGGGATCACCAAGAGTCAGACATGACTGAGCACCCACAACACAGTCACAGCAGTTTTGCTCATCAGACTGGGTAAGTGACTGGTGATGTCTGTGCAGGGTGTGGGGAACTGGGCGCTCTCATTACAAGGTGGAAAGAAAGCCTGGTGCCCCTGGCAGAGGGAAGCCTGGCACCATCTACGATCATGTGACGGGTGCACACTCTCTAACGGTGGATGCACCTCCTGCAAATTTTCCCACAGAAAGAGTCAGCTATGCTCTAAGGCCTGTTTTAAACAGACATCTGTTTGGCACAAATACTAAAGAGTGATTTGAGCGTGGTATGGATTCTTCATCTGCTACCAAGACAGAATTTTGTCCAGGAGTAACAAGGGGTGGATGTGGAGAAGCATACCTGGCTGAGCCAAGCCATGTGGGAAACCCATGACACCCAACACGCACACACCCTCCCTCGGCTGTTAGGAGCCACCCTTCCAATCTGGGGCGACATCATCCCATCGCATTTTAGGAAAACTTCCTCCTGGTACCTCACAGTGACCTGCAGGCTGCAACCTTTCCACACCCACGTCCACAGGTGAGCCTCAGGCCTTCTCCAAGGTCGAGTGTTGCAATATTCACATCACGCTTAGCCATCTAACTAGTGTACAATGGTGCTACCGGTTTTTGTAGGTGCCTATATATATATATATTTTTGTTGTTGTTGCGCTGGGTCTTCGTTGCCGTGCATGGGCTTCCTCTAGCTTGTGCGAGCAAAGGCTCCTCTCTAGTTGCAGCACTCGGGCTTTTCATGGCAGTGGCTTCTCTTGTGGACCAGGCAGGCTTCTAAGGCATGTGGGCTCGGTAGGTGTGGCACCCAGGCTTAGGCCCTGAGGCGTGTGAGATCTTCCCGGACCAGGGGTCGAAACTGTGTCCCCTGCACTGGCAGGCAGACTCTCAACCCCTGGACCGCCAGAAAGGCCCAGTACCTTTTTTTGTTAGTGTGTGGCTGACACAGTTTTGGAGGGTCGTGCCCTGACCCGGTTTCCCATAAGCCCTGTGGCTGGGGCGTACGTGCAGACTGCGGTCACCCTGGGGACGTCAGGGCAGAGCTGGCTGTGCCTGTCCAGGCACACGACACATGTATGAAGCTGTGTAAGGGAACCTACTCCCCCCCCTGACCTGAAGCAAGCACTGTGCTTCAATCAGTGACCTCAGTGAACCACGTTTAATTGGGTCAGCACCACCACTTTATAGCTAGTTTACCGATTAGAACCCCAAGGTTCAGGGTGGTGAGCAAAAGGACTCTGAAGGGCAGGGGTCACAGCTAAGGTCTGAATCGAGGCTTGACAGATTAAAAAAAAACAAGTAACGTGGCTAAATTTACTCTAGAGCCACTCTGGCCTCACAATGTCTTAAAAAAATTCAAATCCAGACTTTCCTAGTGGTCCAGTGGTTAAGAACCTGCATGCCAATGCAGGGAACACAGATTCGATCCCTGGTCCAGGAAGATCCCACATGCCGTGGGGCAACTATGCCCGCAGCCCGCAGCTACTGAAGCCCAAGCACCCTAAAGCCCGAGCTCCGCAACGAGAGAAGCCCCCACTCACCGCAACTCAAGAAAGTCCGCAGAGCAACAAAGAACCAGGGCAGCAAAGTGAAATAAATTTTAAAAAAAAATCGGAGCCAATGTTCTAAAATCAGAATAACTCACATAGAAATTCACACTGCCAGCTCCTCTTGAAGCAATGGATGGCCCTTGCTGCCAGGGTGCCCGCTGGAAAAGCAGGTGCCTAGCAGAACCTGGAGTGGAGGCCCAGGCAGCTGCATCTCCAACCGACTCCTGTGGCTGCGGCTGGAGAAGGCTGAGCTGTACCTTTCCCTCACGCTTTCGCCAGATCAACCTGCAGCCCTTCGCCATGACCTTGGTCAAGTCAGTCTAACTTCTCTGCTCAATTCCCATCAACAGAACAGATACCTCCTGGCCTTCCCTCTAATGATCCTTCTTGTCCCTGAGATGTTCGGACCCCGAAGAATCTGGGAAGGACCCATAAACCCCCATGGTTACAAACAGACTGGTGTTCAGAGCTGCCACGTGCAACCACTTCTCTGTGAGAAGCAGGAAGTTCTTAATGCTGCACAAGGCGCAGCAGCCGCTGGACGTGGGGCTGACAGGGCCACACACGTCACCAGCACCAGTGCCCGCATGTGCTCAGGCCATCAAAATAGCGCCACTGGGCTTACAGGAAGCAAATGCTGCCAATCTCATCACCAACATTTATGCTAAAAGTAATCTCACTTCTTCATTTCTCTTATTAAGGTTGTGCACAAGATTTCACTTTTAAAAGTGGGTCCTCGGGACTTCCCTGGTGGTCCAATTGCTAAGACTCCGTGCTCCCAAGGCAGGGGCCCAGGGTTCAATCCCTGGTCAGGGAACTAGGCCCCACAAACCGCAACTAAAAAGTCTGTATCACAACTACATGCTACAACAAAGATCTAAGACAGGGTGCGCCAAATAAATAAATGAAAATAAACATTTTTTTAAAAAAAATGGGCTCTGTTGCTTAGAAAAACAAAAAGCAGCAGAGAGTCCATGTCTGGGCAAAGATGATGTCTCATCTCCTTGCATGACACTGATGCCCCTTGCCACTGGCCTGTCTGTCAGTCTGTTCAGTTCAGTCACTCAGTCACGTCCGACTCTGCGACCCCATGAATCGCAGCACGCTAGGCCTCCCTGCCCATCACCAACTCCCTGAGTTTACTCAAACTCATGTCCATCGAGTTGGTGATGCCATGCAGCCATCTAATCCTCTGTCGTCCCCTTCTCCTCCTGCCCCCAATCCCTCCCAGCATCAGGGTCTTTTCCAATGAGTCAACTCTTCACGTGAGGTGGCCAAAGTACTGGAGTTTCAGCTTCAGCATCAGTCCTTCCAATGCATATTCACGACTGATCTCCTTTAGGATGGACTGGCTGGATCTCCTTGCAGTCCAAGGGACTCTCAAGAGTCTTTTCCAACACCACAGTTCAAAAGCATCAATTCTTCGGCACTCAGCCTTCTTCACTGTCCAACTCTCACATCCATACATGACCACTGGAAAAACCATAGCCTTGACCAGACGGACCTTTGTTGCCAAAGTAATGTTTCTGCTTTTTAATATGCTATCTGGTTGGTCATAACTTTCCTTCCAAGGAGCAAGCGTCTTTTAATTTCATGGCTGCCATCACCATCTGCAGTGATTTTGGAGCCCCAAAAACTAAAGTCTGACACTGTTTCCACTGTCTCCCGTCTATCTCCCACGGCCTGCCTGTACTCCCTGCCAATTTCCCTGAAGCCAGCTGCCCGCTCTGCCCTGGGCCTTTGCAAAGTCTGCCCGGCTCCGAGAGACTCCGTCTTTCACCTGATGGTTCTGACTGATTTGTTAAGATTCAACCTGAGGGACTTCCCTGGTGGTCCAGTGGTTAAGAATCCCCTTTGTGATGCAGGGGATGCAGGTCTGATCCCTCCTGCCGCAGAGTTAACCAAGCCTGCATGCCACAACTGGAGTCTGTGCCACAGTGATAGATCTACATGGTGCCGTGAAGACCGAGTACCACAACTAAGTCCCAATGTGGCCAAAGTAAGTAACTAAATATTAGAAGAAATTCAGCCTGACCCCTCATGGGGTCAGCAACCTTCAACACTGACACACCTCTCCTTCGCACAGCCCTAAACTGAACTCCTAGGCAACAGCGACCATTCATCTCCGTTGATCCAGTACCTGGCGCAAGGCCCAGTTGTAATCAGCATAAATGAAGGGTAGTTCTATTGTCTAAATGATAACTAAGCCATTCTATAAAAGGAAAACTGTCTTCTTGGGGGGTTCTTTAATCCTCTAATGTGTGTTTCCCAAAGAGGGTGCAGAGGTGCCTCAGGGAACAAACTGAAAGCAAACCCACACACAACAGCGACAAGCACACTCCTGATCACAGCAGCGTGACTCATAGCGGCCGTCCGGCGGAAGCGACCCAAGTGTCTGCTGATGGACGAAGGGAGAAAGAAAATGAGGCCAAGCCACACAATGCAATAATATTCCGCCTCAAAAAGAAGGCCGTTCTGAAACACGGTACAACGCAGACGGACCTTAAGGGCATCACGCTAAATGAAACAAGCCAGTCAAAAGCACAAATACGATGCCACTCGCAGGAGGCCCCCAGCAGAGCCAGATCCAGGGACAGAAAGTAGAAGGGCGGGTGCCAGGGGCTGGGGGAGGGAGGAAGGGGGAGTCACAAGAGTTTAGTGGGGACACAATTTCAATTCAGGAAGATGAAAAAGTTCTGGAAATGCATGATGGTGATGGTTGCACAACAGTGTGACTGTACAGTACTTAATACCACTGAAGTGTACACTTAAAAATGGTTAAGTTTTACATATATATTCTACCACAGTAGAAAAGAAAATTAACACAGGAAAAAAAAAAAGAGCTGATCAGAATTTTACAGGAATTCACGACGAGAACCAGAATGCTCCTGCTGCACCTGACACTGGGCGGCGCCACCCACACCCACAGCAAAGCGCGACCGAAGTCTTACCTGGTAGGTGTGCAATATCTCCAGGAAGGACCTGTAGATTTCCGGGTGGTCCAGAAAGCGGGTCTTAATTTTGTTCACGTAGCTGATGGCGTTGTTGAACTCCACGGAATCGGACTCCAAGGGCACCTGGGGTTTGTCCTCCTTGTACAGCACCTGTTGCTTCACGTTCTCCGCACAGTCGCTGTGGTTGTGAGAATTCTCCTGACAACAGTACGACAGTGAGTTACTGTCCGGCCCAACACGGGCAGCAGACTGTGAGAAACACCAGACTGAGCCACCGTCTGCAAGAGCAGGCAAAACTCAGCACAGGGCTGAGTTTTTTCCTTTGATACAGAAAAAGTTTACTTCTGGGGGCGTGGAGAGAGGGAAGCGGAGACGGGGCACGCAGACACGGAGACGCTGAGTCCCCCTCAGCCTTCGGAGCGCCTGTGCATCATTCCTGGCTCTCACCAACTCACCTCTGCCCGATCCTTCTAACAGACTCAGGGCCCATGAAACCAGGATGCACACTCCACACTTTAAAAAATTAGCATTCTCCAGAAAACTACAAAGAGTGGATTGTTCAATCCTTTTCGGAGCAGAATTCGGGGCGTTTATAACAAAGTCTTCCCACCCTCTGGCCAGTCCATTTCAGCAAGACTGTTTTCAGCTGTGAAAGCTACCTGCTATCAGCAGGCAGGAGACTGGGACCCTGCAGGTGAGGGAGGCCCACCATCCAGGTTGCCCAGGGCGTGGGGCTTCTGGTGCTAAGCCCGGGGCAAGTCACATGAGAGAAGAGTGACGGGCCCTGAGCAGGCATCAAGTATGCTCTCCATTTACATGCTTTTCTGTCACCATAAACACATATAAAAGACAGACACACGTCTCTCTTTCCCAGAGGCTGGAATCCTAATTCACAGCGGGACAGGACCACCCCACAAAGGAGGTGATGTTTCTGTTTTAAACTGGAATTTCACGTGTGGTCCTGAGGATGGCAACACTGAAGGCAAAAGGAGAAGAGGGCGGCACAGGATGAGACGGTTGGATGGCATCACCAACTCAATGGACAGGAACCTGAGCAAACTCCAGGAGACAGGGGAGGATACAAGTCTGGCGTGCTGCAGTCCATGGGGTTGAAAAGAGTCGTACATGACTCAGCGACTGAATAACCACCTGAGCATGGCCTCGCTCTGCCACTGACCACAGCTGGGCTGTCAGGACTGACCCTCGGCTTCCTGCGGGTCCCCGCCTGGGTCTCAGGCAGGTCAGGATCCCTCTGGTTTGGCTTGAGGTCTTTGCGTACACAACCCCTTTCGGGAAATCTTCTAGACCTCATCTCCTAGCACTTTGAGCCCCTTTCTCGCTTGCTTTTTCTCCACGGCACATACCACTTTCCTACAGGTGACACATTTTACTTATTTTACTGTCTGTCCAGCCCTGAGCTGCAGGGAGACTCCAGGGGAGCAGGGATTCTATTTTGGACATGGCTGTATCTCCAGTGCCTGGAGCAGTGCTTAGAAGAGAGTGGGCTTTATCCACGGCTGGGGATGATCAGGTGAACTTCCCTGGCACCTGCAGCTGACCCTGGACCCCAGGGGCCTCCAGGCACACTGTGCCGCCTCCACCAGGCACCCCCACCAGCACCTGAGTGGGTCTACCAGTGCACCAGGGTTGCCACGACAAACACCAGAGGCTGGGCAGCTCCAGCAACAGGCACTTATTCCCCACAGTTCTGGAGGCTGGAGGGCCAAGCTCAAGGGGGCAGCAGGGTTGGAATCTCCCAAGGCCTCTTGCCTGGACACCTGCCCCTCCTTCCTACTGCGTCCTCACAGGGCTGTCCCTCTGTGCGCACATATCCCCGAGGTCACTCCAAACGCCCACATTTCTTCTTTATAAGGAGAGCAGTCAGACTGCATCAAGGCCCATCCTAATGGCCCCATTTTACCTAAATCATCTCTGTAAAGATCCTATCTCCATATACAGTCACATTCTGAGATACAGAGGATCAGAACTTTGAGATACGAATCTGGGGTTCGAGTGGGGGTGAATTTGGGGTTCGGGTGGGTGCAGAGGCAACTCCAGGAGTCTGAGCCAAGGAAAACAGAGACAGGAGACTGAGCAGTCACTGTTTTTCCCGGCGCTGGAACTGGTTCTCAATCACTTTGGGGTGCTCCTCCTGATCACCTCTCACTTAAACTCACAGAGATCTGATCCCGTGTTCCTCTGTGGCGTACAGGCTTGTCGGGGGCGGAGGGAGGGAGCAGCTTTGAAGCCCAGGATGGTTTCAGAGGAGGCTGTGTGTTCACTGAGGGCTCCTTTCCCACTAGTATAAGGGGGCATTTTTAAGCACCATGTGCCTCCTCCACTTCTATGAAGTGAGTTACTATGACAAGATGGAGAACCACCCCCTGCAGATCAGATGGGCTCCACAAAAAAGGTCAGGTGGTAATGGTCCAACCACTGTGGCAAACAGCCCAGTGATTCTTCAGTAAGTTAAACATGGTCACCAGGTGACTGAGCAATTCCACTCCTAGGTATCTACCCAAAGAACCAAAAACAAGTGTTCAAACAAATCCTTATATGTGTTTGTTCACAGCAGCGCTGTTCACAACTGCCAAAAGGTGGAAACAACTCTAGTGTTCATCAAGTGAAGAATGAATGAACAAAACGTGCTCCATTTATGCAGTGGAATATCATTCAGCCTTAAAAAGGAAGGAAGTGCTGGTACAACATGTTGCTGTTGTTGTGAGTTGCTAAAGCTGTGTCCAAGTCTCTATGACCCCATGGACTGTAGCCTGCCAGGCTCCTCTGTCCACGGAATTCTCCGGGCAAGAATACTGGAGTGGGTAGCCATTTCCTTCCCCAGGGTATCTTCCCGACTCAGGGATCAAACCCGGGTCTCCTGCATTTCCGGCGAATTCTTTACCGCTGAGCCACCAGGGAAGCCCCAATACAACATGGATGACCTTCAAAAACACAATGCTGAGAGAAGGAAGCCCAGACATAAAAAGACATACAGTGCATGATTGCATTTATATGAAGTATCCAGAAGAGGAAAACCTATGAGACAGAAAGCAGATCAGTGGCCGCCAGGGGCTGGGTGGGGTGGGGGATGGGGCCAAGGAGGCACAGGTTTCTTTCTGGGGTAATAAGAATGTTCTGGAATTAGTGGTGGCTGCACAGTATTGTAAATACACTGAAAAGCCACTAAACTGGACACACTGAAATGGTTATGATGATGAATTTTATGTTATGCAAACATTACCACAATTTAAAAACATTTTTTTACTGTAATCTGAAAAAGGTAGAAGCTATCAGCCATACAAACATAAGCTGGCTCTTTCCGCAGGCCACAGTTTGCCAACCCCTGGTCTAAACTTTCTGGAACAATCCAGGCTTTTGTGTTCTCTGCCTGCGGTGGGTGGCCTTGACCAGGCACAGCAGAAACGCCTCCCGGACACTAAGGAGCCGCCGTACACGGCCGACTGGCCTATCTGAGTGTGCACACACAGCCCCACCTGGCACTGCAGAGACTCCTCAAGGGGACACCCCAGCAGGGGACAGTGGCCCCCTCCGCCCCGCCCCACTGCTCATCTCAGCAGGTGCTGCATCCTGCCATCACCCGGATCGCTCACTTTCACTGACACCTCGCCCCTGGTCCACAATACCCTCCCCTCCATCTGGCTCACACAGGGCCCCCTCTAGCCTCCCAGATCTTCTCTTGCCCCGCCCCCCCTCAGTCCACGTCTGGCATGGCAGTTGGAGGGGCCTTTCCAGAACTCTCCCCTGGCTTCTCACGCTCCTGGCTCTCTCCCCTACAGCCTCTGCTTCAGGTCCCGACCCCACTGGCTTCCTGCTTTCTCAGCACACCCACTCGTTCCCACCTCAGGCCTTCACGCCCCGACCACAGAGCCGCCCCCAGAAGACACCGGCGCGGCCCCTGCTCCCCCACCTCTGCCCACGGCACCTCCCCAGGCCTGGCTTCTGCTGTCTTTCACTCGTGGCACTGAACTCCCTCCCACGTCTCACATCCATCCACACGTGTCTCGCGTGAGTCCCCACCTTAACCAGGCAAGGGCTGGAGAGCCAGGAATCTGAACAAACCCCAGTGCCTGGCACAGAGGAGGTGGCCTCCCAGGGACAGAATGAACTGTGAAAGACCCTTCACAGGGGGAAGGCAGCCGGCGTCCCTTTGAATGTAAAGGGGACACTAAACTACAAACTGCACCTCAAGGTTTATCTCTAAGTTCATCTAAGCAGACGTGGTCTTGGACAAATACAAAGGAGCCGCCCCCGAGAGGCAGGGTCTATCCTGAACAGAACTGGCAGCCAAGATTTACCACTCTTCTAACGCCTGGGGTCTCGCCCCTCAGGTGTCCCAGAACGGGGACAGTCGTGAACAAGACAGGCCTGATCTGGAGGACCCCATCTGCCAGGGAAGGCAAACCAACAGGAAATACCGCATTTTTTTTATTTCTTAGCTTTGCTATGCTATTTTGAAATATGTAGAACAGGATGCTGTGAAAATGACTTGGAGATGGGAATTGGGGGTGGGGGGGGGCTCTCTGACAAGGTGACGTTAAAACTAAAGTCAACCAGAACCAAAAAGGTGTGGATTCCAAAGGCCACAGCCAGGGAATGGTTTTCCTGCTGTGGTCCCTGGCCCCTGGGCATGCTGCCCACATCATGGCACATGTCTGTTTATCTTTCCCTTAGGCCAGTGTCTCAACCGGGGAGATTCTGTTCCCAACCCAGGGGACACCTGGCAATGTCAAGAGACCTTTAAGGTTGTCCTACTTGGCTGGGGGGGGGGGGGGGCGGCTACCGGCATCAGGTGGGTAGAATCCAGTGATTCACCACCCCCCGCAGAGCATGGGATGGGCCCCACCGAGAACAATCTGGCCCCAGAGGCAAGGCTGAGAAACCTTGACAAAAGGCTCCCCACAGGCTAACACTTAGTTCTCTTCCTCAGCACTTAAGAACTATTCTCTCCTTGTCTATAGTCTACAGGATTCATGATGGGGTGAAGAATGGAAAATATTCACATACGCACATGCACACACACACACATACACACACACACAGAAGGTACTTCAAAACAGTGAAGCCAGAAAAACCAGTTAAAAAAAAAATCACCAGGGCACTAGTGAGCCAGGAGCCCTGGAAAGTTCTCAGGCTACCAATGACTTGAAAAGGACTCTAGAAAGCTCAGAAGACATCTGGTTTGGGCCTGGCGGGAAGCAGGGCTGGAAATACAACACGTCCACAAACGTGATGTGAAACCAAGACGGCAGTGGGCGACCAGAGGGAATGAAGGGCATGGACCTCTCGGGCTGAGGGAGCAGCCCCACACACGGGGGCTCCTAGGCTGCAGCAAGACCGAAAAGCCCTGGTAGGCAGCTAATAAGGGAACATTCTCATCAAACTCCTCCTCAGAATTAATAGACTTGCAGTCACGAAATCTACCCCGGGGGCAGACAAGACTGTTCTCCTTATCTCTCCAACAGGTCTCGAAGTTACTTGGGGAGCAGCAGGAGCCCTGCAGCTATTTAAGAGAAGGAGAGGCTCGTGTGAAGATCCGGCCTTGGGAGCAGTTACTCCCACAGGGCTAGAGAAAGGCAAATTCCGCATGTCACCGGTTCTTTCCTCAACACCCAGTGTTGACACAGTGCCTCGGATTCAGCAAAGTGCCCCTGCACACAGAGCTGCAAAGAGCTCGCTTTTCTCCTCTAGGCAGACTGTTCTGAAGGTTAATCCCCGCTAAAGCTTTTATCATCTGGAGGCACAAGCGCTACCTCTGGATCCTGGGGCTTCATTTGCAAACATGAAATGGAAGCTTTTTTGGCCCCAGGCTTCCAAGTACCTTTTTAAAAGTGAGGCGCACTCCTCAGCTTTAATGAGATGACTTGCTGATGGTGCTGATGTGCTGACAAGCCTGCCTTGCATAGAGAAAAGGCAGAATGTGTGCGCTAGCCCCCCTCAGAGAGGGACCTGCCACTGCCAAGTCGCCTCGCACTGCTCTCTGTTCAAATCCTGACTCCCTAATTGATAGGAAACTGCAATCTCCTTCAACAAAGGAGAAACCTACAAAATGCTTCAGAGTAGATTTTTAGCTTCCCTGCAAAAACCCCTGGGGCAGAGATGGAGGAGGAGGTGGTTGAAAGAGCTGGTTCAGTCACACCAGGGCTTCTCAATGCTGTGATTCTGCTCCCAGGAGACATGTGGCTCTGTCTGGAGATCTGTTTTTGGCTGCCTCGACTGGGTGAGGGCCTACGGGTGGAGGCCAGGGATGCCGCTGAACACCCACAATGCCCTGGCCAGCAACGCCACCAGCAAAGTCTTATGCCCTAAATGGCAACAGGACCGAGGAGAGAAAAAAAGACAGTGGCTACCTTTTAAGAGTAAAGTTCAAACAGTCCTTTTCTCAGGGGGTCTGGAGAGCTCAAACAAGAAGGGACTGCAGAGACAGAAGAGGCTGCCACCTGTCACTTAAGAAAGAAGGGACCACAAGCCTGAGCTGAGCCCATGGTCCTGCCCGCAGGGGAGGGAAGCACACCAATAATAAAGACGGCTGGTCACACATGCATCTCCACCGCTTTACTTTGTGTGGTGCCAGGGGTGATCAGAGGGCTCATGGGCCTAGTACAAGTACGGCCTGCCCAGCGCTCTGAGGAGGAGCCTCAAACCCAGACCTTGGCGGCTGCGACTGCCATTATCTTTTTTAATCAGAGTACAGTTGCTTTACAATGTTAAGTTTCTGCTGTACAACCAAGCAAATCAGATATATACACACACACCCCCACATACATCCCCTCCCTCTTAGACCTCCCTCCTACCCCCACCCCATCCCAGCCCTCTTGGTCATCACAGAGCACTCAGCTGAGCTCCCCGTGCCATATACCATAGTTCCCAGTAGCTATCTATTTTACACATAGTAGTGTATTTACGCCAAGTCACCGAATCTCCCAAGTCACCCCACCTTCCCTCCCCCACTGTGTCCACATGTCCGTCTTCTATGTCTGCGTCTCTACTGCTGCCCTGGAACTAGGTTCGTCTGTCCTATTTTTCTAGATCCCACATGTTAATACATGCGCTAATATACGATTCTGGTTTTTCTTTCTGACTTCCTTCACTTTGCATGACAGACTCTAGGTCCATCCGTGTCTCTGACTGTGACCGGACATAAAACTGTGTTTGGAGAATGCCTCGCTGACACATACAGACACAGCCACTCTTGATTTAAATCTGCCGAACGGATCAATTTGGGATGCAGAGGCTGCTGGGGAAGGTGCTTCCATTTATTTTGATTTGTGCTAGAAGCATTTCAAGAAGATCGACCCTTCACCTGCTTCCCTGCCAATGAAACACACGAGACACACTGCCTGGCCTGAGTACCCCAGTGCCAGAGTGGGAGGTGCTAAGGCCCGATCACTCACACCACTGCATACCTGGTTCGACAGAGGCGACTGTATGTTTAACTTGCCATTCTTGGGAATGTCTATTCTGTAGCCGAGAGGAAGGAAAGCGTTGAATCCAACAATGAGGTCAGGGTGTTCATGGAAGAGCTGCGACACTCGTCGGATGACGCCAGGAGTATCAATGCTGGAACAGAGAAGACCAGGACTGGGCAGGAACGTCTTAGGGGGCAAACTGGGAACCGAGCTAACTTCTGACTCTCTTAACCGTCCCAGGACACAGGCTGCTCAACAGACAACGAAGCACCCTAAAATGTGTTCCGTGTGACTGCAGACGGTGGTCCACCACCAAGGCAGCCAGGCCTGGGCTCCCTGTATCTTCCCAGCAAAAACCCACAACAGGCACACAGCACAGCTCCCAAAAAAACTGCAAGCACGTGAGCTAGGTTCTGAAAATGTCAGGAGAGCCAGCCGCACAACCTGAGCTCCAAGAAGTGACAGGAGGCCAAGTCCTCTAAACGGGGAGATAAACTCACTTCATACGAATTAGCGATCTGCTGTGACACAGGAGTTGTTCCCAGTAACTGACGGTAATGCACAAATGTCAAAGGCCCTGCAAGTATGGAAACTGCATAACAGATCAAGGAGAGAGGAGCTAGGGCTCTCCCTCAGGGCTGCAGTCAGGGCCAAGGCCTTAGCATCGGGCTTGTGGAAGGAAACCAGGTGGGTCCTGTCATTATTATTTCCTCAGTGGGGGAAGCAGCACAGTGTGGACGTGATACTCATGAATCTAAGTCAGAAGGGACGGAGTCCTGGTCCCATCTCTGCTCCTAACATGAATCTGGGTGAATCCCTGGCCCACTCTAAGTCTCAGCAAGCCCCGTCAAACAAGATAGGATATCGGGAGATCCCCAATATATCTCTAACCCCCCTGATTCTGTGCCTGTGAAAACAGCTAATGTGTTTTAAATGCCTTCTAAGTGCCAGGTTCCTTACTAAGCATTTTATGTGCGTTATTTCTCAAGTAGGCCTGGGATGAGGGCGAGGCAAGTAAGGCACTCACCTTGGGGATTAAGCTTCGAGAGGGAGAGACTGCCAAAGCATTCCTTAACCAGGATAAGTAACATTTTCATGCAGTGCTTGGGGGGGAAAAATCTAAATTTTAAAAAACTCCCGACGAACAAAATTTATCTTAAAAAAAAACCCAACATCCTGAGTAAAGACAGGATCCCCTCCTGTGCTTGCTTGACAGCCTCACTCGCCTCACCCCATCCCTGCCCTCCTTCCAGGAATCCCCCACAATAGCTTCACAAGGAAGGTACCCTTCCGTCCCGTTTTTTGGAAGAAGGAACTGGGGCTCCGAAAAGTCACAACCTGCGCAAGGTCACCCTGTTGAGGGGCAGCGGGGGTTAGTGGCTCCCACATCGCTCAGGCCCACTGCGGCCCAGGGCGTCCAGCTGGGACGTCCCCCTGGGCAGGGGCCCCGCAGGTACCTCTGGCTCTTGAACTCCTTCATGATTTCCAGGAAGCCATTGTAAGTGGCAGGATCACTGCCGAAGCGGATCTTCACCTGGTCCAGGTAGGTGAGGGCGTCTTCCACCTGCGGGGAGGGGGAGGGTCCTGGTGGGCCGCGGTCGGCGCAGAAGGGGAAGGGGCCGGGGGTCCCTGGCAGGAGGGGGGACAGGCCGGGCTCCAAGGGGCGGAGGCAGGGAGTCGCGGGTCCAGGGCCCAGCGGAGCGGAGGCCGAGGCAGGGCCAGGGTCGGGCGGGGCCCTGGTAGGGGGCGCCAACCTCCGGGGACTGGAAGACGGGGTTCCCCAGGGAGGGCTGGGGCACCACTCACGTGCACCGGCAGTTTCTCGTGGCCCCCGGAGCCCGAGCGACCCCAGCGGGCACCGCTCAACCCCCGGCCCGCAGGGCCGACGCCGCCGCCGCCGCCAGCGTGCGCCATGTTGGAACTCGGAGCCGCGGCCCGCCCCGCCCCCCGCCCGAGGTCGGCCGCGCATGCGCTGGCTCCGCCCCGGGGGGCGTGGCCTGGCGGCGGCTGGGACTGCAAAGTTCCTTGAGGGATTGGCTGTAGGATCTTACCCATAAAACTGAAATGCTAACGCTTAAAATACCACCGGCGGGCAAACCAAGGCCTGCCCTCTGCTTTTGTCCGGCCCCACAAGTAAACTGAGAATGCTTTTTAACAATTTTAAAAGTTGGGAAAACTCCGATAGTGAAGATTATTCCGTGCCACGTGAAAATTCTATGAAATTCAGGTTTCGGTGTCTGTAAAATTAAGGTTTACTGGAACACTGGAATGCCCACTCGTTTACTGGGCACCTCTGGCTATTTTTGCGCTTCGACGGCGGGGTGAATAGCTTCTACAGATGCTAAGATCTACACAGCCTGATATATTTACTGAAATAGTGTTCTGGACCCCTGCTTTCTAGGGTTGATGTAACAACTGAGGTATGGACACACCGCACCCGAATACATGGCCCTGCAGTGAAGTTTTGCCAAAATGCTTTTTAAAATTTTTTTATTAATTTATTTTGCTGTGCTCAGTTTTAATTTCAGCATGTGGGATCTTAATTGTGGCAGCAAACTCTTAGCTGTGGCATGTGGGATCTAACTCCCTGACCAGGGATTGAACCCATGGCCACTGTGTTGCCAGTGCAGAGTGTTAGCCTTTGAAACACCAGGGAAGTCCCTGCTAAATTGCTCTTGACTTAGTCCTGATCCTCCTCTCCTCACTTCTCTAGTCCTGTTTCCATCACTTCCCCACTGGACCAGTTTGGGAGCCTCTTAACCAGTTTTTCCAGTCCCAGTGCCATCAAGAACTGAGATCATTCCACAACTGCTTCCAAATCTCCAAGGTCTTCCTATTTCTTATGAGTTAAATCTGAGCACCTACATGCAGCATTGAAGGCAGTAAAAACCTACTCCTTACGAAACTTTTCTTACAGAGTTTTCCACCCAAGTAAGCTGCCTTCTATCTGTGCAGAAATTCCTGTCAATGCCTGCTTAGCCTGGCTGCTCCCTGACCCCATGCATCAGCCAGAAGCCCTATTCTATCTCTTCATTACACAAAAGCATCCTATATAGCCTGCAAAATACAACCCAAGTATCCTCTCTCTCAAGAAACTACCCGACTTCTCCTCTGCCATCCCACAGTCTCTTGTACATTATCTTCATTTGGTATCTCTATTTGTGAAGAGGTGCAGGAAAGCTAAGAATATATTGGCAACAAGTGCATCATTTGTCAGGGGTCAGGAGTAAAATTGGGACTTCCCTGGTGGCTCAGACAGTAAAGCATCTGCCTACAAAGAAGGAGACCCGGGTTCGATCCCTGGGTGGGGAAGATCCCCTGGAGAAGGAAATGGCAACCCACTCCAGTACTCTTGCCTGGAAAATCCCATGGATGGAGGAGCCTGGTAGGCTACAGTCCATGGGGTCGCAAAGAGTTGGACACGACTGAGCAAATTCACCTTCTAGAAGTAGAATTGGACTTCCCAGGTAGCGCTAGTGGTAAAGAACCCGGCTGCCAATGCAGGAGACGTAAGAGATGCCGAGTCGATCCCTGGGTAGGGAAGATCCTCTGGAGGAGGGCATGGCCACCCACTCCAGTATTCTTGCCTGGAGAATCCCATGGACAGAGCAGACTGGCAGGCTACAGTCCATGGGGTCACAAAGAGTCAGACACGACTGTAGGGGCTTCCAGCAGCAGGAGTAGAATGGTGAACAAAACCAACAAGGCTTTTACCCCACAGTGTCATCAGTCTTTCAGGAAGGATAAAAATCAATCACATACACAAATGTAAAGTTTCAACTGTGACAGATACTTCAAAGGGAAGTTACAAGTATAATAGTCATTCTGTTCCAGTTACTCTGGCTGTGTTATAAACCATCTCCAGATTTAGAGGTTTACAATGATAAGAACATTTATTTTGTTCTCCAACCTGCAATTTGGGCAGGCTTGGAAGGGACAGCTCATCCCTGGCCCCTCTGTGTCAGCTGGGTGGTTGGAAGGCTGAGGCTAGAATCCTCTGAAGGTTTACTCACTCACATGTCTCTCAGTTGCTTCTGGCTGTAGGTTGAGGCCAGTGGCTGTTGCCAAAATGACCCACATGTGGCCTCCTCATGTAACCTGAGCTTCCTCACAGTATGGCAGCTAGGTTCCAAGCCCAATCACACAGAGAGGAACAACTGAGCCAGGTGGAAGCCTTATACCCTTTTCTGATCTACCATTGCAAGTTACAGAGAATCAAAAGCCCCTCCCAAATTCAAGTGGAGAGCCAGCAGACTCCAGAACCTGGGGAGTGGCCAGGTTCTGAAATAGCATGCATGCATGCCTATGTGCTCAGTCTTTGCAACCCCATGGACTGTAGCCCACCAGGCTCCTCTGTCCGTGGAATTCTCCGAGCAAGAATCCTGGAGTGAATTGTCATTTCCTTCTCCAAGGGATCTTCCCAACTCAGGAATAGAACCTGGATCTCCTGCATTGGCAGGGAGATTCTTTACCACTGAGCCACCTGGGAAGCTCCAGGAATAGAATGGGGAGATAGGAAATATTGCCATGACCATTTTTGGAAAATACCTTCTGACACCAGATAGACTTAACCCAGTCAGGGGGTAAGAAAGGCCTCCCAGAGGTAGTGATATTCTAGTTGTGTTCTGAATGCTATGTAGGTGTCCACTGTGAAAATCAGTCCTGAGTGTTCATTGGAAGAACTGATGTTGAAGCTGAAACTCCAATATTTTGGTCACCTGATGCGAAGAGCTGACTCATTTGAAAAGACCCTGATGTTGGGAAAGATTGAAGGCAGGAGGAGAAGGGGACGACAGAGGATGAGATGGTTAGATGGCATCACCGACTCATTGGAGATGAGTTTGAGTAAACTCCAGGAGTTGGTGATGGACAGAGGGGCCTGGCATGCTGCGGTTCATGGGGTCACAAAGAGTCGGACACGACTGAGTGACTGAACTGAACTGAACTGTGAAAATCAGAAGGAATGACTGTGCAAAGGCCCTGTGGTGGGAACAAGTGTGGCATATTTAAAGAACTTTAAAAAAAGCAACCAGTATTCTTGGATTTCAGAGGAATGGAAGGGAGAGACAGAGAGAGAGAGTAGGATAAGAGTAGACGGAACAGAGACAGAACAGAGAAGGCCACTCTTTCTTATGAGATGAATTAAGGCTTTTGGACTTAGCATTTAGCACTGGTAGAAACTGTGTATGGGTTCTACACAAGGAACTGTTTCAGCAGCTTGGAAGTTGGAAGCAAATGCTCTGACTATTCTGCAGGGAAGTGATTGGAGGGGAGCCAGGGAGGGTGCAGGGAGGCTGTTTCATTGTTTAGACAGGCAAAGGATGATGGTGGTTGAGACCAGAGTAGGAGAAGTGTAGAGGTGGAGAGAAGGT
This sequence comes from Cervus elaphus, assembly GCF_910594005.1. Lineage (NCBI taxonomy): Eukaryota > Metazoa > Chordata > Mammalia > Artiodactyla > Cervidae > Cervus > Cervus elaphus. The sequence goes on from NC_057823.1 coordinate 10,124,784, forward strand.
GGTGAAAGGGAGTGATATTTAGAAGGTAAAGCAAAGGGGACGTGGCACAGGGTGGATGTGGGGGTGAGGAGAAAGGAAGTTTGAGGGTTCATAACTCCTAGCCCACAAAGGTATTCTGCTCAGTTTCATTGCGTTTCTGTCTGAACAGAAGCTGAGGCCGACTGAACCGCATTCTGAGGCTACCAGTCCTATCCACAACAGCATCTCCTGGGGGCAGTCCCTCCCCTGAGAATCAATGGCACACGTTGGCTTCTGATAAGCCCCAGAGACCTTATACATTGCTCCCCCTCCCACAAGGATCACCTTAAGTTTTCTATTCTTTTAGTAGGTCTCTTAGAGTCAGAGGAAGCCCTCACTCAACTGGAGAACAGGCAACCACAACTCAATGCCACCTTGGCATGTGTGTGAGTTCTGAAGGATGCATGAATATATGCATGTGTGTGTGTGTGTGTGTGTGTGTGTGTGTGTCTGTGTGTGTGTTCAATATGTAGGCAGCAGTATATGTACATCTTTTCATTCTTATTTTTATAAAGCATACAAAGTTGCTAAGCTAATTTTTTTCTTTTTTTTTTTAATAATTTATTCTTTATTTATTTTTGGTTGCATTGGGTCTTTGTTGCTGCTTGTGGGCTTTCTTTAGCTGCAGTGAGCAGGGGTTCCTCTCTAGTCGCGGTGTGTGAGGTTTCCACTGCGGTGGTTTCTCTGGCTATGGGACACAGGCTCGTGGGCTCGTGGGCTTCAGTAGAACACAGGTTCTGTATTTGTGGTGCCAGGGCCTAACTGCTCAGTGGAATCTTCCCGGACCGGGGATCGAACCTGTGTCCCCTGAATTGGCAGGTGGATGCTTAACCGTTGTACCACCAGGGTACAACAGATTAAATTGAAAACCTTATAGATAAACAACAAGGACCTACTGTATAGCACTTACTGTATTTCCCTACAGGGAAATATATTCAATATATTATACGAACCTATAATGGAAAAGAATCTAAAAAAGAATATATATATATGTATATATACACATATATGTGTGAATCAATTTGCTGTATACTCCTGAAACTAGCGCAACATTTTAAATTCACTGTACATCAATATAAAAAGTTAAAATGGTTTTATATGAAAATAAAAAGTTTTTTAAAAATTAGAAAAAATGGAAAACCTTAGAGGTGACAGTTTGGGTAGACAGCTTAAATAAATTTGGAACACAAATTTCCTTATCATTTGTCTAATTTAATGACATTAAAGTAAGGTTCTTAGGTAGATCTTTTGTTGGACAGTATCTTGGCAAAATTAATATAAAAAATCCTGTATATTCTGAACTAGCTAAGTCTTCCCAGGTGGCAAACTCGCTAAAGCTGGGAATCGCAGTCTGCAGCAGAACTTTACAAGGCTGCCAGAGATTCCCGTGCCCTGGTGTACGCACCCTGCCTTGTCTTCCTTCCTGGAGTATAGGTGGTCCTGGGAACATCATGGATGTCACACCTACAGTATGTCTATGTCTACACAGCGAAGGTGAAGGGAATTCTCAGAGTGCTTAAGATTCCAAACGAAGTTGATTTTCAATTCATCAGAAAGCAGATTATGTAGTAGACCTGACCTAATCAAGGGTACCCTTTATTTTTTATTTTAAAAAAAATTTTAAAGATTTTAAAAAACATCTTAAAAGAGCATCTCTTTACCAGAAATTTTGACTGTCTTCATTCAATGGATGCTTGGGCTCATGTTTCCTGTTTATAACTGTATCACTCAAGGACTTGGTTTATCTCTTTGCTATAATATGAAAGACAGAATAGTATTTATTTTCTTGTTTTATTGAAATATACTTGATTTACAATGGCATGTTGGTTCCAAGTGTACAGTACAGTGTTTCAGATATATGTATTTGTGTACGTGTGTATAATTGCACACACACACACACATATATATAATTTTCAGATTCTTTTCCCTTATAGGTTATTACAAAATAATGAGCATAGTTCCTTTTTCTATACAGTGAGTCCTTGGTAATCTATTTTATATGTAGTGGTGTGTATATATTAATCCCATTGTCTTCATTTATCCCTCTCCTCCTTCCCCTTTGGTAACCATAAATTTGTTTTCTATGAAAATTTTAAAAAAAGCTATAACCGACCTAGACAACATATTAAAAAGCAGAGACATCACTTTGCTGACCAAGATCCGTTTAGTCAAAGCTATGATTTCTCCAGTAGCCATGTATGGATGTGAGAGTTGGACCATAAACAAAGCTGAGCACCAAAGAATTGATGCTTTTGAACTGTGGTGCTGAAGAAGACTCTTGAGAGTCCCCTGGACTGCAAGGAGAACAAACCAGTCCATCCTAAAAGAAATCAGTCCTGAATATTCATTGGAAGGACTGATGCTGAAGCTGAAGTTCCAATACTTTGGCCACCTGATGCAAAGAACTGACTCATTTGAAAAGACCCTGATGCTGGGAAAGATTGAAAGCAGGAGGCAAAGAGGATACAGAGGTTGAGATGGTAGAATGGCATCACCAACTCAATGGACATGAGTTTGAACAAGCTCCAGGACTTGGGGATGAACAGGGAAGCTTGGCGTGCTGCAGTCCATGGGGTTGCAAATAGTGGGACACAACTAAGAGACTGATCTGTGCTAAACTGTCCTGTGAACAATAAAGGTTTGAACTCCAAGGGTCTAATTATACATGATTTTTTTTCAATAAATTCATATTACTTAACCAAAACCAAAAAATTTTAAGGATTTTTTAAATCTTATTTTTTAAAATTATTTGGGAAAAAAAATTATTTGGGCCATTTTTAAAGTCTTGATTGAATTTTTTACAATATTGCTTCTATTGTTTTATGATGTGATTTTTTTGGCCACAAGGCACGTAGGATCTTAGTTTCCTGAATCCAGGGATCACCTCCCTGCAATGGAAAGAGAAGTCTTTTTTGTTGTTGTTTTTTTAATTAATTTATTTATTTTAATTGGAGGATAATTACTTTACAATATTGTGATGGCTTTTGCCATACATCAGTATGAATCAACCATAGGCACACATGTGTCCCCTCCACCTTGAACCTCCTCCCACCTCCCTCCCCACCCTATCTCTGCAGGTTATCACAGAGCCCGCCTTTGGGTGCCCTGTGTGACACATGAAACCCGCACTGGTTATCTATTTTACATGTGGTAATGTATATGTTTCAGTGCTATCCTCTCAAATCATCTCACCCTCTTCTCCCACTGAGTCCAAAAGTCTGTTCTTTACATCTGTGTCTTGGAAGGAGAAGTCTTAACCGCTGAACCACCAGGGAAGTCCCAGGGGCACTCTTTAAAAGAGTCTGGAAGTCAGTCTTGAAGCAGCAGAGACGTGTGATTCTGTTGGCCTTGAAGGAGGAACCAGTCCACGTCATGATCTGCCTATGGAAAGAGGCGGCCTCTGGGAGCCAAGAGCCACAGGCCTACAGCTTCAAGGAGCTCAGCTCGAAAGGAGCATGGATCAGGGCTCTGAGCCTGTCCATGAGATCCCAGCCCCAGCGGCAACTTGTAGGGCCCTGAACAGAGAACCCAGCCACATTATGCCTAGATTCCTGATCCACAGACACTGTGAGAGAATAAAAGGCTGTTCTTTTCAGCAGCGAAGTTTGTGGTGATTTGTTACTCAGTGATAGCTCACTAAATCACTAATTAGTGATAGCTCACTAATCCCTATGAAGTAGTCTTGTCAAAACCGTTTACCGTGTGATGATGAGGTGTCAATGTAGGTTCTTCAAGTGTGACAAATAGACTGCTTTGGTGGGGGATGTTGATAATGGAGGAAATGCCACATGTGTGGGTGGAAGGGGTATGTGAGAAATCTCTGTGCCTCCCACTCAATTTTGCTGTGAACCTAAACTGCTCTAAAAATAGTCTGTTTATGAAAATGTTTGCTCTAAATCTAATCGTTTAAGACCAGGGTTGCAGATTGTAAATATTTTATATATATATTATATATATATATATATATATATATATATATATATATATACATTTAAAATGTATATATATACATTTAAAAGTTATTTGTTTGGCTGTGCCAGGTCTTAGTTGTGGCGTGTGGGATCTTTGACCTTTGTTGCAGCATGCAAACTGTTTAGTTACTGCATGTGGGCTCTAGTTCCTTGACCAGGGATCAAACCCAGACCTTCTGCATTGGGAACATGGAGCCTTAGCCACTGGATCACCATGGAAGTCTCAATATTTTATATTTTAAACAAATAAAATAACTATATAATAAAAGTATTATAAATGTTATATACAATATAAATATATATGTTTATTGTATGCCCGTATAATACACACAGTATTAAAGTATACAGTATAAATAAGCACAAAGAGCCAGATTGTAAGTATTTTTCACCCTGGGTTCATACATTCTCTGTCACTATAGCATGAAAACAGCCATAGGTAATATGCGAATGAACAGGCATGGCTGTGTTTCAATAAAACTTTATTTACAAAAACAAACATGCAGACTGTGGCTTGCTAAGTCCTGCTCTACAATATCTATGAGACTAGAGACAAAGCAAACGAATGCAGTGCAGTGGGTGAACAAATCTTGATTGCATCCTAGTTTGAAGAAACAGCTATTTAGGAATGTTTTAGGACTAATTAGAAAAATTAGGAATGCCTATTGTTAGTTTTGGCAGGTGTGTGCAGTTATGTAGAAGAATGACCTTATTCCTTAAAGGTGCCTCCTTACATAAGCACTGAAGTGTCTTGATATCACCAGGGCCAGAATTAGGGTGAGGAGTCTGTGCAAGTACAGGATCAGAATCCAGTTTTTTTGAAAATGTTGGTATTTTGTTCAACATGCATTTTTATTCATTTTGATTTAAAAGTTATGGTGACCCAATGTCTGTTTTGATGGTCGAATATTTTTGGTGCCCTTTAACTTCGTGTCTGAGTGCTCCCTCCACTCTTCTCACCCTAGTCCCAGCATCACTTTGAATTGGTTTAGCAGGAGATTGGCAGCAATAGGGCAATTGGGGAATCTCAATAAATACATGTTCATTGTCTTCAATATTGCAACTTTGCTGTGGGTTTGAATGTTTTCACACAGAGTTAAGCAAATTTAAAAAAAAAACTCTAGACTTCTAAAGTTAAAAACTTTAAATTAACTAAACCCCACCCAGGGACTTCCCTGGAAGTCCAGTGGCTAAGATTTGGCACTCCTAATGAAGGGGACCCAGGCTCAATCCATGGTCAGGAAATTAGATCCCACATGCCACAACTAAGAGTTCTCATGCCATAACTAAAGATCCTGCATGTCACAAGTAAGACCTGACACAACCCAATAAATAAATATTTTAAAAATAAATTTAAAAAATAACCCCCCCTCAAACTCATAGATACAGAAAGCAGATTGGTGGCTGCCGGAGACAGGGGGTAGGGTTGGGTGAAATGGGTGAAGTTGGTCAAAAGGTACAACTCTAGGGGGCAGGAAATGGGGAATTAAGAGCTGTTTATGTGACCAGATGTTCTGATTTGCCAGTGACTGAAGGGTTATCATAACATGGGGCCTTGCTTGTAAATGGCATCAGTTCAGATCAGTCACTCAGTCATGTCCGACTCTCCAACCCCATGGACTGCAGCACGCCCAGCCTTCCTGTCCATTGCCAACTCCTGGAGTTTACTCAAACTCATGTCCATTGAGGCGGTGATGCCATCCAGCCACCTCATCCTCTGTCATCCGCTTCTCCTCCTGCCTTCAATCTTTCCCAGCATCAGGGTCTTTTCCAAGGAGTCAGTTCTTTGCATCAGGTGGCCAAAGTATTGGAGTTTCAGCTTCAGCATCAGTCCTTCCAATGAATATTCAAGACTGATTTCCTTTAGGATGGACTGGTTGGATTTCCTTGCAGTCCAAGGGACCCTCAAGAGTGTTCTCCATCACCACAGTTCAAAAGCATCAATTCTTTGGCACTCAGCTTTCTTTGTAGCTCAACTCTCACATCCAAACATGACTACTGGAAAGTCTTGTATACAGAGTCACCATGATCACCCTACTTTCTGATTTTTACCTTATAGCCTCTGTTCTATTTGATTTCCTTGCCATGATAATGTATTATTATTTGTGTAACCATGTAATAAGGAAGCTGACTTCTCACCAAAAATAACTTATGATAAATAAGTCCTGAAGGTGTCATGTACAATCTGGTGACTATAGTTAATAATACAGTGTTGTATATTTGCTGGATTCAGAATTGCCAGGAGGAATATCAATAACCTCAGATATGCAGATGATACCACACTTATGGCAGAAAGCGAAGAAGAACTAAAGAGCCTCTTGATGAAAGTGAAAGAAGAGAGTGAAAAAGTTGGCTTAAAGCTCAACATTCAGAAAACTAAGATCATGGCATCTGGTTCCATCACTTCATGGCAAATAGATGGGGAAACAGTGGAAACAGTGAGAGACTTTATTTTTTTGGGCTCCAAAATCACTGCAGATGGTGACTGCAGCCATGAAATTAAAAGACACTTGCTCCTTGGAAAAAAAGTTATGAGCAACCTAGACAGCATAGTAAAAAGCAGAGACGTTACTTTGCCAACAAAGGTCTGTCTAGTCAAAGCTATGGTTTTTCCAGTAGTCATGTATGGAAGTGAGAGTTGGACTGTAAAGAAAGCTAAGTGCCGAAGAATTGATGCTTTTCAACTGTAGTGTTGGAGAAGACTCTTGAGAGTCCCTTGGACTGCAAGGAGATCCAACCAGTCCATTCCTCAAGGAAATCAGTCCTGAATATTCATTGGAAGGACTGATGCTGAAACTGACACTCCAGTACTTTGGTCATCTGATGTGAAGAACTGACTCATTTGAAAAGACCCTGATGCTGGGAAAGATTGAAGGCAGGAGGAGAAGGGGGTGACAGAGGATGAGATGGTTGGATGGCATCACTGACTCAATGGACATGAGTAAACTCTGGGAGTTGTTGATGGACAGGGAATCCTGGCATGCTGCAGTCCATGGGGTTGCAGAGAATCAGACACAACTGAGTGACTGAACTGAACTGAACTGAGTTGTATATTTGAAAGTTGCTAGGACAATAGGTCTTAAAAGTTCTTACCAAGAAAAGAATGAAAAAATGTCATTTGCAGCAACATAGATGGACCTAGAGATTATCATACTAAGTGAAGTAAGCCAGACAGAATAAAAAGACAAATATATGATACTGCTTATATGGGAAACCTAAAAAAAAAATACCAATGAACTTATATACAAAACAGAAATTCGCCCACAGTTTGTGATTAACATATACGTACTACTATTAATATATATAAAATAGGTAACCAACAAGGACCTACTGTATAGCACAGGGAACTAAACTCATTATTTTATAATATTCTATAAGGGAAACAAATCTGAAAAAGAATACACACACACACATATATAATGGGTTGGCCAAAAGGTTCATTCAGATTTTCCCATAACATCCCAAACAAACCTTTTGGCCACCCCACTATATATAACTGAATCACTTTGCTGTACGCCTGAAATAAAAACACTATTGTAAGTCAACTATGTGTGTGTCTAGGTAGTCACTCAGTCGTGTCTGACTCTCTGCAATTCCATGGACTGTAGCCCACAAGGTTCCTCTGTCCTTGGCATTTTCCCAGGCAAGAATACTGGAATGGGTTGCCATTTCCTCCTCCGGGGATCTTCCCGACCCAGAGATCACACCTCCTGCATCTCCTGCATTGACGGGTGGATTCTTTACTACTGATCCACCTGGGAAGCCCAGTGTTGCCTATTAACTACACTTCTTGTGATCATTTCATAATATATACACATATCGAATCATTATGTTGTACACCTGAAACTAATACAATGTTATATGTCACGTTTCATTTTTAAAAGGACTCTCTGGAATTTAATATAAATTAATCCCTGCTGTAACTAGAGGATATATTCCAATTGTCCTGGGACAGCCAGCTTATTGTAGTTGTCCTGGAGTAATTGTTTGGATCACTCCCTTTCACTCTCAAAAAGTGTCTCAGTTTGGATAGTATGTTAATACAGTCCTCTTGGCACAATAACCATGCTATCACCCTGGCTCCACCATAGCTGGGGAACTTCAAGCAAGTCACTCCGCTACAAAGCACTGTACTTGTCAAACATTCATAGCAACCGAACACTTTCATAAATGAAAACTCTCTACAGAAATACCACGGTAAGCAACAATTCAAAGTAGCATTTTATTAGTAAAAAAAATTATTTCCTATGGTCAAAGTAGTGTTTACACATGAAGCAATTGATTCTCACTCAGGCTGTTGAGATGGACACTCATATTTTAAACCAGAAGTTGTAGCTAAATCTTATTTATGCATTGGATAAACCCCTGATTCACAGAGACATGGTGCAAAGAGTAGCTTTTTTTTTTTTCAAGGGCTCCCCTCCCCTCTAAGTTAAATGGAGATGGCAGGAAAATCCTATGTTAGTTATTTCCAACACCTTAAAAACTGCTACCCAATGTCTATTTTTAAATTGCAGTTATTAAACATTTTTAAATGGAATTTGATGCTAAGTAACATCTGCAGAACTGTCAAAGCCCTCCTTGGAGCACTAGTTTTAAAAATGGCTGAATGAGACCATTGGTCAGGTCACATCCAGCTCAAAAGTCTCTATTTCTAAGGCTGTTTTTTTTTTCAGTTTGGAATTCAGTTGGAGGTGGGGGAGGAGGAGAGGATGGAATAGCACCTTGAAGGTTTGGACTCTGCTATCCTTACAGCAAAAGCCCCAGAAGCAAGTAGGGGCTTTTAGAAGGCTGCAGGCAAAAAAAGAAAAAGCCATTTAAGTGGAGCAGAAAACAGTCAGACTTTTGAACTTGCACAAGGCCGAGATCGTCCAAAAGCATGGTAGGAAGATGTTGGCAGCTTTATCCATCTGCTTCCAAGAGCCTCCAGTTTTTAAGATAAAAAGCATCTCTAGCCTCAGAGTTTGAGAGTCAAGGAGTATAGATGGAAGAATGATAACAAGTTTACTGTTTTGACGCCAAGTTGGGTCACGATGAACTAGAGATCTGAGCCAGGTGTGCCTATAAGTGCAAATTTGAGCCAATTGCCAACTTCGTTAAAATGAGGACATTTCTCATAAAAATACAGGTTTCTGGCTTTCCTTCTGACAACAGGAAGCTCTGGCACCAGTGGGCTGCTCTCCCCAGGGTCATTCTGGGGTAGACTCAAGGTTCCCGTGTCTCATGCCAAGACAGAGCAATGCCCTCCATGTTTGCATTGTCACCATCATAATCTGCTGGTCACCCAGCGCACAGCAACCATCTTGATTACTTCTTGGTCCCTGTGGGCATTTGGATGTGCCACCCATGGAACTGATGGTTGTGCTTCTGGGTCTAAAATTAGAGTGAGGTGGTCCCAACAACAGTTGGGACAGGAAAGCTCTGGATTCTAATTTCTCAGAGTTCTCTCGCACCTCAGGCTCATGATCTTGAGCAAATCACAGCTAACTCTGCAAGGCTGTTTCCTTATCTGTAAAATGGAAGCAGAAACTCCTGCCCTCTCTGCAGTATGGGCTGTGATAAGGATCAGACCATAGCACCTGGTGCTTTATAAACTATAAGGGTCTATGGTCCACGTTTGTGGTTTGGTTGGTCTCATATCCATCCGTCCCCATCTTGACTAGCACCCCAGTTACCCTGGGGAGTAGCCTCTCCCCTTCTCAGTCTACAGAGTTGGGCGGTGTTGACTCCAGCCTCAGTCTGGATAGACGTGGGGTCAGGACCGCCAAGCAGAGTACTGCATTTTCCTCAAAGATAGCTTTGTGTTCTGGGATTGGTGTGTGGACTAATTGGGGCTAACAGATTTAGAACCAGGGCGCTTTGGTTCAAACTGTTGGAAAGAGACCTACTTTTCTGCTGAACTTGGCTGTCATGATGCTGATCTGGGGGCGGACCTGAGAATAGAGCTGAGGAGAGAAAACAACGGAAAGATGGTAGGAAACAAGATCTGAGTCACGTAACTGGAGGCTTCGAGTCCAGATATATATCAACACATACTTTCTTTTTGCTTCAGTTAGACTGAATGGGACTAGCTAAGTTGGCGCCACAGGGGGGTTTTACACCAGCAGGCAGACTTGTGAGCGTTTGTTTGATTTAGATTCATTTCCCTGGGCACTCTCTGATCTCAAGTCCTGGAGGGCTCCCGCAGCAGCTGCCAGCTCTTCTCTCTGCCTGGATTTGACCATCCACACTGCTTTCTTGAAGTTCTTGAGAGGGTCCTGTTGTGAGCTTCTTGATGAAGGGCACTGGAAACGCTCGCGGATGAGATAGCCATGTCTGGAGGGGGCGATGAAGCCATTGGAGGTTGGGATGATCCTGTTCACCACGGCGTGGACAAACTGGACAGCCAACAGTGTGCCTGTAAGGGGAAGTGGAGAGATGGGTACACATGGTAAAAATGCAGCCACAGAGATCCAATCTCACACATTTGAGAGTTAGCTGCATGGGGTCAAATTTCTTCTATCCCCCTTACTGGCTTAGGCATGACAGCAAAATTCTCAGTCCCTCTTGCTTCATCTACATATGGGTATGATAACTGAGCCTACCTGCTGAGGGGAATTCTGAAGATTTGAAGATGTTATGCATGTCAAGTGCTAAGTATCAGTTTCATCCCAGAGTGAATTCAGTCAATATTATTATTGGAGAAGAAGTGGGAAGAGAGGTTGTGAACGTGTGCAGGATGGGCTTTTAAGGCCACAGTCCACAGACCTTAGCTTCTGAGCCATCTGTGACATTGTGCCAGGCATCTTTATTACACTGTATTAGAATTCAAGGTATTCAATTGCAATGTATTAGACTATAACTATTCAATTATACAGATTCAACCACAGTTTTCAATTATAATGTATTTGACTACAATATATTCAACTCTATCTGCTATTCATTCAGCCACTTACTTGCTTTATGACCTTGAGAAAATTCCTTAATCACTCTGAACTTAAGCTTCTTCATTTGTCAAATGGGGATAGCGATAAATCCTACCCCTCCCTGACAGTGTCATAAGGGTTCCTTTCTCCATGGGAGAATGTGACAAAGGTACCCATGGGGAACAGGTAGACGAGTGTCAAACCACAGCCCACCCCATCTCTCAGAGCCTCAAATTTTATAAAAGGCAGGTGTGAACTGAGATAATGAAATGACTTGGTGACAGTATTCAGTACACAAGAAATGTTAACTTCTGTTAATATGTCCTTAGTGTGATGTTAAACAGAACGAGAAATGTGGAGTTTTCAAAGTGGTTGATCTTAAACAAGGTTCCCCAAACATTTACAGGGCCTGAGAAAAGAGAATGAATGAAGGTCAACATCCATAAGATACAATATGTAAACACTGTAAATCCAGCTAATAAACTATTATATTAAATGAAATATATCCTATCCTTCTGCATTGGTTGATACACCTTCAGAACACCTGGAAGGTCAGGTTTGGGTTGAGGACTCTCAGGCTCTCCAGTTCCATGTCCAAATATAACGGTGTGGGAGACCCCAGCTGTCTGTGACTGTCCCCTTCTCTTCCCACATCCAGCTCCATCCTACATCCCTAGGGGGCCTCAGATACATACACATGAATCCCCGCCCAGCTCACAAATCCAGACTCCATGCATACCATTCCACAATCACCCTCCCAGCCTGGGGGTGTGCACACTCAAGGCACAGCCCACTTTCAGAAGGATAGACCTGGGAAAGAGGCCCACAGAGGCCCTAAAGAGGGCTCCTGGGGCAGGTGGGGAGGCTGTTCTGGAGTTCCAGGTTCCCAGAGCATGGGTTTTAAAAGAAGAGGTATAGCTCCAGTTGGGCCTGTTCCCTGAGGCTGCAGATACCTACCCCCCAAGCAGATGGACCCAATGAGAGGAGGTCAGAGCAGAGCCCTCTAAAGGCAAGGATCCAGAACAGGGTCTTTTGTCTCCAGATCTAAGCTCAGTCCTACCCTCAAAGCAAAATGACTCACCATCCAGGACACTCCAGACAATTATGGAGCGATCTTTCAAGCCTGCATAGACATACTTGTCATCCTTGGAGAAGCAAGCACATTGGACTCCTATACAGTAAGAATTCTGTAGAAAAAGACAATGTGATCTTGATTTCAGAACTGAAAGACACCTAGGAGTCCAGCCCCAAGGCACTTGTATAAGAAGCCAGACTTGTAAACACCTCTTGGTTGATGCATGTGTGCTAAGTCGCTTCAGTCATCTCTGACTCTTTGGGACCCTATGGACTGGAGCCCACCAGGCTCCTCTGTCCATGAGATTCTCTAGGCAAGAATACCAGAGTGGGTTGCCATGCCCTCCTCCAGGGGATCTTCCTGAACCAGTGACTGAACCTGCATCTCTTATGTCTTCTGAATTGGCAGGCAGGTACTTTAACACTAGCACCACCTGGGAAGCTCCTTCTTGGGAGACGGAACAAGTTAAAACCTGGAGAGATGCACAGCATCAATATTCCTTGGCCCAAAATACATCTTCAAAGAGATTGGTTTGAGGGGATTAGTGACATCTTGCATTGGAGAACAGGAATTATAGGATTTAATTTCTTAAATGATCTTGGTTACACAAGTGTTAGCTCCGATTGTATTTAATTAAAAGCTATATGCTAAATGAAATTAGGAATCCTAGAACAGAAGAAGGGAACTCACTGAAAAACACATGATCCTGGACTTCCTTGGTGACACAGTGGGTGGGAATCCACCTGCCAATGCAGAGGACCCAGGCTCAACCCCTGGTCCGGGAAGATTCCACATGCCATGGAGCCCCTAAACCTGAGCGCCACAACTACTGATCCTGCATGCTGCAACTGCTGAAGCCCGTGTGCTTAGAGCCTGTGCTCTGCAACAAGAGAAACCACAGAAATGAGAAGCCTGGGCATCTAAAAGGAGAGTCACGCCATTCATTGCAACTAGAGAAAGCCCACACAAAGCAATGAAGACCCAAAAATAAGTTAAAAATTTAAAAAGATACAAATGAAAAAAACCCAACAACATGTGATCCCAATAAAGTTGATAGCTGATAATTTTGTTCCCATGTTACTTTCTTAGTTTTGACAAACATACTCTATGTAAGATGTAATATCAGGGGAAGCTGGGTGAGGAGCAGGTAAATGGGAACCTTCAAACTATCTTCACAACTTAATCTGTAAATCTAAAATTATTCCAAAATTAAGTTTATTTGTTTAAAAAGAAAAAGCTAGGTGTATTTAACTGCTGTGATGGTATTTCCCAACTCAACAAGGCAAAAGATTACTTATATCTCAGCCTTATAGCGACTTCATAAGAATAAGTCGGGGGGATGAAGCCACTTTGAGATAAAACTGCATATATTCTGTTCTCTAAGTTACAAGGTTGTCTCCCTTAGTTTATTAACAATGCTTATATCTTGCAACCTCAGGTACTATCTTTGTTCCCCATCTGAGAAAACTGGAATAATAGCACAACCTTATAAGATTGTTGTGAGGAATAAATTATAGAATGGTATTTTAATATGTATATTTGGACTGCAAGCAGATCAAACCAGTCAATCCTAAAGGAAATCAACCCTGAATATTCATTAGAAGGACTGATACTGAAGCTGAAGCTCCAATACTTTGGCCGCCTGATGTGAAGACCCAACTCATGGAAAAGACCCCAAAGCTGGGAAAGAGTGAAGCCAAAGGAGAAGGAGATGGCAGAGGATGAGATGGTTAGATAGCATCACCAACTCAGTGAACATGAATTTGAGTGAACTTTGGGAGATAGTGAAGGACAGAGGAGCCTGGCATGCTGCAGTTCATGGGGTCACAAAGAGTCGGCAGTAGAGACTGAACAATTTTGCATAATACATATGAATATGTAAATATATAATATAACTCAATCATATTGATACAACATTTATAATAACTTCTTAAGGGATGGATGTGAAAACTCTTAGACACTTTGTATGTAAAGGCATCACCAGTTTCCCTCCTCAGAGCCTTCACAGTTGCTGTTCCTTCTGCCTAAAATGCTCTTCCACCAGACTTACCTGACTTTCTTGATAGTAGCCCTTGCCACGCTGTATGTCTTTTTCTTGCCCTATTTTTCTTCAAAGGTCTTGTTGCACCCCAACCATCATGTATATGCTGCTTTGTTTTCATTTAACAAACATTAAATGGTCAGGAGCTCTCCTAGGGACAGGTACCACCTCAGTGAACAAAGCACATAAAAATCCTGCCCTCACGGAGCTCACAGTGTCTCCCCAACACTGCGGGGAGGTGGGACTCCAAGAGGTGGGACACTGTCTGCTATGGTCACAACGCCTTCCTCGGCACTAGAAACAGCCCTGGCTTGGGCCATACAGTCAAACCTTTGGGTGGAAGAAAGGCCGGACAGGATCAGGGTGAGAAGAGTGAGGCAGGACTGTGCCAGTGCAGGATCTGATCCTGTCTTTATTTTATTTTTACTTTTTGGCTGTGCCGTGTGACACGTGGGACCTTAGATCCCTGACCAGGTATCGAACCTGGGCCCCCTGCGTTGGAAGCTGGGGGTGTTAACCAGTGGACTGCTCACAAAGTTCCAATCCTGTCTTTATTTTAAATGTTGATATTTTGGGCTTTGCCGGTGGCTCATTGGTAAAGAATCCGCCTGCCAATGCAGGAGACACAGCTTTGATCCCTGGTCCGGGAAGATCCCGCATGCCGTGGAGCAGCTAAGCTTTTGTACCGCAACTATTGAGCCTGTGCTCTAGAGCCCAGGAGCCACAACTACAGAAGCCTGCGTTCCCTCGAGCCCATGCTTTGCAACAAGAGAAGCCACCACAATGAGAAGCCTGGGCACCTCAGCTAGAGAGTAGCCCATACTCGCTGCAACCAGAGAAAAGCCCGTGCAGCAGTGAAGACCCAGCACAGCCAAACATAAATACATATATAAAATATTTGAAAATAAGTAAATGTTGATATTTTATTTTGTGTGTATTTTTTGCATTTACTTTGATTTTTTTAAACATTGAACTAAACCATTATTTCTCTGGATGGCCAAGTTTTTTGGCATCCCCTAAGACTCTCCCCTGGAGGTGAGGACCTCTCTCACTTGACTCATATTAGTCATGACCCCGGTTGGCCGCATATGGTGTACCCTTAATACATGATGCCCAGCATCTGTTTCCTAATGCCAGGACGTGCACGTGCTGTGGCAGGCTACCCACCGTGTAGCTCATCTGGAATTTCCACTTGCACACCTGCAGGTCCCAAAGACACAACAGCGCCTCCTCGGACCCGCTGACTGCCAGCTGCTCTTTGTGGCTGACCTCCACGCAGGTGACTCGGCTCCCATGGGCCTCCAGAGGGAACACCTTGGAACTCACACACTCATAAAGGAAGAGGTCGCCGTTGATCATGCCGTAGATGACGCGATAGTCAGCCAGAACGGCCACACTGGCTATGGTGGCAGGCAGTTGGGTATAGAAGGTGTATACTGGCCCATCGATGACCGGACAGGGGTCCCCCGGGCTGATGTCCAGCACCAGGACGGTGCTGTCATAGGCAATGGCCAGGTGGCCCTCGTCCTTACTGAGAGCCATGCAGTTGACGGCTTTCCGGGCTTCTGGAGGAGGGATACACATCACGTCTTGTCTGGAATTCAGGGGGAACACCAGGACAACCCCTGAAACGAGGCCAGTGAAAAGGAGATTGGCCTGCTCGGCGACCTCCAGACACCTGACCTCGTTGGAGGTGTCCAGAGCATCTTGCTCCTCACCTGTCATAGAGAGAAGACCGCATCAAGAATGGATCACAGGGACACTGGTTCCCCTCTTTAAACGATTTTAAAAAATGCTTTTGTTACCCTTCAACTTGGCTATTGCCAGTCTCCCTGCTTTCACTCCCGCTCACCAATCATCCAAGCTTTAAAATATGAAAATCACATCTCACTGCCCTGACTCAGACCCTCTGAAGATTTCTCAGAACCAATATACATGCCTCTCTCTGGTCTTTAGAACCTCTCATCCCAAATGTTTCCTTTTGCCACCCTCTGTAAAAGGGTAGGAGAGTAAATATTTTTGCCCCATATGCTCTCTGCTGTCAACACTTAACTCTGCTGACACAGCCTTAGGCGGCCACAAACAATGTGGAAACAAATGTGTGTCTGGATTTGGCCCCTGGGCTGTGGTTTACTGACTCCTATCTCCTTGCCCACCACCTTACTCTGTTTCTTCACATCCTGCTCTCCCCAACGACAAGCAGGCAAGCACCTCAAAATCTGCAACTTCATCTGTCTTGCTCACTGTTAACTTCCAGAGTTTGGCTCCAAGACTAGCACTAAACCAATGTCCGTCCAATCCAGACATGAACTTGAGAGTGAATCTCTTTTCTCACTTTATGATTAGCCAGGCAGAAGATTGAAGTCAGGAGGAAAAAAGGACAACAGAGGATGAGAAGGTTGGATGGCATCACCGATTCAGTGGACGTGACTTGGTGACTGAACAACAACAGGAATTTCTATGCCTCCACCCACCCAGTGGGGATTGAGCAGGCATTACTGCTGCCATGCCCAGATCCCCTTTACCAGTCAGTTCTCCCAGGTCCAAAACCTCATGGCTGTTGAGTGAAGGAAGCACCTCATTTAGAAATGCCTGGGGGATGAGCCCACCACCTAGGATGGCCAGTGACTGCCTGCTACGGGAGTAAAAAGGCTGGTCCCTTTGCTTCAAGATGGGACAGCTGTGAAGTGCAATTCATGTCCCCGGGCTCCTTGTGGAGTCAGGCTGAGACCAGCCCCATGTTCAGTGCTGCTCCCACCCAGCCTGCTTCCTTAATCTCTCCTCCTGGGAGTTCCCCTCTATATACCACTTGTGCAAATGTCCCCATCAGGAACCCTGCCTCCAGGGAAGCCTCAACTAAAACAGGAATTGACAATCAAATAATCAATGACCACAAGCTAGAAATTTATAAAATCAAGTCCTGTCTTCTATCAGCCACTTTTAACCCAACTGGAGTGGGGTGTCACACACTGAATGTTTGGGTCCTACCCCCAAATATGTGTTAAGTCCTAACCCCCTAATGTGATGGTGTTAGGAGGTGGGACCTTTGGAAGGTGATTAGATCAAGAGGGTGGGGTCCCCATTAATGGAATTAGTGCCCTTGTAAAAAGAGACTCTAGAGCTTGCTTCTTTCTCTGCTCTCTGCCATCGGAGGGCACAGTGAGAAGGTGGCCATCTGCAAACCGATCAGTGGGCTCTCGACAGACATTGATCTGCCAGTGCCTTGATCTCAGGCTTTCTAGCCTCCAGATCCATGAGAAATGAGTGTCTGTTCTTTAAGCTTCTCCTTTTCCTGTCTATGGTGCTTTGTTATGACAACCCAAAGAGACCAAGACGGGGGCTTCAGTTCTTACCCACGCAAATGGCTGTGCTTAAATCTTACAAACCTTCTGCCAAGGCCCAAATGCTGACTTTGTTTTTGTCCCCGGTTTTAGGGAAGTATACGTAGCTGCCATTGTGTGACACCGCCGTGAGGCCGGTGCGGTCCAGGAACGGGTTACAGGCCCTCGGCTTCTGAGCGCAGGTGAGGTCCCAGACTTTAAAAGATGACGACTGACGGGAAGCAGATGCCACCAGGGCCCCAGCCCGGGCCAGCAGGCTCACGGGGGCCCCGACACCGTCCAAGACGTCCAGCAGAGTCCCCTGCGCTGACAGACTCCACACCTGCGGATGGAAGTGGAGGGGCAGGGCTGACTTCTTCCTTATGCTGCTGTAGTTTAGGAATATTCTGAAGCTCGCTTCTCTGCCTTAGATAAACTTTCAGGCTGGAGTTCAAGGGCCCTCACATTTCCTCACCCCCTCAAACTTCCCTCCATCTCATCAATCAGCTACCATGGCGGTTCTCAAAATGTGTCCTGGGGAACCCCTGGAAGTTACCCTCCAGGTGGTTCTGCAAAAGGGGAGTTTCAGGGAGATCTACAGAAACACAATTATTTTTGCAGTAATTTAAGAGGTCATTTGTCTTTTTACACATTCGTCCTCTCATAAATGAGCAGTAGAGTCTTCGAGAGACCATGGAATATGTTATCACAACAGATGGGAGAATTTAGAATCAAATATGAGAATCTGATTGTCTTCTATGAAGCCAGACAAGAAAGAGATTTGCCAAAATATGAAATGATAACACTTTTCATGATTTTTTGGTGTGTGTTTCAGAAAATAACAACTGTTTTCACAAAAGCCTGTTATTATATTCATATGTCATGTTGAGGACTTAATGGAGAAGTATTTTTAGATTTTGGCATTTAAAATTTTAACATGGCAAGTATCAATAGATACTAAATGCAATACAGGATCTGAAAAGTGACATTTGTGGAAAAACTGGTGAAATAGGATCAAGGTCTGTAGATGAGTTTTGTCCCAAATGATATTGTCCCAATGTTAATATCTTGGTTTTGATAATGAGATCAATGTGATATAAGATGTTAACCCTGAGGATAGCTGATGAAGAGTTGATACGTATGGTTTTATGTTTTAAGGAAGAGTTGCAAAGAGACCCAGAGAGTACTCATATATATATATGTGTGTGTGTGTAATCATTTGTATATGTACATACATATACATATATGTACATATATATGTGCGTATATATAAATATGTCCAATCCTGCTCCTCTGAAAGTCATACATATATATATGGGGCTTCCCTGGTGGCTCAGGTGGTAAAAAATCTGCCTGAAATGTGGGAGATCCGGGTTCAATCCTTGGGTCAGGAAGATCTCCTGGAGAAGGGAATGGCAATCCACTGCAGTATTCTTGCCTGGAGAATCCCATGGACAGAGGAGCCTGGTGGGCCACAGTCCATGGGGTCACACAGAGTTGGATGACTGAGTTCCTAACACACACACACACATACATATGAGTACTATCTGGGCTTTCTTCACAACTCTTCTGTAAAACCTAAAACTATTTCAAAATAGATCATTTGTTAAAAATATATGAATCATGTTGATATAGTCCACATACATGAAAGCCCCTTGAAGGTTCTCAATAACTTTAAAAATCTAAAGAGGTCCTAAGACCAGAATGTTACTGTTATTGTATTACATGCTCCTCTCCCCAGCTTGGAGAACTTTGAGCTTAATAGGAATCTTTTCCCCATCTCCCCAGCCCTGCTCCTCTGAAAGTCAAAACCTTCCCAGTATTTTAGGTTTAGCGGGAATGTTCTCTCTTTTGTTGAAATGTTTTAATAACTCCCCCTAGGTCTGTCTCTGAGTCCCAGAAGACCACCTCCCCAAGTCTGTCCAATGACCTGCCCTGTTTTTCCTGCACTAGTTTTTGTGGGTTTCTGTATTTTGAAGCCAAATGATCCCTAAAGAACCATACTTTGGGACTTCCCTCGTAGTCTGGTGGCTAAGACTCCTTGCTCTCAGTTCAGGGACCTGGAGATCCCATGTGCCACAACTAAGAATTTGCATGTCAAAACTACAAGATTCCACATACTGCAACTAAGTCCTGGAACAGCCAAATAAATAAATATTTTTGTTTAGAAAAAGAATCATACTTTCTTTTCCAGAGGTGAAGGTGAGGATGATGGGCCATGCATCTCCCCCTCACCTGAATGAGCGCATCCCGGGACCCGGTGACAATCAGATTGTTTTCAGGACCAAAAATGGCTGTCTCTACCACATCTTCATGTTCAAGGTCAGTGGCCATGAATCGATGAAACCCTTGTGCATCTTCCAAAAATATCCTCACGGAACTTCCAAAACCTAAAACAGCAGAGACCAAGATTATACCTTTCAATCCTTGAGGAGTTTGAAAGTAATTGAATTCAATCAATTAAGATTTTTTTTGAGCACCTACTATATGCAGGTGGAAAGAATACAGTAGTGAAAAAGATAGACTAGGCCTCATCCTCATAGAGCCTACAGTTGGGGAAGGGTGAGCACAACAGTGATCAATAACCTCATTGAAAACCGTGAAGTTATTTATTATCACAAGGCTATGAGTTTTCAGAGAGCTGGTTCTGCCTGTTTGGGTTGCTCGTGGTCTCCCAGAAAAAAGCTGGGCACATGGTAAATACATTTTGAAGATGGAAGGAGGGGTGGAAGGGCAGGAGGAAGGAAGGAAAAGAAAATGTGTTAAGGGCAATGAAGTCAGGGGCTGGATGCCATGAGAAAAACAGGACTCAGAGACACACATAGCACAGAAGGCAACATGAAGATGGAGGCAGAGACTGGAGAGATGTGGCCATAAGCCAAGGAATCCTGGCAGAAGCTGGAAGAGGCAAAAAACAAACAAGTGAAGAAAAAACAACAGCTTTAAAAAAAAAGGATACTTCTCAGAAGACTTTGGAGGTTGCCAGTCCTACCAATGCCTTGATTTTGGACTTCCTGACACTAGAACCGTGAATGAAGATATTCTGTTGTTTTAACCACCAATGCTTGTGCGGTAATTTGTTGTAGGACATTTGCATTGCTTTTAGAGAGATGAAGAGGTGGCGGGCACTGGAAGAGGGGGGAATAGTATGAGACACCCAGAAGGAAGGCGAGGCCTGCTGTGTTTGAGAGAAGCATGGAAGCCAGTGTGGCTGGAGCAGAAGGAAGAGGAGGTGAAGGAGAGGAAGGAGGGGGCAGGTTTAGCAAAACAGCAACAGGAACCTCCTTGGTGGTCCAGTGGTTAAGAATCTGCCTTTCAGTACTGATGAACCTATTTGCAGGGCAGCAGTGGAGATGCAGACATAGAGAACAGATTTACAGACACGAGGTTGCGGGATGGGGGCGATGGGAGAGAGGAGAGGAGAGCAGGGACACATATACACTATCGTATGTAAAATAAATAGCCAGTGGGATAGCTGGGTGGCTTGGGAACTCAAACCGAGGCTCTGTGACAATCTGGAGGGGTAGACCCCCGTTAAAGTCATGCTGATTTCATGTTGGGTTTGGGGGTCTATTGCATTAAATAAGACATATTAATAACACAAATGCCACTATTTCTCTTTACCTTTTAAAATGGGGTCACAAGAACATTCACAATACAAATATGGTTCACATTTGTAGTTTTCATTACTGGACAGCGCTGGTCTAAAGGGTCTTGGCCCCTGGAAATGGCTTTGTAAAAATCAGACTGAAGGATTTCCCTGGTGGTCCAGTGGCTAAGACTCCATGCTCCCTAAGCAGGGGCCTGGGTTCTATCCCTGGTCAGGGGACTAGATCCCACACGATGCAACTAACAGTTCACAGGCTGCAACTAACGATCCCACATGCGACAATGATCAAAGGTGCCGCCTGTCACAACTAAGACCCAGTGCAGCCAAATAAATAAACTGATTAATCTTTAAAAATTGGACTGGGACTTTCCTGATTGTCCAGTGGTTGGGAATCCACGTTGCAATGCAGGGGACGAGGGTTCAATCCCTCGTCGGGAAACTAAGATCCCACATGACGCAGAGCAACTAAGCCCATGTGCCACAGCTAGAGAGTCCATGACAGTAATAAAAGACCTCACATGATGGAAGGAAGATCCCACATGC
Organism: Cervus elaphus; assembly: GCF_910594005.1. Lineage (NCBI taxonomy): Eukaryota > Metazoa > Chordata > Mammalia > Artiodactyla > Cervidae > Cervus > Cervus elaphus. Next base: position 10,146,264 of record NC_057823.1, read on the forward strand.
CGCAACTAAGACCTGATACAGCCAAATAAAAAAATAGAAATGAACATTAAAAAAAAATTAGACTGATCTAAGGTGGCTCAGACGGTAAAGAATCTGCCTGCAATGTGGGAGACCCGGGTTCGATCCGGGTTGGTAAGATCCCCTGGAGAAGGGAAGGGCTACCCACTCCAGTATTCTTGCTGGGGCATTCCACGGACAGAGGAGCCTGGCGGGCTACAGTTCCTGGGTTGCAAAGAGTCAGACAGACTGAGCGAATACACTTTCACTTTCAAAGACAGTGAAAGTGATCTGTATGACGCAACAATGATGGATACACATCATTACCCATTTGTCCAAACCCACAGAATATACAACACCAAGAGTGAAGCATAATGTGAGCCGTGGACTTTGCATGAGGATGTCAGTGTCGTTTCATCAGTTGCAACAAACGCGCCGCTCCGGTGGGTGATGTTGAAAATGGGGGAGGCTATGTGTGAGTGGGAGCAAGCAGGTACCTGGACCTCTCTGTGCCTTTTGCTTAGTTTGGCTGTGAACCTAAAACTACTCTAAAATTTTTTTCTTTAAAAATAAAATCAGGATATGGAGCACCTGTTTCTCACCTCTACCAGAAAGCTTGGGAATCCAAGCTTGCTTCAGACTAAGTCATATGTTCCTATAACCCCTGATTCTTATCTGAACATGGCACCAACCAATCTTTCTTGTGGCTACCTAATCACTTATATTTCCTGCTAGCCTGGAAGCTCCTAAAATCAGGGGTTGTGTGGGCTGAGTGTACTCTATCCTCTCACCCCATGCCTCTCTATCCCTGTAGCTCTCAGGCAGGAATAACCACTCTCACTTCAGAGATAAGGGAACAGAATTCCAGAAAGTTTCAGAGATTTGTCCAGAACAGGGGTTGACAAACTACAGCCCATGGGCAAAGATTGGCTGGTCATCTATTTTTATATGTGAGCTAGTAGCTTTTAAGTTTTTTCCATCCTTGAAAAAACTAAAATAAGATTACTATTTCATAACACATGACAATGGTATAAAATTCAAATTCCAGCATTTTTGAAAGTATTTTTTCTTAACTCTTTGGCCACACTGCATAGCATATGGGATCTTAATTCCCTGATGAGGGATTGAACCCCTGCCCTCTATATTAGAAGTGTGGAGTCTTAACCACTGGGCCTCCAGGGAAGTCTCTCAGCATCCATGCAAATTTTATTGGCACACAGCCATACTCACTTGAAACATCATCCATGGTGGCTTTTGCATTACCAGGACAGGGTTGGATAATTATGACAGCTATGAGGCCCTGTGCAGAAAGAATTTGCCAACCCGCTTCCCCGTTTCCCCAGTCCCCTCTCCACTTCCAACCAAATCTGGAGTTGCCGCCTCATGACTCCAAATGAGAGCTAGACGCTACCTGCAGCAAGAAGAGACTCATCTTCAGAGACCACCAAGAAACCCACAGCTTCCGGAAGCTTTTCCAGCAGGCTGTCTCCTTCGGAGGAAACCTGTGCAGAATCAAGGATGCCCATCAGGCATTTCCACCAGGTTAAGGGTTTAGGGTCAAGGGCTTGTGTGTGATGCAAGGCTCCGCCACTCACCAGCTCTGTGATCCTAAGGAAATTCCTTTGGCCCCAGGCTGCCTCAGTTTCCTCATCTGGTAAGTGGGCGATGACGCCAGGACTGCCTCACGGGGCTATCGTGGGGTAAGACGTGCATGGGATGGAGCCTTCTGTCTCTATTCAACCCTCCCAAAGTGGGAGTGTTATTACTACTGTTGATGTTATTGTTGTAACCAACTCCGGGACCCGGCGACTATCACAGCACTCTAGTTTTCTGCCCCCAAAGGAGCTCAGAAATCATAAATAAGATCGAAAGACAGATTGTAGCTGAAAGAGGGCAGTACCGTGCTCCCCATTCCCGAGTTGCAGAGATGAAATTTTGTTCAGCTCTTAAAGGAAGGTTTGGGTTTATTTTTGGTTGTTTTTGCCTGAAGCAGGGGCAGGAGGAAGTTAATTTCTGCAATGGTTGTTGATGAAATACAATTTTTATTTTAAGGCAGGACAAGAAAAAATTAAACATAAAATTCTCTCTCTGTGTGTTAGTTTGGGCCTTCTCCCTCCTTAAGGGGCAGTGTGTGTCTGCCTGACAGAGTAGCCAGCTCTCCTCCAAGATGGGAGTGCCTACTCAGCCACAAAGATCCATTTTTCTTTCTTCTTTTTCTTTTTACAATTTGTGCTTTAATTTTGAGGGAAATGGAGACAGTAGGATGAGTAATTCTTTTCCATAGATGTTTCACTGTGAAAGAGAGTCTTTTGAAGGTTCTCGTTGGTTATCTATCATATATAATGATGTATATATGTCAATCCCAACCTCTCAATCAGCGTTATATTAGTTTCTACGAACACACAGTGCAGCAAAGTGAATCAGCCATACGTGTACATAGAGGGCTTCCCCGTGGCTCAGCGGTAAAGAATCTACCTGCAATGAAGGAGCCGCAGGAGACACAGGTTCGATCCCTGGGCTGGGAAGATCCCTTGCAGGAGGGCATGGCAACCCACTCCAGTACTCATGAAAGGAGAATCCCATGGACAGAGGAGCCTGGAGGGCTACAGTCCAAAGAGTTGCACAGAGTCAGACACGACTAAAGCAACTTAGCACACATGCACACATGTATCCACTCTTTTTTAGATGTCCTTCCCATTTCGGTCACCACAGAACATTGAGCAGAGCTCCCTGTGTTATACAGTGGGCCCCTGCCAGTTATTTATTTTATACATGTATGAGTGTTCAGTTGCTTAGTCATGTCCAACTTTTTGTAACCCCATGGACTGTGGCCCTCCAGGCTCCTCTGTCCGTGGGATTTCCCAGGCAAGAATACTGGAGTGGGGTGCCATTTCCTTCTCTAGGGGATCTTCCCAACCCAGGGATCAAACCCACATCTCCTGCGTCTCCTACATTGGCAGACGGGTTCTTTACTGCTAGCATCACCTGGGAAGCCCCTCTAAAAGGAGAGTAGAACCTAAATAATATTTAACCTTAGAAAGAAGATGCTTCCTTTGAGCCTCTAGTGCAGGGGTCTGGATCAATTTAATCTGTACTTCGAGTGGACTTGACTGCTTCTTTAGTTTAAGTTGATTTTACCACTGTCTTCAAATGTTTTGAAAGTAGGATCAAGACTTTCTCCCCAGCAGGGCTAGGATCTGAACATTAGTGAGATTCTAGAGACCCCTAGTTCTTACAACCCAGTCACCATCCTTCTAAAGAGCAGAATTGATCTCTCTTCAGCCTGACCACCAGCTTTTTGGGGGTGCTGGGGATTATTGTCCAGTCATGCCAACAGTTTTCTGCCCCGATATACATGTTTCTAGGGATCCAGTTTGAGTTCTGCCAGAAAAAGACACTGAGAGTAGTATTTGAGTGTGACTAGTTTATTTGGGGGTTGATCCTAGCAAACACTGGTATAGCGTGGAGAATTGAGACAAGGAGTCACAGCCAATCAGTGTGGCTCAACAAGCAGGTACCAATGTGGGCAAATGTACGTGAGTCGTGCTGGGGATGCTCTGAGAGAGAGAGCAGAGTTTGCATCAGAGTTGCCCCCACTTAGGGATCAAGAGCTGGGTGGGTTTCTACCCCCCACCTCTCTTTCAGATTGGGTAGAGGCTGCTCCCAGGAGCGTCAACGCAGAGACCAAGTGTGCGGGTGTGGGGAGAGAGGGACTGGGAAAAAAAATAGACTCAACTAGCTGCAGGGTCCCTGATGTGCAACTGTAATATAAGTGCCTGACATCAAGCTTTTTGACTGCTGAGGCATCCATTTCCAAAGACATCCATTTTGAATAAACAAATTGGCAGCTGCTAGCAAAACCACTAGATAAGGAACCAGGCTGCCCACCCATGAAGGTGCCTCTTTCAGAAAACTCTGGGAACCAAGATAAGTGACCACTTGGATGACACTGCCTTCCCCTTCCTACATCCTAACTCCTCCCCATATGTTTTAAATTTTTCAACAAAGATTTGATCCACAAAAGGCTTGGCACCCCACCCTCAAAATTGTGTGGCCCTCAGGCATGCTATCTACCTTCCTCGAAGTTCTCTGATGGTTTTTAGCTGAAGTGCATCCCATGATGATTAAAAAAAAGAACCACAAGAGCCGACCCAGTCATAAATAGGGGCTCCATGGGAGAAACACATTAGAGTCCCCAATGAGTGATGTGTGCCCAGGCGAGCACCACAGGCATTCCTAACCGAGGGCATTACCATCAGTAGCTTGGGGACCGACAGAATAGCCTTCTGAATTGAGGGGACTGGAATAGGGCATCACAGATGAGTTACACAGGGAGAAATCTGAACTTAACTAACATCGTATTTTCAGTTTACTCCAGTGTTATCCTACTGCCCCCACCCTACCCCGGCCAATTGGAAGCCTGAAGAGGTGCCCACCTGTTCATCCCTTTTAGTGCCCTGGATGTAGTTTCCATGTTTGCCCCCATTTTACAGATGAGGAAACTGAAGCTCAAAGAAGGGCTGAGTAGCCCAAGCGTACAACTCGGTAAAGGTATAACTGGGATTTTCCTTTTTTTTCCGGTTTGTCTTTGTTTGTTTGCTTATTGAAGAATAGTGGATTTACAACATTGTGTCAATTTCTGGTATATGACAAAGTGATTGAATATATATATTCTTTTCCGTTATAGTTTATTACAGGTTATTGAATATAGTTCCCTATGCTATAGAGGAAGGCCTTGTTGTTTATCTATTTTATATATAGTAGCTTGTATCTGTTAATTTCAAACTCTTAATTTATCCCTACCCCCCATCCTCTTTCCCCTTTTGGTGACCAAAAGTTCATTATCTATCTGTGAGTTTCTTTCTGTTTTTTAAATAAATTCATTTGTATCATATTTTAGATTCCACATATAAGTGATATCGTATGGTATTTGTCTTTCTCTTTTTGGCTCACTTCACTTAGTGAGATACTCTCTAGGTCCATCCATGTGGCTGCAAATGGCATTATTCCATTCTTTTTGTATGGCTGAATAGTATTTCATTGTGTATATGTACCACATCTTCTTTATCCATTCATCTGTCTGAAGGACATTTAGGTTGCTTCCATGTCTTGACTATTGTAAATAGTGCTGCAATGAATATTGGGGTTCATGTATCTTTTTGAATTGGAGTTTTCTCTGGATTTACGCCCAGGAATGGGATTGCTGGATCATATGGCAACTCTAGTTTTAGTTTTTTGAGGAACCTCCGTACTGTTTTCCATAGTGGCTGCACCAATTTACATTCAGGACTGGGATTTTTAAACCCAGTGGGTCTGACCCTAGAGTTCATGCTCCTTGCTAGGCTGCAGGATATTAATGAAAACAATCAGCGACTGAAAGAGTGATGGGAAGCAATCAAGAGACCTGATAAAAGGACTGAGATTATCTTCAGGATCACATTTGGTGCCTTGATTGCTCAGGGAGGCTATGAGGCATGAGGTCCAGAAATCTGGACCTTAAAACCTTTTATTTTGCATTGGAGTATAGCTAATATACTATACTGATGCTGAAGTTGAAGCTTCAGTATTTTGGTCACCTGATACGAACAGCTGACCCATTGGAAAAGTCCCTGGTGCTGGAAAAGATTGAGCAGAGAAGAAGAAGGCATCAGGGGATGAGATGGCGGTACAGCATCACCAATGCAATGGACATGAACTTGGCAAACTTCGGGAGATGGTAAGGCACAGGGAAGCCTGGTGTGCTGCAGTCAGTGGGGTAGCAAAGAGTCAGATACAACTGGTCAACTGAACAACAACAACACAGCCAATTAACAATGCTGTGATAGTTTCAGGCGGACAGCAAAGGGACTCAGCCACCCGTATACATGTACCCGTTCTCCCCGAAACTTCCCTCCCAACCAGCTGCTGTACATTGAGCAGAGTTCCCGGTGCTGTAAAGTAGGTCCTTGTTGGTTAAGGGATGATTCTTTAGTGGCCATATTTCTCCCTTCCTGAAACTCTCACCTCCTCAATAGGACACGCAAAACCCTCTGTGATCTATTTCCACTCCACTTCTCTTTTCTCTGTAACACCAAGCGTGTTCCTACCGCCTCACCACGCAACCCCCTATTCCCTCCATCCTTGCTTATTCATCTTAGTAATCCTTTCTACTTCTGAGGCTGCCTCCCTGGAGAGGAACCTTCCAAGACTGCCTCTATCAGAAGCATTTGTCCCTTCACCCAAGCAAGAACATGCTATTTCTACCTCTAGTGAAAACAGACTCTGTTCCTCTTAGTATGACTGTAAGTCGTTGGAGAGCCTGGCTCCCTCCCTAGACTGAGTTCCTCCCCAGACTGAGGGTGTGGTTAGACTCTTAGCTCTATAGCCCCCTAGTGCATGACGTGGTGCCCTTGTCCATCCACCTGCAACTCTGATATAACTCAATCTTGGTGCCCCATCCATATCCCCTCAATGTACTCCTCTGTTCCTGAAGGGTGCTCACTGCACTCCTGAAACTCTGCGCTGGGAGGTTGTTCTTTCTGACCTCACTCCCTCATACACTTGGCCCCTGTGTTAATGCTCCTGGGAGCAGCCCTCACCTAATCATTGATGGAGCTGGTAGATAGAAACCCAAGTCCTATCCCCTCATCAGGGACACTTCTGATAAATGTTCTATATTTTCTCCCAGAGCATCTGCAGAAAGACTGAGCATCAACAGTTGCACATTGGCCAGCCCCCAGGAGACACCAAGAGATGTTTCCTGGACTCTGCTGAATTGCAAACCCCTAGAATGAAGAAGCCAAGTGTCATTCATTAAAAGATCAAAGGTGATGAAATAATGCCATCTGCAGCACATGGATGGACCTATATGACATCCCTTATATGTGGAATCTAAAAAGAAATGATACAAATGAACTTATTTACAAAACAGAAACGGACTCACAGATTTAGAAAAGGAATTTATGATTGTGGGGAGGATGTAGGGAAGTGATAGTTAGGGAATTTGAGACTGACATGTACCTACTGCTATATTTAAATGGATAACCAACAAGGACCTATGGTATAGCCCAGGGAGCTCTGCTCAATGTTATGTGGCAGCCTGGATGGGAGGGGATTTGGAGGAGAATGGATACACATATATGTATGACTGAATCCCTTTGCTGTCCGCCTGAAACTGTCACAGAATTGTTAATCAGGTATACTCTTAATATGAAATAAAAGGTTAAAAAAAAAAGACCAAAAGTGAGATGGTTTCTCCCAACTTCTAGGTCATCTTAACACTTTGGAGCTGAATTAATGTTGACTCAGTCAACATTAGTTGCTTACCAAAGAGATGGAGCCTGTGCTGGACCCGGTAACCATCCTTCCTTGTTTCTGGACTGAGACCCCACAGGCAAGTGTATCTTCTTTGACGCTGGACAAATGTTGCTTCCTCTGCAGAGTTCCCGTGGCTGAGCTCCACAGACCGATCATGCCACCCTGGGACACAGTCAGCAGTGTGGCCTGGAAAGCCAGCACTGCCATGCATACCCAGGGGTCAGAGGCATCCCCCAGGATACGAAAAATCAGCTCTGCAGTTTCCAGGTTCCAAGCACTGATCTAACAGAATGATGAAAAGACAGAGCCATGTCAGAGGGGGACCTAGACTGCAAGTTTGCCAGAGTCAAAAGCAAGACCTGTTCTTTTTTCTTTTTGGTCATTGTAATTAAAATCTTTTTACCTTTATACAAATTTTAACGGTTCCTTTCCATTTATTTGTTTTTGTTCAGTCGCTCAGATGTGTCTGACTCTCTGCAACCCCATGGACTGCAGCACGCCAGGCTTCCCTGTCCTTCACAATCTCCCGGAGTTTGCTCAAACTCATGTCCATTGAATTGGTGATGCCATCCATTTATAGTTATTACAAAATATTGACTATATTAAAACCTGCTCTTTTTTAGAGTTTATACATTTTATTGTCAACATTCCCATCAGTTTAACGAAAAAGGAGGGAAGGACTTCCCTGGAGGTACAGTGGATAAGAATCCACCTGCCAATGCAGGGAACATGGGTTCTATCCCACTAAGCCTGTGTACCACAACTACTGAACCCATATGTTGAAATAACTAAAGCCCGTGTGCCTAGAGCCTGTGCTCTGCAAAAGAGAAGCCACTGCAATGAGAAAGAAGCCCATGTACCGCAACAAAGAGTAGGTTCTGTAAAGCCTGGGCACAGCAATGAAGACCTACTGTAACCAAAAATAAGTAAATAAATTTAAAAAGAAGTAACCAGCAAATTTTTTTTTAATTTAATTGAAAAGAAAAAAGGAGTGGGGAAGTGGAAGGGATCCTGGAATGGATTCTGGAATGGCAAAAGAACATTTGTGGAAAAACTGATAAAATCCAAATGAAGTGTGGAGTTGAATTGATGGTAATTGTCCATATTAATGTTTAGCTTTGATAAATGTACACTTGTTATATAAGATGTTGGCATTGGAGAAAGCTGGAACAAGGCCATACAGGAACCCTCTCTACTATCTCTGTAGTTTTTCCACAAATCTAAAACTACTGGGAGTTCCCTGGTGGCCCAGCAGTTAAGAATCCACCTTTCAATGCTGGGGACACAGGTTTGCTCCCTGGTCAGGGAACTAAGATCCCACCTGCCATGGGGCAACAAAGCCCATGTGTCTCAACTAGAGAGCCCACACACTCTGGAACCCGGGCACCACAGCTAAAGAGAGGCCCGCAAGCCACAACACAAGATCCTGCAAGCTGTAACTAAGACCCAACACAACCAAAAACAAATAAATATATATTTTTTAGGGAAAAAAAGGGTATTACTTCTCAAACACATGTTTTTAAAAGTAAATAAATAAAATTGCTCTAAAATACAGTTTTAAAAAATAGAAAAACAGCCATGCCATTTGCATATATGTTCATTCCAAGTAATTACCGATGAATAATTAAAGAAGTTTCATCCTTAACCTTACCCCCTAAAGTACCTTTTCATCGAAAGTAATCATTTAAATAATTCTATTAATTCTACCTGTGGGATTTACACTAAAGGACTAGGAAAAGACACACAGAAAGATACATACATATGTATATACGTATAAGGAAAGTTACCTCAGCTATTTGAACATGTGAAGAACTGGAAGCAACCTATATGTCCAGTATTAAGAGATCAGTTAAATAAACTACAGCAGAGCCATGCAATGCAATCCTATGAAATCACTAAACATGCTGATTTTGAAGAATTTTTAAGGTTGTGGGCAAAGATCATTTTATAAAACTGTATATGTGGTTTTATCCCCATTTTCTTTCATACACACATGCACATATATACACACATGCGCACTGCAAAAAGCAAAATTATGATAATGGTTAGGTTTGAAGTTATTTATTATATATTATTTCTTTGCTGTATTTTCCCAACTTTTGCTGATAACATAGCTGATTTCTATAATCAGTTTTGAAAACAACCCACACCTCTGTAATAGTTAAGCCTACACTGTCCAATAAAAATACAATGTAAGCCACACACGATTTTAAATTTTTTATAAGCCACATTTAAAAAGGTAAAAAAAGGAAACAAGAGATATCAATTTCAATGAAATACTTTTTTAACCCAATATATTCAAATGTTGTCATTTCACCATATAATCAATTCAAAATTATTGTTGAAATATTTTACATTATATTTTATGATACTGAGTCTTTGAAATCCAATGTGTGTTTTATACTTATTGTGCCTGTATGCTCAGACGCTCAGTCACGTCTGACTCTGCGACCCCATGGACTGTAGCCCTCCAGGCTTTTCTGTCCATGGGATTCTCTCAGCAAGAATACTGGAGTGGGGTGTCATTTCCTCCTCCAGGCTATCTTCCTGATGTAGGGATTAAACCTCCCGCGTTGGCCAGGGATTCTTTACCATCAGCGCCACCTGGGGAGCCCTTTGTGTATAGTTCAGTTCAGTCGCTCAGTCGTGTCCGACTCTCTGCGACCCCATGGACTGCAGCACGCCAGGCCTCCCTGTCCATCGCCAACTCCCGGAGTTTACTCAAACTCATATCCATTGAGTCGGTGATGCCGTCCAACCATCTCATCCTCTGTTGTCCCCTCTTCCTCCTGCCTTCAATTTTTCTCAGCATCAGGGTCTTTTCAAATGAGTCAGCTCTTCGTGTCAGGTGGCCAGATATTGGAGTTTCAGCTTCAACATCAGTCCTTCCAATGAATATTCAGGACTGATTTCCTTTAGGATGGACTGGTTGGATATCCTTGCAGTCCAAGGGATTCTAAGAGTCTTCTCCAACACCACAGTTCAAAAGCATCAATTCTTCGGTGCTCAGCTTTCTTTATAGTTCAACTCTCACATCCATACATGACTACTGGAAAAACCATAGCCTTGACTAGATGGACTTGTGTTGACAAAGTAATGTCTTTGCTTTTTAATATGCTATCTAGGTTGGTCATAACTTTCCTTCCAAGGAGTAAGTGTCTTTTAATTTCATGGCTGCAATCACCATCTGCAGTGATTTTGGAGCCCAAAAAAATAAAGTCAGCTGCTGTTTACACTGTCTCCCCATCTATTTGCCATGAAGTGATGGGACCAGATGCCATGATCTTAGTTTTCTGAATGTTGAATTTTAAGCCAACTTTTTCACTCTCCTCTTTCACTTTCATCAAGAGGCTCTTCAGTTCTTCTTAGCTTTCTGCCATAAGGGTGGCGTCATCTGCATATCTGAGGTTATTGATATTTCTACCAGCAATCTTGATTCCAGCTTGTGCTTCTTCCAGCCCAGCATTTCTCCTGATGTACTCTGCATATAAGTTAATATAAGCAGGGTGACAATATACAGCCTTGACGTACTCCTTTGCCAATTTGGAACCAGTCTGTTGTTTCATGTCCACTTATAACTGTTGCTTCCTGACCTGCATACAGATTTCTCAAGAGGCAGGTCATGTGGTCTGGTATTCCCATTTCTTTAAGAATTTTCCACTGTTTGTTGTGGTCCACACAGTCAAAGACTTTGGCATAGTCAATAAAGCAGAAATAGACGTTTTTCTGGAATTGTCTTGCTTTTTCGATGATCCAACGAATGTTGGCAATTTGATCTCTGATTCCTCTGCCTTTTCTAAATCCACCTTGAACATCTGGAAGTTCACGGTTCACGTACTGTTAAAGCCTGGCTTGGAGAATTTTGAGCGTTATTTTACAAGCCTGTGAGATGAGTGCAATTGTGCAGTAGTTTGAGCATTCTTTGGCATTGCCTTTCTTTGGGATTGGAACGAAAATTGACCTTTTCCAGTCCTGTGGCCACTGCTGATTTTCCAAATTTGCTGGCATATTGAGTGCAGCACTTTCACAGCATCATCTTTTAGGATTTGAAATAGCTCAACGGGAATTCATCACCTCCACTAGCTTTGTTCGTAGTGATGCTTCCTAAGGGCCACTTGACTGCGCATTCCAGGATGTCCGGCTCGAGGTTGGTGATTACACCATCGTGATTATCTGGGTTGTGAAGATCTTTTTTGTATAGTTCTTCTGTGTATTTTTGCCACCTCTTCTTAATATCTTCTGCTTCTGTTAGGTCCATACCATTTCTGTCCTCTATTGTGCCCATCTCTGCATGAAATGTTCCCTTGGTATCTCTAATTTGGACTCTAAGTGGACTGCCACAGGGGCAGAGGTTCTGGGTGCAGCAGACCTGGGTAAGGCATAAGCTCTCCTGGAGGAGGTTGCCGTTAACCCACCATAGAGCCTCCAGAACTCACACAGGACTGGGAAGTGAACTCTTGGCGGTCACAAAGAGAGCCTTGTGCACCAGGACCGAGGAGAAAGGAGCAGGGACCCCACAAGAGACTGACCCAGACTTGGCTGTGAGTGTCCAGGAGTCTCCAGCAGAGGCGTGGGTCAGCATGGCCTGCTGCAGGGCTGGGGGCACTGAGTATAGCAGTGTATACATGGGATCTTTTGAAGGAGGTCACCATGATCTTCACTACCTCCACCATAGTTTGGCCCCAGGTAGATAACAGGGAGGGAACACAGCCCCACCCATCAACAGAAAATGGGATTAAAGATTTGCTGAACATGGCCCTGCCCATCTGAACAAGACCCAATTTCCCCCTCAATCAGTCTCTCCCATCAAGAAACTTCCATAAGCCTCTTGCCCTTCTCCATCAGAGGGCAGATAGACTGAAAACCACAATCACAGGAAACTAACCAATCTGATCACATGGACCACAGCCTTGTCTAACTCAATGAAACTATGAGCGATGCTGTGTAGGGCCACCCAAGACAGACGGGTCATGGTGGAGAGTTCTGACAAAATGTGGTCCACTGGAGTATTCTTGCCTTGAGAACCCCATGAACAGTATGAAAAGGCAAAAAGATAGGACACTGAAAGGTGAACTCCCCAGGTCGTTAGGTGCCCAATATACTACTGGAAATCAGTGGAGAAATAACTCTAGAAAGAATGCAAAGATGGAGCCAAAGCAAAAACAACACACCACTGTGGATGTGACTAGTGATGGAAGTAAAGTCCGATGCTGTAAAGAGCAATATTGCATAGGAACCTGGAATGTTAGGGCCATGAATCAAGGCAAATTGGAAGTGGTCAAACAGGAGATGGCAAGAGTGAACATCTACATTTTAGGAATCAGTGAACTAAAATGGACTGGAATGGGTGAATTTAACTCAGATGACCATTATATCTACTACTATGGGCAGGAATCCCTTAGAAGAAATGGAGTAGCCATCATAGTCAACAAAAGAGTCTGAAATGCAGCACTTGGATTCAATCTCAAAAACAACAGAATGATCTCTGTTCGTTTCCAAGGCAAACCATTCAACATCACAGTAATCCAAGTCTATGCCCCAACCAGTAATGATGAAGAAGCTGAAGTTGATTGGCTCTTTGAAGACCTATAAGACCTTCTAGAACTAACACCCAAAAAAGAGGTACTTTTCTTTATAGGGTACTGGAATGCAAAAGTGGGAAGTCAAGAAATAGCTGGAGTAACAGGCAAATTTGGCCTTGGAGTACAGAATGAAGCAGGGCAAAGGCTAATAGAGTTTTGCCAAGAGAACATACTGGTCATAGCAAACACCCTCTTTCAATAACACAAGAGAAGACTCTGCATATGGACATCATCGGATGGTTAATACTGAAATCAGATTGATTATAGTCTTTGCAGCCAAAGATGGAGAAACACTATACAGTCATCAAAAACAAGACTGGGAGCTGACTGTGGCTCAGACCACAAACTCCTTATTGCCAAATTCAAACTTAAATGGAAGAAAGTAGGGAAAACCACTAGACCATTCAGGTATAACCTAAATCAAATCCCTTATGATTATAAGTGGAAGTGACAAATAGATTCAAGGGATTAGATCTGATAGACAGAGTGCCTGAAGAACTATGGATGGAGTTTCATGACACTGTACAGGAGACAGGGATCAAGACCATCCCCAAGGAAAAGAAATTCAGAAAGGCAAAATGGTTGTCTGAGGAGGCCTTTGTGTACAGCACATCTCAATTTGGAATAGCCATATTTCAAGCACTCGATAGGAACATAAGGCTGGTGGTCACCGTATTGGATAGCATAGCTTATAAGCTACCAATATTACTTAATGTTAACAAGTACCAATTAGTTTTATTACTTTATTGTAGAACAATTAATAGCTGTTAATTATTTGATGCTTACTATGTACCAACAAACTGTGGAAAACTCTTAAAGAAATGGGAATACCAGACCACCTGACCTGCCTCCTGAGAAATCTGTATGCAGGTCAGGTTAGAACTGAACATAAATAACATAACATATCAAAGTTTGCAGGATGTAGGTAAAGCAGTACTCAGAGGGAAATTTATAGCACTAAAAATGACGGTATTAAATACTATTAAAGGTCCTAAATCTTAAGGTCAGAAAGAACTATCAAGTTATCTAATCTTCAAAACTCTAAGTTTTGAAGTCCCTTATGGCACCCTCTCAAGTGGTTGTATACTTCTGTCTCATTTTGGGGAACACCTCCTTATAAACACAATATGCTATCTTTGAATGCTCTGGTCTCAGCCTTCCTTTGCAAACAGGGCAGGTATTTGTTACCTTTGAGCCTGAAGCTGAATACACAACCTTCTTTGCTTCATCCACATGAAGGCTCCAGGTCTGAGATTCAGTGGGATCTTTTGAACCTCCATCCCAAATGGTGAATTTCTCCTGGCCAGAGAGTAAGTCCCACAAGCGCAAGGTGTGGTCTTTCGAAGAAGAGATGGCAAGTGTCCCTTGGGCAAACACTTCCACACACCTCACCTCTCCTGCAACAGACCAGGGTGGAGGAGAGTATATTAGCTGGGAACATTTCGACCTTCCAACTACCAAAACATCTACGAGCTTGGAAATCCCTGGTTTACCAAAGAAGAGATGTATAGATTAGAACATGTCTGAATTACAAATAATGGAATGTGGGGGCTTTTCTGGTGGTCCAGAGGTTAAGGGTCTGCCTGCCAATGCAGGGGACACAGGTTTGATCCCTGGTCCAGGAGGATTCCACATGTCGCGGAGCAACTAAGCCTGTGAATCACAACTACTGAGGCCTCACTCTAGAGCCCGTGAGCTGCAACTACGGAGTCCTGGCACCACAAACACTGAAGCCTGTGGGCTTTCAGGCCCGAGCTCTGCCGTAAGAGTAGCCCCCGCTCACCGCAACGAGAGAAAAAGCCCGTGCAGTGATGAAGACCCAATACAGCCAAAAATAAATAAATACATAAATGAAAACATCAAAACCATAATGGAATGTGGCAAAGCTAAACTGAATGAAACAACTGGTTGGGATTAAATCATTTGCCCAAGTGTTGAATCTCTAATAAACAGATCATTGAAATGTATAAAAGTTCATCATCTAGGGAGTATTTAAAGTTAATAAACTAAAAAAAAAACTAAAGTTAATAAACTAACAAAAAAACCAAAGTGAGATTATAGAAAATTTCATATCCGTGGAGAGATATTTTTCTAGGAAAAACATGAAATTTGGAAGACATAAAGGGGAAAAATTGACCGATTGGATTGCATAAAAGTGTAAAATTTCAGAAGGATAAACTTGAAAGATATCACACACTGGGAGAAAATATTTGCAGTCTATAACAGACAAGTGAAGACCCTCCCTGATAAACAAATAGTTCTTACAAATAAGCAAGAAAAATGCAAATAACTTGCTCACAAACTGGACAAAGAATATAAACAAGAAATTTATAGAAACAGTACAAGTGGACAATGAGCATTTGAAAGTGATACTCAACCTTACTAGTAATCACAAAAATCCACCATGAAATACCAATACTATTATTATCCATTGTACTGGCAAAAATTTGATTGATTGCTTGCTGGAGTGCTGGCAAAGATACAAGAAATCAGTTATTTTTATACCCCACTAATGAGAGTATAAGTTTATAAAAACTTGCAAAGATGTAACTTGTTGACATTTTTTTAAAGTTAAAATGTGCAACCTCTTGGTTTTGATAATATACTATAGTTACATAAGGCATTGCTAGTCTGGGAAGGTATATAAAAGGTACATGAGAACTCTGTACTATTTCAACAACTTTTTCTGAGTCTATAGATTTTTTTAGTATAAGAAGCTAAGAGAAAACATGAAAAATGTGCATACGATTTGACTAAGAAATCCCACTTCTAGAAATGGTGTCTTAAAGAAGTAATAGCATAAGTGTGTGAAGATGGATAAGGACTTTAATTGCAAGACTGTCCAAGTAAAACAAACAAACAAACAAAAAAACTGGGGACTTTCCTGGTGGCCCAGTGGCTAAGACTCCAATCTCCCAAAACTGCGGGCTCGGGTTCAATCAATCCCTGGTCAGAGAATTAGACCCCACATGCTAAAAATCCCACCCAGTGCAGTCAAATAAATAAATGTATATGTTTAATGTTCAAAATGGATGGAGGGGGTACCCTGAGGGCACAGAAGCCATTCTAATCTTTATTAAAGAAAACACCCAAAGGGAGAAACATGTGCAGTCACACACACTGAAGTCGATCGGGTTCTGGGGTTTCTCAGGTGTGGGGGGATTTAAAGGGCTGATCCAGTCCCAAAACTTCAGGGTCCTGGTTAAACTGTCTCCAAAAGAGAACCTCGTTGTCAAGGTTTTTCTTGTTTAATTTTTCCTCTTTAACAGCAGCCTGAAAGAAGACAATTCTCTTTTTTCCACTGGAAATATAAAACTGAAAAGCCCATTCTGGACCTCCCCTGGTGGTCCGTGGCTAAGACTCCATGCTCCCAGTGCAGGGGGCCAGGATTCGATCCCTTGTCCAGGAACCAGATCCCACATGCTGCAATGAAGATCAAAGATCTTGTGTGCCACAACTGAGACCCGATGCAGCAAAAAAAAAAAAAAAAAAAACTCAAAACTACCTATGAAAAGGGAGTTGGTTAAATAATATGGTATGTGTTAATTGCTCAGTCACGTCCAACTTTTTGGGACCCCATGGACTGTAGCCCACCAGGCTCCTCAGTCCACGGAATTCTCCAGGTAAGAGTACTGGAGTGGATAGTCATTCCCTTCTTCAGGAGATCTTCCCCAGCCAGGGATCAAAGCCAGGTCTCCTGCATTGCAGGCAGATTCTTTGCCATCTGAGCCACCATGGAAGCCCAAGTAATATGGTACATTCATGTAAAGAATATTATGCAGGAATTAAAAATAATAAGAAGGAAGGAGCTACATATATATGCCCTGGAGAAGGAAAAGGCAACCCACAACAGTATTCTTGCTGGGAAAATCCCATGGACAGAGGGCCCTGGTGGTCTACAGTCTATGGGGTTGCAAAGAGTTGGACATGACTGAAGCGACTGAGCGCACACACACACACACACACACACACACACACAGACATATGCACTGACCAAAATAGTCATTCCTACTACAATAGCCAATATTTACTGAGTGCTTTGGAAGGACTGATGCTGAAGCTGAAACTCCAATACTTGGGCCTCCTCATGCGAAGAGTTGACTCATTGGAAAAGATCCTGATGCTGGGAGGGGTTGGGGGCAGGAGGAGAAGGGGACGACAGAGGATGAGATGGCTGGATGGCATCACCAACTCGATGGGCATGAGTTTGAGTAAACTCCAGGAGCTGGTGATGGACAGGGAGGCCTGCAATTCATGGGGTCGCAAAGAGTCGGACACGACTGAGCGACTGAACTGAACTGAACTGGAGTACATGCATTAAACTCCTTTAATCTCATAACAACTCTTTGAGATATTATTATTATCTTATTGGGCTTCCCTTGTGACTCAGGTGGTAAAGAATCCACCTGCAATGCGAGAGACCCTGGTTCGATTCCTGGGTCAGGAAGATCCACTGGAGAAAGGAATGGCTACCCACTCCAGTATTCTGGCCTGGAGAATTCCATGGACTGTATAGTCCATGGGGTCAAAAAGAGTCGGGCATGACTGAGTGACTTTCATTTTCACTTTGTATAGATGGGAAAACTGAGTCATAGCCCAGGATGGTAACTTATGCAAAGCCACATGGCTAATAAGTAACTGAGCCAGGATCTCAGCCAGGAGCCCAGACTCTCAATCTCTACAAAACACTGATACAATCTGTTGGGCTTCCTTGGTGGCTCAGATGGTAAAGAATCTGCCTGCAATGCAGGAGACCTGGGTTCAATCCCTGGGCCAGGAAGATTCCCCTGAAAAAGGGAATGGCAACCCACTCCAGTATTCTTGCCTGGAGAATTCCATGAACAGAGAAGCCTGGTGGGCTGCAGTCCATAGGGTTGCAAAGAGTCAGACATGACTGAGCAGCTAACACACATCAGTTCAGTTCAGTTCAGTCACTCAGTCGTGTCCGACTCTTTGTGGCCCCAAGAATCACAGCACACCAGGCCTCCCTGTCCATCACCAACTCCCGGAGTTTACTCAAACTCATGTCCATCGAGTCGATGATGCCATCCAGCCATCTCGTCCTCTGTCGTCCCCTTCTCCTCCTGCCCCCAATCCCTCCCAGCATCAGGATCTTTTCCAATGAGTCAACTCTTCGCATGAGGTGGCCAAAGTATTGGAATTTCAGCTTCAGCATCAGTCCTTCCAATGAACACCCAGGACTTACCTCCTTTAGGATGGACTGGTTGGATCTCCTTGCAGTCCAAGGGACTCTCAAGAGTCTTCTCCAACACCACAGTTCAAAAGCATCAATTTTTCGGCACTCAGCTTTCTTCACAGTCATACCCTCACATCCATACATGACCACTAAAAACCATAGCCTTCACTAGACAGACCTTTGTTGGCAAAGTAATGTCTCTGCTTTTTAATATGCTATCTAGGTTGGTCATAACTTTCCTTCCAAGGAGTAAGCGTCTTTTAATTTCATGGCTGCAGTCAGCATCTGCAGTGATTTTGGAGCCCCCAAAAATAAAGTCAGCTGCTGTTTCCACTGTCTCCCCATCTATTTCCCATGAGGTGATGGGACCAGATGCCATGATCTTAGTTTTCTGAACTAACACACATACATGGTGACAAAAGCAAGCTGCAGCCCAGTGTATAAAACAGCATGATGTGATTGTTGACAAGAGCTCAAAAGACAGAGCTATGTCTGCATAAGCCTAGAGAAAAAATTGCTAATAGCGTATAACAGACTATGTGTACTGGTGTCGCTTCTGGGGGAACATTGAAATATCAAGGGAGAGTAAAGGAAGGGAATTTTGTTTTAGAATTCACATGTCACCAGTATTTGGAATGATTTTAATTTCTTGAGATTGGGGTATTTTTCAACCAAAATTTTTATAAATAATAACACTTTATAATACTTCCCATACACAGGCCATTATATCGCTGTTAAAATGAATTAGAGGACCTCCTTGGTTGTCTAGTGGTTAAGAATCCACCTGCCAATGCAGAAAACATGAGTTCAGTCCCTGGTCCAGGAAGATTCCACATGTCCCAGTGCAGCTGAGCCCATACATCACAGCTATTAAAGCCCTCACGTCCTAGAACCTGTGCTCTGCAACAAGAGATGCCACCGCGGTGAAGAGCTTGCATATCGCAATGCAGATTAGTCCCTGCTTGCCACAGCTGGAGAAAGCCCACGAGCAGCAACAAAGACCCAGCATAGCCAAAAATAAAATAAATAAAAATGAACTAGAGATACATACATGATATGGAAAGAGGAAAAAAAACAAACAAAAAAAAAAAACACAGGTTGCACACATTTGTATGTCTATATATAACCATATATATCACACAGATATAATAACCAAGAGAGATAAGAGTAGAGTGTTGTGAAATATTTAGAAAATGATGAGTTTTGAGTATTTATTACCTTGTTTCAATAGAATTGATTAATTGTATGTTTCTATAATGTAATGTTTAAGAATGGCTGTTTGAACATAGAGAACAGACTGCCAAGGAAGAGAAGGAGTAGGGAAGGAATGGACTTGGAGTTTGGGATTAGTAGATGCAAACTATTACATTCAGAATGGATAAACAACAAGGTCCTACTGTAGAGCACATGAAATGATTTTCAACTTCCTGGGATAAACCATAATGGAAAAGAATATAAAAAAGAAGGCATATATGTGTATGACTGAGTCACTCTCCCATACAGCAGAAGTTAACACAACTTTGTAAATCAACTAGACTTCAATAAAAAATGTTTTTAAAGAAAAACAATGACTGTTTGACAACCACCTCACCAAATTCTTGAAAATTTCACAGTTGACTCTCAGAAGCCAGTACAAAAGACCTCTAGCACCCTACCATGTGATGGGAAACTTTTACTTTTCCTATTACGTAGGTCCACAGTGTTTTCAGGGCTTTCCTGGTGGCTCAGACGGTAAAGAATCTGCCTGCAATGCGGGAGACCCAGGTTCGATACCTGGGTCGGGAGGATACCCTGGAAAACAGAATGGCAACCCACTCCAGTATTCTTGCCTGGAGAAATCCATGGACAGAAGAGCCTCGTGGGGCTACAGTCCATGGGGTCGCAAAGAGTTGGACATGACTGAACAACTAACACACACACACAGTGTTTTCAGTTTTTTAAGTAAACTGATTACTGACTTTTTCTGATTACAGATAATAAGAGTTTGAAGACTTTAAAAAATGAATCAAGGTCACCATGAGTCAGATACTGTACAGAGATTGAATCACCCTCTGGGAAAATAGCCATCCTGATGAAAATAATAAAATAAAGAGACTCATTTGTCAATACTCTGTCAGTACCTACTCCACTGCAAACCCTTAGACAAAAAGAATAAAATTAAAGTATCTAATGCTGGGAACTTTGGGGTTATGGAGTGTTTTAATCTATTGCAGCCTGTTTGGAAAGCAATATGATGACACTTCTCAAAACCTATAGGAATGTTCATACCTTCCAAGTCAAGAGTGCCACTCACTGGAAATAAAACAGATTCATCCCAGTATTATCCAAATAGCAGATAACTAGAAATAGCCTAAATAACCACAAAATGTTTAAATAATTTTAAAAATTTAATAAATTATAGAACATGATCTATTAAGACAAATGAAATATTTTTAGTGCATTTAAACATTATAAAGATGAAGATACAATGAATCAGAGTAGCATTATTCACAACAGCCCCAAATTGG
Organism: Cervus elaphus; assembly: GCF_910594005.1. Taxonomy (NCBI): domain Eukaryota; kingdom Metazoa; phylum Chordata; class Mammalia; order Artiodactyla; family Cervidae; genus Cervus; species Cervus elaphus. The sequence continues at coordinate 10,166,843 of NC_057823.1, forward strand.
GAACAATGCAAATGTCCTTCAAGTGATGAATGGTTGAAAACCTGTTGCTTGCATACAAGGGAATACGATTCGGCAATGCAAACGAACCAACTATCTATACTTGTAACAATATAAAGGAACTGCAAAGGTATTATGTGGAGTGAAAGAAAACTGATACAAAAGATCACAGAGTATACAATTTCCTTTATATGAAATGTCCAAAAAGCACAAATCTATAGACTCAGAAAGCACATCAGTGTTTGCCATGGGGCTGGAGTGCCCACTCACACTGTATGTGTATGTCAGTTGATCAGTTGTGTCCGACTCTTTGTGACCCCATGGACTGTAGCCCCACCGGGCCTCTCTGTCCATGGGATTCTATTGGAGTGGGGTGCCATTCCCTTTTCCAGGGGATCTTCCTGACCCAGGGATCAAGCCCAGGTCTCCTGCATTGCAGGCAGATTCTCTACCCTTTGAGCCACCAGGGAATTGCCCACTCACAGAGGTGAGCTAAATAAGCAGCTATTGTTTGAAGCTACTGTGTTTGGGGTGATTTTGACTTCACATTTTTCTTTTTCATACTCTTTCCCATTATGGTTTATCGTAGGACATTAAATATAGTTCCTATGCTATACAATAGAAGCTTGTTGTTTTTCTATACATACAAGTTTGCATCTCCTCACCTCAAACTCCCATCCATCCCTTTCCCAACCCCCCACCCTTGGCAATCACAAGTCTGTTCTCTTTGTTTGTGAGTCTGTTTCTGTTTTGTAGATAAGTTCATTTATATCATATTTTAGATTCTACATATGAGTGATATCATATGGAATTTTTCTTTTTCTGACTCAGTGTGAAAATCTCTAGGTCTATCTGTGTAGCTGCAAATGGCATTATTTCATTCTTTTTATGGCTAATATTCATATGTATTATATACATATATCTCACATCTTTATCTATTAATCCATTGATGGTTGCTTCCAAGTCTTGGCTATTTTAAATACTGCTGCTATGAACATAGGGAGGCAGGTATCTTTTCAAATTATAGTACAAATATATGCCCAGGTATAGGATTGCTCGATCATATGGCAACAATCTTCAGTATTTTGAGGAACCTCCATACTATTCTCCATAGTGGCTGTTCTGACCTGCATTCTTGTTTGGGGTGTTTTGTTACACGGCTATAGCTTGCTGATGCAGGAACAAAGACCACAGTTTTGATAGAGAAGTGAATTGGTGGTAAATGGACCCTGGCGACTGACTGATCACTGTAGGACTTTCGGAGGAGCCTGATCATCAACCCCATTTTCCAAGCCTCACCTGTGTGTCCAGGTAGGATGTGGATCACCTGCTGTTCCTCCATGTCCCACACAGCCACCATGCCCTCCTGGGTGCCAACCAGAAGCAGCTTCTCTTCCAGGCTCCACGCCATGGCAGTGATGCCTGCAGCCACACAGAAACGAGAGCTCATGGGTCTGAGAACTCAGCCACGAAATGCTCCCCCACTTCGCAGATAAGGAAATTGAGGCACAGAGTCAGTTCCTTGTCCAGTCACATATCTAGAAGTGGCAGAGCTGGGATTCCAAAGCCAGCACTGTCAGATGCCAGATGCAGACTCTGAGCTGTGCTATTTATGCTGCTCTGAGGCAGGAAGATAGACTAAACCACTGTCCAGTCGTAAGTGTCTCTAGTTCAGTGATTTCTACCCAGGGGTGATTCTGCCCCACACGCCCAGGGCACACTGGGCTATGTCTAGAGACATTTCTGGTTGTTGCAACTGGGATGTTCATGTGCTCAGCCCCTCAGTTGTGTCCAACTCTGTCCCCATGGACTGTAGCCCACCAGGCTCCTCTGTCCATGGGATTTTCCAGGCAGGAATAGTGGAGTGGGTTACCACTCCCTTTCCCAGGGGATCTTCCCAACCCAGGGGTCAAACCCGCATCTCTTGTGTCTCCTGTATTGGCAGGCGGGTTCTCTACTGCTGAGCCACCAGGAAAGACAAGATGGTGGGGAGGTGTTAAAGTCAGAGCCAGTTCAGGTGTGAGAATCCCGGATTGTGTTTCCACTTCACTGGGACAGGATATGAGGAGGTGGGGGTTTTCTTTTCTTTCCTTCCTTTTTTTAAAAAAAAAATTTGTGATCACTCACTCACTGTGTGACCTTGGAAATGTGAACTCAAACTTCATCTTAAAAAAAGGAAGAAACTGGGAATTCCCTGGGGACCCAGTGGTTAGGACTCTACACTTTCACTGCCAAGGATGCAGGTTCGATCCCTGGTTAGGAAACTAAGATCCTGCAAGCCACATGGTACGTCCATAAATAAATTAAAATGAAGAAACTGAAGCCCAGAGTGGTTAGGAAGTTTCTCAACCTCAACATGTCGTGTGTGTGTATGTGTTAAATTGCTTCAGTTGTGTCCGACTCTCTGTGACTCTGTGGGCTATAGCCCATCAGGCTTCTCTGTCCCTGGGATTCTTCAGGCAAGAATACTGGAGTGGATTGCCATGTTCTCCTCCAGGGGATCTTCCCGACCCAGGGATCGAACCCACGTTTCTTATGTCTCCTGCATTGGCAGGCAGATTCTTTACCACTAGCACCATCTGGCAACATGACTAGAGCTCATGCAACTGGCACACGGGGTCTAAAACACAAAACATTTACTGAGATGAGAAAAACCAAAAAAACTTCTGAGTTGTGACTGCCTTTCCCTATGCTTTGACAGGCGTCACCAGTCAATCACCACATTCTGTGATCTGCCCCACCCCCAACAGTAGCCCTTCTATTGATATCATGCTTCTTTTAGTAATAAAATCCACAGCCCACAGGTTTCGTTGAGTATGTAATTACCCAGACTAACACCATATTTCCCAGGCTCCCTTATAGTCAAAGATGGCCATGTTCTCACCAGTGAAACAGGAGCAAAAGTGGTAAGTTCTGCTTCAAGGCTGTGTCCTTGAAGGGAAGGGGATGGCCATCTACTTCTTCCCTCTTCCCCCTGGCTGGAATTCCACTGTGATGGTAAGGGCTGGAGCAGTCATTTTGGGCCATTAAATGGAAACCTCACATTGAAGATGGCAGAGCAAGAAGTTTGAAAATGCCTGGGTCCCTGACAACCTGGAGACACCATATTACCATTATTTATGCCTGGACCATTGTGTGTGAGAGAAAGGAAGTTCTTTTTTATTTCAGCCATTGCTATGTTGGCTTTTGTTACAGCATCAGAATCAGTATCATAATAAATGTACATTCTTTCCTGTTAAACTAGATTCAGTCTCAGAATCCTTCTCAACACAGTATTATAGTAGCTGTCCCTAATCAATTTTTCCCGTGCATTGTATCAAGTGTCTCTTAGAATTTCTATTTTTGAAGCTCTGTGCCTTGAGAATGTAGCTTTCCCTACAAGAGCCTGTGGCACAGAAAAGGCACAAGTTGTAATGGCTGGCATTTGAACAACAAGCTATTTGTATTCAGTAGCCTCATGATTAATGTGGACTGTGGGTGGGCAGGTAAAAGGCTGGATGAGTGGTGGTGGACTGGTGGGTAATTGGACAGATAGATGACTGGTTGGATGAGTGGGTTAGTGAATGGATGGGTATTAGAAGGGCAGATGAATTTGATAGTTGGGTGGGTGAGCTGATAGATGGCTGAGTGTCTGGATGGGAGGAGAGGTATGTGAGCGGATAGAAGGTGGCAATTTGGGGAAAATGGAAGGTAAGTGGTGTGGACAGAATGGTGAAAAGAAGGATGACCATTGGAAATATCAACAACTGATGGTGGATGGATGGGTGGATGGGTGGGAAGGAAAGAAGGAAGGAAGCAGGGAAGGAAGGATGGAAGGACATACAGATGGATAGATGAAAGGAAGGAAGGGTGGATGGAAGGATGGATGGATGAATGGAAAGACAGATGGATAGCTGAGTGGTTAGAAGGAAGGAAGAGAGGGAGGGAGGGAGTTTGGATGGATGAAAAGGCAGACAGATGGAAGGAAGAGAAGGGAGGATGGGTGGATGGTTGGAAAGATGGGTGACAAATGGATGGAGAGAACGAAATCCTCTCATCCTCTGACCTTCTGGTGTCCCATGGAGAACCTATAAGTCCCACCAGCCTTTCAGGGGCCAGTCAGGAGCCAACCTCTAGTTTCCAGACTTACTAGCATGAGGCTGTAAAATCACAGATGCTATGGTAAGATGGGCACCGAACTCTTAGTGACGAGACCCCAGAGGCAGTCAGCATCCGCTTGCTCTGGGCTCATTAGCAGTATTTACAGTAGTCATCTACAGTCCCTGGGGGACAGATGGAGTCAAGTCAGCATGAGACAGCAGGGCCAGGCCCAGCTGGCACCCTTGGGGCTTCCCAACTGGCAGAGGGGAGCTTCAGAGAGCAGCCACTGCCCCAGGCAGACAGGGACTGTGCTGGGGAGACCCACCTTTGTGACAGCCGGTGAGGGTTGCCCGGAGGGGCCCCCCAGGGGGCTGGAGGAATCCTCCGAGGGGCACCAGCACAGCGTGAGGGCACATCCGGAACCAGCTCTGCGCCTGTTGGCACAACTGTCCCACCAGCCCGGGATGCGAAGCGGTGAAGAAGTGGAGTCTGGCCAGGAGTTCGGTGTACAGGACGCTTCTCTCTGCAACGGAGGGGGCGCTGGTTAAGGGGAGGGACCCTGCTTCCCCAGGCGGAGCCCTCCCCGCTTCTGCCTCCTTTTCTGTTCCTTCCACCCACTCGTCCCTACTTCAAGTGCACCAAGTGGATCCCCACCTCCTGCGCTAGACCTTGGGTTTCCTGAAAACAAAGACAATGCCTGTCTTGTTCATGGCTATGTTCTGAATGTCAAGTGTGTTAGTCATTCAGTCGTGTCCTCCTCTTTGTGACCCCATGGGCTGTAGCCCACCAGGCTCCTCTGTCCTTGGAATTCTCCAGGCAAAACATTGGAGTGGGTAGTCATTCCCTTCCCCAGGGGATCTTCCTGACCCAGGGATTGAACCCCGGTCTCCTACATTGCAGGCAGATTCTTTACCGTCTGAGCCAACAGGGAAACCCAGGCACCCAACCAATGCCTAGGATCATTTCACCAGCAGTTCATGGTTACTGAGTGGCTTCTGTCCTGTGGCTGCTGTAAACAAGACGACTTTGGGGGCTTCAAGCAACAGAACCTTCTTCTCTCACAGTTCTCGGGGCCAGAAGTCTGAAATCAAGGTGTGGGCAAGGCTGTGCTCCCTCCAGAGGTTTTGGGGGAGCATCCTTCCCTGCCTCTTTCCACTTCTGGGGGCTCCAGGCATCTTTGGCTTGTGGCCACATCACTTCAATTTCCTTTTTTAAAAATTATTATTTAACATATTTATTTCTTTACTTTGGCTGCATTGGGCCTTGGTTGCTGTGGGCGTTCTCTAGTTGCAGCAAACAGGGGCGACCCTTTGTTGCGATGCACGGGCTTCTCCTGGGGGTGGTTCTCTTGCTGCAGAGCAGTCTCCAGGTGCCAGGGCTACGGAAGTTGTGGTTCGTGGGGTTAGTTGCTCTGTGGCATGTGGGATCTTCCCCAACCAAGGACTGAACCCATGTGCCCTGCATTGGAAGGAGGATTCTTATCCACTGTACTACCAGGGAAGTCCTCAATTTCTCTTTTTTTTTTTAAATTTTTTATGCAATTTTAAAAGGTTACACTTTATCTACAGTGATTGCAAGACATTGGCTATATTACCCATGTTGTACAATACATCCCTGGAGTCTATCTGACTCCCGCACTCCTAATTTTGCCCCCTCCATTCCCTCTAGGGCTTCCCTAGTGGCTCAGCTGGTAAAGAATCCGCATGCAATGCAGGAGATCTGTGTTTGATCCCTGGGTTGGGAGGATCCCCTGGAGAAGGGAACAGCTACTGGAAAACACCACTCCAGTGTTCTGGCCTGGAGAATTCCACGGACTGTATAGTCCTTGGGGTCGCAAAGAGTCGGACGTGGCTGAGTGACTTTCACTTCACCATTCCCTCGCCCACTGGTAACCACTAGCTTATTCTTGTGAGTATGTTCCTTTTTTTATTATACTCACTAGTTTGTTCTATTTGTTAGATTCCACATATGTGATATCATACAGTGTTTGTCTTTCTCTGTCTGGTTTATTTCATTTAGCGTAATCCACTATATGTCATCCATGTTGCTGCAAATGGCAAATTTTCATTCTTTTTTATGACTGAGTAGTAGTCCATTGGGGAAGGCAATGGGACCCCACTCCAGTACTCTTGCCTGGAAAATCCCATGAACGGAGGAGCCTGGTGAGCTGCAGTCTATGGGGTCACTACGAGTCAGACACGACTGAGCGACTTCACTTTCACTTTTCACTTTCATGCATTGGAGAAGGCAATGGCACCCCACTCCAGTACTCTTGCCTGGAGAATCTCATGGACAGAGGAGCCTGGCGGGCTATAGTCCCTGGGGTCGCTAAGAGTCAAATATGACTTAGCGACAACCACCGGGGATTAAGAAGTAACTATCTTGGGACGTCCCTAGAGGTCTAGTGGTTAAGAGTCTGCAATGAACAGGACAGAACAGGGGTTCCACCTCTGGTTGGGGGACTCAGATCCCACATGCCTCAAAGCAACTAAGCCCGTGTACTGCAACTACTGAGCTCTCCCGGCTAGAGCCCATACACCAGAACCAGAGAGCCTGTGTGTGGCAGCTCCTGACTGCACGCCAGTTAGAGAGCCCATGTACGGCGAACAGAAAAGCCCATGTGCAGCAACCAAGACCTGATGCAACCAAATAAATATATTTTTTAAAGTAACTATATCTTGGGGAGGGGGCAGTTTAGATGTATCATCACTATCACCCCAAGTGTATGACACGGAAAACTGAGACATGGTGAGGTTCAGAAGCAGCAACCCACTTCAGTATTCTTGCCTGGAGAATCCCCATGGCCAGAGGAGCCTGGCGGGCTACAGCCGATGGAGTCGCAAAAGAGCTGGGCTGAAGCAACTTAGCACACACGCAGCTTACACAAGGTCACACGAACTGTGGGGCCTGGGGCAAGCGTGGCCCTGCCCTGTGCCTGGGTGTGCTGGTGGGTGAAATCGGGTAAGGCCAGGAACAGGAGCAAGTGTCCCACTCACCTCGGGGTGTAGACGTTAAAGTGGTGCTAACAAACTTAACTGTCAAGATAAACACTATTTTAATGCAGTGTTTTTTTTTTTAAGAAAATCAAAAGCATGCTCCCAGGTCCATTATGAACAAAATATCAGTCTTTTAAATAAAAACAAACAGGAATAGCACCATGCCAAGTCATCCTGGAGCCTGAGGCAACGGGAGAAATCCATAATACGGACTGGTTTCTAGGAGCTTGCTGGAAAGGACTGGAATGTCGTGAGAGGGCCTGGTTGCTCAGCTGCACCATCTGGTGGCGACATTTCTCTCTGCACCTTCTCCTTGCGCTGGGCCGCCACAGGCTGTCAGTCAAGGAGCGCTGCAAAGAACATGCTGTGCTTTGGGCTTTGAAATCTTTTCTTAAACTGGCCCAAGGCTATGTTCCTGGGAAATCACTCCCTTCGAGGTTTAAAACCAGTGGCGAACATGAATGCAAGAGGAAGGCAAAAGCATCATCCACTTGGGTGGGATCCTAGACGCCACTTTAGCGCTATACGACATTTTGCAGATGACGAACGCAGAGGCTCGCGCAGAAACGGCTCCTCCAAGGCCATTCAGGTCAACAGTCTCAGTGCTGTCACATGACTGTAAAAGGCTCCTCGGAAGGCACCATGGGGACAGGCTCTGCATGAATTGACTTGCAAACTTCTCCCAGCAGCCCTAGGTGGGAGGGTTCACCAACACCCCCATTTTGCAGATGGGAAAACTGAAGGCTGCAAGGCAGGGGGAGGGGTGAGAGTGAGGGAGGTGACGAGGCAGTCAGGGACTTGAAGGTCACACGGCCAGTAAACGCCAGAGCCCAGCTTTAAATCAGCGCGGTGGGACCAATATCCACACACGGACTGATCTATGTAATAGGGGTAGGCATTTGGCAGGCAGCAAGGGCAGACAGACTCTTACCTGGAGAATCCCACGGACAGAGGAGCCTGGCAGGCTACAGCCCATAGGGGTGCAAGAGTCAAACTTGACTGAAGCAACGTAGCATAGGATAGGGGCAGATAGATGATGCAAAAGAGAGGCAGAGAAAATAATAACTAAAGAGTTAAGATATGTAGAAGCAGCATGTAGCAATGGAATATGCAGGAGTGTGGGGGGCCAGGGGTGTCCAGCCTCAGTGGTAGCCAGGTAGCCTTCTCAGACAAGCAGCAGTTGTCAGGTATGAATGAACCATGGAAAGAATATGGGAATTAAGCATCCTTATAAAATCACTTGTAAAAACCCTCAAATCAAAACCAACTGGGACAGGAATTCCCTGGTGGTCCAGTGGTTAGGACTTGGCGCTTTCAGTGCCAGGGCCCAGGTATCCGTGGTTGGGGAACCAAGATCCCACAAACTATGCAGTGTGGCCAGACAAAAACAAACAAAAAATCCAGTTGGGAAATGTATGATAAAACCATCATGGGGCTTCCCTGGTGGTCTGGGGGTTCAGAATCCTGCTTGCAATGCACAGGATAGGACTCAGGTTCGATCCCTGGTTGGGGACAGAAGATCCCACACACTGTCAGGCAGCTAAGCCCACGGGCCACAACTACTGAACCTCTGCAATGCAACTAGAGAGAAGCCCTTGAGCCTCAGCAAAGATCCTAAGTGTCACAACGAAGACCGAACGCAGCAGGGGAAAGAAAAAAAAAGCATCCTGGCCACTTCAAACTCAACAGGATGTCTATTTTTTTTTTTTTTATCAGAAAATAACAAGTGTTGTAGAGGATATAGAGAATCCAGCACCTTTATGTGCTGTTGGAAGGAATGTAAAATGGCACAGCCATTATGGGAAAAGATCTGGCAGTTCCTCAGAAATTAAACACAAAATTACCAAATGATTGAGCAATTCCACATCCAGGTATATATCCAAAAGAACTGAAAGCAGGGTTTCAAGGAGATATTTGTACCTCCATAGTCACAGCAATGACAGAGAATGAGATGGTTGGATGGTGTCACTGACTCGATGGACATGAGTTTGAGCAAACCCCGGGAGATGGTGGTGGACAGGGGAGCCTGGCGTGCTGCAGTCCATGGGATCGCAAAGTCGGACAGGACTGAGTGACTGAACTGAACAGAACTGATATTCACAGCAGCATTACTTTCAATCGACAAAAGGCAGAAACAACTCGAGTCCATTGAAGAGTTAATGGATGATCAAAGTACGATCCACCTACACAATGGAACACAAGAGACGCAGGTTGGATCCCTAGGTCAGGAAGATCCCCCTGGAGGAGGGCATGGCAACCCACTCCAGTGTTCTTGCCTGGAGAATCCCATGGACAGAGGAGCCTGGCGGGCTACAGTCTATAGGGTCACAAAGAGTCAGACACAACTGAAGTGACTTAGCACACACGCACACACAATGGAACACTATTCAGCCTTCAAAAGGAAGGATATTCTGACATGCATGAATTGAGGACTTTATGTTAAGTGACATAAGTCACAAAAAGGACAACTATTGCATGAGTCCACTTACATGGGGTCCCTAGAATGGTCAAATTCCTAGAGATAGAAAGTAGAAGGGTGAGTGCCAGGGGCTTAGGGAGGGGGAAAAAGGAGTGAGTGTTTAATGAGGACGGAGGTTCAGTTTGAGAGGACGAACAGGTTACAGAGATGAATGGGGTTGGTGGCTGTGCAACGGCGTGAATGGACTTAATGCTGCTGACCTGGACAATTAAAATGGTTCATTTTATGTTACGGGCATTTTGCCACACTTTAAAAAAAGTACAAACAAACGAAATTCCATCCTGGACAGAGTATCACCTGAGGACACAAGAGATCCTTCAAACTCTAGGCCAGAGCGTGGGCCAAACGCTGCTCAACGACTTTCCCTGAGCGCTAAGAATGGTTTTTGTAAAACCATTGATGTTTTTAAATTGACATTTGTAATTAGTGGGATGACAGGAAATACCAACTTTGAACCCCAACTGAGCCTTAAATGTTATCTGCCTGATCAAGAATTCCCCTTCTTTCTCATGAGTAGACCTAACTTACAGAAAGTTGGGCTCGGTTATTATCATTCTATGAGTTTCATCAATTAGAAAAAAAAAATCTGTGGGAACATGTTTTCTCCCTTGTTATATTAAGTGTCATGGGCTTCCCAGGTGGCGCTAATGGTAAAGAACTGCCTGCCAATGTAGGAGATCGCGTTTGATCCCTGGTTCGGGAAGATCCCCTGGAGTAGGAAATGGCAACCCACTCCAGTATTCTTGCCTGGGAAATCCCATGGACAGAGGAGCCTGGTGGGTTATAGACCATGGGGTTGCAAAGAGTCAGACACGACTGAGCATGATCTATCTATACTAACAGTCAACATAATTTCCTCGATTTTGCCTAAAATATTTCCCATGTGGCCTTTTCTAGAATAAGATGCTGGAGGAATTCCCTGGCAGTCCAGTGGTTAGGACTCTGTGATCTCACTGCTGAGGGCCTGGGTTTGATCCCTGGTCTGGGAACTAAGATCCCACAGGCTGTGTGGCAAGGCCAACACAATAAAAATAAACTTTAAAAAATTTAAAAAGTAGAATTAATTGCTGGACTGAGGTGAGAGGAAGGGCACTGCCTTGGTAGTTTTTACTCCTAAACGCTCCCAGATTCAATTCAAAGTTCTAGAAGCTGGAGTTAGAAGCTCCTCAGCTGTAACAGGAAATGTGTGTGAGTGGCTGAGTGAGGAGACTGGGCTTCCAGAAGTCGGTGCAGAGTGGACCACTCCTCCCCCATCCCCGTCTCAGCACCACTCACCCATGCCTCGGAGCTCCACGGCCGGGCGGCACAGCTGGAGAGCTTCCCGGAGCAGGCTGACCTCAGGACAGTCCATGTGTGGGGCGCACAGGGCGAAGTCCTCTAACAGACCCTCAATGCCCCCAGAGAGGCCTCGGCAGGAAATCCAGCTCATGCTGCCTGTGGGGAGAAGAGGGTGCTCTGGGGAGCCTGCAGCTTCTTTCAGCACATCCTGGGAGGTGGGTGCTCACCTCCTCGTTTCTCTGAGGTTCTCACTCTCAGCCTCACTGACATTTGGGGCTGGGTTGTATTCTGTGGTGAGGCCATCGGGTCGGGTGTGGAGAGCAGTGTCCCTGGTCTCCACCCACTAGAGGCCAGTGACACCTCCCAAGTGATGACAGTTGGAAACATTCATATTGTCAAGTGTCCCTTAGGAAGCAGAGTCATCCCTGGTTGAGAATGATAGGAATGAAGAGATGGATGGATGGATGGGGAAAGAGAGAGATGGATAGATAAATAGAAAGATGGATGGACAGATAGATGACGGACAGACAGATAGACACATAGATGGTAGATGGTCGGGTAGATCCCCTGGGGTAGGAAATGGCAACCTGCTCCAGTATTCCTGCCTGGAAAATTCCATGAACAGAGGAGCCTGTTGGGCTATAGTCCATGGGGCTGCAAAGAGTTGGACACAGCTGAGCAATGGAGCGCGCACACACACAAATAGAGATAATAGATTGATAGGCAAATAGATGGATGGATAGACAGATATAAAGATGCTAGATATAAATGGTAGAGAGATAGAAATATAGGTAGGTTGTAGGTTGATAGTTATGATAGATATTGGTTAGATAAATAAAAAGATGATAGATACAGATGGTAGAGAGAGATATATATGTTAGATGAGATTTTATATTTATATATATATATAGAGAAAGACATGATAGATATGGCAGATTACAGATAGATGCAGATAGATAGGCGATAGATAGATAGATACTAGATGGTAGATAAATAGAGATGGTAGATGATAGATTGACAGATAGGTAGACAGGGTCTCTCTCATTGTAAGATAGTTTCTCATCCTCTATACTATCAACTAGCCCTAGATGCCAGCTGCAACCAAAATATCTCCAGACATCACCTAGGGTCCCTTGGTGTGTGTGTAGGTGGGTGTGGTGATGGTGCAGAACCGCCCCTGGTGAGAATTATTGCCTTAAAAGGAGCCAGAGATTTTAACCTTCACCCTTCCACCTTATCAGGCTCCGGAAAGTGGGAGCACCAGAGGGTCGGGGACCCACGCAACCCCCTCCGAGACCTTACCCAGAACCTCCTGCTTCAGCTCCTCGATACGGCCCGCATGGAGCAGGTGGTAGGGTAACTCCTTCAGCTTCCTCACGTTTGCAACCGTGTCGGAGAACCACAGGGGCTGAGGGGCCACCTGCAGAGGAGGAGAGAGCTGGCAGCCAGGCCACTAAGACACAATCTCATTCATTTACTCCACAAACATGGGCCAGGCCAGGTGCCAGGTGATGCTGGAGGGACAGTGACATGATTTCAGATGGAGACACCCTCACATACCCACACACAGGCTGGGCTGGGACAGGAGGGGTCTGGGGCTCCGGGAATCCAAGGGGCATCAAAACTGGGTCTCACAGGGCAAATAGGAGCCTGTCTGGCAAAAAAAACATTGGAAATGATGGCATTTCAGAGCAAGGGAGCATCATGTGCAAAGGCCCAGTGGTGGGAGAGAGCAGGATCAGAGTTTGGGAAGGCTGAATTATAAGGCAGAGTGAAGGATCGTGGTTGGGATGAGACTAGGGAGGTTGACGATAATAGATCACAAAAGCACTGAACATCAGGCTGCGGAGATTGGACTGGAGACTGGGGAGCCATGGGAGGTGCTAGAGGAGAGACATGATCAGACTGGATGGTCAGAAGCGTTGCTGGGGAAGATGGACTGGAGCGGGAGGTCCTGAGGCTATGAGACCAGGAAGGGGGCAAACCGCATCCTAAAGAGACTGAGCCTGCAGGAGCTCTGGGCACACAGGAGGGGATCTATGAGAAACCAGAGGAGAAAGAATCAGGCCTGGCCCTGCCTCTGCCTGCTTCCCTGTCCAGGAGGGAAAATGAAAAAGAAAAATCGAACTATAATAAAAGACTTAAAAGTGTATTCCCTAGTTGTAGTCACTGTGCTATGTTTAGGGAAAATGTTAACAATAGGGGAATCTAAAAGAAGTGTCCATGGGAACTCTTACACTCATGGCAACTAGTCTGTGACTCTAAAATGATTTTGAAACTAAAAGCGTCTTTTAAAAAGTCTGAGTTCTGGACTTCCCTGGTGATCCAGTGGTTAAGAATCTGCCTGCCCATTCAGGGAACACGGGTTCAATCCCTGGTCCGGGAAGATCCCACATGCAGAGGAGCAACTAAGCTCAAGTGCTGCAACTTCTGAAGCCCATATGCCTAGAGCCCACGCTCCGCAACTGGAGAAAGACTGCTTGCAGCAACAAAGACTCAACACAGACAAAAATAAAGTAAATAAATAAACAGTCTGAGTTCTGCCTCGGAGTGAAGGGAACGTGGAGTGAAGAGCAAGTAGTCAAGGGAATTCCCTGGCAGTCCAGTGGTGAGGACTCTGTGCTTCCACTGCAGGGGACACGGGTTTGATCGTTGGTTTGGAAACTAGATCCCATAAGCTGCGTGGCATGGCAAAAAAAAAAGAAGAAAAAGAACAAGTAAGCAAAAGGAAGGAAATTATGGAAGACTTACTGAAGGAAGAGGCATTTGAGCTGGGTCTCGAGGTATTTGAAAGGCAAAAAAAAAAGAGAGAGAGAGAGATGGCAACTTGTAAGCTAAGGACCCAAGTCTTACAGCTCTTGAGTACAAAAGAAAGACTGGAAGGAAATACGTGACTAGTGACTGGAAGTGTGGGAGCAGCTCTTCTCAGAGCGGGGACTTGTGGGTTTAGCTTTTATTATACTGTTTGATCCTCTCTGTGATCTCCAACAATTACACACGACTCTCCTAGGTGGGAAACTAAATAAGTGCTATTTTTAAAATGAGTAACACTTTGGGAGAACCAATGACAGAAAATTGAATTGTATCAGGAAATTCACAAGGAAAACATCAACCTGCCTCCCCCTACTCCCTTACACACCCACACCCACACACCCACACCCACACCCACACACACACACACACACACACACACCACACTCACACTCACACACACACACACACACACACACAAGGAGGAAACTGCTGTGTTTCAGGATGAATCAGAGCACAAGGAATTAAAATTCTGGAATGCCACGACTTTGGAGATAAGCTTTTAAATGTTGTGATTTTGTTTTTTCATCTGGAAAGTTAGTGGAGCGTAAATTCCTCCTCTGCTGCTCCCCATCCTTCAGATAATGTTTGGGGACTTTTCGTCCTTTGTGAGAAAATAAGGAAAGGAGGCAGAGGGCATCTGGGGTGGAAATAAGGAATGGAAGGAGGCACATGCCTTGTGGGCACAGAAGTGTGGAGGCTGGGAGTGGGGAGCAGGGGTCCCCGGACACCTCACCTTGCGGTCCAGGTTCAGGGGTTTTCCCACAAGTGGCAGGGTGATGAGTTTCTTGATGCCCTGGCTCCAGGCCCCTGAGAAGAAGTCAGCCAAGACGCCGTGACTCTTGGCCTTCTCAGGCCCAGACAGGTAGCGCTCTCGGACCACCTCGGCCAGCTGTCTGCAGAGAGGAGACACGGGCTGATGGGCCTGGGGCACAGGGTGAGCTCAGAGGTGGCGACTGGCCACCTCTCCCAGGAAGTGGTGCCCCCATGCCAGTCCATCCTAAACTCCTTCTAGATGCTTGCTGGCTCAGCTGACCGCCTGCACTATTTGTTACCTACCATTTGTCTCTAAATCAGCCCATCTTACCTATTTCCTTATATAATTTTACTTTAAAAAAGAAATATTTGGTAAACAACAAGACCTACTGTATAGCACTGGGAATTGTATCTTATAATAATCTATAACGGAAAGGAATCTGAAAAAGAATGTATACAAGAATATACTAATATGTATAAAAATATATTAATATATAAGATAAAATATATAAATATAAATAATATATAATAATATATAAGATCATTTATATACAAATAACTTATAATAATATATAAGATAATTTAGATCTAAGTACTAATTTATATATATAACATATATAATATATGATAATAATATGTATATATTTGAATCACTTTGCTGTATTCTTGAAACTAACACAAAACTGTGAATTAACTATGGTGGTGGTTTAGTTGCTAAGTCGTGTCTGACTCTCAGGAACCCATGGACTAATACCCTCCAGACTCTGTCCATGGGATTTCCAATTTAAAATCGGAAAATTTGGGTTCCTCAATAATTAAACATAAGACAAGTCACTATATGATCCAGAAATTTCACTCCAGAGTATATACCCCCCAAAGAATGGAAAAGCAGGTGTTCAAATAAAAACTTGTACATGCATAGCAGCACTAGTTACAATCACCAAAAGGTAGAAACAACCACGTGTCCCTCAACGAGTGAGGGAGTAAATGAAGTGTGATCCGTGCCTGCAAGGGAGTATTATTCAGCCATAACAAGGAATGAAGCACTAGCACATGCTGTAACATGGATAAACCACGGAAATACTACGCTGAGTGAGATAAGCCAGACACAATGGACCACACTGTGTGTGATCACATCCACGTGAAAAGTCCAGAACAGGCAAATCCAGAGAGACAGAAAGCAGACTCGTGGTTGCCAGGGGCTGGGGGAGGAGGGGATGGGGTACCTTTTAGGGCCGTGGGGTGTTCTGGAAGTAGACCAGAGGTGAAAGTTGTACAACAGGTGAATATGCTAAATGCCACTCAACTGTTCGCTTTCAAATGATGATTTTCATGTGAATTTCTCCTCAATTTAAAGAAGTCGTTCATTGTGGGAGCTCCCTGGTAGTCCAGTGGTTAGGACTCTGCAATTTCACTGCGGAGGGGTCGAATTCTATTCCTGGCCAGGGAGCTAGGAGCCCACAAGACGCGTGGGGTGACTAATCATGATAACAAACAAGTTAGCTGTGTTGGAGCTCATGGTGGGGAGACCCTTGAATGCTGCGCTAAGTGGACTTGATTCCCTGGAAATGGGGAATGAAGAAGGATCTGGAACAAAGAGGAACCCAATCAGTGAGTCCTTGCTCTTGGAGTCCCACCCAGACAGTGTCACCAACCCGCTCGACTCACCTGTGGGCAATGGCCAGAAGGGTGAAGCCATCCACGGGGCGCCTGGCCAAGCAGTTACCCAGATCTCGACGAAGCCTCACCCACAGCAGGGGCGGGAAACGCAGAAGCTCTTTGCTGGGTGGGGTCCAGTCTTGGTACACGCTCTGCAGGACCTCGTCATCCAAGGACAGGACATCCTTTAGCTCCGCCTCTGAGAGCCCATGCCTGTGGAAAGGAGGGACGGACATGGGAGCACGCCTGTGTCTCCTGCATTTGGAGGACGCAGAAGCCGAGGGAGGGACAGATGTGACCAGCTCTATGGCATCCTGCCCATCACTGAAGGTTTGGACAGTGCCTACCACTAGCTGATACTCACACCTGGGTCCAGCTGTACCCATCAAGTAAGGCATTTCCTGGTCTTTCCTTCTTTCTCATACCTACAGAACCCTTAACCATCCCTCCGCCAACCTCAGATGAGTCGAGTGGCACAGGAAGATAAGTAACTTAGGAAAATAATGCATAAACCACCTCCGTGTGTTCCTGCCTGAAAAAGGAAGTGGCTTTAAACACGATAAGCATCAGACTGGAGTGGCCTTCATAATAGCTGCAAGCGTTTGCCTGGAAAAACTAAGAGACTTGCCACAAATTTCCTCTGGGTTGGAGAACAAGCAGAGTTCATTTCAAAGCAGATGAGAGAGGGAGGCTGGCTTCTGCTTACAAGGAATACAAACACCTTGTGTGTGTGTGTTTTTAACTCCCTGATATCGATTAGTCTTCATTTTGCTGGAAACACTTCCCACATTCTTTACACATACAGAATACCTGCTCACTTGTAATTTTCTGTTTTCCATCGAGGTAGGTATTAACATCAGTGTTCTCTGAGATCTCTTCCACTGAGATCATCTCATCACAGCTATGTCACTGGCGGTGTTCTCCACAGTTTCCCCGTTGGGGTAGCCAGGCCGTCTCCCTAATCTGCTTTCCTCCTCTTGACAGGTCTTTCCAAACCAATATTCCTGGGAGCCACAACATGGGGGTTTACATGGGGTGGTCCAGTGTTTCCTCAAACATTTCCTCTTTCAGAATAGAATCTTCTGGGATTTCCCTGGCAGTCCAGTGGTTAAGACTCTGTACTTCCAATGCAGGGGCACAGCTCTGATCCCTGGTTTGGGAATTAAGATGCTACATACCTCGAAAGTGAAAGTGAGGGTCGCTCAGTCACGTCCAACTCTTTGCGACCTCATGGACTATACATACAGTCCATGGAATTCTCCAGGCCAGAATACTAGAGTGGGTAGCCTTTCCCTTCTCCAGGGGATCTTCCTGACCCAGGGATCAAACCCAGGTCTCCCACATTGCAGGCAGATTCTTTACCAGCTGAGCCACAAGGGAAGCCCAAGAATACTGGAGTGGGTAGTCTATCCCTTCTCCAGCGGATCTCCCTGACCCAGGAATTGAACCTGGGGTGTCCTGTATTGCAGGCAGATTCTTTACCAACTGAGCTATGAGGGAAGCCATGTACCTCGAGGTGCAGCCATAAGGAAAAACAAACAAACAAACAATAAAATCTTCTTTCTCAGTCTTCAGGATACTCTCGATACAAACCAGGCTTGGATTCTCTCTTTGTGGTTTCAGGCACAATGAATGGCTTGTCCACCAAATCAAAAAAATGCGACATCCCAAGAGGCTTTCAACCTGGATATCCAAGGGAAGCACAGCCCCACACTTCTCTGGCATCACATCCCTCTGGGTAGGGACCTGGCCAGTCCATTCATTCTCAGAGAAGCAGAGGGCTGCATCCTGGAAGGCCATGACATCAGTAAAGCATGGGCACTTTTGCTTAACCCCTGTTCATGGAGTGTCATCTCTGTGCTGCCCCCTGGAGGACAGAGAGCTAGGGGCCCACGAAGCTTATCTTCTAGTGCAGAGAGCCACATAGAAAACAACCGGGAAAAAAAACACACACACACACAAACAGTAACACCAGTTGCTAGGAAGAAGATAAGCCAAGTCACAGGAAGGAGAAAGACAAGGTAAGTGGCAGGGGAGAGATGGTTCTTGGAGCATGTGAGCCCCTCTGATAAGGTGCCCTCAAGAGCTGGAATTGTGCAGGAGGGGGCCTTCTTCCGTTTGTCAGATGGGGAAACTGAGGTTTGTGTATTCATGGTCCTGGATGGCCAGGGGAATAGGAATTCAATTCCATCCCTGCTCTTGAAGATGTTGTGTCTCCTCAAGTCTAGAGCTACGATGTCCAGTATAGTTGTCCCCAGCCACACACAGTCATTGAAAGTTAAAAATTAGTGAAATTTAAAATCCGGTTTCTGGGATGGATAAGCTGCCTTTCAAGTGTTTATTTGCCACACGTGGCTCGTGGTTACCACTTTGGACAACGAGATATAAAGCATTGCCCTCATTGCCAATACTCTATCGGACGGTGCTAGAGATGTGCACTGGGGGATGTGCCTAAGGTCACAGATGAGCCACTAGGTTAAGAGCCCTTCTCCTCCCCAAGACATCCCTTGACAATGTGGACCCAAAGCAGGCACCTCACCTGCCCCCCAACATGGGACCTTCCTTTCCTGCGCTGCAGACAGGCTCTGTGTGTGAGGTCACACCACCCTGCATTTGATGCTGGCCGAGGGACCTTGGCCAGTGATGTCTATTTGCAAGTATAATCCCATTCTTTCAGCAGCCATATACAACGGACACTCAGCTACCCACTCTGTACAGAGGGTGTGTGAAAAGGCCACAATGCATGCCTAACACAGAGCTTCTCAGCCTCCCACTGTGATGCTGAGGGTCAGATCATCTAGGATGCTAGCAGAGTTCCTAGCCTCCAACCACTAGGGGTCAGCAGCATGATAGGTGAGAGATGATGTGATGTGCTCTGTTGTCACTTCAGGCATGTCTGACTCTTTGTGACCCCAGGGACTGTAGCCCACCAGGTTCCTCTGTCCACGGGATTCTCCAGCCAAAAATACTGGAGTGGGTTGCCATTCCCTTCTCCAGGGGATCTTCCCAACCCAGGGATTGAACCCCTGCCTCTTACATCTGCTGCATCGCCAGAAGGGTTCTTTACCACTAGTGCCGCCTGGGAAGCCCTGACAGATAGATAGACATGTATTGTTGTTCAGTCATTAAGTTGTCTAACACTTTGCAACTCTTTGCAGGCCTGTGGACTGCAGCATGCCAGGCCTCCCTGTCCCTAACCATCTCCTGAAGTTCACCCAAGTCCATGTCCATTGAACTGGTGATGCTACATAGATAGATACATAGACAGACAGAAGGAAAGAGAGATAACCTAGACCAATGCATGGAGACAGAAAGCAGATTAATGGCTGGCAGGGACTGGGAGAGGAGGATGAGGGGTGAATGCCGACGGGGACAGGGTCTCCCTTGTAGGGTGAGGAACCATTCCTCATGGTTAGTGGTAGCACAGCACTGTGAATGTACTCAATGCTGCCAAACTGTACACGTCAAAAGAGGGAACTTTATGATATGACTGATACTGGGCTGAAAAGCGTTCCTCAAAATTCATGCCCATGGGGACCTGTGAATAAGACCTTATTTGAAACCAGTCTTTGGGGAAGTGGTCAAGATGAGGTCCCACTGAGGCAGGCTGGGACCTGGGACCTGGGGCCCTTTGCTGCAGTGCTTGCACCTGGACAAAGCTCTCCTCGAACAACAGAATACAAACAAACTGTAAAGAACTGAAAATAGCTTCACACGTGCACCATTGGGGAAATTATGGATAGGACAGAAAGAGACCAAAAACCCAACTGCCACTTCTGAAGAGCTGGGAGCAAAAGTAGGGTGTTTCACATGCCCCCTGCCTACCACCCCACCAAAGGGGTGGACAAACCACCTAAGCTACCCCTCCAGCTCGACCCCTACCTTCACCCGAATAAGGAACCAGCTCACTGGGAGCAAGCAAGCAAAGGAATTTGTCATTTGTTCTCCCTCCCCCTCTGCTGCAGCGATGCATGCATGCTAAATTGCTTCAGTCGTGTCTGAATCTTTGCAACCCCATGGACTATAACCCACCAGGCTCCTCTGTCCAAAAATACTGGAGTGGATTGTCATGCCCTCCTCCAGGGGATCTTCCTGACCCAGGGATGGAACCTATGTCTCTTGCATCTTCCATTGGCAGGCAAGTTCTTTACCACAGATGCCACCTGGGAAGCCTGTGCTCACAGCAGAAGTACCAGGAAAGCCTTGCCTGAATTTCTTATCTGGTCTCTGATCCATTTCTATTGATTGAGAACGACAAGAACCCCAGTCAGTAACAGTACTGGACAGAAGTGAACCCTAATCCAATGAGTGATATCCTTCCAAGAAAAGAGGGAAATTCAGACAGAGAGACACACAGGGATGGGACCACAAGATGACAGAAGTGGAGATTGGAGTGATGCTTCTACAAGCAGAGGAACATTGAGCATGGCCAGCAACACCAGAAACAAAGGAAAATGCCTAGAACAGATTCTACTTCAGAGCCTCCAGAAGGAGTGTGGTTCTGCTGACACCTCGATTTCAGACTCTGGCCCTCAGAATCATGAGAGAATATACTTCCATTGTTCTAAGGCACTCAGGTTGTGATTTGTTACGGCAGCCCTTGGAGAAGAATGCATGCGTACTCTCTCAGTTCAAAACAGTGAGCACAGCAGAGACTCACCGGGAAGACTCAATGTAGCCCAGCACGTGGGCCACCAGGAGCCGCCCGTGTGTCTGCTCCAGGCGGGCACACAGCTGTTGCATCCCCTCCTTAGCAGTGGAGGCCAGCGGGGCTGGCACAGTGAAGGAGGCCCACTTCCGGGCCTCCTCGAAAGCCAGCCTTAGCCGCCCTGGGTGTCCACACTCTGGGAGGCTGGCCCAGAGCATGTCCCTCTGCACCGGACTCAGTGTCCTCCTCGAGGCAGCCAGCAGGAGCTGGATCATCTCCTGCCCTTGGTTTCCGGAGAGGGGTTTCACCTCCCAGTAAGCCCCTCGGTCTGTGAGCACCTGCTGCATGGTGTCTAAAGCCCCCCGCTGTCCAGAGCAGGCCGAGATGATGAAGTGGACCCTCGGAGGACATTTGGGAGGCAGCCAGGGGATCCTCCTAGCACAGCGGACAGAGTCCACCTCATCCACCGAATCCAGCAGGATCACAAGGGACTCAAAGTTTCGGCAGGAGACAGTGTGGAGGAGGATGTGGAAAAACTGGACCACCCTGGTGTGGGCCTCTAGGACCTGGGCAGGGGGCAGGGGTAGCCCATAGGCCAGGCACACCTGGAAGCAGATGCTCTGGAGCAGGCCTCGGGGCTCAGAGCTCATCTGTGACGTCCCCAGAAGCCGCAGAATGGTCACTGTCTTGCGGCCGAGCAGCCCCGGCATTTGCTCAGCCAGCTTGCACATCAGAGCAGTTTTTCCGATGCCGGGGGGTCCAAAAAGCACCAGGGGTGGGTGGGGGTGGCCATCACTCTGTCGCAGTCGCTGCCCCAGCTGGGTCAGGAGCTCCTGGCGCCCACAGAAGGTCCGGTTGACCTCGGCACTGAGTCCCAGGTGGTGGCAGATCTCCTGGTAGAGCCACGCCGACTCCTGCCTGCCCGCCTCCAGCTCCCGGAGGCACTCAAGAACCTGATGGTTAGCCCTGGCCACAAACTGTTCCCCCAGCTCCTTCAGGTATCGGGCGTGAGCCTTGTTTTTGGGGTTCACCAGGTCCCGGCTCCACGTTAGGTGGTGGGCCTTGAGAACTCCAGGCTGCCGGTCAGCAATGCGCTCCTTGAGGTTGCTGAGAAGGTTCTGGGCATCTGTGTCCAGGCAACCATCTGCAAGACGGTCCACCATTTTGAGGGCACAGTCTTCCAGGATGTGCTTATTGAGGTCTTGGATCTGTCTCAGGAAGACGGTTGCCCCATGATCCCCAACTGTTGAGTTCAGCAAGGCCCGTTCTATTTCCCACTCAATGACTGCAAAAGTAGAAGAGAGTGTGGTCAGTGTTATGGCATCAGCTGGCTCAAATGGGGACAATTGGGAGACACATTCCAGGAATGGGAACACTGGAATTCAGGCTTAATGTGGGCCAGAGTCACTTGGCATAACTATAGACAGCATGCAAAGAATGGGCTCCAGTGTGTTCCAACAAAACTTTATTCATAAAAACAAGCAGTGGGCCAGGTTTGGCTTGAGGCCACAGTTTGCCAGAGTCACTTGGGGGCTCACAAAAACCGACATGGCTGGACCCTGCCTCCAGAAGTTCTGATTCTGCATGTCGGGGTAGGGCCCATGGTGTGAATTTCCAACAAGCTCCCAGGTGATGCTGAGACTGGGGTTCAGAGGCCACACCAAGAGTGGCATTGATTTAGCAACTATTCACAAAGAGCTGACTCGTTGGCAAAGACTCTGATGCTGGGAAAAACTGAAGGCAAAAATGGGGCAGCACAGGATGAGACGGTTAGATAGCATCACCAACTCAAGGGACATGAATCTAAGCAAACTCTGTGAGATAGTGAAGGACAGAGGAGCCTGACATGCTGCAGCCCATGGGACTGCAAATAGTCAGACATGACTTAGCAACTGAACAACAACAACAGAAAAATCAAAGATACCTTGGTGTAGGCAACACACAGATGGTTGTGAAGCAGTCTCATCATAAAACAATGCCATCAAACTCAAAATAGTTAAATATGGAGTTTATATAGCCCTTAAGTATGGCCCCAAAAGAACTGAGAACAAAAGCTCAAACACTGGTGTGCAGGAATTGTTCATTTCAAAAAGGTTAATTTCATGCTATGTGAAAGCTGCCGTAGATAACTTACAAACTAATGTGTTTGAGTGTGTTCCAATAAAACTTTATTTATAAAAACAAGCAGTAGGCTGGGTTTGGCCCTTGGGCCATGGTTTGCTGACCCCTGTCCCAGAGCATGCAGCAGCTGCCCTGAGGACCTGTATCTTCTAGAGCCAAGAGCCCACACTGACTTCTCCTTGGAGGCCTTTGTTTTGAAATAGCAATCAGGTTTGAGTTATTTTTGAAGCTGCCTTGGGCTCATCAGAGGCTCCCAGATCTCTGCAGCTGAGTGAGTCAGGCCCTTGGAGACAGGACTCAGTCTCAGAGCCAAAGACAAGAGCCACTCAAAAGTCTTCCTTGGTCTGACCCCACAACCCCCTTAGCCTCATGAATGGAGATCAGAGACGAAGGCAACTCACAGTCCTTAAATGGGATCCTTCTTGGACACATTTTGGCATGAACCAATCCAAGACCATCTGTCTGCTAGCAACAGGCTGTGTGACCTTGGGAAAAATCACTGTACCTCTCTGAGTCTCTGTTTCCTCCCTTTAACATGAGTACTAATCCCAAAATTGAAAGGACTACTATGAGGATTTTCTATGAAATAATGCTTGTGAAAGCTGAGCATATTATGCTGAAGGAACAAAAGGTTACAGTCTGCAATTTTATCTTCTGTGACATGGTAGAAACAAAATAAATGAGATGGAGTTGGGTTAGGGCCTGCCAAGGCTGGAGTTTGTGGGGAGGGGTGAGTGCAGCTCTATATGGCAGTGGGAGGGACCCTTGTGTATCAACCATGGTGGTTACTTGAAGCTATACAGGTGATAAAATTGCAGAGAAAGAAAAGGCTCATATACACACATGCACAAACGGTTTCTGTTAGTCTCTCTGTATTCTAACAATGTCCACTTCCTGGTTATAACACTGCACCCTAGTTATGCAAGATGTTACTTTTGGGGAAATCTGGTAAAGGATACATGAAACCTCTTCCTCTTTTTTTTTTTTTTTTTTTCAATTTCCTGTGAAACTCTATTTCAAGATAAAAAAAATTTTTTTAAGAAAGTTTAGCATGGGCTTGAAAAATAATATGGTCTAAAGGTACTGTCTATGATGTGCCCTGACCTCCACACCCATTCGTCTTTCTGCTGATGTCTAGGAATTTCTATTTGTTCTTTCAGATGGGACTTACTAATGGGTGAGGTTTGACATGATTGCTTAGTGATCTTATTGTTGAATCAGATCACGGCTGAGACAGGACCTTTCAGATCTCCATAACGACTCCCCTAGGTACTACTTCTGACTAGTTCTATTTTACAGATGAAGAAACAGAGGCGCCAAGCCTCCCAGAAGTCAAAGCGGCTGGAAAAGGGCAGGGCTGAGATATTAATCTGGGCCCATCCTGAAGTACAGAGCCCAGATGCTGAGTATGACCTCAATGTCAGATATCTCTCTGAGAACAATTAGCGCACTTGGCTTTGTGTCATAGAGCAAGCTATAGTGACATAGTAAGTGCTCAATAAACAGTGGACTTATTATTATACACACAAAAGGTGTATTCAAAATTGGTCTGTCATTACTAGGCTTAACCAAAGAGTCAAGGTTAGCATCGCCTGTGATGTCAGGAGGGCCTCAGGGACTCCTGACATGATGGGATGGGGAGGGAATTTCAGCTCTGTGGTCTTCCTCCCCCACACCTATAATCCCAGTCAAATCATGAGAAAACACCAGCCAAGCCCAGACTGAGGGACATTCTAGGAAAGGCCTGGCCAGTACGCCTCAAAACAGTCATGAAAAACTGTCGCAGCCCAGAGTAGCCTAAGGAGACAAAGGATGGAATGCAGTGTGGAATCCGGGGACAGAAAGACATTGATGGGAGAACTGTAGAAATCCAAATAAAGTCTGCAGTCTAGTTACTAGTCATGTACAGGTAGTAAATGTTGATGTTCATTTCTGAGTTCTGGTAAATGTACCTCGATCATATAAAATGTTACTCTTACATAAGTACAAGAAATCTACACGATCTTTGTAGCTTTATAACGTTGTAACTTTTTTGTTAATCTAAAATTATCCTCAAATAAAATTTTTAAAAATTGGATATGTCATTACTAGAATGACTATATATATGATAAATAGCAGTCAATATATTTTAATAAAATAGTATTAGTATAAATGACTACATTCAATACCTTTAAATAAATCAATATATTTAATATGTTGATCAAGTGAATTTATATATTTTATAGTGTGGTTAATATAAATCCATATATTTAATATTTTATAACACAAATTCATATATTTAGTAGCATGGATAACATGAATTCATATAGTTATTAGTTTGGATAATATAAATTCATATATTTAATAATGTGAGGGCTTCCCTGGTGACTTAGTGGTAAAGAATCTGTCTGTCACTGTAGGCGACGCGGGTTCCATCCCTGATCCGGGCAGATCCCAGATGCCACAGGGCAACTAAGCTGGTACACCACACCTATTGAATCTGTGCTCTAGAGCCCGGGAAACGCAACTACTGAGCCCGCACTGCAGTTACTGAAGCTGTCACGCCCTAGAGCCTCTGCTTTGCAACAAGAGAAGCCACCGCAACGAGAAGCTGGTGCACTGCGACTGAAGAGTGACCCCCACTCTCTGCAACCAGAGAAAGCCTGCGCAGCAAGGGAGAAGACTCAGCACAACCAAAATAATAAATGAAATTATATAAAAATAATGTGGGTGATGTAAATTGTCATACTAATAAAGCGCAAACTGACGTTACTAATCCGTAAATAATGAAAACCTGTTTCTTACTGAAAGAACCTATTTCTTTCCTGAATCAGCAAGCAATGGGGCAATGGCTTGATCTCACTGCCTTTTTAGAAACATCTTTCTGCTAGCCCGGTGTGGAGGATGGAAGGGGCAGAGGATGAGGTGAGAGGTGAGAGGTAAGGGACCAGCAGGGAGCTAGGTGATGGACTCAGCACAGTGGGGAAACTCTACTCCCCTCCTTGGACAAAAGAGACTCCTTCTGCCTGTGCTTCAGTTTTCAGAGACAGGTACATTGATGAAGGACAGTTTCCTCAGTAGCAGCCGGCTCTCGGCTAGCCTAGGGTGACCCACTCTTCCAGTTTTCCCAGAACTGTCCTGGGTTTGGCCCTAAAAACCCTGAATCCTGGGAGGTCTTGGTCTCAGGTTTATGGGGATGGTGGTCATCCTAGGACAAGTCCCCCAAAGCCAGGAGCCTGCCTGAAAGAAGGAAAGGAGCCAGGAGAGAAGAACCCTAAGAGGCTGAAATTAACCAGGAGGTGACTACACTCTCTTGGATCAGAAAAACAGTCTTTCTCAGAACTGGGCCTCCGGGAGCTAGGCTGGTTTGGCACTTATAGAATTGCAGGCAGTGGTGTCTGGCTCAAGCGTGATGTGTATTTTGAACACCTGGGCGTTTCCCGGGGACCCCGAGGGGAGTCTGGGCAGCCTCACCTGACCGGTAGTAGTGGTGCCACTGCTCCTCGCTGATGAGCCCCAGCCTGAGGGCCTCCTGGGCTCCGGAGCGCAGTGCAGAGATCAGGGCAGCCTCCTCGGGCCCAGAGGCCTCCCCAGGGCCCAGGGCCTGCAGCAGGTAGGCGGGAGGCACCGCGTTCTCGTCCCGCCAGAAGCGCTGTGCCACCAACTCCAGGTCGCGGGGTCTGGCGGTCAGGTGAGCCTTCAGCGCCTCCCACTCCTTTTCCTTGATCCGCGTGGGGACGGGGCAGGGGCCGTACTGGTCACCCACGAGGGCCTAGAGGAGAGAGGGGTGGAGAGGGGTGGCATTGGGTTCAAGTCTTGGCTTAGGCATTTAGCTCAGTGACCCTGGGTGAGTCATGCCGAGCCCTTAAAATGAGCCTGGTGGTTGTTCCACACAGATAATTAGATTAATGTAAGCAGATCGATTAGGGGTCCCCAGAGAAAGAGAACCAGTAACGGCTTTCTTGACATAAGAGAAACCATTTTGGCCTAAGCCATTTTGTGATTGAAGCCTGGCCTCAATGCTTGCCCTTGAACACATCTAAGTAATTCATTATCTTAAGGGAAGTGAGACGATGCAGGAATAAAGGAAAAGCAGTCAAGAAACAGTCCAATAGTCCATATGTTAGGGGGAACCACTGACTAAAGCCACCCACACTAGCCAGGCCCAATAGTGACCACCTGCATGAGTTAATAGGGGGTCCTGGTAAGGGATGCAGAACCCCTTGAGACGGGAAATGTCAAAAGGTGGTTCAGCGGTAAAGAACCTGCCTGCAATACAAGAGATGCGGTTCCATCCCTGGTTGCGGAAGATCCCCTGGAGAAGGGAAAGGCTACCCACTCCAGTATTCTTGCCTGGAGAATCCCATGGACACAGGAGCCTGGAGGACTACAGTCCATGGGGTTGCAAAAACATCAGACATGTCTTAGCAACTAAACAACACCAAAGAGACTCTAGTTCATATATCCTACCAACCTCCCAGGATCCTTCTCGCTGGGATCCACCTTGGCTGATGTGATGCGTGCACCATCAGGAAGGACCCAGAGTCAGAGTACTTGGCCAGAGACAACCCAGCAACCAAGCCAATTGCCATAATACCAGGAACTGGAAGCCACATGGCAGAGCAGTTCTCCTGGCTTCCCGTATTTTACTGTTCTCTGTCCGGGCATACTTTCCCAATAAAGTCTCTTGCTTTGTCAACATGTATGTCTCCTCGGACAATTCATTTCTGAGTATTGGACAGGAGCCTGCTCTTGGGCCCTGGAAAGTGTTCCCCTTCTTGCAACACAGTGATAAAACAGACACCTAGTTCCTCTTCAAAGGATATACATATAAAATATCTTTGAGTTGTGCAGGAACTAAGACTCCTACCCAGGTGGAATATAGGGTGATGGTGTAGACCATCCTGACTTCAATCGACCAAAGCTTGGACACTGTGGACCTTGGTCCCAATTCTAGGCTGAATTCACCTCTGCTCAAATCACTTCATGAATATGCATGCCCCCTTGGCTTAAAATTTTCTCAATTTTGCTGCTCAGGGAGACACTGCTTTGGAAAAAGTCTCTGGTGTTTTCCTGACCTGTTGCAAGTAACAAGCCCTTCCAGGCTTCCCTGGTGGCTCAGTGGTAAAGAATTCGCCTGGCAATGCAGGAGATATGGGTTTGATCCCTGGTTTGGGAAGATTCCACATGCCTCCGGGCAACTAAGACTGCGTACCACAACTACCGAGCCCACGGGTCACAACTACTGAAACCCTCATGCCCTAGAGACCGTGCTCTGTGATAAGAGAAGCCACTGCGATGAGAAGACAGTGCACTAGAATCAGAGAGTAGCCCCTGCTCGCTGCATCTAGAGAAAGCCCACGTGCAGCAACAAAGACCCAGAGCAGCCAAAACTAAACTAATTAACAATTTTTTTAAAAAGAGCCAATCTGGAAAGGGAGATGGTGAGATTCCAATGCAGACTATCTTCCCTGCAGAACATCTTCCCCGAACATGTATATTGAGGCAAACTCATGATGGCTGCTAGCAGAAAGCAGTGACCGAACAGTGTTGGGCCCCTGCCTTCCTGGACCTCAGAGTCTTAACAGGAGAAACAGGCTTCAGTCTGAGAATTGCACCAGTGTCAGTATTTCAGCTGTCATCCTCCTAAGAGGAAAAGGCAAATTAGGTCACACGAGGGCCGTGGAGTCAGAGAAACTCCCCTGAGGGAGTGAGGATCAAGCTATAGAATAAGACACGGGAAGGAATGCCCCTGGCAGGGGGCCTGCCGGGGAACGGTACATCCAGAGGCCCTGGGATATACTGTGCGGGAAAGACAGGGTCTACAGGATCAACAAAGAAGGGGCAGTACAGGGAGATAAGGCCATCCCCTGGGATGCTTTTGCAGGGCTTTCAGAGACCCTAAGGTTTTGATCTTACTGCAAGAATATAGGAGGCCTTCTTTCCACCCTAAGCATGCTTGAAGAAGGTGCAAACTGGAATTCAACAGAACTGGGCTGGAGAAGGCCTAGGACAGTGGACCCAAAGTCTTGAGTTTCTTCATTATGTAAAATGGAAGCAGTCAACCCTCCCTTCTTCACTGGGACATACCAGAATATTCCAGGGGGTGTGCACCTGGGAAACCTGGATCACTGGAATCTGTGATGATGGTGTAATGGAGCCGGACCCTAGGGGACAGACCCCACCCCCATATCCTCACCTTTAGCTCCTCCCTGAAATACATAGAAAATAGTATCTGATGCACATTTCCTGACTTGTCTTGAAAAAAAAAAGGAAAGTGTGAGTCGCTCAGTTGTGTCCAACTCTTTGCAACCCTATGGACTGTAGCCCACCAGGCTCCTCTGTCCATGGGATTCTCCAGGCAAGAATACTGGAGTGGGTTACCATTTCCTTTTCCAAGGGATCTTCCCAACTCGGGGACTGAACCCAAGTCTACTGCATTGCAGGTGGATTCTTTACTGTCTAAGCTACCAGGGAAGCCCAGTGAGAAAACCCTCACCAAATGGAAGAAATTCACTTCATGATGATCATGAACACATAGCCCCCAGACCTATGGCACCTTAGGACTGGTAACGTTAACCCCTGTGATACCACCCTGTTACCTCACCATCAACCAATCAGAGGACTGTGCGAGTTGGTCCCATACCCCGCAACTCTACTCCCTCACCTGGCCTGTAAAAATGCTTTCCTGAAAGTCAGCTGGGAGTTCAGGGGTTTGGAGCACCAGCTGCCCTGGACTCCTTGCCTGGCACCTGCAGTCAATGTTATGCTTTCCTTCATGACAACTCGATGTTGGGAGATTGGTATTACTCTGTGTGGGCATGTGGATCCAAGTTTGGTTTGGTAACAACAAGGTGTTGAAGAGGATTCCACTCTCCAGCTGCCTTTCCTGAAGGAAGAGCCTTGGACAAGCAAGAGGAGTTGGAAAAGATGTAGCCAGCCAACCACAAGCTCTCCGGAAGGAGGCAGAAGATACAAGGCACTCTGTCTGTAAGACCAGAGCAACAGGAATGGGAGGAGCTTGAAAGAAGCTCAAGTTGCCACCACCAGGAGCAACTCTCTGGAGATGCTGGAGCTGCCAGTGGCCCGAGAGACCCAGAGCTTCTAGAAGGAAGTGCCATGGGGAGCCGTCCCCTGCCACACTGCCTAATGACTTATTTACCAGAGAGGTGCCTCTCCAAGGGCCTCCACTGCATCTCTGAGTTTTGTGGAAAGCCCCCTAAACCAGAGCCACTGAAGGAAAATGAAGCTGTGACTCTCAACAGTTAGAGGGGAGATACCTGTTTCAGGAGGAAGACAGGAAGTAGCTAAAGGTCAGCTTGCGGCCCAAGGAACCCTCCTGGAAGGATCTGCAAAGTCCCTGGGCCTTTCGGGCCTGGGGGAAGCTCTGAAATCACCCTCCCTCCCGTCCACCCTCCCCCATGCCACATGGAAGCTGCGTTGCGCTTTTGGCTGCCTGCAATTTTGGTTGCAAAATGGAAGTCCTCCTGGAGTTCCTTTTCTCCCCATCTCCCTTTTTTCTTTACAAAACTTTTTTCTTTTCTTTTTTCCTTTGAAACTCAACAAAATGATCAATCATCAGTCTCAACCATCAGCAAAAGCAGAAGACTGGGGGGAAAATTCACAAAGGAGATACGTAAGTCAGAGGATTTGGTTGTTGCTTAATCACTCAGTTGTGTCCGGTTCTTTGTGACCCCATAGACTGTAGCCCTCCAGGCTTCTCTGTCCATGGGATTTCCCAGGCAAGCATACTGGAGTAGGTTGCCATTTCCTCCCCCAGGGGATCTTCCAAATTTATGGATCAAACCCACATCTCTTGCATTGGCAGGCAGATTCTTTACCACTGAGTCACCAGGGAAGCAACTCAAAGGGTAGAGCCTTTCAAATATTAGACTGTATTTTAAAGCAATAATAATTAAGATAGGGAGCTATAAACTCATTATTTTGCAACAACTTTTTAAGGGAAAAGAATCTGAAAAAGTATACACATATCTATGCATTCATACTCAGTTGCTTCAGTTGTGTTGATGCCAAGCTCCTCTGTCCGTGGGATTTTTCAGGCAAGAATACTGGAATGAGTTGCCACTTCCTCGAGGCTCCAGGGAGTCTTCCCCACCCAGGGATCAAACCTGAGTCACCTGTGACTCCTGCATTGCAGATGAATTCTTGACCTGCTGAGTCATTATGGATGTATGTAACTGAATCACTTAGCCATACACTTGAAACCAACACAACTTGTAAATCACCCATAAAGTAAAAATAATAAAGAATTCAATAAAATATAAAGAAATGAAATCAAGTGATTCAAACTTCCAGTTATAAGATAAGTAAGTCCTAGGGATGTTATGTACTACATGGCAACAGCAATTAACACTACTATAGGGTATATTTGAAAGCTGCTAAGAAAGTAAACCCTAGACATTCTCATCACTAGGGAAACTATTTACCTCTTTCATATCTATATGAGCAGCTGGGTGTCAACTAATATTATTTAATAATCATTTCACAATATGTGTAAATCAAGTCACTATGCTGTATACTTTAAACCCACACAGTGCTGGATGTCAGTTACAGCTCAACAAAATAGGAAAGAAAGAAAAATTGATGTCAACCTACAAAGAAAACTATAGGAGAAAAGAAGGAAAACAGAGTAGTTACTGTACAGATAACACTTAATACATAGTAAAGCTTTTCACATCTGCCACCCAGATCTTAGTTTTTCTTTAAGGAGATGTAATCTCTAAAGCAACACTAAAACTTTGAGCAACCCTGGAAGTGTTCATACCCATGCTGTCCAACACCGTGGCCACTTGAGACATGTGGCCACTGAGCCACTGGCATGCGGCTGGTGCAACCGAGGAACTGAAATTTTAATTCTGCCTGATTTTAATTCACTTGAATCACCACATGTGGTTCGTGGCTACTCCACTGGGCAGAGGGCTTCCCAGGTGGCATTAGTGGTAACAAATCTGCCTGCCAAGGCAGGAGACGTAAAAGACACAGGTTCGATCCCTAGGTCAGGAAGATCCCCTGGCCCGGGGAAGGGGGGAGGGCACAGCAACCCGCTCCAGTATCCTTACCCGGAGAATCCCATGAATGAGGAACCTGCTGGGCTACAATGCATAGGTTTACAAAGAGTCGGACACAACTGAAGCGACTTCGCACGCATGCACGCCCACTGGGCAGGGCAATTTTAAGGCCAAATGGGCTTCATGTATTTGTCTTTATTTCCCTAGAAAACAGCTTTTATAATGGGGACCACCTTCTTTTACTTGTTATATTCTTATCTCCAGGAGAAATTTTTTTGGGGAGCTGCTCAAAGCTTGTTTTTGATTAAGATGTATTGGGCAAAGATACTTTCTTGACTTTTTCTCTCTTTACTTTCTAGGACAGGTTTAGGCAAACTGTCCATCAGGGCCTAATAACCAATATTTTCAGGGCTGATGGACAGATGGTCTCTGTGGCAACTACTCAGCTCTGCCATTGAAACTGGAAGCAGCCTAGGGTGGTATGTAAATGAATGAGTGTGGCTGTGTGCCAATAAAGGTTCATTTACAAAAACAAGTAGAAGGCTGGATTTGCCCCATGGGCTGTGCTTTGCTGACCCCTGCTCTCGGATTTATGAGCCAAAATTCTCTAGTTCTTGGTATATTTGAAACTTGGTGATGTAATAAATCAAAATTTTGGAATATCATTTGGTGATTATAACTTAAACCATTAATTGTGAGCTGGAGATTGTTCTGGTATCAGAGAGAGTTTAGTTGGGGAGGAGAGAAGACCCTGGTTGGTCTTGCCTAGCGTCAGAAGAAGCTAGCTCCTGAGGCAGGCTCAAAAAAGGGCCATAGAGATTGCTCCCAATAACACAGGGCACACGGGAGAAAAAAAATTTACATACCTTGTAGATTTTCACATTCTTTATGGTTTTCTAGGGTCTCAAAGTTCCCCAAACAAAGCTGATGATGTGGGAACACTCAGAGCAAATTCTAAGATTCCTTTGGGCTTCAGCACTCTGCTCTCCCACTCACCTGCTGCTTCCACTTTACTGCTACTGTCTGGATTCCAGTTAGCTCTACAGAAAAATGGGTGCTGTGATCAATTAGCAATGTCTGCCATGGGCAGGCTCTGAAGATTGAGGGTGATAGCAGAAATGCCACCCACTTCCCTCCACTGATGGGTTTGGTCTAGAAACGGAGCCATATCCTGGTGCTAGAATGAGGACTAAGAGTTAATCTGTCCTTCCCAAGAGACTCACAACAAAAGCTGGCCCTATGGATGTTTTCCGACACCGGTCGAGCTCCTCCAAGCACAGTTCCGTGGTCATGAGGTCAGTGGCCTCAGTGTCCCGAATACCCCACCGCAGGTCAACCACCTGGAAATTACAAGCATGGGTTTGTCAGGAAGGTGGCAGTATGGGTGATGTTTTTCCATTCCTTTTGATAAAGGCATAAAGTTTCTTTCAGTCATTTTTTACTTTTGGCTGTGCTATGCAGCAAGCCAGATCTTAGTTCCTGGACCAGATAGCCAACCCTGGCCCGCTGCCTTGGGAGCTTGGAGTCTTAGCCACTTTACCACCAGAGAAGGCCCTCTTTCAGTAATTTGACAACCTTTCCTCAAAGAGGGATGTCTGGATTAAAAGAGCTTGAATGACACCTGTAATCCCAGTGTAATCATGATAAAAATATCAGACAGACCCAAACTGGAGGTATGCCATGGGACTCCCAGGCAATTTCCCCCACAACTGTGCTGCTCATGAGTACCAAGGAGAAGACCTTCGTACAGAAGGACAGAAGAAGCTGTCCCAGCCACAGGAGACTGGGGAGCTGGAACAACTGAATGTAACAGAGCCCCTTGGCCTTCTAAATGTAACAGTTCTCCAGCCAGAAAAGAGACACAAACGGCACAGTCAAAAAGTCTGGCAGTTGCTTAAAGGCAATGTACCAATGTCCATTTCTTAGTCATAACAAACATGCTCCGGTAATAGAAGATGGTCACAACAGGGGAAAAAGTGGGTGGGTGGGAGGCATATGGAGACTCTATCCTATAGGAAATTTTCCTGAAAATTTAAATTCCAGACTCAAACGTTTACTTAGAAATATTTTAAAACATTTTAAAAGAACTTGGGCATTTTCAAACTGTTCCTTTTTAAACGAGGACACTTCCACACTTGTTCACAGAGCTTTCTTTGCAAAGTAGGGTTTTTGCTTGGCCAGAATCAGACGTGGCAAAGTCTCCTGGGCAACTGCATGCTTGTGGTCCTTTTTGGCCTACTGGCCGGAGGTGGGGCAGAGTAGAATGGTTTAATTCAAGCAGTGAAGCTGACCCGGCAGAAAGCTGGGATGAGGAGAGAGTGGGTGGGACTCAGAACAGGCCATGTCTCCCTCAATTCTTTTGTCCAGAGAGAAGGACATAAAATTCCTAATAAACTACAGCACGGGGTAAAAGGACTACAGTACCGGATGTGGCTGGAGGAGGAAAGGGAAAAGGAAAAAGGATCAGCAACTGGGCCCTGCACCAGAAACTTCATCTTTCCAGGCCACTGTCTCCCAGCCTGCATCTTGAGGGTGTTTATTGCCTTAGTCACACATTAAAGGGATGCACACGGGGCGTTTCATCAGTGCTTAGCACCTATGTCTTCCTTTATAGTGTTTCTGCCATTGAATCATGTCTCATGATCAGTGGAGGGCAGAGGCGAATTCCCACCCTGCGTTGCCTCTTTCTTAGTAATGTAGAGGGAATTTCCTGGTGGTCCAGTGGCTAGACTCCCCGGATGACTGTTATAAATGGCAAGGAGATAGCATCAACTAAGGCTGATACTCCAAAGATGGTTTATCAGTTTCCGCTTAGGAACATGCCGGCATCTACAGCCCCACCCTGGGATAGGTGCACTCTATCTGGGGCCCATGGTGACTGCCCAGCTGGTGCACGTCTTACATGCATACCCACCCAACTAGCCCACAGCCCTCTTAGACACCCCCTAAAGCTGTTCCGGTGTAGGGAGGGCTGGAGGACAGGACAAAACAACAATGAAAGTGACATGCAAGGCTTCCCTGGTGGCTCAGTGGTAAAGAATCAGTCTGCCAATGCAGGAGATACAAGTTTGACCCCTGATCCAGGAAGATCCCACATGCCACAGAGCAACTCATCCCTTGCTCCAGAACTACTGAGCCAGTGCTCTAGAGCCTGGGAACCACAACTACTGAGCCCACATGTCCTAGAGCTCCTGCTCCACAGCAGGAGAAGCCACTGCAATGAGAAGCCTGCGTATCCATCACACCCACAGCCCCCACCATCATTTTTTTAGGTATTTATTCTTATTTATTTACTTATTTGGCTGTGCTAGGTCTAGGTGTGGCATGTGAGCTCTTAGTTGCAGCATGTGGGGTCTAATTCCCTGACCAGGGATCGAACCTGGGTCCCCTGCATTGGGAGGAACGAAGAGTAGCCCCTGCTCTCTGCAGCTAGAGAAAGCCCACAGACAGCAATGAAGACCCAGCACAGCCAAAAAGAAAAAGAAAGTAAATCTTATTTAAAAAAAAAAAAAGTGACACTCCCAAGGAGCAGAGTTGCAAGGCATCCACTCCTAATCCTTTGCCACACCACCTGGGTGGACTGCCATGCCCATGGCCACGACCTCGCCACCTGCCTTTTTCAGAGGACTTTCATCTGTCATTCAGGTGTGGGGCCCCTCTGAGCAAGGAGCCCGTGTGACCGCCCAGGTTGCTGAGACAGTGAGGGGCGGGTGGGCAGTTACCTCGAACATCAGGCCGTGCTTTTGGCAGAAGGTCTGCACTTCAGGGTAGGCGGTGCTCTGTAGGGCTTCCCTCTCTGCGTCCATATCTGCAAGGAACGGCACGGAGGCTAGGAACTGGAAAAACTCAGAACTCGTCCCTGTCTCACAGCTCTGCCTCATGTACTTTTCCAAAGGAAAGCTATGACAAACCTAGAGTGTGAGCTCAGTCACTTTAGTTGTGTCTGAGTCTATGTGACCCTGTGGACTGTATAGCCTAGCCTGCCAGGCTCCTCTGTCCATGATGATTCTCCAAGCAAGAACACTGGAGTGGGTTGTCATTCCCTTCTTCAGGGGATCTTCCTGACCCAGGGATGAAACCTGTGTCTCTTACATATCCTGCATTGGCAGGTGGGTTCTTTACCACTTTGCCAACAAAGGTCCATATAGTCAAGGCTATGTTCTTTCCAGTAATCATGTACAGATGTGAGAGTTGGACCATAAAGAAGGCTGAGTGCCAAATAATTAATGCTTTTGAATTGTGCTGGAGAAGACTTTTGAGAGTCCCTTGGACTGCAAGGAAATCAAACCAGTCAATCCTAAAGGGAATCAACACTGAATACTCATTGGAAGGACTGATGCTGAAGCTGAAGCTCCAATACTTCGGCATCCTGAGGTGAAGAGCTGACTCACTGGAAAAGATCCTGATGCTGGGAAAGATCAAGAAGGACAAAAGGGCGACAGAGGATGAGATGGTTGGATGGATCCATCCCTGACTCAATGAACATGAACTTGGGCAAACTCTAGGAGATGGAGAGGGACAGGGAGGCCTGGCATGCTGCAGTCCATGGGGTTGCAAAGAGTCGGACACGACTTGGTGACTGAACAACAACAACTCTTACATAGGCTAGGACCCTTCATGATGAATCAAAAGCTACAAAAAATAGGAGGCATTCCAGAAAGACCAACTACGCCTGGGACTTTCCTAGTGTTAGTGCTAAAAATCCCACATCCCAGGAAACCCCTCAGACCCAGCTAAGCAGTATGGTTGTTCACCTTTGGTTGGGGTTGCCAGATAAAATACAGGACACCCAATTGATCTGCATTTCAGATAAGCAAAGAGAAACCTGATCGCATAAGCACAGCCCACTCCCTGAACTCCAGAATTTGCATTTCTGATAAGCCCTGTTCAATTTGTAACACAAATCACTTGTTAGCATAAGTATGTCCCTCTCTGCGCACTGGTGGTGGGGGTTTCCTCACTCAGTCCTGTCTGACTCTTTGCGACCCCATAGACTGCCAGGCTCTTCTGCCCATGGGATTTCCCAGGCAAGAATACTGGAGTGGGTCACTATTTCCTTCTCCAAGGGATTTTCCTGACCCAGGGATCGAATCCATGTCTCCTACATTGCAGGCAGTCTTCATTGCATCCAGAGTCTTTACTGCTGAGGCATCAGAGAAGCCCGTCTGCACACTATCTTATACTAAATGATCACTGGTTATTTATTTCAAATGCAAATTGAGCTGGGTGTCCTGGTGTTGTTGGTTAAGGTGGTAGTTTGGTTTCTTATTTTTGATAAATCTGGCAGCCCTGCCTAGGGCAAATCTGGATTCTAAGATTATTTTCTACCACTTGGCTTCATCGTATGGCCTTGTGCCAAGCATCCTTGTTGTCCCCCTCCATAAAAAGGGGGTGATGCCGTCTACTCTGCAGGGCTACGCTCCCCAAAGTCAAAAACCTCTGCGCTGTCTAGGTCATTGCTAATTTCTCAGCACTCAACAAAGGTACTCAATAAATGTTCATGGAACCAATGAGGCTGCACCTTACTATAATGTAAGCATTCAAGAATTATTTGTTTTCTCCACGTAGCCAGGGGAAGGTCACTTTAGTGTCCATGAAAGGACTCCCAAAGCCACTAGTACAAAGAAGCTGCCTGGGTCCTAGCACAGGCACTGACCTGAATGCCAGTCTTGGATCTGTCTCCTACTCCCTTCCTGTACGTGTCCTATGAATTCCACAGGTTATTTATATTTGTCCATAAAATATCCACTGTGAAGTTACTTTATGTCCAAACACTAAAAAGGATCCCTGGTGGTCCAGTGGTTAAGACTCCCAACTTCCACTGCAGGGGGTCACAGGTTCGATCCCTGGTCAGGGAACTAAGATGCAGTTTGCATGCATGCTAAGTTGCTTCTGTCAAGTCTGACTCTTTGTGACCCCATGGACTGTAGCTAGCCAGGCTCCTCTGTCTATGGGATTCTCCAGGCAAGAATACTGATGTGGGTTGCCATTTCCTCCTCCAAGGGATCTTCCCAACCCAGGGATCAAATCTTAATCTCTTATGTCTCCTGCAGCGGCAGGCAGATTCTTTATCACCAGCACCGCCTGGGAAGTCCCAAGATTCCACAAGACAAAAATCACCAAAAAAAAAAAAAAAAAAGCATCAAGGACACAATGGCAAACAATACATATGTAGACAATGCAGTGTGCTGAAGCCGGCCCCTACTGTCCTGGGAGAGCTGATTGCTAAATCGTCAGGAATTTTGTTAAAACAGCCACTGTGAAAAATTAGCTTCTCAGTTGGCTCAGTGGTAAAGAACCCATGTGCTAATGCAGGAGACTCGGGTTCAATCCCTGGGTCAGGAAAACACCCTGGAGAAGGAAATGGCAACCCACTCCAGTACTCTTGCCTGGAAAATCCCATGGACGGAGGAGCCTGATGGGCTGCAGTCCATGGGGTTGAGAAGAGTCGGACACGACTGAGTGACTTCACTTTCACTTCTCACTTTCATGCATTGGAGAAGGAAATGGCAATCCACTCCAGTGTTCTTGCCTGGAGAATCCCAGGGACGCTGGAGCCTGCTGGGCTGTCGTCTATGGGGTTGCACAGAGTCGGACACGACTGAAGCGACTTAGCAGCAGGACATTCATCATTAATATTGGTTGCAGTATCATTTGCCACTCACAACTCTCTCAAGTTAGGCCCTGAGGCTGGCTCATGGAGGAGGAAGCAAAGGGTCAGGGAGGCTCTCCCTCACCAGTCCCTATGTGTGTGGGTCACTGGCCAGGCTGTGTTCACGTCCAGGTCTCCGAGAGGACGCTGTGAGCCATGCCCGTTGGCCCTGGCACACCCCAAGCTCCCAGTCCGGCCCTGTCCCTTACCTGATACCGTAGAGCTGATGAAGATGGCCACGCTTCTGGATGTAGGTGCTGGGAGGGGGCCTGCCTGACCCTGGAGAAGCCGCCGGCGGGTGCCTGGGCTGAGGGGGCTGTTGTTCATGCTGTCCACCCACCTGGACAATCTTTCCCCAGGAAAGGGCTGGGGTCTCAGATGCCTCAGACCAGAGGCCAGATGGCCTTCCTGGAAGGCCAGCCGGGCAGGGCCATCTGCAGTGGGGTACCTGTCTCACCCTCTTAGGTTTCTTGACTATCTGCAGCCTCTGTCACCTCCAGGGCCCCTGGGGAGATGAACCAGTGGCTCTTCACCGCTTCACTTGGTCTGCGAAAGCTAATGGGGGGAGATGTTGGACAGTGGCCTCCCAGCCGACATCCCCTGGATGTTGACTCCGCCAGGCACCCGAGCCTCTTCCCCCTCAACCAATAGCTCCTCGCCCCGGGAGCTCACTGGTAGCCACGGTAACTGTGGTTTCCCGGTGCTCAGCTTTGGAGCCCAGGGACCAACCAGCCTCCCGAACACCTGGGTCCCCTGGGGCTCCATGAAAATTGAGCCCCGGCCCAGGTGTGCAGTGGGAGGCTGTGAGATAATGGGAGCAGTGCCAAGCCCTGGCCAAGCAGGCAAGAAGGACAAAGTCAGGGGAACGCCCCATCCCATCCTGTGCTCACTGCGCCCTCCAATGTAGTAAGGGCACAAGGTGTAGTATTTAAGCCGGCAGTTCTCAACAGGGGGCCATTTGGCACCCCCCCGCCCCCAGGGGACACTTGCAAAGTCTGGAGACATTTTTGGTTGTCACGACTGGGGAAGGAGAAGCTCTTGGCATCAAGAAGGTAGGGCCCAAGGATGCTGCCCATCACCCCACAAGGCACGGGACAGGGTCTCCACAGAGAACTATCTGTCCCCAAATGTCAGCAGTGCTGAGAAACTGGGACACCAACTTTAAATCAGCTCTAGTTGAATCTCCTTGCCTGCAGGAGGTGTGGAAACTGAGGCCTGCTCTCCTCGAGAAGAAGGGAGATTAGCAAATCTCCGCAGGGGCAGTTAAGGACCTACCCACCTGAAACTGACAGAGATTTCGCTCATGGTCTGGTGGTTAAGACTCCACGCTTCCAATGCAATGGGTGAAAGTTCCATCCCTGATTGAGTAACATCCCATGTGCCAGTCAAGGTCAAAAAAAAAAAAGAAAAAGAAACTGAGATGTGCTGTTTGAAATAACCAAATACACCGTTTGAAACAGCATGGATGGAGCTTGAGGGCATTACACAGAGTGAAACAAGTCAGGGGAAGATAACTGCTGCAAGACCTCACTTATATGTGAGACAAAAAAGGAGCCCAACTCAGGGACTTCCCTGGTGGTCCAGTAGTTGATAACCCAGGTTCGATCCCTGGTTAGGGAACTAAGACCCCACATGCTGCTGGGAAACTAAGCCCATGTGTCACAACTACTGAACCTGTGTGCCCTGGAGCCTGTGCTGCCCAACAAGAGGAGCCCACGTGCTGCAAAAAAGAGCCAGCGCAAACAACCAAACAAAAAAAGCCCAACTCAGAACAGAGAGTAGAATGGTGGTTGCCGGGGACTGTAAGGTGGGGAAATGGGGAGATGTTGGCCAAGGGGTACAAGCTTCCAGTTATGAGTCAGTCCAAGGATCTAATGTGTAGCATGACGATTACAGTTAACAATACTGTGCAATGTTGTGTTATACACCTGAAGGTTCCTAAGAGAGTTAAAAGTCCTCACCACAAAAATGAAATGCTAATTATGTGATACACATTAGCTAATGCTACCGTGGGTAGCCATCCTGTAGTGAATAAGTGCATCATATAGATGTGATACACCCTAAACTTATACAATGTTATATGTCGATTGTATTTCAATAAAGCCTGGGGGGAAAATTAAAAAAAAAAAAACCAAGAGCATGGAAAAGACTTTCTCAGGATTTGACCTTACTGGAGATGCTTTGGTGACCTCAGTCCTGCCTCACCCACCTCTCAGGGTTGACGGACCACAGATTGGAGGAATGGATACCTTTCTGTCCATGGGTTTGCTTGGAATGCTGACTCCTCTACTGACTTCCTGAAGGACTTAAGCCAGCAGCAGCCTCTCTCCTGGGACATCAGCTGCCATCCTCTGTGAAATGGGAGTGAGAACCACTCATGGGTGGGCTAGGATGAGAAGAGGAAGCTCTCATCTCAGGAAGGAAGGAAGCAAGGAAGGCAGGAAGAAAGCACAATGTGCCTGACAATCAAAATAAGTACCCAAAGTTCCATGAGGAACAAAATGTGAGCAAGGCATTTGGGAGAGAGGCATGTAAGTACCCACCTCAGCTCAGCTCACTGCTCTGTGATGACCTAGAGGGGTGGAAAGGAGAAGCAGGAGGAAGGCTCATGAGGGAAGGTTTGTATGCATACGTATGACTGATTCACTTCATCTACAGCAGAAACTAACACAGCATTGTAAAGCAATGAAACTCCAATCAAAAAAATAAAGAAAAGGGGACTTCTTTGGTGGTCCAGTGGTTAAGGCTCCATGCTCCTAATGCAGGGGTATCAGGGTCGATCCCTGGTTGGGGAACGAAGATCCCACAACCCACACGTGCGATCAAAAAAATAAAAGAAAAAATAAAAATATGATATGCTTTTCCACTTGTTCATATACATATGTTTTAAAAGGCCCCACTTTACATACAGGCACTCAAGAAATAGTTTTACCTAACAGCCTGAACTTTTGCTCATCTTTTTCTTCTCTGCCCCAACTTCCCTTCCCTGCTTTGTCCATCTGGAAAGGCTTTGCTGTTCAGGGGCCCCCAGGACCACCCTAGGTTTGGAGGATTCCCTAGGAGGACTCACAGAATTCACAAGTGCTGTTTCACTCAGCGTGACAGTTTATCACAGCAAAAAGTTACAGTGTTGGTCGCTCAGTCATGTCCAACTTTTTGTGACCCCATGGACTGTAACCCTGCCAGGCTCCTCTGTCCGTGGAATTCTCCAGGCAAGAATACTGGAATGGGTAGCCATTTCCTTCTCCAGGGCATCTTTCTGACCCAGGGATTGAACCCACGTCTACTGCATCTCCTGCATTGACAAGGAGATTCTTTACCACTGAGCCACCTGCGAAGCCAGTTTCAGTTCAGTTCAGTCACTCAGTCACGTCCAACTCTCTGCAACCCCATGGACTGCAGCACACCAGTCTTCCCTATCACCAACTCCCAGAGCTTGCTCAAACCTAAGTCCCTTGGTTCGGTGATGCCATCCAACCGTCTCATCCTCTGTTGTTCCCTTCTCCTCCAGTCTAATGCTGGCCAATTTATCTCAGTCTTAGGGCCTTTGCATATGCCATTCTTGAACTCCCATGCTGCACCTTTTCAAGTTATTCACATTCCAGCTTAATGCCATTTCCTGAGAGGCTCTCTCTAACCATTCCATTACTCCTTGATCTCTCCAATTATTCCCCGCACCATCACCCTATTTTAATTCTCTGCACAGTACTCACCACCAGCTGATGTTTCTTCTTTGTTTATTGTATGTCCCTCTTGCAAGAACGTGACATCTGTGTCTTCCAAGGTCAGCGTGCCTGGCACATAGTAGGTGCTGAGTCCATAACTGTCCAGTCAGTCAGTTCATCCACAATTATCCATCTTTCTCAACTTCTGTTGTCACCTAAGGAGGTAACTAAGTAAGCCTGGATTCCCCAGGAAGGACGGAGGTTTTCCTTGGGGGCTCCAGCCTTCCTCCAGGTCCTACTGGAGGTGACAGGACCAATTTAGAATCTTCTGGGGAAGTAAGAAAGTTTCCTGGGCTCAGCATTGCCTGAAAGTCATGCCCCCAGCAATCCTAGTAACTTTTGTCTTAGGCATTTCACAGGTCTCTCTCTGCCAATTCTCCCAGCAACTGGGATAATGAAAGAAATTGTTTGGCTCTCCAGCCCTGGCTAGGCTGGGCACTTAGCCAGACTTGGCGGTTAACTATTGTGTGCCGGCTAATGGGCTCATCCTAGCAGATGCGCTTTGAGTAGGGCAATCCTCCCAACAACCTCAGGAGGCACACATCATAATCCCGTCCCACCGAAGAGGAGTGTGTGTATTCATTGCTCAGTCATGTCCAACTCTTTGTGACTCCATGGACTGTAGCCTGCCAGGCTCCTCTGTCCATGGGATTCTCCAGGCAAGAATACTGGAGTGGGTTGCC
This sequence comes from Cervus elaphus, assembly GCF_910594005.1. Classification (NCBI taxonomy): domain Eukaryota; kingdom Metazoa; phylum Chordata; class Mammalia; order Artiodactyla; family Cervidae; genus Cervus; species Cervus elaphus. Next base: position 10,209,736 of record NC_057823.1, read on the forward strand.
ATGCCCTTTCTCCAGGTGACCTTCCCAACCCAGGAATTAAACCTGGATATCCTGCATTGCCAGCAGATTCTTTATTGTCTGAGCCACCAGGGAAGGCCGCCAATGAAGGAAATGAGGTCCAAAGAGATGTAGCCCCTTGTTCAGGCCACTTGGCCTCCTTGGGCTTAAATTTTCTCAACCACCTTCCTGGTGGGTGAGAGAATGGAATGTACTTACCGAGACTGTGATGCTAACACCGTGCCTGGTTCATACAAAGACCCCATGAAATGTTGGTTGTGATCAATTGCTATTTTTACTTATTTTTTATTTGGTTGTGGCACACGAACTCTTTGATCGTCATTGTGGCATGCAGGATTTTTAGTTGTAGCACCTGAACTCTTGGTTGCGGCATGTGGGATCTAGTTCCCTGACCAGGGATCGAACTCCAGCCCCTTCCCTCCCCTCCCCCGTTAGGAGCAAGGAATCTTAGCCACTGGGCCACCGGGGAAGTCCTGTTAATGACTGTTTTTGCTAAGGGAAACACTGACTGAAACCGCCCACCCTGGCCAGGCACGATAGTAACCATTTGTGTGAGTTATTTTGTGACAGGAGGTCCTGGGAAGGAACATGGAACTAACAACCACCACCAACTGGAAGAATTTGGGAAAGGTCAAAAGGAGACACCACATGTCCTACCAGCCTCCCAGAATCCATTTCACTGGAAGCCATCTTGGCTGAGTAATGCATGCACCACCAGGAAGGACACTGGGTCAGAATGTTGGCCAGAGACAACCGCAAAACTAACTCCATCACCATAAAACTTGCAAGTGGGAGCCACATGGCAGAGAAGTCCTTCAACTTTTCCTTACCCTCCTGCTCTCCTCCAGGGTGCCCCTTCCCAATAAATTCTCTTGCTTTGTCAGCATGTGTATCTCCTTGACAATTCATTCCCAAGTGTTAGACAAGAGCCCACTCTCAGGCCCTAGAAGGGGTTCCCCTTTCTGCAATATTTTTACTACTACCACGTCCACCCAACTAGTGGCAGAGTCAGGAATCAAAGGCTCTAATTGTCAACATTTCAGCAAGAGTTAATGAACTCCAAGTCTCTAGAACACGGTTTCTCAGCCTTGGCTCTGCTGACTTTGGAGCCGGATCATTCTTCTTTGGGGAGCCATTCTGTGCACTGTGGTGTATTGAACAGCATGCCTGGCCTCCACATACTGGATGCCAGTATCACCACCCCTCTCAAAAATGTTTCTGACCTGGCCAAGTACACCCCGTGTGGTAGAGTCCTCACCTCCTGCTCCGGGTTGAGACCCAACCCTCCATTCTGTTCCTATACTCATGTTGCAGGCGTGCTTGCTCAATCACTGTTGTGTCTGACCCTTGCGACCCCAGGGACTGTAGCCCACCAGGCTCCTCTGTCCATGGGATTCTCCAGGCAAGAATACTGGAATGGGTAGCCATTCTTTTCTCCAGGGGATCTTCCCAATCCAGGGATCAAACACACATCTCCTGCATCTTCTGCTCTGGCAGGAAGATTCTTTACCACTGTGCCACCTGGGAAGCTCACGTTACCATAGTTATATTATTTTTTTTTAATTATTTTTTGTCTTTTATTTTTTAAATATTTATTGGGGTATAGTTGATTTACAATGTTGTGTTAGTTACTTCTGTAGAGCAAAGTGAATCAGTTTTATATATACATATATACGTAAAGCCACTCTTTTTAAGATTCTTTTTCCATATAGGTCATTACAGAGTACAGGTAGAGTTCCTTGTGCTATACAGTAGATTCTTATTTAACTATCTATTTTATATACAGTAGTGTGTTGGGCTTCCCTAGTGGGTCAGTAGAAAAGAATCAGCCTACAATGCAGAAGACATGGGTTCGAGCCCTGGCTTAGGGAGACCCCCTGGAGGAGGAAATGGCAACCCACTCCAATATTCTTGCCTGGGAAATTCCACGAACAGAGGAGCCTAGTGGGCTCCAGCCCATGGGGTCACAAGAGTCAGACACAACTTAGCAACTAAACACTATCACAGTGTGTATATATCAATCTCCCGTTTCACACACCCTCACCCCATTTTCTACTCTGGCAACCACAAGTTACCTGGTAACCCATGAACAGTATGAAAAGGCAAAAAGATAGGACACTGAAAGATGAACTTCCCAGGTCAGTAGGTGCCCAATATGCTACTGGAGATCAGTGGAGAAATAACTCCAGAAAGAATGAAGAGGCTGAGAAAAAGCAGAAACAATGCCCAGTTGTGGATATGACTGGTGATGGAAGTGAAGTCCAATGCTGTAAAGAGCAATATTGCATAGGAACCTGAAATGTTAGGTCCATGAATCAAGGCAAATTGGAAGTGGTCAAACAGGAGATAGCAAGAGTGAACATCAACATTTTAGGAATCAGCAGACTAAAATGGACTGGAATGGGTGAATTTAACTCAGATGATCATTATATCTACTACTGTGGGCAAGAATCCCTTAGAAGAAATGGAGTAGCCATCATAGTCAACTAAAGTGTCTGAAATGCAGTACTTAGATGCAATCTCAGAAAGGACAGAATGATCCTGTTTGTTTCCTAGGCAAACCATTTAATATCATGGTAATCCAATCCAACGCCCCAACCAGTAATGTTGAAGAGGTTGAAATTGAATGGTTCTATGAAGACTTACAAGACCTTCTAGAACTAACACCCAAGACAGATATCCTTTTCATTATAAGGGACAAGAATGCAAAAGGAGGAAGTCAAGAGATACCTGGAGTAACAGGAAAATTTGGCCTTGGAATACAAAACAAAGCATGTCAAAGGCTAACAGTTCTGCCAAGAGAACGCACTGGTCACAGCAAACACCTTCCAAGAACACAAAGAAGACTCTACACATGAACATCACCAGATGGTCAATACCAATATCAGACTGATTATATTCTTTGCAGCCAAAGATGGAAAAGCTCTATACAGTCAGCAAAAACAAGACTGAGAGCTGACTGTGGCTCAGATCATGAACTCCTTATTGCCAAATTCAGACTTAAATTGAAGAAAGCAAGGAAAATCACTAGACCATTCAGGTATGACACAAATCAAATCCCTTATGATTATAAAGTGGAAGTGAGAAATACATTTAAGTGACTAGATCTGATAGAGTGCCTGATGAACTTTGGACAGAGGTTTGTAACATTGTACAGGAGACAGGGATCAAGACCATTCCCAAGAAAAAGAAATGCAAAAAAGCAAAATGGCTGTCTGAGGAGGCCTTACAAATAGCTGTGAAAAGAAGAGAAGTGAAAGGCAAAGGAGAAAAAGAAAGATATACCCATTTGAATGCAGAGTTCCAAAGAATAACCAAGGAGAGATAAGAAAGTCTTCCTCAGTGATCAATGCAAAGAAATAGAGGAAAACAATAGAATGGGAAAGACTAGAGATATCTTCAAGAAAATTAGAGACACTGAGGGAACATTTCATGCAAAGATGGGCACAATAAAGGACAGAAATGGTATGGACCTAACAGAAGCAGAAGATATTAAGAAGAGGTGGCAAGAATACACAGAACTATACAAATAAGATCTTCATGACCCAGATAATCACGATGGTGTGATCACTCTCCTAGAGCCTGACATCCTGGAATGCGAAGTCAAGTGGGCCTTAGGAAGCATCACTACGAACAAAACTAGTGGCAGCAATAGAATTCCAGGTGAGCTATTTCAAATCCTAAAAGATGATGCTGTGAAAGTGCTGCACTCAATATGCCAGCAAATTTGGAAAACTCAGCAGTGGCCACAGGACTGGAAAAGGTCTTTTCATTCCAATCCCAAAGAAAGGCAATTCCAAAGAATGCTCAAGCTACCACACAATTGCACTCCTCTCGCACGCTAGTAATGTTCAAAATTCTCCAAGCCAGGCTTCAACAGTATGTGAACCGTGAACTTCCAGACGTTCAAGCTGGATTTAGCAAAGGCAGAGGAACCAGAAATCAAATTGCCAACATCAGTTGGATCATCAAAAAAAGCAAGAGAGTTCCAGAAAAACATCTACTTCTGCTTTATTGACTGCACTAAAGCCTTTGACTGTGTGGATCACAACAAACTGGAAAATTCTTAAAGAGATGAGAATACCAGACCACCTGACCTGCCTCCTGAGAAATCTGTATGCAGGCCAGGAAGCAACAGTTAGAACTGGACATGGAACAACAGACTGGTTCCAAATAGGGAAAGGAGTACGTCAAGGCTGTATATTGTCACCTTGCTTATTTAACTTATATGCAGAGTACATCATGAGAAACGCTGGGCTGGATGAAGCACAAGCTGGAATGAAGATTACCAGGAGAAATGTCAATAACCTCAGATATGCAGATGACACCACCCTTATGGCAGAAAGTGAAGAACTAAAAAGCCTCTTGATGAAAGTGAAAGAGGAGAGTGAAAAGTTGGCTTAAAACTCAACATTCAAAAACTAAGATCATGGCATCCAGTCCCATCACTTCATGGCAAATAGATGGGGAAACAATGGAAATAGTGAGAACCTTTATTTTGGGGGGCTCCAAAATCACTGCAGATGGTGACTGAAGCCATGAAATTAAAAGATGCTTACTCCTTGGCAGGAAAGTTATGACCAGCCTAGACAGCATATTAAAAAGCAGAGACATTACTTTGCCAACAAAGGTCCATCTAGTCAAAGCTATGGTTTTTCCAGTAGTCATGTATGGATGTGAGAGTTGGCTATAGAGAAAGCTGAGTGTGGAAGAATTGATGCTTTTGAACTGTGGTGTTGGAGAAGACTCTTGAGAGTCCCTTGGACTGCAAGGAGATCCAACCAGTCCATCTTAAAAGAAATCAGTCCTGAATGTTCATTGGAAGGATGGATGCTGAAGTTGAAACTCCAATACTTTGGCCACCCAATGTGAAGAACTGACTCATTTGAAAAAACCCTGATGCTGGGAAAGATTGAAAGGCAGGAGGAGAAGGGGATGATAGAGGATGAGATGGTTGGATGGCATCACTGACTCTATGGACATGAGTTTAAGTGAGCATTGGGAGTTGGTGATGGATGGGGAAGCCTAGCGTGCTGCAGTCCATGGAGTTGCAAAGAGTTGGACATGACTGAGCAACTGAACTTAACTGAACCACAAGTTTGTTTTCTACATATGTACATAGTCATATTAATGTATTTCGAAGGACTCCGAAGTTGCAGGTTTAATACACATACTGTCACCAATATTCCCAGTGACCTGAGGACTTCAGTTTGCTACCCTGCTTTTTTTTTCTTAAAAAATTTACTTTGGGCTCTGCTTGGTTTTTGTTGTTGCATGAGGGCTTTCTCCAGTTTCAATAAGTGAGGGCCACTCTCTAGTTGTGGTGTGTGGCTTCTCGTTGTCATAACTTCTCTTTTTGTGGAGCACAGGCTCTAGACTGTGGGCTTCAGTAGTTGCAGCGCTTGGGCTCGGTAGCTGGGGCACACGCGCCCTAAGGCACATGCTACCCTGATTGCCTGATGAGGAAAGTAAACCAGAGAAATTCAACAATTTGCCCAAGTTCTCTTGACAAGAGACTGATGCAACTGAGAGGCACCCCCCTCCTTTTCCGCTATATTGGAATCCGTGTATTAAAAAATTCTTGGCAAAAAAAATAAAAAAATAAAAATAAAAAAATAAAAAATTCTTGGCAAAGGTTTTAAAGCATGAGAATAGTAATGTGGTTCGTCCCCCCACCCCTCTTCGCCTCAAGTCGTTATCTTTTAGAAACTCAAAATAAAATATTTACAGAATGATAAGCTTTACAAAAGGACTGGGATTTGCCTTGAAATAATAATCCTAGGTGAGGTGCATGGAGTAGAGTTGGCCAGGGGGTGATGGTGGTCAGGGCTGGGGCTGGGAACTCATTATACCACTCTGCCTACTTTTATGAAGTTTTCAAATTCTCTATTGTAAAATATGCTTCTATCTGCACTTTGAGGAAATAGTCATGATTATCACTGTGTACTGAGTAGGAACTGAATCCTGGGCAGGGCATGTCCAAGGCTGCTCAGCCATCCCGCAAGCCTAACGTTATCATTTCTATCTTACAGAGGAGGAATCTGGTCTGGGAGACGTCAAGAAACTGAATCAAGCATTTAGCGTAGAAGGTGCTGGGCTGAGCTTGAGCAGAGCAGCAGCGCTCCCTGGAGGTCACAGCTGGGCCTGCCTCGTGAACTTGAACTGGGTGCGGAGTGTGCTGGGAACGCATGAGATGCTGGCTGGGCCCTGGGGACAGGGACGTCAAAAGAACAAAGCGGTAGAGATAAATAATATTTTTAAAATAGTCGTAAAAGGATAAAAATATTTCCGTGCAATGTTTTTTTAGGAAATCAAAATCAGTGCAGAAAAACTCACATAAATTAAATATCACAATTTAAAATACGGAGAGGTGGGAATTCCCCGTGGACCAGTGGTTAAGACTCTGCACTTTCACTGCTGTGAGCCCAGGTTAGATCCTGGTGGGGGAACTAAGATCCCACAAACGGGGCAGTGTGACCCCCCTCTAAAGAAAAAGCCAAAACAAAACAAACCAACAAACAGAAAACAGTGAGGTGAGTGAAATGAGTGTACAAATGCAGAATCCTGTTTTCATTAAGAGTCTGATATTTTGTTCATCGTGGATTTTTGTTTGCATTGATTTTGATTGTTCTAATTACTTTAAAATAGCATTTATTTGCAAATCAAAATCACAGTGAGATACCACCTCCCAACCCCTGGGACAGTTGTAATCAAAAGAGTAGAAAAACACAAGTATGGATGAGCATATGGAAAACTTGGAGCTCTGCTAGATGGGAATGTAAAATGCTTCAGCTGCTGTGACAGTTCATTAAAGAGTTAAACACAAAATTGCCATGTTGGTGTTATTTAGTGCCTAAGTCCTGTCCAGCTCTTTTGTGACCCTATGGGCTATAGCGGATTTCCCTTGGCAAGAATACTGTAGTGGGTTACCATCCCCTCCTATGAGGGGATCTTCCTGATGCAGGGACTGAACATTCGTCTCCAGAATTGCAGGTGGTTTCTTAAATTGTGATCTCTTGCATGGAGCCACCAAAGAAGTCCCAGAGAAATGTCTATTTAGATCGTCTGCCCATTTTTTCTTTTTTTTTGGGGGGGGGCGGGGAAGGGTTTGAATTATTTGCTTTTTTTTTTAGATTGAACTCTGTGAGCTAGTTGGCATTAATCTCTTGTCAGTCATTTCACCTGCAAATTTCTTCTCCCATTCCCTAGTGAGATTCAACCATTCTTAAACCAACAGCATAATTTGCTATGGACGTGACACTCACATGCAGAAGGGACATATCCCAGGCACGTAAAACAGTTGTCACTCCCTGAGTGTTTGCCCAGTGACAGATACTAACCTGTCACTCTTACTAGCCTATTCAATAATCAGGTGCTAGATTTTATCTCCATTTTCAGCAGGAGAAGTAGAGAAAAGGAAGGCGATGGTTTTTTTTTTTAAATCTCTTTTATTTATTTATTTATTTATTTTTCATTTATTTTTATTAGTTGGAGGCTAATTACTTTACAATATTGTAGTGGGTTTTGTCATACATTGACATGAATCAGCCATGGAGTTACATGTATTCCCCATCCCGATCCCCCCTCCCACCTCCCTCTCCACCCGATTCCTCTGGGTCTTCCCAGTGCACCAGGCCTGAACACTTGTCTCATGCATCCAGCCTGGGCTGGTGATCTGTTTCACCCTAGATAATATACATGTTTCGATGCTGTTCCCTCAAAACAGCCCACCCTCGCCTTCTCCCACAGAGTCCAAAAGTCTGTTCTGTACATCTGTGTCTCTTTTTCTGTTTTGCATATAGGGTTATCATTACCATCTTTCTAAGAGTTCCATATATATGTGTTAGTATGCTGTAATACTCTTTATCTTTCTGGCTTACTTCACTCTGTATAATGGGCTCCAGTTTCATCCATCTCATTAGAACTGATTCAAATGAATTCTTTTTAACGGCTGAGTAATATTCCATGGTGTATATGTACCACAGCTTCCTTATCCATTTGTCTGCTGAAGGGCATCTAGGTTGCTTCCATGTCCTGGCTATTATAAACAGTGCTGTGATGAACATTGGGGTGCATGTGTCTCTTTTAGATCTGGTTTCCTCAGTGTGTATGCCCAGAAGTGGTATTGCTGGGTCATATGGCAGTTCTATTTCCAGTTTTTTAAGAAATCTCCACACTGTTCTCCATAGTGGCTGTACTAGTTTGCATTCCCACCAACAGTGTAAGAGGGTTCCCTTTTCTCCACACCCTCTCCAGCATTTATTGCTTGTAGACTTTTGGATAGCAGCCATCCTGACTGGCGTGGAATGGTACCTCATTGTGGTTTTGATTTGCATTTCTCTGATGATGAGTGATGTTGAGCATCTTTTCATGTGTTTGTTAGCCATCTGTATGTCTTCTTTGGAGAAATGTCTGTTTAGTTCTTTGGCCCATTTTTTGATTGGGTCATTTATTTTTCTGGAATTGAGCTGCAGGAGTTGCTTGTATATTTTTGAGATTAATCCTTTGTCTGTTGCTTCATTTGCTATTATTTTCTCCCAATCTGAGGGGTGTCTTTTCACCTTGCTTATAGTTTCCTTTGTTGTGCAAAAGCTTTTAAGTTTAATTAGGTCCCATTTGTTTTATTTTTGCTTTTATTTCCAATATTCTGGGAGGTGGGTCATAGAGAATCCTGCTGTGATTCATGTTGGAGAGTGTTTTGCCTATGTTCTCCTCTAGGAGTTTTATAGTTTCTGGTCTTACATTTAGATCTTTAATCCATTTTGAGTTTATTTTTGTGTATGGTGTTAGAAAGTGTTCTAGTTTCATTCTTTTACAAGTGGTTGACCAGTTTTCCCAGCACCACTTGTTAAAGAGGTTGTCTTTTTTCCATTGTATATCCTTGCCTCCTTTGTCGAAGATAAGGTGTCCATAGGTTCGTGGATTTATCTCTGGGCTTTCTATTCTGTTCCATTGATCTATATTTCTGTCTTTGTGCCAGTACCATACTGTCTTGATGACTGTGGCTTTGTAATAGAGTCTGGAGTCAGGCAGGTGGATTCCTCCAGTTCCATTCTTCTTTCTCAAGATTACTTTGGCTATTCGAGGTTTTTTGTATTTCCATACAAATTGTGAAATTATTTGTTCTAGTTCTGTGGAAAATACTGTTGGTAGCTTGATAGGGAGTGCATTGAATATATAGATTGCTTTGGGTAGAATAGCCATTTTGACAATATTGATTCTTCCAATCCATGAACACGGTATGTTTCTCCATCTGTTTGTGTCCTCTTTGATTTCTTTCATCAGTGTTTTATAGTTTTCTATGTATAGGTCTTTCATTTCTTTAGGTAGATATACTCCTAAGTATTTTATTCTTTTTGTTGCAATGGTGAATGGTATTGTTTCCTTAATTTCTCTTTCTGTTTTCTCATTGTTAGTGTATAGGAATGCAAGGGATTTCTGTGTGTTAATTTTATATCCTGCAACTTTACTATATTCGTTGATTAGCTCTAGTAATTTTCTGGTAGAGTCTTTAGGGTTTTCTATGTAGAGGATCATGTCATCTGCAAACAGCGAGAGTTTCACTTCTTCTTTTCCTATCTGGATTCCTTTTACTTCTTTTTCTGCTCTGATTGCTGTGGCCAAAACTTTCAAAACTATGTTGAATAGTAGTGGTGAGAGTGGGCACCCTTGTCTTGTTCCTGATTTCAGGGGAAATGCTTTCAATTTTTCACCATTGAGGGTAATGTTTGCTGTGAGTTTGTCATATATAGCTTTTATTATGTTGAGGTATGTTCCTTCTATTCCTGCTTTCTGGAGAGTTTTAATCATAAATGGGTGTTGAATTTTGTCAAAGGCTTTCTCTGCATCTATTGAGATAATCATATGGTTTTTATCTTTCAATTTGTTAATGTGGTGTATTACATTGATTGATTTGCAGATATTAAAGAATCCTTGCATTCCTGGGATAAAGCCCACTTGGTCATGGTGTATGATTTCTTTAATATGTTGTTGGATTCTGTTTGCTAGAATTTTGTTAAGGATTTTTGCATCTATGTTCATCAGTGATATTGGCCTGTAGTTTTCTTTTTTTGTGGCATCTTTGTCTGTGGCATCTTTTGGAATTAGGGTGATGGTGGCCTCATAGAATGAGTTTGGAAGTTTAGCTTCTGCAGTTTTCTGGAAGAGTTTGAGTAAGATAGGTGTTAGCTCTTCTCTAAATTTTTGGTAGAATTCAGCTGTGAAGCCATCTGGTCCTGGGCTTTTGTTTGCTGGAAGATTTCTGATTACAGTTTCAATTTCCTTGCTTGTGATGAGTCTGTTAAGATCTTCTATTTCTTCCTGGTTCAGTTTTGGAAAGTTATACTTTTCTAAGAATTTGTCCATTTCTTCCAAGTTGTCCATTTTATTGGCATAGAGCTGCTGGTAGTAGTCTCTTATGATCCTTTGTATTTCAGTGTTGTCTGTTGTGATCTCTCCATTTTCACTTCTAATTTTGTTAATTTGGTTCTTCTTTCTTTGTTTCTTAATGAGTCTTGCTAATGGTTTGTCAATTTTGTTTATTTTTTCAAAAAAACAGCTTTTAGCTTTGTTGATTTTTGCTATGGTCTCTTTAGTTTCTTTTGCATTTATTTCTGCCCTAATTTTTAAGATTTCTTTCCTTCTACTAACCCTGGGGTTCTTCATGTCTTCCTTCTCTAATTGCTTTAGGTGTAGAGTTAGGTTATTTATTTGACTTTTTTCTTGTTTCTTGAGGTAAGCCTGTAATGCTATGAACCTTCCCCTTAGCACTGCTTTTACAGTGTCCCATAGGTTTTGGGTTGTTGTGTTTTCATTTTCATTCGTTTCTATGCATATTTTGATTTCTTTTTTGATTTCTTCTATGATTTGTTGGTTATTCAGAAGCATGTTACTTAGCCTCCATATGTTTGAAGTTTTAACAATTTTTTTCCTGTAATTGAGATCTAATCTTACTGCACTGTGGTCAGAAAAGATGACTGGAATGATTTCAATTTTTTTGAATTTTCCAAGACTAGAGTTATGGCCCAGGATGTGATCTATTCTGGAGGAGGTTCCATGTGCACTTGAGTGTGATGGTTTTTAAATCTGACTGTAAATTCCTTGATGGTCATCCCCTCAAAAAGTAGAAACTAACTCTCCTCCCCTTGAGTGTGGGTTGCACTTAATGACTAGCTTCTACTAAACAGAATAAAGCAGAGGTAATAGTATGTGCATGTGTACAAGCTGGATTTAGAAATGGCAGAGGAACCAGGGGTCTGATTACCAACATCCACTGGATCATAGAAAAATAAGAGAATTCCAGAAAAACATCTACTTCTGCTTCATTGACAATGCTAAATCCTTTGACTGTATGGGTCACAACAAGCTCTGGGAAATTCTTAAAGAGATGGGAATACCAGACCACCTGACCTGCCTCCTGAGAAATGTGCGTGTAGGTCAAGAAGCAACAGTTAGAACTGGACATGGAACAGCATATTTGCTCCAAATTGGGAAAGGAGTGCATCAAGGCTGTATACTGTCACCCTGCTTTTTTAACTTATATGCCGAGTACATCATGTGAAATGCTGGGTTGTATGAAGCACAAGCTGGAATCAAGATTGCCAGGAGAAATATCAATAACCTCAGATATGCAGATGACACCACCCTTATGGCAGAAAGTGAACAAGAACTATAGAGCCTCTTGATGAAAGTGAAAGAGGAAAGTGAAAAAGATGGCTTAAAGCTCAACATTCAGAAAACAAAGATCATGGCATCCGGTCCCATCACTTCATGGCAGAGATGGGGAAACAGTGGAATCAGTGACAGACTTTATTTTGGGGTCTCCCCCTCATTCTTCCACGCTGCCGGTGGCAGCGCGCTGCACCCCTCTTGGACCCAGCGTGGGCTGTCGGCCTTCCTCGCCGCGGGTGGGGCGGGTCGATCTGGCTCCAGGTGATCGCCTTCCTGCCCCTTTCTTCACCTCATGGGTTTCCACTGCCACTGCACGTCCCCCCAAACGACCCCAGCTCCTTGTGCTAGCTTTAGCTTTTCTTGTGGCTCAGACAGTAAAGAGTCTGCCTGCAATGAGGGAGACCGAGGTTCGATCCCTGGGTGGGGAAGATCCCCTGGAGAAGGAAATGGCAACCCACTCCAGTACTCTTGCCTGGGAAATCCCAAGGATGGAGGAGCCTGGTGGGTTACAGTCCATGGGGTCATAAAGAGTTGGACATGACTGAGCAGCTTCCCTTTGACTTTCAAAATCCCTGCAGAAAGTAACCTCAGCCATGAAATTAAAAGACATTTGCTCCTTGGAAGAAAAGTTGTGACAAATCTAGACAGTGTATTAAAAAGCATTACTTTGCCAACAAAGATAAGAGATATTACTTTGCCAACAAAGGTAAGTATAGTCAAAGCTATAGTTTTTCCAGCAGTCGTGTATGGATGAAAGAGTTGGACCATTAAGAAAGCTGAGCACTGAAAAATTGATGCTTTTGAACTGTGGTGCTGGAGAAGACTCTTGAGAGTCCCTCGGACTGCAAGGAGATCAAACCAGTCAATCCTAAAGGATATCAATTCTGAATATTCATTGGAAGGACTGAAGCTGAAGTTGAAGCTCCAATGCTTTGGCCACCTGATGCGAAGAACTGATTCATTTGAAAAGACCCTGATGCTAGGAAAGATTGAAGGCGGGAGGAGAAGGGAGTGAGAGAGGACGAGATCGCTGAGTGGCATCACCAACTCAATGGACATGAGTTTGAGCAAGCTCTGGGAGATGGTGAAGGACAGGGAGGCCTGGCATGCTGCAGTCCATGGAGTCACAAAGAGCTGGACACAACTGAATGACTATCACACACACACACACACACGCTCCGGTACCACTTAAGCCTTCCATGACTATAGCCCTGGCTGACATCTGATTGCAGCCTCATAAGAGACCCCAAGCCTAAACTACTGAGCTCAACTCCCACATTTCTGCTCCTAAAACTCTGGATAACTAGTATTTGTTGTTTTAAGCTGTTGTGTTTGGGGGGATGGTAGTTACACAGCAGTGAATAACTAATACAACCAATTTGAAATGGACAGATGGGATTTGAACCCCGGAAGTCTGGTAGTCTGGTTCCACTGCTCAACTTAAGTTGTAATATGGAAAGTTAAAAACAATGTAGCCATCCATCTTAGGAAACTGCATAAATAAAGTATAAGTCATTCACTTGATAGAATTCTATGCAGCCATGAAAATGAATGAACTAGGTCTTCAAGGCTTTGCCCTGAGAAGGTGTCC